>NC_138304.1:48445000-49045000 GCF_965601325.2 Salmo salar
TAATATGCCATATAGTATTTTTTAACGGTGTTACTAATTAATTTAAATTAACTTAATCATTACGACACACCCCTCACCACTGTCATTGGTTACACTAATTGCACTGTTTGTCTACATAACCTGGTTCAGGTATTCATGACATCACCCTGAGGAAGGCACAGTGATGCCAAAACGTTGGTAAAATACCCATTAAATTGCTGGTAGTTTATACATGGAGTGTGCAACTTTCTTTATTTTGCTAGTTTATTGGCCGTTTGTCAGCACCTCCACAACAAACTATTTTCTGGGTGTTCACCAGCTCATGTTGTTTAATCAAATACATCAAACACATGGATTCCGTTCCATTGGCTCCGTTCCAGACTTTATTATGAGCCATCCTCCCCTCAGCAGCCTCCACTCTGACTCTCTATGATTGGGCCAATAAAATACTGATATATTCATGGTAACATAATAGATCAGAGCAATTAAGCACAGTAAAATACAGTAAAAGTCACCATTAAACTGTAAGAAAATGTATTTCTACAGTATTTTACTGTAATTACAAGGGATTAGAGCCAACAGGTTGTTGTATGCATATTACAGCATATTAATGAATAATAGGTGCTTCTATAGGACTTATCAAAGGCTTCCAAACTGGATGTGATTACAGACAGATCAAATGTACATGGTTAACCATTACAAGGTTTAAGACCTGCTGCCGCTCTGATCTGTCCCCTATATGTAATTGTTAGGGAACTACTACTACATATCACTTACATTAGTACAGGACTCTCACTAACGAGTGCAACAAATATAGACACAAGGCACGCCTTAAAATATGTTACTGAGCCTGTGATTCTTTCTCCTCCAATAATATTTATCCACAATGCACCATCATTTACACTATGCTGCAGTAAATATATAGCAAAACAGCAATACACTACTTTTTTTTTAATTGAAAATACAAATCAGTAATTACTAATAGTGAATATCTAATAATATATTACAATTTACCCACTGATTTTCGGCGTTTTATATCACTTGCTCGTTAGGCCTTAACAATGGCTTCCAAACTGCCTGTGACTCAACTAGCCTGTACCCCCGCACACTGACTCGGTCCCGGGACCCCCTGTATATAGCCTCGTTATTGTTATTCTCATTGTGTTACTTTTTATTATTACTTTTTTATTTTAGCCCATTTGGTAAATATTTTCTTCTTCTTGAACTGCACTGTTGGTTAAGGGCTTGTAAGTAAGCATTTCACGGTAAGGTCTACATTTGTTGTATTCGGCGCATGTGACTAATAAAGTTTGATTTGATTTGATTGTGACTCCAGGGCCAAGCAAATCAAAAGGAAGTGGCTAGCCACTCAGCCATTAAAGGTTTGAGACTTGCTGCCACTCTGATCTGTCCCCTTATATTTAATTGTTAAGGAACCACCACCACATATTAAATTAGTACAGGACTCTCACTAAAGGATGCAACAAATATAGCCTCTTACAAGAAGTGCCTCAAAATATGTTAATACACGAGAAACAACAAGACCATGCACCCACTAGTGGTCCAAATATTTTTGGAATGTGGTATGGTACTGTATTCTGAATTACAGTAAATTACTGGCAGCAATTGGTCAGTTACTGTAGAGTTTCAGGACAAGGTTTATAGAATTCCTAAAATACAGTATATTACTGTATTCTGTGGGGGTACAGCATTCTCACTCACTGGTGCAACAAATATAGACTAACAGTGAAATACTTACTTTGAGGCCCTTCCCAACAATGCAGAGTTAAATATACAAAAAGTATATATATATATTTGAAATAGTGACATGAGGAGTGATTACACAGTGAATAACGAATAACAATAATGAGTAAAAATAACATGGTTATATACAGGGACTACCAGTACTGAGTCGATGTGCAGGGGTATGAGGTAATAACATGGCTATATACAGGGAGTACCAGTACTGAGTCGATGTGCAGGGGTATGAGGTAATAACATGGCTATATACAGGGAGTACCAGTACTGAGTCGATGTGCAG
This sequence comes from Salmo salar, assembly GCF_965601325.2. Taxonomy (NCBI): domain Eukaryota; kingdom Metazoa; phylum Chordata; class Actinopteri; order Salmoniformes; family Salmonidae; genus Salmo; species Salmo salar. The sequence goes on from NC_138304.1 coordinate 48,447,021, forward strand.
GGGTATGAGGTAATTGAGGTAGCAATATACATATAGGTAGGGGTAAAGTGACTAGACAACAGGATAGATAATAGACAGTAACAGCAGTATACTGTAGGTAGGGGTAAAGGATAGATAATAGACAGTAACAGCAGTATAGTGTAGGTAGGGGTAAAGGATAGATAATAGACAGTAACAGCAGTATACTGTAGGTAGGGGTAAAGGATAGATAATAGACAGTAACAGCAGTATACTGTAGGTAGGGGTAAAGGATAGATAATAGACAGTAACAGCAGTATACTGTAGGTAGGGGTAAAGGATAGATAATAGACAGTAACAGCAGTATACTGTAAGTAGGGGTAAAGGATAGATAATAGACAGTAGCAGCAGTATACTGTAGGTAGGGGTAAAGGATAGATAATAGACAGTAACAGCAGTATACTGTAGGTAGGGGTAAAGTGACTAGACAGCAGGATAGATAATAGACCGTAACAGCAGTATACTGTAGGTAGGGGTAAATGATAGATAATAGACAGTAACAGCAGTATACTGTAGGTAGGGGTAAAGGATAGATAATAGACAGTAACAGCAGTATACTGTAGGTAGGGGTAAATGATAGATAATAGACAGTAACAGCAGTATACTGTAGGTAGGGGTAAAGTGACTAGACAACAGGATAGATAATAGACCGTAACAGCAGTATACTGTAGGTAGGGGTAAAGTGACTAGACAACAGGATAGATAATAGACAGTAGCAGTGGTATACTGTAGGTAGGGGTAAAGGATAGATAATAGACCGTAACAGCAGTATACTGTAGGTAGGGGTAAAGTGACTAGACAACAGGATAGATAATAGACAGTAGCAGTGGTATACTGTAGGTAGGGGTAAAGGATAGATAATAGACAGTAGCAGCAGTATACTGTAGGTAGGGGTAGAGGATGGATAATAGAGAGTAACAGCGGTATACTGTAGGTAGGGGTAAAGGATAGATAATAGACAGTAACAGCAGTATACTGTAGGTAGGGGTAAAGGATAGATAATAGACCGTAACAGCAGTATACTGTAGGTAGGGGTAAAGGATAGATAATAGACAAGAGTCCAGTGTGGAGGTAGAGTCCAGTGTGTTGGGTAGAGTCCAGTGTGTTGGGTAGAGTCCAGTGTGTTGGGGTAGAGTCCAGTGTGTTGGGTAGAGTCCAGTGTGTTGGGTAGAGTCCAGTGTGGGGGTAGAGTCCAGTGTGTTGGGTAGAGTCCAGTGTGTTGGGTAGAGTCCAGTATGTAGGTAGAGTCCAGTGTGTTGGGTAGAGTCCAGTGTGTTGGGTAGAGTCCAGTGTGTTGGGGTAGAGTCCAGTGTGTTGGGGTAGAGTCCAGTGTGTTGGGTAGAGTCCAGTGTGTTGGGGTAGAGTCCAGTGTGGGGGTAGAGTCCAGTGTGGGGGTAGAGTCCAGTGTGTTGGGTAGAGTCCAGTGTTTTGGGTAGAGTCCAGTGTGTTGGGTAGAGTCCAGTGTGTTGGGTAGAGTCCAGTATGTAGGTAGAGTCCAGTATGTGGGTAGAGTCCAGTGTGTTGGGTAGAGTCCAGTGTGTTGGGTAGAGTCCAGTGTGTTGGGTAGAGTCCAGTGTGTTGGGGTAGAGTCCAGTGTGTGGGTAGAGTCCTGTGTGTTGGGTAGAGTCCAGTGTGGGGGTAGAGTCCAGTGTGTGGGGGTAGAGTCCAGTGTGGGGGTAAAGGATAGATAATAGACAGTAGCAGCAGTATACTGTAGGTAGGGGTAGAGGATGGATAATAGAGAGTAACAGCGGTATACTGTAGGTAGGGGTAAAGGATAGATAATAGACAGTAACAGCAGTATACTGTAGGTAGGGGTAAAGGATAGATAATAGACAGTAATAGCAGTATACTGTAAGTAGGGGTAAAGGATAGATAATAGACCGTAACAGCAGTATACTGTAGGTAGGGGTAAAGGATAGATAATAGACAGTAACAGCAGTATACTGTAGGTAGGGGTAAAGGATAGATAATAGACAGTAACAGCAGTATACTGTAGGTAGGGGTAAAGGATAGATAATAGACAGTAACAGCAGTATACTGTAGGTAGGGGTAAAGGATAGATAATAGACAGTAACAGCAGTATACTGTAGGTAGGGGTAAAGTGACTAGGCAACAGGATAGAAAATAGACAATAGCAGCAGTGAATGTGATGTGTGAAAGTGTGTGTGTGCGGTCAGTATACGTGTGTGCATGTTGTGTGTGGCCGTATGTGGTGTGTGAGTGTGTGTTGGGGTGTCAGTGTAAGTATGTGTGAGTGTGTGGGTGAGTACAGTGTGTGGGTAGAGTCCAGTGTGTGGGTAGAGTCCAGTGTGTGGGTAGAGTCCAGTGTGTGGGTAGAGTCCAGTGTGGAGGTAGAGTCCAGTGTGTTGGGTAGAGTCCAGTGTGTTGGGTAGAGTCCAGTGTGTTGGGGTAGAGTCCAGTGTGTTGGGTAGAGTCCAGTGTGTTGGGTAGAGTCCAGTGTGGGGGTAGAGTCCAGTGTGTTGGGTAGAGTCCAGTGTGTTGTGTAGAGTCCAGTGTGTTGTGTAGAGTCCAGTGTGTTGGGTAGAGTCCAGTGTGTTGGGTAGAGTCCAGTGTGTTGGGTAGAGTCCAGTGTGTTGGGTAGAGTCCAGTGTGTTGGGGTAGAGTCCAGTGTGTTGGGGTAGAGTCCAGTGTGTTGGGTAGAGTCCAGTGTGTTGGGGTAGAGTCCAGTGTGGGGGTAGAGTCCAGTGTGGGGGTAGAGTCCAGTGTGTTGGGTAGAGTCCAGTGTGTTGGGTAGAGTCCAGTGTGTTGGGTAGAGTCCAGTGTGTTGGGCAGAGTCCAGTATGTAGGTAGAGTCCAGTATGTGGGTAGAGTCCAGTGTGTTGGGTAGAGTCCAGTGTGTTGGGTAGAGTCCAGTGTGTTGGGGTAGAGTCCAGTGTGGGGGTAGAGTTCAGTGTGGGGGTAGAGTCCAGTGTGTTGGGTAGAGTCCAGTATGTAGGTAGAGTCCAGTGTGGGGGTAGAGTCCAGTGTGTTGGGTAGAGTCCAGTGTGTTGGGTAGAGTCCAGTATGTAGGGAGAGTCCAGTGTGGGGGTAGAGTCCAGTGTGTGGGTAGAGTCCTGTGTGTTGGGTAGAGTCCAGTGTGGGGGTAGAGTCCAGTGTGTGGGGGTAGAGTCCAGTGTGGGGGTAGAGTCCAGTGTGTTGGGTAGAGTCCAGTGTGTTGGGTAGAGTCCAGTGTGTTGGGGTAGAGTCCAGTGTGGGGCTAGAGTCCAGTGTGGGGGTAGAGTCCAGTGTGTTGGGTAGAGTCCAGTGTGTTGGGTAGAGTCCAGTGTGTGGGGGTAGAGTCCAGTGTGGGGGTAGAGTCCAGTGTGTTGGGTAGAGTCCAGTGTGTTGGGTAGAGTCCAGTGTGGAGGTAGAGTCAAGTGTGTGGATAGAGTCCAGTGTGTTGGGGTAGAGTCCAGTGTGTTGGGTAGAGTCCAGTGTGGAGGTAGAGTCCAGTGTGTGGGTAGAGTCCAGTGTGGAGGTAGAGTCAAGTGTGTGGATAGAGTCCAGTGTGTTGGGTAGAATCCAGTGTGTTGGGGAGAGTCCAATGCAAGAGAGTTAGTGAGTAAAACTTTAGTTGGATAGTCCATCTGTAGATGCTTTGCAGACTATCAGTAACATTTCGACTATCTATCTACTAACCCTAAACCTAGCTCTAACCCCAACCCCAACCCTAACCCTTACCTTAACCTTAACCTTAACCTTAACCTTTACCTTTACCCTAGCCCTAGCCCTTATTCTAAACCTAACTGTAACCTTAGCAAATAATTGCTTATCAACAGATAGTTTGTTGATATAGTTTGTTGATAGTATGACCATCTGTATAGCATCAACAGATGGAAAACCCAGACCATCCAAATAAATTTACTGTTAAAAAAGGGTAAATGCAGGTAGTCCGGGTAGCCATTTGATTAGCTATTTAGCAGTCTTGTTTATCAGTCTCATGGCTTGGGGGTAGAAGCTGTTCAAGGTCCTGTTGGTTCCAGGCTCGGCGTGCTGGTACCGCTTGCCGTGCGGTAGCAGAGAGAACAGTCTATGGCTTGGGGGTAAAAGCTGTTCAAGGTCCTGTTGGTTCCAGGCTCGGCGTGCTGGTACCGCTTGCCGTGCGGTAGCAGAGAGAACAGTCTATTCCTTGGGGGGCTGGAGTCTTTGATCATTTTTTGGGCCTTCCTCTGACACCGCCTGGTATAGAGGTCCTGGATGACAAGGAGCTCAGCCCTAGTGATGTACTGAGCTGTATTCACCACTCTCTGTAGCGCCTTGCAGTCGGGTGCCTTGCAATTTCCGTACGGAGAGGTGATGCAGCCAGTCAAGATGCTCTCAATGGTGCAGCTGTAGAACTTTTTGAGTATCTGAGTGCCCATGCCAAATCTTTTCAGTCTCCTGAGGGGGAAGTGGAGCTGTCGTGCCTTCTTCACAACTGTGTTGGTGTGTGTGGACCATGTTAATTCCTCAGTGATGTGGACACCGAGTAATTTCAAGCTCTTGACCAACTCAACTACAGCCCCATCAATGTGGATAGTGGCGTGCTCGGCCCTCCATTTCCTGTAGTCCATGGTCAGCTCCGTTGTCTTGCTGACGTTAAGGGATAAGCTGTTGTCCTCTCTGACCTCACCCCCTATAGGCTGTGTCATCGTTGTCGGTGATCAGTCCTACCACTTTCGTGTTGTCAGCGAACTTGATGATGGTGTTGGAGTCGTGCGCGGGCCACGCAGTCGTGTGTGAACTACGAGTACAGGAAGGGACTAAGCACACACCCCTGTGTTGATGGTCAGCGTGGCGGATGTGATGTTTCCTACCCTCATCGCCTGGGGGGTTGGCTCGTCAGGAAGACCACAATCCTTACCTGGCCACCAGAGACCACAACACTTACCTGTCCACCAGAGACCACAACACTTACCTGTCCACCAGAGACCACAACACATACCTGTCCACCAGAGACCATAACACTTACCTGACCACCAGAGACCACAACACATACCTGTCCACCAGAGACCATAACACTTACCTGTCCACCAGAGACCACAACACATACCTGTCCACCAGAGACCACAACACTTACCTGTCCACCAGAGACCACAACACATACCTGTCCACCAGAGACCACAACACATACCTGTCCACCAGAGACCACAACACTTACCTGTCCACCAGAGACCATAACACTTACCTGTCCACCAGAGACCACAACACATACCTGTCCACCAGAGAACACAACACATACCTGTCCACCAGAGACCACAACACATACCTGTCCACCAGAGACCACAACACTTACCTGTCCACCAGAGACCACAACACATACCTGTCCACCAGAGACCACAACACATACCTGTCCACCAGAGACCACAACACATACCTGTCCACCAGAGACCATAACACTTACCTGTCCACCAGAGACCACAATCCTTACCTGTCCACCAGAGACCATAACACTTACCTGTCCACCAGAGACCACAACACATACCTGTCCACCAGAGACCACAATCCTTACCTGTCCACCAGAGACCACAACACATACCTGTCCACCAGAGACCATAACACATACCTGTCCACCAGAGACCACAACACTTACCTGTCCACCAGAGACCACAACACATACCTGTCCACCAGAGACCACAACACATACCTGTCCACCAGAGACCACAACACTTACCTGTCCACCAGAGACCACAACACATACCTGTCCACCAGAGACCATAACACATACCTGTCCACCAGAGACCACAACACATACCTGTCCACCAGAGACCACAACACTTACCTGTCCACCAGAGACCATAACACTTACCTGTCCACCAGAGACCACAACACTTACCTGTCCACCAGAGACCACAACACTTACCTGTCCACCAGAGACCATAACACTTACCTGTCCACCAGAGACCACAACACATACCTGTCCACCAGAGACCACAACACTTACCTGTCCACCAGAGACCACAACACTTACCTGTCCACCAGAGACCATAACACTTACCTGTCCACCAGAGACCACAACAAATACCTGTCCACAAGAGACCACAACACATACCTGTCCACCAGAGACCACAACACTTACCTGTCCACCAGAGACCACAACACATACCTGTCCACCAGAGACCATAACACATACCTGTCCACCAGAGACCACAACACTTACCTGTCCACCAGAGACCATACACTTACCTGTCCACCAGAGACCACAACACTTACCTGTCCACCAGAGACCACAACACATACCTGTCCACCAGAGACCACAACACTTACCTGTCCACCAGAGACCATAACACTTACCTGTCCATCAGAGACCACAACACTTACCTGTCCACCAGAGACCACAACACATACCTGTCCACCAGAGACCACAACACTTACCTGTCCACCAGAGACCATAACACATACCTGTCCACCAGAGACCACAACACATACCTGTCCACCAGAGACCACAACACTTACCTGTCCACCAGAGACCACAACACTTACCTGTCCACCAGAGACCACAACACATACATGTCCACCAGAGACCATAACACATACCTGTCCACCAGAGACCATAACACTTACCTGTCTACCAGAGACCACAACACATACCTGTCCACCAGAGACCACAACACATACCTGTCCACCAGAGACCACAACACATACCTGTCCACCAGAGACCACAACACTTACCTGTCCACTAGAGACCATAACACTTACCTGTCCACCAGAGACCACAACACTTACCTGTCCACCAGAGACCACAACACATACCTGTCCACCAGAGACCATAACACTTACCTGTCCACCAGAGACCACAACACATACCTGTCCACCAGAGACCATAACACTTACCTGTCCACCAGAGACCATAACACATACCTGTCCACCAGAGACCACAACACATACCTGTCCACCAGAGACCACAACACTTACCTGTCCACCAGAGACCATAACACTTACCTGTCCACCAGAGACCACAACACATACCTGTCCACCAGAGACCACAACACATGCCTGTCCACCAGAGACCATAACACTTACCTGTCCACCAGAGACCATAACACTTACCTGTCCACCAGAGACCATAACACTTACCTGTCCACCAGAGACCACAACACATACCTGTCCACCAGAGACCATAACAATTACCTGTCCACCAGAGACCACAACACATACCTGTCCACAAGAGACCACAACACATACCTGTCCACCAGAGACCACAACACTTACCTGTCCACCAGAGACCACAACACATACCTGTCCACCAGAGACCACAACACATGCCTGTCCACCAGAGACCATAACACTTACCTGTCCACCAGAGACCATAACACTTACCTGTCCACCAGAGACCATAACACTTACCTGTCCACCAGAGACCACAACACATACCTGTCCACCAGAGACCATAACAATTACCTGTCCACCAGAGACCACAACACATACCTGTCCACAAGAGACCACAACACATACCTGTCCACCAGAGACCACAACACTTACCTGTCCACCAGAGACCACAACACATACCTGTCCACCAGAGACCATAACACATACCTGTCCACCAGAGACCACAACACTTACCTGTCCACCAGAGACCATAACACTTACCTGTCCACCAGAGACCACAACACTTACCTGTCCACCAGAGGCCACAACACTTACCTGTCCACCAGAGACCATAACACTTACCTGTCCACCAGAGACCACAACACATACCTGTCCACCAGAGACCACAACACTTACCTGTCCACCAGAGACCATAACACTTACCTGTCCACCAGAGACCACAACACATACCTGTCCACCAGAGACCACAACACTTACCTGTCCACCAGAGACCACAACACTTACCTGTCCACCAGAGACCATAACACTTACCTGTCCACCAGAGACCACAACAAATACCTGTCCACAAGAGACCACAACACATACCTGTCCACCAGAGACCACAACACTTACCTGTCCACCAGAGACCACAACACATACCTGTCCACCAGAGACCATAACACATACCTGTCCACCAGAGACCACAACACTTACCTGTCCACCAGAGACCATACACTTACCTGTCCACCAGAGACCACAACACTTACCTGTCCACCAGAGACCACAACACATACCTGTCCACCAGAGACCACAACACTTACCTGTCCACCAGAGACCATAACACTTACCTGTCCATCAGAGACCACAACACTTACCTGTCCACCAGAGACCACAACACATACCTGTCCACCAGAGACCACAACACTTACCTGTCCACCAGAGACCATAACACATACCTGTCCACCAGAGACCACAACACATACCTGTCCACCAGAGACCACAACACTTACCTGTCCACCAGAGACCACAACACTTACCTGTCCACCAGAGACCACAACACATACATGTCCACCAGAGACCATAACACATACCTGTCCACCAGAGACCATAACACTTACCTGTCTACCAGAGACCACAACACATACCGGTCCACCAGAGACCACAACACATACCTGTCCACCAGAGACCACAACACTTACCTTTCCACCGAGACCATAACACTTACCTGTCCACCAGAGACCACAACACATACCTGTCCACAAGAGACCACAACACATACCTGTCCACCAGAGACCACAACACTTACCTGTCCACCAGAGACCACAACACATACCTGTCCACCAGAGACCATAACACATACCTGTCCACCAGAGACCACAACACTTACCTGTCCACCAGAGACCATAACACTTACCTGTCCACCAGAGACCACAACACTTACCTGTCCACCAGAGACCACAACACATACCTGTCCACCAGAGACCACAACACTTACCTGTCCACCAGAGACCATAACACTTACCTGTCCACCAGAGACCACAACACTTACCTGTCCACCAGAGACCACAACACATACCTGTCCACCAGAGACCACAACACTTACCTGTCCACCAGAGACCACAACACTTGCCTGTCCACCAGAGACCATAACACATACCTGTCCACCAGAGACCACAACACTTACCTGTCCACCAGAGACCACAACACATACCTGTCCACCAGAGACCATAACACTTACCTGTCCACCAGAGACCACAACACATACCTGTCCACCAGAGACCACAACACATACCTGTCCACCAGAGACCACAACACATACCTGTCCACCAGAGACCACAACACTTACCTGTCCACCAGAGACCATAACACATACCTGTCCACCAGAGACCACAACACTTACCTGTCCACCAGAGACCACAACACATACCTGTCCACCAGAGACCACAACACATACCTGTCCACCAGAGACCATAACACTTACCTGTCCACCAGAGACCATAACACTTACCTGTCCACCAGAGACCACAACACTTACCTGTCCACCAGAGACCACAACACATACCTGTCCACCAGAGACCACAACACTTACCTGTCCACCAGAGACCATAACACTTACCTGTCCACCAGAGACCACAACACATACCTGTCCACCAGAGACCACAACACTTACCTGTCCACCAGAGACCATAACACTTACCTGTCCACCAGAGACCATAACACTTACCTGTCCACCAGAGACCACAATCCTTACCTACATTTACATTTACATTTAAGTCATTTAGCAGACGCTCTTATCCAGAGCGACTTACAAATTGGTGCATTCACCTTATAATATCCAGTGGAACAACCACTTTACAATAGTGCATCTAAATCTTTTAAATGGGTGGTTAGAAGGATTACTTTATCCTATCCCAGGTATTCCTTGAAGAGGTGGGGTTTCAGGTGTCTCCGGAAGGTGGTGATTGACTCCGCTGTCCTGGCGTCGTGAGGGAGCTTGTTCCACCATTGGGGTGCCAGAGCAGCGAACAGTTTTGACTGGGCTGAGCGGGAACTGTGCTTCCTCAGAGGTAGGGAGGCGAGCAGGCCAGAGGTGGATGAACGGAGTGCCCTTGTTTGGGTGTAGGGCCTGATCAGAGCCTGAAGGTACGGAGGTGCCGTTCCCCTCACAGCTCCGTAGGCAAGCACCATGGTCTTGTAGCGGATGCGAGCTTCGACTGGAAGCCAGTGGAGAGAGCGGAGGAGCGGGGTGACGTGAGAGAACTTGGGAAGGTTGAACACCAGACGGGCTGCGGCGTTCTGGATGAGTTGTAGGGGTTTAATGGCACAGGCAGGGAGCCCAGCCAACAGCGAGTTGCAATAATCCAGACGGGAGATGACAAGTGCCTGGATTAGGACCTGAGCCGCTTCCTGTGTGAGGCAGGGTCGTACTCTGCGAATGTTGTAGAGCATGAACCTACAGGATCGGGTCACCGCCTTGATGTTGGTGGAGAACGACAGGGTGTTGTCCAGGGTCACGCCAAGGCTCTTAGCACTCTGGGAGGAGGACACAAGGGAGTTGTCAACCGTGATGGCGAGATCATGGAACGGGCAGTCCTTCCCCGGGAGGAAGAGCAGCTCCGTCTTGCCGAGGTTCAGCTTGAGGTGGTGATCCGTCATCCACACTGATATGTCTGCCAGACATGCAGAGATGCGATTCGCCACCTGGTTGTCAGAAGGGGGAAAGGAGAAGATTAATTGTGTATCATCTGCATAGCAATGATATGAGAGACCATGTGAGGATATGACAGAGCCAAGTGACTTGGTGTATAGCGAGAATAGGAGTGGGCCAAGAACAGAGCCCTGGGGGACACCAGTGGTGAGAGCACGTGGTGCGGAGACAGATTCTCGCCACGCCACCTGGTAGGAGCGACCTGTCAGGTAGGACGCAATCCAAGCGTGGGCGGCGCCGGAGATGCCCAGCTCGGAGAGGGTGGAGAGGAGGATCTGATGGTTCACGGTATCAAAGGCAGCAGATAGGTCTAGAAGGATGAGAGCAGAGGAGAGAGAGTTAGCTTTAGCAGTGCGGAGAGCCTCCGTGACACAGAGAAGAGCAGTCTCAGTTGAATGCCCAGTCTTGAAACCTGACTGATTAGGATCAAGAAGGTCATTCTGAGAGAGGTAGCAAGAGAGCTGGCCAAGGACGGCGCGTTCAAGAGTTTTGGAGAGAAAGGAAAGAAGGGATACTGGTCTGTAGTTGTTGACATCGGAGGGATCGAGTGTAGGTTTTTTCAGAAGGGGTGCAACTCTCGCTCTCTTGAAGACGGAAGGGACGTAGCCAGCGGTCAAGGATGAGTTGATGAGCGAGGTGAGGTAGGGGAGAAGGTCTCCGGAAATGGTCTGGAGAAGAGAGGAGGGGATAGGGTCAAGTGGGCAGGTTGTTGGGCGGCCGGCCGTCAGAAGACGCGAGATTTCATCTGGAGAGAGAGGGGAGAAAGAGGTCAAAGCACAGGGTAGGGCAGTGTGAGCAGGACCAGCAGTGTCGTTTGACTTAGCAAACGAGGATCGGATGTCGTCAACCTTCTTTTCAAAATGGTTGACGAAGTCATCCGCAGAGAGGGGGGGGGGGGGGGGGGAGGATTCAGGAGGGAGGAGAAGGTAGCAAAGAGCTTCCTAGGGTTAGAGGCAGATGCTTGGAGTTTAGAGTGGTAGAAAGTGGCTTTAGCAGCAGAGACAGAAGAGGAAAATGTAGAGAGGAGGGAGTGAAAGGATGCCAGGTCCGCAGGGAGGCGAGTTTTCCTCCATTTCCGCTCGGCTGCCCGGAGCCCTGTTCTGTGAGCTCGCAGTGAGTCGTCGAGCCACGGAGCAGGAGGGGAGGACCGAGCCGGCCTGGAGGATAGGGGACAGAGGAAATCAAAGGATGCAGAGAGGGAGGAGAGGAGGGTTGAGGAGGCAGAATCAGGAGATAGGTTGGAGAAGGTTTGAGCAGAGGGAAGAGATGATAGGATGGAAGAGGAGAGAGTAGCGGGAGAGAGAGAGCGAAGGTTGGGACGGCGCAATACCATCCGAGTAGGGGCAGAGTGAGAAGTGTTGGATGAGAGCGAGAGGGAAAAGGATACAAGGTAGTGGTCGGAGACTTGGAGGGGAGTTGCAATGAGATTAGTGGAAGAACAGCATCTAGTAAAGATGAGGTGGCCTTGCCTGCCTTGTGAGTAGGGGGGGAAGGTGAGAGGGTGAGGTCGAAAGAGGAGAGGAGTGGAAAGAAGGAGGCAGAGAGGAATGAGTCGAAGGTAGACGTGGGGAGGTTAAAGTCACCCAGAACTGTGAGAGGTGAGCCATCCTCAGGAAAGGAACTTATCAAGGCGTCAAGCTCATTGATGAACTCTCCAAGGGAACCTGGAGGGCGATAAATGATAAGGATGTTAAGCTTGAAAGGGCTGGTAACTGTGACAGCATGGAATTCAAATGAGGAGATAGACAGATGGGTCAGGGGAGAAAGAGAGAATGTCCACTTGGGAGAGATGAGGATTCCAGTGCCACCACCCCGCTGGCTCGATGCTCTAGGGGTATGCGAGAACACGTAGTCAGACGAGGAGAGAGCAGTAGGAGTAGCAGTGTTATCTGTGGTAATCCATGTTTCCGTCAGCGCCAGGAAGTCTAGGGACTGGAGGGTAGCATAGGCTGAGATGAACTCAGCCTTGTTGGCCGCAGACCGGCAGTTCCAGAGGCTGCCGGAGACCTGGAACTCCACGTGGGTCGTGCGCGCTGGGACCACCAGGTTAGAGTGGCAGCGGCCACGCGGTGTGGAGCGTTTGTATGGCCTGTGCAGAGGAGAGAGAACAGGGATAGACAGACACATAGTAGACAAGCTACAGAAGAGGCTACGCTAATGCAAAGGAGATTGGAATGACAAGTGGACTACACGTCTCGAATGTTCAGGAAGTTAAGCTTACGTTGCAGAAATCTTATTGACTAAAATGATACAGTACTGCTGGCTGGTGGAGTAGGCTAGCTAGCAGTGGCTGCGTTGTTGACTTTGAACGTGTAGCTGGCTAGGTAACCTCGGTAGTTTCAGTACTACACCTTGTCATGATACAAAGCAACTTTGTAGCTAGCTAGCTAACATAACACTAATCAAGACGTTCCTTGTAGTGTATTTAGTTTCAACAATGCTGCACGTCGGTAATAGTTGGCTGGGTTAGGAAAAATGGCGTCGCGGGGGACGGAAATATCTGGCTAGCTAACCTCGATGGCTGGCTAGCTAACAATTATCAAGCTATGACAAAGACAACTAAGTAGCTAGCTAGGTAACACTGCACTAGTCAAATCGTTCCGTTGTAAAGTATTAGTATCTACAGCGCTGCTAGTCGGTAACGGTTGGCTAGCTGGCAGTGGGTTAATGATGACTAGGTGTGTTGAGTAAGTCTGGCGCCGCGTCGCGGCTGGCTGGCTCACCTCGATAATACTCAAACTCAAACTACACAATTATCTTAGATACAGAGACAGCAAAGACAACTATGTAGCTGGCTAACTAACACTAACACCACACTAATCAAGTCGTTACGATGTAATAGTTTCTGCAGTGCTGCTAGTCGGTAGAAGTTGGCTAGCTAGCAGTGATGACTAGCTAGCTAGCAGCTAGCAGTGTTGACTACGTTAGGAGGACGAAGATAGCTAGCCTCGATAATTACTCAGTTACTCTAAACTACACAATTATCTTTGATACAAAGACGGCTATGTAGCTAGCTAAGAAGAATTGCTCAGATCAAACAAATCAAGCCGTTGTAATGTAGTGAAGTGTAATATTACCTGTGGAGTGGAGCGGAGCGAAGCGTGGTGCGGCTGCTTACCTTACCTGTCCACCAGAGACCATAACACATACCTGTCCACCAGAGACCACAACACATACCTGTCCACCAGAGACCACAACACATACCTGTCCACCAGAGACCACAACACATACCTGTCCACCAGAGACCACAACACTTACCTGTCCACCAGAGACCACAATCCTTACCTGTCCACCAGAGACCATAACACTTACCTGTCCACCAGAGACCATAACACTTACCTGTCCACCAGAGACCACAATCCTTACCTGTCCACCAGAGACCACAACATATACCTGTCCACCAGAGACCACAACACATACCTGTCCACCAGAGACCACAACACATACCTGTCCACCAGAGACCACAACACTTACCTGTCCACCAGAGACCATAACACTTACCTGTCCACCAGAGACCACAACACATACCTGTCCACCAGAGACCACAACACTTACCTGTCCACCAGAGACCACAACACATACCTGTCCACCAGAGACCACAACACTTACCTGTCCACCAGAGACCACAACACATACCTGTCCACCAGAGACCATAACACTTACCTGTCCATCAGAGACCACAACACATACCTGTCCACCAGAGACCACAACACTTACCTGTCCACCAGAGACCATAACACATACCTGTCCACCAGAGACCATAACACTTACCTGTCCACCAGAGACCACAACACATACCTGTCCACCAGAGACCATAACACTTACCTGTCCACCAGAGACCATAACACTTACCTGTCCACCAGAGACCACAACACATACCTGTCCACCAGAGACCACAACACATACCTGTCCACCAGAGACCATAACACTTACCTGTCCACCAGAGACCACAACACTTACCTGTCCACCAGAGACCACAACACATACCTGTCCACCAGAGACCATAACACTTACCTGTCCACCAGAGACCACAACACATACCTGTCCACCAGAGACCACAACACATACCTGTCCACCAGAGACCACAACACATACCTGTCCACCAGAGACCACAACACATACCTGTCCACCAGAGACCACAATACTTACCTGTCCACCAGAGACCACAACACATACCTGTCCACCAGAGACCACAACACATACCTCTTTTCTTTGTGCTGTGATTCAACTTCTCTTTCTCCAAAATAATATTCATAACAATATTCGTTTTTTTTATGAAATGTCCCGTTGAAATTTAGTGGTCTCATCCATGTGGTGTGGGAGGAGATCCTACACCTCTTCTGTCCCCTGAGTTAGGCAGTGTGATGGGATGAACTAAGGGTCAAGCCTCTCTGTTCCTGACCAGTGTTTATAGAGTCGTAGATCAGGCCTCTCTGTCCCTGGCCAGAGTCTTAACCGAGTCGTAAAACAGGCCTCTCTGTCCCTGGCCAGAGTCTTAACCGAGTCGTAGATCAGGCCTCTCTGGCCCTGGCCAGAGTCTTAACCGAGTCGTAGATCAGGCCTCTCTGGCCCTGGCCAGAGGCTTAACCGAGTCGTAGATCAGGCCCCTCTGTCCCTGGCCAGAGGCTTAACCGAGTCAGAGATCAGGCCTCTCTGTCCCTGGCCAGAGTCTTAACCGAGTCGTAGATCAGGCCTCTCTGTCCCTGGCTAGAGTCTTAACCGAGTCGTAGATCAGGCCTCTCGGTCCCTGGCCAGAGGCTTAACCGAGTCAGAGATCAGGCCTCTCTGTCCCTCACCAGAGTCTTAACCGAGTCGTAGATCAGAGTCTTTACAGAGTATTAGGGCTTTTGAGGTGACCGTATTACCACTTCTCCAGCAGTCATGACCGCAGTAAAATTCCACGGTAATCACCTTTTTTGCACTCTGGACATGCTTTGTTAGTACCCAACTGGCTAACGACCATCAGGTCCTAATGGCCTGGTACTCAGGCCATTCTGGCCCTTAACCATTCTGACATCAATGCAAATGAAATCTTTAAAACACATCATCAAAATAGTAGTTTTTAAAAAGTTCAACAATGGGTTGAAGCTGAGTGGAAAACATGGTGGTTGTTGCGCTCGTCTGAAAGGATGGACCAAGGCGCAGCGTACTTAGAGTTTCACATGTTTAATAAATATGACACATGTTTAAGAAAACGAAACGTGACGTTCTGGGCTGCTCACAGGCAGCTACACAAAAACAAGATCCCACAATCACAGGTGGGAGAAAGGGCTGCCTAAGTATGATCCCCAATCAGAGACAACGATAAACAGCTGCCTCTGATTGGGAACCATGCTAGGCCAACAAAGAAATAACAACATAGATATGCCCACCCAAGTCACACCCTGACCTAACAAAATAGAGAATAAAAAAGGCTCTCTACGGTCAGGGCGTGACAGTGGTTGTGGATGTTGGTTTAAAGCTTAACACAATAAAATGTACAGTGCTTTCTAATCGGGATGATTTATTCAAAACACGCATACACATATTACAGCTGATGCATATGTCTATGCTCATGAGCCCAAGCCCGAAAAAAACCTGATTTAAAATTATGATTGTGTCATTATACAATATATAGCCTACTGCATTTTACAAAAACATTAATAAATAACTGATTGAAGATGTCTTTGGTACATAATTGGTCTAGCCTATACTCCAAAATTAAATACATTTGAGTAATTGCCTTTGAGTGTGGATTGTATTATTATTATTCATACTTGATGGACTGGTTACCTGATGCGACAATTCAAAATGTATATTCATGAGTCTGGTAGACAACGTATAGGTGATGCTGTTGGTTCATTGATTGTCGATTACAGAGTCGTAAATCAGGCCTCTCTGTCCGTTACCAGAGTCTTTACAGAGTCGTAGATCAGGCCTCTCTGTCCGTTACCAGAGGCTTTACAGAGTCGTAGATCAGGCCTCTCTGTCCTTTACCAGAGTCTTTACAGAGTCGTAGATCAGGCCTCTCTGTCCTTTACCAGAGTCTTTACAGAGTCGTAGATCAGGCCTCTCTGTCCGTTACCAGAGTCTTTACAGAGTCGTAGATCAGGCCTCTCTGTCCTTTACCAGAGTCTTTACAGAGTCGTAGATCAGGCCTCTCTGTCCTTTACCAGAGTCTTTACAGAGTCGTAGATCAGGCCTCTCTGTCCTTTACCAGAGTCTTTACAGAGTCGTAGATCAGGCCTCTCTGTCCTTTACCAGAGTCTTTACAGAGTCGTAGATCAGGCCTCTCTGTCCTTTACCAGAGTCTTTACAGAGGGATGAGAAAATTGGCATGGCAGGTACTCATTCTCGATCTGAGTCTCTTTGTATTGGCATTTGATGAAGCTGCTTGATGCTGCTGCTCACGTCCGGCCCGCTTATTAGGCAGGATTACGCCGCCGACTATGGCGGCAGAATGACGAGGGCGGCATTTTCTGAGCTAAACTGACCAAGACGGACTTCCAAAACAACACGTAAAACCTCACATAATTCTACCCAAAAACAATTACAATTTCTCTCAACCAGTGGCAAATGGGCTTTTTAGGTGAGTGCTGATGCCGCCCTTTGATAAGCAGTGCCCACTACGTCAAAGGCAGGACGCAAAATATGTATCTTGTTTGATTCCCAGCATGTCTCTCCAGGGTGCTGTTGAAGAGACACGTCGGTGCGGTGCTCCACCAACGTTCTGTCAAAAAAATCATATAGCAGATATAGGATATGATAGAAAGAGTATGTGGGGCCCCGTCGAGTGGCGCAGCGGTCTAAGGCACTGCATTGCTGTGTTCGATGTATCACTACAGGTCCGTGTTCAATCCCGGGAGACCCATGAGGCGGTGCACAATTGGCCCAGCGTCGTCCGGGTTAGAGGAGGGTTTGGCCGGGCGGGATGTCCTTGTCCCATCGCGCTCTAGCGACTCCTGTGTTGGGGCGGGAGCAGTGCACGCTGACACGGTCGCCAGTTGTGTGATGTTTCCTCCGACACATTGGTGGGGCTGGCTTCCGGGTTAAGCGAGTAGTGTGTCAAGAAGCAGTGCGGCTTGGGAGGGTCGTGTTTTAGAGGACGCACGGCTCTTGACCTTCGCCTCTCCTGAGTCCGTACAGGAGTTGCAGCGATGAGACAAGACTGTAACTACCAATTGGATACCATGAAATTGGGGGAGAAAAATGGGTAAAAAAAATTATAATAATACAAAAAAAATGGAAGGAATATGTGGCCTTTTCTGTAGAATACAGGCTGGAGATGAAATGGATGGTAATGTAATGAGATGGACACTTTTTACAGGTTTCTCTGATCAAATGGCCTAACCTCAATGGTGCTCAATCAAATAAAAAACATGCTGTTATGTTAACAAACAACATATCCTAAAAACAGGACAGGTCAAAGTAAAATGGACAATATGGAATGCACAATCACAACTGTTGTCCAGGAGTTTCAACCCATTGTCATGTACAGTGGTTTCAAGTTAGTATCCGTCAATTTTGGACAAGCTGATCATTCTGAAAAAGAAAATATTTCTGCATATTCAATGTTTTTAAATATCCAAATTGATTAGTCACAAGAATCAGGACTAATAAAGTCAATTCAATAGCCTGTTTTTCAAACGGTGGGCCTACCACATAGATGGGCATTCATAAAATTCCATTGCAGGCTGACATGGTAGGCTACATACACACCCCAGTAAGCACTATCCACATTTTTTTAAACCTTTTTTGTTGTTGGTGTTTTACAAATGGTAGGCTTACCACATAGATGGGTATTCATATTATTACATTTCAGGCAACACTTTAAGCTACACCTCAGTAAGCACGGACTGACACCTTTTTGATGTCTTTTTTTGGTGCCGTTCCGGACCGGCCTTGATTTCCACTTCTACGGACATTGGGTTTTGGTCCGGTCCAGACAAAATCTGAACCAATCATAGACATCTATGTTTAGTTCAGTTTTTTGTCCGGTCTGGACAAGCCTTGATTTGACCCAAACATAGACATCTATAAATGATTTATTTTCAACTTTCATTCATAACCTGAAAATGAATCTGATTTCAATCTCTGAAAAATATGTATTTTTTTAACGTCCGGAAAAGATGCCTTTTCAACATCCTGGAAAATATGTATTTTAAACATATGGAAAATACCTTTTCACTTTTCATTCAGCACCTTAATTGAACCTAACTTCAACGTCTGGAAAGTACATATTTTAGATGCCTTTTCAACGTCATTTTGCTTACTGGGACTATTCTAGTTTTGCGGGGGGAGAAATATTTTGGTCTCGCCTATGGCAGCAGAACGGCAAGGACCTGCTGCTGTTGGACGGTGGGATTAACCAAAGACGAATAAATATTTTAATAAATACATCCACATCTGTTCAGTAAATATTCAGCCTGCTTTGGAGAAGAGTTGCCTGCATTATCTGAGCTGGGCTGGCCTTATAGTGCACAGACCGGCTCTGTTGATGGGAAGGAGTTTGCTGCTTGAACCTGGCTGAGGTCAAATAGTATTTGAACCCCACCATTCTGGTCACTCCAGGCAGGCTAGAGCAAACACTCAAAATATTTGAAAGATTTCAAATAGTATTTGAACCCGGGTCTGTCTTGGAGGACTGCAGGGCTGCCTAGACACTGCTTACCGTTGATGTAGACAGATGGTAGACATAGTCAGACTCTCAACATGGAAGATAAAGAAATCCTGTCCAGTACACACAATAATCTATTTATTGACTCCTATTTGAGAACAGGTTATTTGGACCGGCACAGAACAAAGAGTGTTGATTTACTCAAACCTACCCCACCTTAAAAGACCCCCCTACTGGTTTAGATTGAATAGACTATTGTGCACTTTACAACTATTTGTTTACTGTGATTTGACCTCAAACCACAACTTGTATTGCTACTAATGCATCTTTCCTCTTTCTTTCTTTCTACCTCTCAGACTTTTATAGTAGTTAATAAAGGGACGGCCATCTTCCGGTTCAGTGCCACGTCTGCTCTCTATATATTTACCCCTTTCACCTTCCTCAGAAGAATCTCCATCAAAGTCCTGGTCCATTCATATCCTTTACAACGGTCTGTCTGTCTGTCTGTCTGTCTGTCTGTCTGTCTGTCTGTCTGTCTGTCTGTCTGTCTGTCTGTCTGTCTGTCTGTCTGTCTGTCTGTCTGTCTGTCTGTCTGTCTGTCTGTCTGTCTGTCTGTCTGTCTGTCTGTCTGTCTGTCTGTCTACTCGTCTGTCTATCTGTCTACCTGTGTTAGTGGTTAGTGATGAGCCCAGAGGAAAACGGTTATATGTGATGTAATGTCGGGTCAGTAACATTCTACATTATATAATCGTGTGATGTCATTGTTTCAGGGAAGAGAGCCAGGTGGATTTTTCTTTGTTGTGTTGCTGTGTCCTATAGAGCCACTTCATTTAAAAAACAATTCTATCAGTTTGGCCTGTTTGTTTGCTTGTAAAGCAGGAGGTATTTTCAAGGTAGCCTACTCAGTATAATGTCACAGAAACATGTAAGGTTAAGATAACCCCTCACCCAGAAAAAACTCAACTGGTACCACTTTCTAATTGTCCCCTTAAAAAAACCTAAAAAGCCACACCCTGCCATGCGTCATATACTGGACTGTACAATCAGCCAATTTCTAATATTTACAGATTCCAATGGTAGGATCCCATTGGATTTTTCCATAGTCCCATTTTGAAACAGCTTTGTGATGTTCCTCCCTGGCATCGCCAACCAAATCCCTTGATCTGCTGCTCTTAATCTCCCAAATGAAATAAGAGCAAGGAGATTTCACGTCACATGACGGCTGTCTATTAGTTCTCAGACGGACGGCTTGTCCTTTGCATGCACGACTGAATCCACCCATCCTCTCTTCCTTTACTGAATCCATCCATCCTCTCTTCCTCTACTGAATCCATTCATCCTCTCATTCTCTACTCAATCCATCCATCCTCTCTTTCTCTACTGAATCCATCCATCCTCTCTTCCTCTTCTGAATCCATCCGTCCTCTCTTCCTCTACTGAATCCATCCATCCTCTCTTCCTCTACTGAATCCATCCGTCCTCTCTTTCTCTACTGAATCCATCCGTCCTCTCTTCCTCTACTGAGTCCATCCATCCTCTCTTTCTCTACTAAATCCATCCGTCCTCTCTTCCTCTACTGAATCCATCCGTCCTCTCTTTCTCTACTGAATCCATCCATCCTCTCTTCCTCTACTAAATCCATCCATCCTCTCATTCTTCTCTCGTTCTTTACTAAAAACTATCCATCCTCTCGTTCTCTACTAAATACATCCTCTCTTTCTCTGCTAAATCCATCCATCCTCTCGTTCTCTACTAAATCCATCCATCCTCTCGTTCTCTACTAAATCCATCCATCCTCTCGTTCTCTACTAAATCAATCCATCCTCTCATTCTCTACTAAATCCATCCATCCTCTCGTTCTCTACTAAATCCATCCTCTCTTTCTCTGCTAAATCCATCCATCCTCTCTTTCTCTACTAAATCAGTCCATCCTCTCTTTCTCTGCTAAATCCATCCATCCTCTCGTTCTCTACTAAATCCACCCATCCTCTCGTTCTCTGCTAAATCAATCCATCCTCTCGTTCTCTACTAAATCCATCCATCCTCTCTTTCTCTACTAAATCAATCCATCCTCTCTTTCTCTGCTAAATCCATCCATCCTCTCTTTCTCTACTAAATCCATCCATCCTCTCGTTCTCTGTGCTACAGTATAAATATATTCTGTTGTTCTGTACTATACTATAGGGGTTTAAAAATCTACCCCTAACAATTGCAATGGGTGACACTTACTGTATACCGGAAAGAACTGTTTGCAAATGGGCTGTTAGTGTCAAAATGTAATTGTATGCTTGTGGGTGAAATGCTAGATAACATCTTCATTGCCTTGTTATTTTTCAGTAAGAGTCCACTTTATTAGAAATATGCACTACAGAATTCTGGAAACAAATCATAAAAGAGAGACATCTTAAGCCAGGTGTACACTACACGATTTAGCTGTCCCAAACAAGTTTTTGAGATCGGAGACAAAATCCCCATGTCGTTGCCTACTCGAGGCACGCAGCCGTCACAGACGCTCGTTTAATATGAGCGGGTCAGAGACGCAATCTGAGGTCTACCGATTCCATTTCCTTTTTGAGCCGTCAGAGACATCCCGATATTTTCAAACATGTTTGATTTTATCAGCTGAAAATCTGCAACGCTCTCGTAGTGTGAGATGTGCTACGACAGAGTTTTGAGAACAGTGATCAGCAGTAGCCAATGAGAGTTCGCCAGAGAAGAAGCCAGTGACATGATGTCGTTGTTTCACATCACCCAGAATGTGTAGACTCTCCAGCAGGAGCCATAACTAATACCAGCTAGCCAGTATGCAATTTTACTTCCCTTAAAAGAAAAAGTGTCATTGTTATTCACAAGCAATGTCTTTTTTTTTTATATTTCAACTCTGTATAACAAGCATGAATGACTGACCTCAAAAGTTTAATGGGCTACTTTGAGCCACAGCTCGTTCTAGTTACATTAACAATCTAATCACATCTTCACACCATTCTGATGTGATGTGACACCATTCTAATGTGATGCAACACCATTCTGAGGTGACGTGACACCATTCTGATGTGATGTGACACCATTCTGATGTGATGCGACACCATTCTGATGTGATGCGACACCATTCTGATGTGATGCGACACCATTCTGATGTGATGCGACACCATTCTGAGGTGATGCGACACCATTCTGAGGTGATGCGACACCATTCTGATGTGATGCGACACCATTCTGATGTGATGCGACACCATTCTGTGTCACATCATTTACTGGCAACACAAAACAACTACAGGAAAGACGATTGTTTAATGTGAGAGGCTCAGCGATTTTAGGATTTTTTTGGAAAGTCGTGTAGTGTACGCCCAGCATTAGAGACGTGGAGAAAAACACATCCCCAGTCTCTAGCTATGACCTGAAAGCTGAGGTCGAGCTATAATGTATGAACTACGGTAACAACAACCCAACTGGTCATGGGAGCAGGAACAAGCTATCATGCAAGCATTTACTGTATATAAAATGAACAGAGTAGTCGTGAGGAGGACCTTGCTAACAAGGACAAACTTAGTCAGTTTATTATCCTCATGGTCATATTTCAAAGATTTATTTTCCATTGAAAGGACGGCTAGTTCCCAGAATTACATCACTAATAGAAACATTAAAAAAAAATAAAAAAAATGGGTAACTTAATTTAGAGAGAAGGTGTGGTAAGTACAGTATGTGATACATTGACAAACATATGTAAATTTACTTTAACCTTTTCTTCACATTATTCAGCTTGTTCATTATGTGTACTATTCTGACCAACTGTTGCTTCATGGCTATGTCGGACCCTGCCCCTTGGACCAAGTACCTGGAGTAAGTAATACGTCTACACTTCCTCCCTCCTTAGTACACTTATTTTGATGGTGAATACACTGTTCTCCTGTGATAGGAACTTCCTCTGTCCCTCCCTCCCTCCCTCCTTTTTTTCCCCCCCAATATTGAGCGTTGTCAAGGTGTGTTGCTACAGTAACAGTAACAGTGTGTGAATCCTGGTCGGTAAGTTACTGTATTTTAAATGTAAGTAGCCTACATCAAGCATGTGATGCGGTCGGCACACTCACTGCACTTGGAATGCCACATGAGAATGACAACTTGGCATGGTGTATAATGCTCCACACTTCGCCCCCAACGCTTTTCATCAGGTTTTGCTTAAATATCTTTTACAATTTGGAATGTGATGAATGCTTAACTTCCAATTCCGTTACTGAATGTTTATACCTAAGGTAAAACTAGCCTCTGAAACAAGGTATTCTGGGAATGTATGACATAACATACTCCCCCTTGCTAGCTAACAATACCTTGATTGTAAATACCGTATTATTACATTCTGCTATTTTGGCATTTACATTTTCTTTCAACGGTTGATTGAGAGCATGCTAAATGAGTTGAAAAAACTATCACTTTATACCTAAACGAATGATCTCTCTTCATCCACTGCTATTGCCTAATACTGTGTTGTTTTGAATCCATGAAATTATTTTTCAGGTACACGTTCACCGGTATCTACACCTTTGAGTCCATGATAAAGATATTTGCGAGAGGATTCTGTGTCGGACCGTTCACCTTCTTGAGAGACCCATGGAACTGGCTGGATTTTAGTGTAATCTCCATGGCGTAAGTACCGACCCTTTGGTCTGGTATTTCACCTCCTTCACCCCTAGCCACCTCCTGTTCATTTCCTAGGTATTTGTCATCCAGGGGCTTTTAATACATCCCAGAGAGAGAGAGAGAGAGAGAGAGAGAGAGAGAGAGAGAGAGAGAGAGAGAGAGAGAGAGAGAGGAGAGAGAGAGAGAGAGAGAGAGAGAGAGAGAGAGAGAGAGAGAGAGAGAGAGAGAGAGAGAGAGAAAGAGAGACAGAGAGAGAGAGGGAAAGAGAGACAGAGAGAGAGAGGGAAAGAGAGACAGAGAGAGAGAGAGAGGGAAAGAGAGACAGAGAGAGAGAGAGAGGGAAAGAGAGAGAGAGAGAGAGACAGAGAGAGAGAGAGAGAGAGAGAGAGAGAGAGAGAAAGAGAGACAGAGAGAGAGAGAGAGAGAGAGAGAGAGAGGGAAAGAGAGAGAGAGAGAGAGAGAGAGAGAGAGAGAGAGGGAAAGAGAGACAGAGAGAGAGAGAGAGAGAGAGACAGAGAGAGAGAGAGAGAGAGAGAGAGAGAGAGAGAGAGAAGAGAGAGAGAGAGAGAGGGAAAGAGAGACAGGGAGAGAGAGAGGGAAAGAGAGACAGAGAGAGAGGGAAAGAGAGACAGAGAGAGAGAGAGAGAGAGAGAGAGAGACATAGATGTCTTCTAGGTGGATGACACGTGGATTTAATATTCATTATTTAAAATGAAAACACCACTTGACTTTGGGACTTAGCGGGTACTTGAAGGGTTGCATTGTGAATGGACTTCTGAGAGTGAACTGAACAATCTCAGAGAGAGGATAATGGAGGGAGATGGTCTAGAGACCCGTCCGTGGTGATACAGCTAGAGAGGATACAGCTAGAGAGGGTACAGCTAGAGAGGGTACAGCTAGAGAGGATACAGCTAGAGAGGATACAGCTAGAGAGGATACAGCTAGAGAGGAGACAGCTAGAGAGGAGACAGCTATAGAGGAGACAGCTATAGAGGGTACAGCTAGAGAGGATACAGCTAGAGAGGATACAGCTAGAGAGGATACAGCTAGAGAGGATACAGCTAGAGAGGATACAGCAATAGAGGATACAGCTAGAGAGGATACAGCTAGAGAGGAGACAGCTAGAGAGGATACAGCTAGAGAGGAGACAGCTATAGAGGAGACAGCTAGAGAGGATACAGCTAGAGAGGAGACAGCTAGAGAGGAGACAGCTAGAGAGGATACAGCTAGAGAGGAGACAGCTAGAGAGGAGACAGCTAGAGAGGAGACAGCTATAGAGGAGACAGCTATAGAGGATACAGCTAGAGAGGATACAGCTAGAGAGGAGACAGCTAGAGAGGAGACAGCTAGAGAGGAGACAGCTAGAGAGAATACAGCTAGAGAGGAGACAGCTAGAGAGGATACAGCTAGAGAGGAGACAGCTAGAGAGGATACAGCTAGAGAGGAGACAGCTAGAGAGAATACAGCTAGAGAGGAGACAGCTAGAGAGGAGACAGCTAGAGAGGAGACAGCTAGAGAGGATACAGCTAGAGAGGAGACAGCTAGAGAGGATACAGCTATAGAGGATACAGCTAGAGAGGAGACAGCTATAGAGGAGACAGCTAGAGAGGATACAGCTATAGAGGATACAGCTATAGAGGAGACAGCTATAGAGGAGAGAGAGAGAGAAAAATTAAGAAAGAGAGAGAGAGAGAGAAAGAGTGGGAGGAAACAGGACTCTGGAGAGCTGAGAGATCCAGAGAGAGTCTCTAACGGCAACAGTGCCTCGGGAACCATTACTATGGGAGTTTTAAGCACCTTTATCCCCACACGCAATATCACATCCCATCACATGATACACACATAAGGTCGCATTGATATGACAATAACAAGGTTGTGAGATTACATCTGACTCCTCCTCCATAGTTTATACATTCTGAACATGTTAGGACCTGCTAGGGTAATGAAACAACTCTTTCAGCACACTGGACCAGGACAGAACACCATAAGGCAGCTCAACCGTTTAGGGCTTTAGGCTATAAATAGGAGAGAGAGAGAGTGAGAGAGAGAGAGAGAGAGAGAGAGAGAGAGAGAGAGAGAGAGAGAGAGAGAGAGAGAGAGAGAGAGAGAGAGGACACAGCTAGGGCCATGTTCACTAAGCCTCAGCTTTCTAAATGATGCTCAGTTACAGTGATGCACCTGTTCCTCACCACTTAGAATAAATAAACAGGAAGGAAAAATTACACAGGTAACAATACTGAGCAAATATGGTCCTTAGACATCTAATATAGACATCACCATCATCACTACCATCATCACTACCATCATCACCATCATCACTACCATCACTACCATCACCATCATCACCACCATCATCACTACCATCATCACCATCATCGTCACCATCATCACTACCATCATCACCACCATCATCATCATCACCATCATCATCATCACCATCATTATCACCATCATCATCACCATCACCACCATCATTATCATCACCATCATCACTACCATCATCATCACCATCATCACTACCATCCCCATCATCACTACCATCATCACCATCATCATCACCATCATAACTACCATCATCACCATCAGCATCATCACCATCATCACTACCATCCTCATCCTAATCATTATGACAGTCATCATCACCATCGTCATCACCATCATCACTACCATCACCATCATCATCATCATCACCATCATCACCATCATCACTACCATCATCACTACCATCATCATCACCATCATCACTACCGTCACCATCACCATCATCACTACCATCATCATCACCATCATCACTACCATCACCACCATCATCATCACTACCATCATCTCCATCATCATCATCACCATCATCACTACCATCATCACCATCATCACTACCATCATCACCGTCACCATCACTACCATCATCATCACTACCATCATCATCACCATCATCACTACCATCACCACCATCATCATCACTACCATCATCTCCATCATCATCATCACCATCATCACTACCATCATCACCATCATCCCTACCATTACCGTCACATCACCATTATCATCACCATCATCATCACCATCATCACTACCATCATCACCGTCACCATCATCATCACCATCACCTTCATCACCATCATCATCCCTACCATCACCACCATCATCACCATCATCACTACCATCACCGTCACCATCACCATCACCATCATCATCACTACCATCATCATCACCATCATCACTACCATCATCACTACATCATCACTACCATCATCACCACCATCATCACTACCATTATCATCACCATCATCAATACCATCACCATCATCTCCATCATCATCACCATCATCAATACATCATCACCATAATCATCACCATCACCACCGTCACCATCATCACTACTATCATCATCATCATCATCACCATCATCTCCATCATCACCATCACATCACATCATCACCATAATCATCACCATCACCACCCACACCATCATCACTACCATCATCATCATCATCATAACCCTCACCATCATCATCACTATCATCACCATCACTATCATCGTCACTACCATCATCATTACCTTCACCATCATCACCATCATCACTGTCACCATCCCTATCATCATCAGGGATTCCAGGCACTGATTGTAGTGTATAGGACTGTACTGTATGCAACTGTACTATTATAGGACTGTACTGTATAAGACTGTACTGTATAAGACTGTACTGTATAGGACTGTACTGTATAAGACTGTACTGTATAGGACTGTACTGTATGAAACTGTACTTTATAAGAATGTACTGTATGGCACTGTACTGTATAGGACTGTACTGTATGGAACTGTACTGTATAGGACTGTACTGTATAGGACTGTACTGTATATGACTGTACTGTATAAGACTGTACTGTATAGGACTGTACTGTATAGGACTGTACTGTATGAAACTGTACTTTATAAGAATGTACTGTATGGCACTGTACTGTATAACACTGTACTGTATAGGACTGTACTGTATGGAACTGTACTGTATAAGACTGTACTAAAAAGGACTGTACTGTATAAGACAGGACTGTACTGTATAGGAGTGTACTGTATAGGACTGTACTGTATAGGACTGTACTGTATGAAACTGTACTGTATAGGACTGTACTGTATAACACTGTACTGTATAGGACTGTACTGTATAGGACTGTACTGCATAAGACTGTAATGTAGAGGATAGATCTCTGTGTCGTGACTTGCGATAATGATGATGATGATGATGATGATGCAGGATTAGTCAGGTGACCTACTTATGCAGTATTACTGGATGTCTCAGAGGGCCAATCAGAGTAAAGAGAATGCCTTCTCTGTTTGAATGGATTGCTCAGAACTAACTGCCAGGGTGGAATTCATTCAATTACAGAAAGTGTATTTCCAGGAACGTGCATTAATAAGTGTTCTTGTTCTGCACAATAGCGTTTCCCAGATAGATGGATTCAACATTTATTTATTTTTTGTTCTATATTGACGCAAAGTGTCTTGTACTGTAGAATGAAAGTGTACCCAAACGCAGTACAGCCCAGCTGGACACAAGAAGGGAATCAGGTGCTCGACATTCCTTACCCTAGGACTCCTGGAGTGTTTTTTGTTTGTTTGTTGTACTGTAGTTGACCACTTACAAGCCAACTAAATAGAGATGAGTTTCTTGATCAAGCCACAGTGATCATTGAAGGGCAATGCCCTGTTCAATTTCTCTCTCTTTATAGATTGCTTTATACCCTTAGTGTTGCACGTGTCCATTTCTCTTCTGTCTTTATACCCCATTCTGTACACTCTGAATCAGTCTGATATCTGTTTAGCCAGCTGGTGCTGTGTTTATGGGACATCATTGTCCTCATGTCTTTCATCATGTTGCAGATATCTCACAGAGTTTGTGGACCTGGGAAACGTGTCTGCATTGAGAACATTCAGGGTCCTCCGAGCGCTGAAAACCATCTCTGTCATTCCAGGTGAGAGAAACTATTTTCTTCTGTTCTGTCTGGGGACGTTGCACTGTAAGGCTGGCTGATAGGTTTGAAGCCTTGCAGGACATTGTACTGTAAAGCTAGCTGATAGGTTTGAAGCCTTGCAGGACATTGTACTGTAAGGCTAGCTGATAGGTTTGAAGCCTTGCAGGACATTGTACTGTAAGGCTAGCTGATAGGTTTGAAGACTTGCAGGACATTGTACTGTAAGGCTAGCTGATAGGTTTGAAACCTTGCAGGACATTGTACTGTAAAGCTAGCTGATAGGTTTGAAGCCTTGCAGGACGTTGTACTGTAAGGCTGGCTGATAGGTTTGAAGCCTTGCAGGACATTGTACTGTAAAGCTAGCTGATAGGTTTGAAGCCTTGCAGGACATTGTACTGTAATGCTAGCTGATAGGTTTGAAGCCTTGCAGGACATTGTACTGTAAGGCTAGCTGATAGGTTTGAAACCTTGCAGGACATTGTACTGTAAAGCTAGCTGATAGGTTTGAAGCCTTGCAGGACGTTGTACTGTAAGGCTGGCTGATAGGTTTGAAGCCTTGCAGGACATTGTACTGTAAGGCTAGCTGATAGGTTTGAAACCTTGCAGGACATTGTACTGTAAAGCTAGCTGATAGGTTTGAAGCCTTGCAGGACATTGTACTGTAATGCTAGCTGATAGGTTTGAAGCCTTGCAGGACATTGTACTGTAAGGCTGGCTGATAGGTTTGAAGCCTTGCAGGACATTGTAAAGCTGATAAATATCACCTGTAGGTCAAAGACCATCACAGGACAATGTCTAACTCATCTCTTGTCTACTGGAAATCTAAGACAATAGTGGGGACCATTTCTAACCTGTCTCTGTCTCCCTCAGGCCTGAAGACCATGGTAGGGACAATGTTTAACTGTCAAGTCTATTGGGGACATTGTATAATCTATTGTCTGTCTCCCTCAGGCCTAAAGACCATCGTTGGTGCTCTGATCCAGTCAGTGAAGAAGCTTGCGGACGTGATGATCCTGACAGTGTTCTGCCTGAGCGTGTTCGCCCTCATCGGCCTGCAGCTCTTCATGGGCATCCTGCGGCAGAAATGCGTCCGTAGCGCGGCACACTGCGTCAACTCCTCATATAACGTCAACGACACCTTCACCTGCAACAACCGGACCTGGAACTCCATGAACGACTTTGTCACCAATGAAGGTTGATTTTTTTTTGTCATGTCCTTTTGGTCTGTTCTGCACTGTAGGCACGGCCAGTTTGGAAGCCTTTGTTAAGGTGCAAGAGATATGACACACTAAATATTAATTGGTATGATGCAATATAAAATTACACCTCAGTACTGTAATTGGTCAGTTGGTAGAGGATGGTGCTTGCAAAAAGCCAGGATTGTCGGTTCAATTCCCGGGGCCATATGTCTTCTGCATTTAACCCAACACTCTGAGACTGTAAGTTGCGTTAGATAAAATCGTCTGCTAAATGGCATGTATAAGGTAGGCGGGCGGGTGCACAGTGATGATGGGTGTATTACTGGGGTGGCAGGTAGCCTAGTGGTTAGAGCGTTGGGCCAGTAACCCAAAAGGTTGCTAGATTGAATCCCCGAGCTGACAAGGTAAAAATCTGTCATTCTGCCCCTGAACAAGGCAGTTAACCCACTGTTCCAAGGCCGTCATTGTAAATAAGAATTTGTTCTTAACTGACTTGCCTAGTTAAATAAAGGTAAAATGAAATTACTGTTAGGTTACTGGTCTCTGGAACGACCAGCTCAGGAACTCTTAATCAGTTGAACCAGTTAAAGCAGGCCTCGAGACTGGTTTGTTTTATTACCTGAGTTGTATGTGTTGTGCTTAAGTCATGTTCCTAATCTGCTTTTCAGATAATTTCTACAAAGTTGAAGGAGCAAAGGATGCCTTAATTTGTGGATATGGACAAGATGCAGGGTAAGTCAGCTGCTGTACTGGCTATTGCATAATGTTGGCTTCTACATAACATCTGCTTGTGGATAGTGAACTGTTAGTGAGGGTAAAGCATAGTGAACTGTTAGTGAGGGTAAAGCATAGTGAACTATTAGTGAGAGTAAAGCATAGTGAACTGTTAGTGAGGGTAAAGCATAGTGAACTGTTAGTGAGGGTAAAGCATAGTGAACTGTTAGTGAGGGTAAAGCATAGTGAACTGTTAGTGAGGGTAAAGCATAGTGAACTGTTAGTGAGGGTAAAGCATAGTGAACTGTTAGTGAGGGTAAAGCATAGTGAACTGTTAGTGAGGGTAAAGCATAGTGAACTGTTAGTGAGGGTAAAGCATAGTGAACTGTTAGTGAGGGTAAAGCATAGTGAACTGTTAGTGAGGGTAAAGCATAGTGAACTGTTAGTGAGGGTAAAGCATAGTGAACTGTTAGTGAGGGTAAAGCATACTGAACTGTTAGTGAGAGTAAAGCATAGTGAACTGTTAGTGAGGGTAAAGCATACTGAACTGTTAGTGAGAGTAAAGCATAGTGAACTGTTACTGAGGGTAAAGCATACTGAACTGTTAGTGAGGGTAAAGCATAGTGAACTGTTAGTGAGGGTAAAGCATAGTGAACTGTTAGTGAGAGTAAAGCATAGTGAACTGTTAGTGAGGGTAAAGCATAGTGAACTGTTAGTGAGGGTAAAGCATAGTGAACTGTTAGTGAGGGTAAAGCATAGTGAACTGTTAGTGAGGGTAAAGCATACTGAACTGTTAGTGAGAGTAAAGCATAGTGAACTGTTACTGAGGGTAAAGCATACTGAACTGTTAGTGAGGGTAAAGCATAGTGAACTGTTAGTGAGGGTAAAGCATAGTGAAGTGTTAGTGAGAGTAAAGCATACTGAACTGTTACTGAGGGTAAAGCATACTGAACTGTTAGTGAGGGTAAAGCATGATGGGCAGCAAACATTTCTATGTACTACACTAGTCCAGACAGGACAAAGCCAGAGCTCCTCTCTATTCATATTCAAATACATAGTGTCAGGTTATAGCCCCTAGCATGTCAGGTTATAGCCCCTGGTATGTCAGGTTATGGTCCGGTAGTGTAAAAAGTATGGTAGCTGGACTGTAGGAACCCTACCCATGGTACTGTATAGGCCTACCTCCTGCAGAAACCCTACCCACAGTACTGTATAGGCCTACCTCTTTCTGCAGGAACCCTACCCATAGTACTGTATAGGCCTACCTCCTTCTGCAGAAATCCTGTCCCTGTTCTGTCAGGTTAGATGGTTCCTGTTCTGTCAGGTTAGATGGTTCCTGTTCTGTCAGGTTAGATGGTCCCTGTTCTGTCAGGTTAGATGGTCCCTGTTCTGTCAGGTTAGATGGTTCCTGTTCTGTCAGGTTAGATGGTTCCTGTTCTGTCAGGTTAGATGGTTCCTGTTCTGTCAGGTTAGATGGTTCCTGTTCTGTCAGGTTAGATGGTTCCTGTTCTGTCAGGTTAGATGGTTCCTGTTCTGTCAGGTTAGATGGTCCCTGTTCTGTCAGGTTAGATGGTCCCTGTTCTGTCAGGTTAGATGGTCCCTGTTCTGTCAGGTTAGATGGTTCCTGTTCTGTCAGGTTAGATGGTCCCTGTTCTGTCAGGTTAGATGGTCCCTGTTCTGTCAGGTTAGATGGTTCCTGTTCTGTCAGGTTAGATGGTTCCTGTTCTGTCAGGTTAGATGGTCCCTGTTCTGTCAGGTTAGATGGTCCCTGTTCTGTCAGGTTAGATGGTTCCTGTTCTGTCAGGTTAGATGGTTCCTGTTCTGTCAGGTTAGATGGTTCCTGTTCTGTCAGGTTAGATGGTCCCTGTTCTGTCAGGTTAGATGGTCCCTGTTCTGTCAGGTTAGATGGTCCCTGTTCTGTCAGGTTAGATGGTCCCTGTTCTGTCAGGTTAGATGGTCCCTGTTCTGTCAGGTTAGATGGCCCCTGTTCTGTCAGGTTAGATGGTTCCTGTTCTGTCAGGTTAGATGGTTCCTGTTCTGTCAGGTTAGATGGTCCCTGTTCTGTCAGGTTAGATGGTCCCTGTTCTGTCAGGTTAGATGGTCCCTGTTCTGTCAGGTTAGATGGTCCCTGTTCTGTCAGGTTAGATGGTCCCTGTTCTGTCAGGTTAGATGGTCCCTGTTCTGTCAGGTTAGATGGTCCCTGTTCTGTCAGGTTAGATGGTCCCTGTTCTGTCAGGTTAGATGGTCCCTGTTCTGTCAGGTTAGATGGTCCCTGTTCTGTCAGGTTAGATGGTCCCTGTTCTGTCAGGTTAGATGGTCCCTGTTCTGTCAGGTTAGATGGTCCCTGTTCTGTCAGGTTAGATGGTCCCTGTTCTGTCAGGTTAGATGGTCCCTGTTCTGTCAGGTTAGATGGTTCCTGTTCTGTCAGGTTAGATGGTCCCTGTTCTGTCAGGTTAGATGGTCCCTGTTCTGTCAGGTTAGATGGTTCCTGTTCTGTCAGGTTAGATGGTCCCTGTTCTGTCAGGTTAGATGGTCCCTGTTCTGTCAGGTTAGATGGTTCCTGTTCTGTCAGGTTAGATGGTCCCTGTTCTGTCAGGTTAGATGGTTCCTGTTCTGTCAGGTTAGATGGTCCCTGTTCTGTCAGGTTAGATGGTCCCTGTTCTGTCAGGTTAGATGGTCCCTGTTCTGTCAGGTTAGATGGTCCCTGTTCTGTCAGGTTAGATGGTCCCTGTTCTGTCAGGTTAGATGGTCCCTGTTCTGTCAGGTTAGATGGTCCCTGTTCTGTCAGGTTAGATGGTCCCTGTTCTGTCAGGTTAGATGGTCCCTGTTCTGTCAGGTTAGATGGTCCCTGTTCTGTCAGGTTAGATGGTCCCTGTTCTGTCAGGTTAGATGGTCCCTGTTCTGTCAGGTTAGATGGTCCCTGTTCTGTCAGGTTAGATGGTCCCTGTTCTGTCAGGTTAGATGGTCCCTGTTCTGTCAGGTTAGATGGTCCCTGTTCTGTCAGGTTAGATGGTTCCTGATCTGTCCCCAATCAAAGGCTGTAGTTTGAAACCTACCAAATATGGCTACTCAGCCCACGCTATCTTTAATCCCATAAATCCAAAGCGTTTTGAAACAGCACAACGAGAGGTAGGGAGAGAGGGAGGGAGGGATGACTCCGGCCATGACATGGCTGTTCCAGGGGTTATATTGAACTAAATACCCATCTGGGTAAATCTGAAATCCCAGGGTTTTTCAACAAATAGCTTATCCATTAGGTGTTTCTGTTAATCGCTTCTGAGAAGACGACAGAAAATAGAATTTAGAGTTATACTTGGCTATCCAATATTCCATATTTAAGGAACGGATGTGGTATATTATATTTGACTTTGTCTTTCGTTGTTGGCAATGAGCACATTTTGGAGGTTGGATTTACAGAAAATACATATATGAGTGATTGACAATGAGATGAACAAGATTGACCTGGTTGGAAACTTGAATTGTACTTAACCTTTATTTATTCTGGTTTGTTTTATTGAGGAAAAATAAATTTTACGAGAGAGTCCTTGTTGATGCTCACACACAGAGAGACAGAGGCCAGTGCTATGCTGTCTGCAGAAACTCAAAACGCAGAACTTAATCTCTCACAATATCAAACACAGAGCCACAGGTTTAATCTACAAGGAGAAAAAGCTGAATCAATAATTTTAGATTGCGAGCCCTTCCCAACGATGCAGAGTTAAAAATAAGAAAATAAGAAAAGTAAAAAATGGTAACACAAAAGGAATAAAATACACAAGAATGATGGTATAGTATATACAGGGAGTACCATAGAGGAAGTACCATACAGGGAGTACCATATGTATGTGAATCCTTGGATTTAATAACTGGTTGATCCTCCTTTGGCAGCAATAAACTCAACCAAACGTTTTCTGTAGTTGCAGATCAGAGCTGCACAACGGTCAGGAGGAATTTTGGACCATTCCTCTTTACCAAAATGTTTCAATTCAGCAATATTCTTAGGATATCTGGTGTGAACCGCTCTCTTGAGGTCATGCCACAGCATTTTAAATCGGGTTGAGGTCAGGACTCTGACTGGGCCCCTCCAGAAGCTGTATTTTCTTCTGTTGAAGCCATTCTGTTGTTGATTTACTTCTGTATTTTGAGGCATTGTCCTGTTGCATCACACAACTTCTGTTGAGCTTCAATTGGCGGACAGATAGCCTTACATTGTCCTGCAAAATGTCTTGATAAACTTAGGAATTCATTTTTCCGCCGATGATCGCAAGCTGTCCAGGCCCTGAGGCAGCAAAGCAGCCCCAAACCATGATGCTCCCTCCACCATACTTTACAGTTGGGATGAGGTTGGTGTGCTGTGCCTTCTTTTCTCCACATAGTGTTGTGTGTTCCTTCCAAACAACTCAACTGTAGTTTCTGTCCACAGAATATTTGCCAGTAGCGCTGCGGAACATCCAGGTGCACTTTTGCAAACTTCATACATGTAGTAATGTTTTTTTTGGACAGCAGTGGCTTTTTCCGTGGTGTCCTCCCATGAACACCATTCTTGTTTCGTGTTTTACGTATCGTAGACTCGTCAACAAAGATGTTAGCATGTTCCAGAGATTTCTGTACGTCTTTAGCTGAAACTCTAGGATTCTACTTAACCTCATTGAGCATTCTGCACTGTGCTCTTGTAGCCACTCCTACGGAGAGTAGCAACAGTGCTGAACTTTCTCCATTTATAGACAATTTGTCTTACCGCGGACTGATGAACATCAAGTCTTTTAGAGATACTTTTGTAACCCATTACAGCTTTATGCAAGTCAACAATTCTTAATCTTAGGTCTTCTGAGATCTCTTTTGTTCGAGGCATGGTTCACATCAGGCAATGCTTCTTGTGAATAGAAAAGTCAAATTTTGTGAGTGTTTTTTATAGGGCAGGGTAGCTCTAACCAACATCTCCAATCTCGTCTCATTGATTGGACTCCAGGTTAGCTGACTCCAATTAGCTTTTGGAGAAGTCATTAGCCTAGGGGTTCACATACTTTATCCAACCAACACTGTGAATGTTTAAATGATGTATTCATTAAAGACAAGAAAAATACAATAATTTGTGTGTTATTAGTTTAAGCACACTGTCTTTGTCTATTGTTGTGACTAAGATGAAGATCAGATCAAATTTTATGACAAATTTATACAGAAATCCAAGTAATTCCAAAGGGTTCACATACTTTTTCTTGCCACTGTATGTAGTCTTTTGAATGTTCATAGAGTCAGTTCAAGATAGGGTCAATGCAGATAGTCCAGGTAACCATTTAATTAACTATTTAGCAGTTTTGGAGCTTGGGGGTAGAAGCTGTCTCGGAGCTTGTTGGTTATGCAGCCAGTCAAGATGCTCTCGATGGTGCAGCTGTAGAACCTTTTGAGGATCTGAGGGACCATGCCAAATATTTTCAGCCTCCTGAGGGGGAAGAGGAGCTGTTGTGCCCTGCGACTGTGTGGGTGTGTTAAATCAAATCAAATTTTATTGGTCACTTGGTTAGCAGATGTTATTGCGAGTGTAGCGAAATTCTTGTAGTGTAGCGAAATGCTTGTGTGGACCATGTTAAGTCCTTAGGGATGTGGACACACACACACACACACACACACACACACACACACACACACACACACACACACACACACACACACACACACACACACACACACACACACACACACACACACACACATAATGGCTGTTGGGACCAACAAAACAATGAGGATGAATTCTCCTTTCTTTCTGCCTCCTTTATTTTGAGATAGAGAGAGGTGGGAGGAGGGGGGGGTCGAGATAGAGACAGAGAGAGATTGAAATTAGTTGAATTGAGAGAAAGCGAGAGAAAGGAGAGACTGAGGAAGAGAGAGAGAGAGAGAGAGACTGGGGGAGCGAGAGAGAGAGAGAGAGAGAGAGAGAGACTGAGGGAGCGAGAGAGAGAGAGAGAGAGAGAGAGAGACTGAGGGAGCGAGAGAGAGAGAGAGAGACTGAGGGAGCGAGAGAGAGAGAGAGAGAGAGAGAGAGAGAGTTCAGAAAACACATTATTTCAGGTTCCTTGTTTTTTTTATCAGACAGGCAGATACAGTACTTGTTTATTGATGTGACAGTGGTATACTCTAAGAAAATAATCATAAAGAAATAACTGTTTTGGAGACTTTTGTTAGATTTGAGCTGAACCTTTTGTGAGGTTATCCATGTAGGCGACACATTACTGTAAGTAGGTCAAAAGCAGTGAGGACACAAAACATAGAGGAAGTTTAATCTTTTGAGTGTATTCCAACAAGTAATCCCTGACTAGGTTTCCAAATTAAAGATTCAAATACATTATGATGACACAAACAGACACGCACGCACGCACGCACGCACACACACACATACACACACACACACACACACACACACACACATTTTGTCACTATAATTTCGATTATGACTATGTTTAGCTACTTTTAGCTACCTCTGTAAGAGTGACCATGGACTCCATGGAGAACAAGGTTTATTATTTCATGATTTCTGCTGTTTCGAAACAGACAGGTCGATGTGTGTGAGTTTAGCTACATCTGGTTGTTTTCTAAACCCCCACGCTGAGACTCTAAACATACTGCTTTACCCCCACGCTAAGTCTCTAAACACACTGCTTTACCCCCACGCTGACACTCTAAACATACTGATTTACCCCCACGCTAAGTCTCTAAACACACTGCTTTACCCCACGCTGAGACTCTAAACACACTGCTTTACCCCCACGCTGAGACTCTAAACACACTGCTTTACCCCCACGCTGAGACTCTAAACATACTGCTTTACCCCCACGCTGAGACTCTAAACATACTGATTTATCCCCACGCTGAGACTCTAAACACTGCTTTACACCCATGCTGAGTCTCTAAACACTGCTTTACCCCCACGCTCAGACTCTAAACACACTGCTTTACCCCCACGTTGAGACTCTAAACATACTGATTTATCCCCACGCTGAGACTCTAAACACTGCTTTACCCCCATGCTGAGTCTCTAAACACTGCTTTACCCCCACGCTGAGACTCTAAACACACTGCTTTACCCCCACGCTGAGACTCTAAACATACTGATTTACCCCCACGCTAAGTCTCTAAACACACTGCTTTACCCCCACGCTGAGACTCTAAACATACTGCTTTACCCCCACGCTGAGACTCTAAACATACTGCTTTACCCCCACGCTGAGACTCTAAACATACTGCTTTACCCCCACGCTGAGACTCTAAACATACTGCTTTAACCCCACGCTGAGACTCTAAACACACTGCTTTACCCCCACTCTGAGACTCTAAACACTGCTTTACCCCCACGCTGAGACTCTAAACATACTGCTTTACCCCCACGCTGAGACTCTAAACATACTGATTTATCCCCACGCTGAGTCTCTAAACACACTGCTTTATCCCCATGCTGAGACTCTAAACACTGCTTTACCCCCACGCTGAGACTCTAAACATACTGCTTTACCCCCACGCTGAGACTCTAAACATACTGCTTTACCCCCACGCTGAGACTCTAAACATACTGATTTATCCCCACGCTGAGACTCTAAACACTGCTTTACCCCCACGCTGAGACTCTAAACATACTGCTTTACCCCCACGCTGAGACTCTAAACATACTGATTTATCCCCACGCTGAGACTCTAAACATACTGCTTTACCCCCACGCTGAGACTCTAAACATACTGCTTTAACCCCATGCTGAGACTCTAAATATACTGCTTAACCCCATTTTGAGGCTCTAAACATACTGGTTTACCCCCATGCTGAGACTAAATATACTGATTTACCCCCACGCTGAGACTCTAAACACTGCTTTACCCCCACGCTGAGACTCTAAACACTGCTTTACCCCCATGCTGAGACTCTAAATATACTGCTTAACCCCATTTTGAGACTCTAAACATACTGCTTTAACCCCATGCTGAGACTAAATATACTGATTTACCCCCACGCTGAGACTCTAAACACTGCTTTACCCCCACGCTGAGACTCTAAACACTGCTTTACCCCCATGCTGAGACTCTAAATATACTGCTTAACCCCATTTTGAGACTCTAAACATACTGGTTTACCCCCACGTTGAGACTCTAAACATGCGGTAGGCTATATGCTCAATACTTTATCACTGCATATTGGCTATGCTTAAATTACTTAATTAAGAAGATATATTTAAAAAATATATGTGTATGATCATGCTGATAATGGATAATTTGTTGTTTTACTTGTGAGGCTGAGTGAGCATAACAGTGAGCTTTTTAGTACTGGTCTGGTGGACTGCATCTGATGGTCAATCTGAGGGTAGGGAAGGAGGAGCGGTGAGGCTGCCTCTCACCCGACTCACCATTCCTCCACTCTCCCTCTCTCCGCTGGGAAAAGGGGACACCGTCTTCCAGCTGATGGTCAATCTGAGGGTAGGGAAGGAGGAGCGGTGAGGCTGCCTCTCACCCGACTCACCATTCCTCCACTCTCCCTCTCTCCGCTGGGAAAAGGGGACACAGTCTTCCAGCTGATGGCGAAACTCAAGTCTCACTGCATTATTTCTGCTTCGTGCACCAATTCATGTTGTTACTCCTATGACCAGAGAAAGTGAAATTTTCCTCGATATTAAAAAAGACACAAACGGCTAATAATAACAACACAAGCTTATGGAAACACTTTGCATTTTATGACTTATAAAACTGTTGAACAAAGTGTTGATGGTGCTGAATAACAACATAAACCTGAACTTACTCATAAAAACATCATCTCATTGCTGTATTTGTTGAGTCTCTCTCATGTCATGGTTTTAAAAGTTTTGAAATCTCACATTATCAACTTTGCTGTGCGTCCGAGTCTTCTTCTTTTTACAGTCTATAGCGCGAGGAAACTGTGCCGACACAGTGATCTGAGCTATCTGATTGGCCAGTGGTGGGCCTATAGGTGCACTTGATTTGCTGTCTGGGCCTGCCGGGTAGGCGGAGTCCTACCTTCAGGCACATGAAATGGTTCAAAATGGGAACGCTTTGCTTTCCCGGCGCTAGGGCTGCTGAATCAAGTGCACCTACCGTCAACAGCTCGAAATGAATATAGAAAATAGGAACGCAAGGCTTTATGGTTTTTGTTTTTTTACAGAAATGTTTGGTGATCGACTAGGAATGGCTTTGCGATCGACCAATTGGTGACCACTGCTTTAGGCTGATTGACCATAACCATCATACAGACACTGAACACTTGACCTGCACCCGACCAGCCAGCGAGAGGAGGATGGTCCCCAAGGGTGGGGTATTTAGTCTGCCTATGACCAGATTCTGCTACTACATGCTGTTTAGTAGGCGTTTTGAGTATGAGAGAATAAAAGCTTTTATAGTGCAGGACATATTTCTGTTTTGATGGCGCCGAAGAACATCGCTGACATTTTACATTCTCCTAACCAATTGTGCTATTTTGTTATATATTTTTTGTGTTTTGTGTAATTTTTGAACTTATTTTGTACATAATGTTGCTGCTACCATCTCTTATGACTGAAAATAACTCTGGACATCAGAAAAGCGATTACTCACCGCGGACTGAAATAAACTTTTTCCTTTAACGAGTGCAACTAGAAGGATATCCTGCTTTTACTGGAACAGGCCCAGAACAGGCCCACACCTTTTGCATGAAGAAAAGACGCCGGAAAAGGGGACGCAGATTGGGGATCCTTCCGAGAATCTGGAGGCGAGCCGAGTAAACTCCCAATGCCTTCCATTCTCCTTGCTAACGTACAATCGTTAGAAAATAAAATTGATGACCTAGTATTAAGATTATCCTACTAACGGGACATTAAAAACTGTAACATCTTATGTTTCACCGAGACATGGCTGAATGAAGAAACGGACAATATAGAGCTGGCGGGATTTTCAATGCACCGGCAGAACTGAGACGCTACCTCTGGTAAGACGAGGGGTGAGGGTGTGTGTCTTTTGTCAGTAACAGCTGGTGTGCGATGTCTAATATAACTGAGGCAAAGCCTTCCCTGTGGCTCAGTTGGTAGAGCATGGTGTTTGCAACGCCAGCATGGTGTTTGCAATGCCAAGGTTGTGGGTTTGATTCCCACGGGGGGCCAGTACCAAAAGAATGTATGGAATGTATGCATTCACTACTGTAAGTTGCTCTGGATAAGAGCATCTGCTAAATGACTAAAATGTAAATTAAAGAAGTCTCAAGGTATTGCTCGCCTTATCTGTATTATTCATAGCCGTCTATTTACCACCACAAAGCGAAGCTGGCACTAAGACTGCTCTCAACCAACTCTATAAGGCCAAAAGCAAAGAAGAACATGCTCATCCAGAAGTGGCGCTCCTAGTGGCCGGGGAATTTAATGCAGGCAAACTTAAATCAGTTTTAGCAAATTTTTACGAGCATGTCACGTGCAACCAGGGAAAAAGAAATCCTAGACTACCTTTATTCCACACTCAGAGATGCATACAAAGCTCTCCCCCACCCTCCATTTGGCAAATATGACCATAATTCTATCCTCCTGATTCCTGCTTACAAGCAAAAACTAAAGCAGGAAGTACCAGTGACTCGCTCAATACGGAAGTGGTCGGATGACGCGGATGCTACACTACAGGACTGTTTTGGTAGCACAGACTGGAATATGTTCCGGGATTCATCCAATGGCATTGAGGAATACACCACCTCAGTCATCGGCTTCATCAATAAGTGTATCGATGACGTCGCCCCCACAGTGACCGTACGTACATATCCCAACCAGAAGCCATGGATTACAGGCAACATCCGCATCGAGCTAAAGGCTAGAGCTGCCACTTTCAAGGAGCGGGACACTAATCCGGACACTTATAAGAAATCCCACTATGCCCTCAGATGAACCCTCAAACAAGCAAAGCATCAATACAGGATTAAGATTGAATCCTACTACACCGGCTCTGACGCTCGTCGGATGTAACAGGGCTTGAAAACTATTACGGACTACAAAGGGAAACCCGGTTGCGAGCTGCCCAGTGACGCAAGCCTACCAAACGAGCTAAATGCCTTTTATACTCGCTTCGAGGCAAGCAACACTGAAGCATGCACGAGAGCACCAGCTGTTCTGGATGACTGTGTGATAATGCTATCAGTAGCCAATGCGAAGAAAACCTTTAAACAGGTCAACATTCACAAAGCTGCTGGGCCAGACGGATTACAAGGACGTGTATTCAAAGCATGCGCGGACCAACTGTCAAGTGTCTTCACTGACATTTTCAACCTCTCCCTGACCGAGTCTGTAATACCTACATGTTTGAAACAGACCACCATAGTCCCTGTGCCCAAGCAAGCGGAGGTAACCTGCCTAAATGATTCATGTCCCGTGGCACTCACGTCGATAGCCATGAAGTGCTTTGAAGGGCTGGTCATGGCTCACATCAACAGAATCCTCCCAGAAACCCTAGACCCACTCCAATTCACATACCGCCCCAACAGATCCACAGATGACGCAATCTCAATCGCACTCCACACCGCCCTTTCTCACTTGGACAAAAGGAACACCTATGTGAGAATGCTGTTCATCGACTACAGCTCAGCGTTCAACACCATAGTGCCCACGAAGATCATCATTAAGCTAAGGACTCTGGGACTAAATACCTCCCTCTGCAACTGGATCCTGGACTACCTGACGGGCCGCCCCAGGTGGTAAGAGTTGGCAACAACACGTCTGCCATGCTGATCCTCAACACAGGGGCCCCTCAGGGGTGTGTACTTAGTCCCCTCCTGTATTCCCTGTTCACCCACAACTGAGTGGCCAAACACGACTCCAACACCATCATTAAGTTTGCTGATGACACAACAGTGGTAGGCCTGATCACCGACAATGATGAGACAGCCTATAGGGAGGAGGTCAGATAACTGGCAGTGTGGTGCCAGGACAACAACCTCTCCCTCAATGTGAGCAAGACAATGGAGCTGATCGTGGACTACAGGACATCGACGGGGCTGTAGTGGAGCGGGTAGAGGGTTTCAAGTTCCTTGGTGTCCACATCACCTACGAACTATCATGCTCCAAACATACCAAGACAGTTGTGAAGAGGGCATGACAAAACCTTTTCCTCCTCAGGAGACTGAAAAAATTTGGTATGGGCTCCCAGATCCTCAAAAGGTTCTATAGCTGCACCATCGAGAGCATCCTGACCGGTTGCATCACCGCCTGGTATGGCAACTGCTCGGCATCTGACCGTAAGGCGCTACAGAGGGTAGTGCAAACGGCCCAGTACATCACTGGGGCCAAGCTTCCTGCCATCCAGGACCTATATAATAGGTGGTGGCAGAGGAAAGCCCATAAAATTGTCGGAGACTCCAGTCACCCAAGTTATAGACTGTTTTC
Organism: Salmo salar; assembly: GCF_965601325.2. Lineage (NCBI taxonomy): Eukaryota > Metazoa > Chordata > Actinopteri > Salmoniformes > Salmonidae > Salmo > Salmo salar. The sequence goes on from NC_138304.1 coordinate 48,490,031, forward strand.
TCTGCTACTGCACGGCAAGCGGTACCGGAGCGTCAAGTCTAGGACCAAAAGGCTCCTCAACAGCTTCTACCCCCAAGCCATTAGACTGCTAAACAATTCATAAAAATTGCCACCGGACAACAACATGGTGATCTGCAGCTATTTCCTATAAGGAGAGAGACAAAGAGAGAGAGAGACCACATATTCACCTTGCACATCCTAATTGACAAACAAACAAACCAAAACAAAGGCAAAGTCTGAACATGTTAGGACCTGCTAGGGTAATGAAACAACTCTTTCAGTACACTGGACCAGGACAGAACACCATAAGGCAGCTCAACCGTTTAGGGCTTTAGGCTGTATATAGTGTTATATCAGTGTAACTTGCCCCTGTGCTACATTTGCACCTGTGATTTTTCTGGAATAAATCATGGGGTAATAACTCCAGGAAGCAGCTGTGTACACCAGGTGAGGTGTTACAGGACCAGGCTTGCCCCCCCCCCCCCCCCCCTCTCTGTCCCTCTCTCTCTTTCCCTTTTTCTCTCTCTCTCTCTTTCTCTCTCTCTCTCTCTCTCTCTCTCTCTCTCTCTCTCTCTCTCTCTCTCTCTTCATGATTACATTTAATGTGCCCCAGGGTCAGCTCTAGCCTTTTCGGGGCTTTAAAACGAGCTCGTTTTTTTTAGTGGCCCCCATCTTGACGGTGGAGACAAAAATCTACGTTTTTGACACATTTTGTCATGGAGCGGAGAGAAATTCACGCAGTTTTAAAGCACATTTCCTGCCGTTCTATACATTTTGTCATGGAGCGGAGAGAAATTCATGCAGTTTTAAAGCACATTTCCTGCCGTTCTACACATTTTGTCATGGAGCGGAGAGAAATTCACGCAGTTTTAAAGCACATTTCCTGCCGTTCTATACATTTTGTCATGGAGCGGAGAGAAATTCATGCAGTTTTAAAGCACATTTCCTGCCGTTCTACACATTTTGTCATGGAGCGGAGAGAAATTCACGCAGTTTTAAAGCACATTTCCTGCCGTTCTATACATTTTGTCATGGAGCGGAGAGAAATTTACGCAGTTTTAAAGCACATTTCCTGCCGTTCTATACATTTTGTCATGGAACGGAGAGAAATTCATGCAGTTTTAAAGCACATTTCCTGCCGTTCTATACATTTTGTCATGGAGCGGAGAGAAATTCACGCAGTTTTAAAGCACATTTCCGGCCGTTCTATACATTTTGTCATGACTTATGCCGTGGTAATGATATCTGAGTGTGAGTGACTAACAAAATCAACTGGGGGCCCCCTGGAGGTCAGGGCCCCCTGGAGGTCAGGGTCCCCTGGAGGTCAGGGTCCCTGGAGGTCAGGGCCCCTGGAGGTCAGGGCCCCCTGGAGGTCAGGGCCCCTGGGCACGTGCCCTGTGTGCCGGGCCGGTATTCAGCCATGATAACTACAAGTTTAGATAACTGGCTACACTAACTTACCAATCTAAAAAGAGTTAGCTGACATGGTTAATTGAGTGACTGTCAGTGACTGACAAAACAAGAGAAGAACTTCTGATGCACAACCACATTTCAAACGAACACCTATTCTGCTATTCTAAGTTGAGACCCCGACTGAGTTCCAAAAAAAGAATAAAATAAAATGAAATAATGCATATTTTTGTGGGGGATTAGAAATACATTCTTATTACCCATCCTCCTCTCCTCTCCTCTCCTCTCCTCTCCTCTCCTCTCCTCTCCTCTCCTCTCCTCTCCTCTCCTCTCCTCTCCTCTCCTCTCTCTCCTCTCCTCTCCTCTCCTCTCCTCTCCTCTCCTCTCCTCTCCTCTCCTCTCCTCTCTATTCAGCTCTCAGATTGACATATCAGCCACACACAGCTTGTTCTCGCTTTCTCTCTCCCTCTCTCTCTCTCTCCCACTCTCTCTCAGCTCTTTCTCTCGCTCCCCCATCTCTCTCTCTCTCCCCCACCCTTCTCTCTCCACTCTCACTCCCCCACTCTCTCTCAGATCTTTTTCTCTCAGCTCTCTCTCTCCTTCTCTTCCCCCTCTGTCCCATCTGTCTCTCTCTCTCTCTCTCTCTCTCCCACTCTCTCTCAGATCTTTTTCTCTCTCTCTCCCCCCTCTCTTTCCCTCTCTCTCTCAACATTTGCAGTAATGCAATCTGACTGTGGTGACAAAGTTTGGAGATGGGAGCCTTGCTCATTAGTTTATGTAAACATAAAAAAATTACAGCCCACACAGTAAAAAAGGGGGTGTAAAAATTACAGTGTTGACTTATTTTAACCCAGGATGAGTATTTTCAACATTATGATGAGTCAATGAGCTCTAGTGTCGGAATTCAATCAGTGTTACATTTTGCAGTCATTGCAGTGTAAATTCAACTCAAACTCAAATTCAACTGAAAAACGTTTATGTGTGAATTTTAACACCATTTTGAGTCAAATTAACTCTGAAAATGTGACACTACCTGTAGAGTAACTTTAACACTATGTAGACTGGGACCAAATGTTATCTGAAACAGTGTTGAATTGAACTCTATAGGAGTTTTTTTAATTTCTGTGCAGAGTTGGTTTAACCTTCATCAGTGTTAGCTCTAAGCTGTCCATTACCACCGTTACTCTGTTTTGGGTTGTAAAATCAACGGTGAAAGTAAGCCGGTACTGGCTGGTATGGTGTGTCCCCAGCAAAATAAATGGTGGGGGTACGCCGTACTAGTTGAACATGAGCCTATCACAATAATTAACTCAAAGATGCCATGAAAACTTACTATTACACTACTATTTGTAATTACTGCATATCACACGTATGTAACATTTTCCGAATGGACTTGAAAAAGGAATGGAATCCGCTCCAAAATGTGGTATGGTTCAACAATAACAGTGAAATTTGAGCGGCCAAGACCGAGCGGTACGGACAGTGGACCCATCAATTCAGCTTACAAGTGTAGAGACCTGATGAATGCAGAATCACAGAATGTCTTTCACTTCTTAGTGTTTTGTTACAGATGATTCTTTCTATTTATCAAATGATGGGTGCACAGTGTAACTGTATTGGATGCAGGAGTTATTTTAGAGTAACGAATGTGTGCCGGCAGCCAGGCTTACAGGATCCTATTGAAGTGATTGTTTGACGACCAGATTAAAACATAATGACTGGTTATGTTAATACCACATTAAAAAGTAATACATTTTAAAAGTAAACAACAAAAAAAACCTGAATAAGGACTGTATGTAATTGTACCTGGAAGAAATGAAAACTACCCCCCCCCCCCCCCACCTTGGGTAGAATACTGCTGTGTCATGTGTTAATCCTAGCATGATGCTGTGTGTTGCAGGAAGTGTCCTGAGGGATTTGACTGTCTGAGAATAGGAAGGAACCCTAACTATGGTTATACCAGCTTTGACAGCTTTGGCTGGGCTTTCCTGGCGTTGTTCCGGCTGATGACCCAAGACTACTGGGAGAACCTCTATCATCAGGTACACAACCTACAATACTCTGTATACACTGTTATGAGCTGGGTGCTTCGCACGCGCGCGCGCGCGCGCGTGTGTGTGTGTGTGTGTGTGTGTGTCTTGGTGTGTGTGTCTTGGTGTGTGTGTGTGTGTGTGTGTGTGTGTGTGTGTGTGTGTGTGTGTGTGTGTGTGTGTGTGTGTGTGTCTTGGTGTGTGTGTCTTGGTGTGTGTGTGTGTGTCTTGGTGTGTGTGTGTGTGTGTGTGTGTGTGTGTGTGTGTGTGTGTGTGTGTGTGTGTGTGTGTGTGTGTGTGTTAACCTGCTGTATCTCTGACCCTCCCTAGACTCTGCGTTCAGTGTGTGTGTTAACCTGCTGTATCTCTGACCCTCCCTAGACTCTGCGTTCAGTGTGTGTGTTAACCTGCTGTATCTCTGACCCTCCCTAGACTCTGCGTTCAGTGTGTGTGTTAACCTGCTGTATCTCTGACCCTCCCTAGACTCTGCGTTCAGTGTGTGTGTTAACCTGCTGTATCTCTGGCCCTTCCTAGACTCTGCGTTCAGCAGGGAAGACCTACATGATCTTCTTTGTGCTGGTCATCTTCCTGGGTTCCTTCTACCTGGTCAACCTGATCCTGGCGGTGGTTGCCATGGCCTACGAGGAACAGAACCAGGCCACCATCCAGGAGGCCTGGATGAAGGAGAGAGAGTTCCAGCTGGCCATGGAACATGTACGCAGAGAACAGAGGGTAGGTTGGGTTTTCTATTCAGATGATAGGTTTGTATTCAGACGATATGTTTGTTTTCAGATGATAGGTTTGTATTCAGACGATAGGTTCTTATTTCGACAGAAGGTTTGTATTCAGACGATAGGTTCTTATTTCGACAGAAGGTTTGTATTCAGACGATAGGTTCTTATTTCGACAGAAGGTTTGTATTCATACGATAGGTTCTTATTTCGACAGAAGGTTTGTATTCAGACGATAGGTTCTTATTTCGACGGTAGGTTTGTATTCAGACCATAGGTTTGTATTCAGACGATAGGTTCTTATTTCGACGGTAGGTTTGTATTCAGACGATAGGTTTGTATTCAGACGGTAGGTTGTAGGTTTTCGGAAGGCAGACATTTTCTATCCAGATTCAAGTTCAGAAAGCTTTATTGTCCCAACATTGGGCAATTTGAATTGCAACTTTATTAGCACTGTACAGCACCTATACAGAGAACAGAGGGTAGCTAGGCTACATCTGGACTAGGGTTCATTCAAATTGAAATCACTGAAATAAATACATTTCCCTTTCAGTTGAATGAATTAATTATTGAATTAATATTTCAGTTTACTTCCTGAATTGACTGTCTTCAATTCAAATTGGCCCCAACCCTGGTTTACATTAGGACCATGTACAGTATGTTGTAATATATTCTCTATATGATGTATGGCTCTGGTTTAACGTTTCTTTTAAAACATCCTCTTACTTATTTTGTTTTTCTTTTTGTTTTTCTTTTGCCAATTCAGGAAATTAAAGTATGTATTACATTTTAGGAATATTGTAATAAGCACTACTAATTAAGATCTGTCTAGAATGTGTGTTAAATTCCTTTAAAGTCAATGGTAAAGGACAGATAGAAGGTCATTATGTTATCAGTTATTGTTTTGACCGTGTAAACGGAACTTGTTTCTCTACCGGTGGGGAAGATGGCAGAAAGAAGAATCCAGCAGGAGACAGACTCGGTCATGTCTCCAGAGCTGTCACCGTTTCAACTAAAAGTGGGCAGTAGTTTGAAACGGACAGCCAGTAGAAGATCTCACAGGATGCTGTCCGAGGATCCAGAGGACGAAGCAGATGAGAAGTTTGATCCACTGGATGAGCGGGTGGTACGACAGACACTTTTTACATTACATTGCATTTTGGTCGTTTTAGCAGACGCTCTTATCCAGAGCAACTTACAGTTAGTGCATTCATCTTTAAGTAGCTTGGTGAGACAAGCACATATCACACCTTACTGAACTGTCAGAGGGATTTGTAGTTAGCAACGTGTCCGTCTTGGAAAGTTGGAATGTTGATTAGAACCTTGTTTAGCATCATCATGTTCCTGATTAGCCTTTTAACAATCACAATAAGGCAAACTCACCTTATTCACTACCAATGTGTAGCACCCATCAAGGCCTGCTGCACCACTTGGGGTCCCGAGTGGCGCAGCGGTTTAAGACACTGCAGTCCCTGGTTCGATTCCAGACTGCATCACATCCGGCCGTGATTGGGAGACCCATAGGGCAGGGCACAATTGGCCCAGTGTCATTGTAAATAAGAATTTGTTCTTAACTGACTTGCCTAGTTAAATAAAGGTTAACATTTAAAAATCTTCTACAACTAACTCTCTCTTTCGCTCTCTGTCTCACCCTCTCTGTTTCTCCCTCTCTCTCTGTCCCTCTCTCTCCCTCCTTATCCTACCTCCAGTCCCCCCTGCCTCCCACGTCTCCCATGCCCGTCCACCCTCTCCTTGCTGCCATGTCGTCCCACCCTCTCAGCACGCGCCGTGGCAGCCAGGCCAGTATCTTCTCCTTCAGACCCTGTACCACCTCCGATGCCGACTTCGGGGATGACGAGTACAGTGTTCATGGGGACGTCATGGGGAGGAGCAGGGCAGGCTCCACCATCGGCCCCAACTGGCAACACAAGCACAAAAGGACAGGCAGCGTGAGGAGCCATTGCTCCCAGGTCTTCACCCCCAGTCTCAACATCAACGGACGTCTCAACATCTCCCTGGACCAGAACGGCGTCACCGCTGTCGGCCTGCACACCCCCACCTCCCTACCCGCCTGCAGCATGGAGAAGGTCAAAGAAGATAAAGTTTGTGAACTTTTTAAAATGTGTTCTTTTAAAACCAGGGCTTTTTTCAAGTGAGCCCTGTTGTAGTATTGAAGTCTGTGGTGACAAATATTCTTGTAAAAATCTTTATGTAAATATAATGTGATTGATTGAATTGATTGATTGTTTGATTGGCCGGTGTTTGTCAAACTTTGTTTCTCCCGTTCTTCCAGGAGCCCACATGTATAGAAGAGTCCAGTGCCAAGCCGGCCCAGCTCTCCCCCGAGGCTGCAGAGCCTCCCCTCCGTAGGAAACGCGGTCTGAGCTCCATTAGCTTCCTCAGCGATGCCATGGATGGTGAGGGTACCTTCAGAGGTCAGAGGTCAATTTACAGAGGCTCTTTTAACGCCCAACTAACTCATTATGACCTCATTATAAATGTCTAACTAACTCATTATAACTTCATTCTAAATGTCTAAGTAACTCATTATGACCTCATTATAAATGTCTAACTAACTCATTATGACCTCATTATAAATGTCTAACTAATTCATTATGACCTCATTATAAATGTCTAACTAACTCATTATGACCTCATTATAAATGTCTAACTAACTAAGTCATTATGACTTCATTATAAATGTCTAATTAACTCATTATGACCTCATTATAAATGTCTAACTCATTATGACCTCATTATAAATGTCTAACTAACTCATTATGACTTCATTATAAATGTCTAACTAACTCATTATGACCTCATTATAAATGTCTAACTAACTCATTATGACCTCATTATAAATGTCTAACTCATTATGACCTCATTATAAATGTCTAACTCATTATGACTTCATTATAAATGTCTAACTAACTCATTATGACCTCATTATAAATGTCTAACTCATTATGACCTCATTATAAATGTCTAACCTCTCTAGGGTATGTGGGACGAAATCGTCCCACCTACTCAACAGCCAGTGGAATCCCGTGGCTCGTTATTCAAATACCTTAGAAATGCTATTACTTCAATTTCTCAAACATATGACTATTTTACACCATTTTAAAGACAAGACTCTCGTTAATCTAACCACACTGTCCGATTTCAAAAAGGCTTTACAACGAAAGCAAAACATTAGATTATGTCAGCAGAGTACCCAGCCAGAAATAATCAGACACCCATTTTTCAAGCTAGCATATAATGTCACATAAACCCAAACCACAGCTAAATGCAGCACTAACCTTTGATGATCTTCATCAGATGACACCCCTAGGACATTATGTTATACAATACATGCATGTTTTGTTCAATCAAGTTCATATTTATATCAAAAACCAGCTTTTTACATTAGCATGTGACGTTCAGAACTAGCATTCCCACCGAACACTTCCGGTGAATTTACTAAATTACTCACGATAAACGTTCACAAAAAACATAACAATTATTTTAAGAATTATAGATACAGAACTCCTTTATGCAATCGCTATGTCCGATTTTAAAATAGCTTTTCGGCAAAAGCACATTTTGCAATATTCTGAGTAGATAGCCCAGCCATCATGGCTAGCTATTTTGAACCCCACCAAGTTTGGCCCTCACCAAACTCCGATTTACTATTACAAAAATGTGATTACCTTTGCTGTTCTTCGTCAGAATGCACTTCCAGGACTTGTACTTCAATAACAAATGTAGGTTTGGTTCAAAATAATGCATAGTTATGTTCAAATATCCTCTGTTTTGTTTGTGCGTTCAAGACACTATCCGAAGGGTGACGAAGGGTGACGCGCCCGACGCGTTTCGTGATAAAAAAATTCTGAAATTCTATTGCATTACCGTACTTCGAAGCATGTCAACCGCTGTTTAAAATAAATTTTTATGCGATTTTTCTCGTAAAAAAGCGATAATATTCCGACCGGGAAACCCTGTTTCAGTTCAAAGATGAAAAAAGAAAAACATGGTGTCGTCTCGTGCACGCGCCTCAGTCTCATTGTCCTCTGATCGACCACTATCCAAATGCGCTAATGTTTTTCAGCCAGGGGCTCCAAAAGCATCATTCACCGGTTTGCTGCCTTCTGAGAGCCTATGGGAGCCGTAGGAAGTGTCACGTTACAGCAGAGATCCTCAGTTTTCAATAAAGAGAGTGTAGAAGCCCAAGAAATGGTCAGAGATGGCACTTCCTGTAAGGAATCTTCTCAGGTTTTTGCCTGCCATATGAGTTCTGTTCTACTCACAGACACCATTCAAACAGTTTTAGAAACTTTAGGGTGTTTTCTATCCAAAGCCAATAATTATATGCATATTCTAGTTTCTGGGCAGTAGTAATAACCAGATTAAATCGGGTACGTTTTTTATCCGGCCGTGCAAATACTGCCGCCTATCCCCAACAGGCTAACTAACTCATTATTACCTCATTATAAATGTCTAACTAACTCATTATGACGTCATTATAAATGTCTAACTAACTCATTATGACCTCATTATAAATGTCTAACTCATTATGACTTCATTATAAATGTATAACTAACTTATATCTAATTTATAATTTACAAGTTAATCTACAACTAGCTCAAAACGAACGTATAACTAAGTCATAACTAACTGATGGCTAGCTGACTGGACTGTTAACGCTCTCAACAAGCCAATAAGGATGTAAAAGGTAATCCTATCAAGCATTTTAAAACCAGAACTGTTATTATTACCAGTCATAGTCTTTGGCAAGGAGCTAAATGAAAAGTTGTTTCAATGTGTGTGTGTTTCAATGTTTCATATCTTTGTAGTTAATAAATTATGACAGATTTATAAAATATCTATAAACTACTTATTAAAAGTTTATAAATCCTTTATAAATTATTTATAAATATAAAGTGTTACCTTTAAAACAGCTTGGGCTTCCACAATCGTTCCCAAAAGTTCTCAGGTTTTTCAGAAATCTTGGTTGAGCAAGGAGACAATCCTTAAACCAAGTTTCTTGAAAAACCCAAGGAACTGTGGGAAAGTTTGTGGAATTTTACACAGCCCTAAAACCATTACAACTTAACCCCTGTGTCTGGTCTCTGCCACCCAGAGATGGAGGAGTCTCGTCAGAAGTGCCCCCCCTGCTGGTACACTTTTGCCAAGGCGTACCTGATCTGGGACAGGTGCCCGTGGTGGCTGAAGGTAAAGGAGTATGTGAAGATGATCGTTATGGATCCCTTCCTAGACCTGGCAATAACCATCTGTATCGTCCTCAACACCCTCTTCATGGCCCTGGAACACTACCCCATGACCGACGAGTTCAACAATGTGCTCTCTGTTGGCAACCTGGTAAGGACTTCCAGAATTATATGACTCTTACAATTAATAACAACACTTACAATCTATCACACAATGATCACAATATTCACTCAACATGTTAAGGCTATTTTGTGAAAAAATGTTTTTAATGAAAGATTCATATAAACAGTAAATAAGTATAGTTATCACATTACAACGGATAAGATGTTTTCTTTATGTATTATTACAATGAATAAACTACTTACCATCTATCCACAATCACATAACAGTTACGGAAATAGTAGTCACATAACCTACAAGACAAAATGGAAACTAGGGTTATAAAATGAGACACAATGGAAACTAGGGTTGTAAAATCAGACACAATGGAAACTAGGGTTGTAGAATCAGACACAATGGAAGCTAGGGTTGTAAAATCAGACACAATGGAAACTAGGGTTGTAAAATCAGACACAATGGAAACTAGGGTTGTAGAATGAGACACAATGGAAACTAGGGTTGTAAAATGAGACACAATGGAAGCTAGGGTTGTAAAATGAGACAAAATGGAAACTAGGGTTGTAAAATCAGACACAATGGAAACTAGGGTTGTAAAATCAGACACAATGGAAACTAGGGTTGTAAAATGAGACACAATGGAAACTAGGGTTGTAAAATCAGACACAATGGAAGCTAGGGTTGTAAAATGAGACACAATGGAAACTAGGGTTGTAAAATGAGACACAATGGAAGCTAGGGTTGTAAAATCAGACACAATGGAAACTAGGGTTGTAGAATCAGACACAATGGAAACTAGGGTTGTAGAATCAGACACAATGGAAACTAGGGTTGTAGAATCAGACACAATGGAAACTAGGGTTGTAAAATGAGACACAATGGAAACTAGGGTTGTAAAATCAGACACAATGGAAACTAGGGTTGTAAAATGAGACACAATGGAAACTAAGGTTGTAAAATGAGACACAATGGAAACTAGGGTTGTAAAATCAGACACAATGGAAACTAGGGTTGTAAAATGAGACACAATGGAAACTAGGGTTGTAAAATGAGACACAATGGAAACTAGGGTTGTAAAATCAGACACAATGGAAGCTAGGGTTGTAGAATCCCAGAATCAGAAGTGAATAAACAAGGAATACATCTTTCAACAGGGATTTCTGAAAAAAATTGAAACTTTAGTAAATATATTTCCCTCAAATTGGCAACACCAGTCTATTCAATCCAGATGAACCTCAGTCTATTGAATCCAGATCAACACCAGTCTATTCAATCCAGATCATCAGTCTATTCCATCCAGATCAACCTAGATCAACACCAGTCTATTCAATCCAGATCAACACCAGTCTATTGAATCCAGATCAACACTAGTCTATTGAATCCAGATCAACACTAGTCTATTGAATCCAGATCAACACTAGTCTATTCAATCCAACACTAGTCTATTACATCCAGATCAACACCAGTCTATTGAATCCAGATCAACACTAGTATATTCAATCCAACACCAGTCTATTCAATCCAGATCAACACTTGTCTATTGAATCCAACACTAGTCTATTGAATCCAGATCAACACTAGTCTATTGAATCCAGATCAACACTAGTCTATTGAATCCAGATCAACACTACCCTATTGAATCCAGATCAACACTAGTCTATTAAATCCAGATCAACACCAGTCTATTGAATCCAGATCAACACCAGTCTATTGAATCCAGATCAACACTAGTCTATTCAATCCAGATCAACACTAGTCTATTGAATCCAGATCAACACCAGTCTATTGAATCCAGATCAACACTAGTCTATTCAATCCAATACCAGTCTATTGAATCCAGATCAACACCAGTCTATTGAATCCAGATCAACACCATTCTATTCAATCCAGATCAACACTAGTCTATTGAATCCAGATCAACACCAGTCTATTGAATCCAGATCAACACTAGTCTATTCAATCCAACACCAGTCTATTCAATCCAGATCAACACTTGTCTATTGAATCCAACACTAGTCTATTCAATCCAGATCAACACCAGTCTATTACATCCAGATCAACACTAGTCTATTCAATCCAGATCAACACTAGTCTATTCAATCCAACACTAGTCTATTGAATCCAGATCAACACCAGTCTATTGAATCCAGATCAACACTAGTCTATTCAATCCAACACCAGTCTATTCAATCCAGATCAACACTTGTCTATTGAATCCAACACTAGTCTATTGAACCCAGATCAACACCAGTCTATTGAATCCAGATCAACCAAGGAATTAACAGAATGAGAACGAGTCATGGCTGATCATGGTTGTACACTGGGTCTGTATTGGTTGTGTATTGGTTGTGTAATGGGATGGTAGTGTAATGGTTGTGTGATGGTTGTGTATTGGTTGTGTGATGTGATGGTTGTGTGATGGGATGGTTGTGTGATGGTTGTGTAATGGTTGTGTATTGGTTGTGTAATGGGATGGTTGTGTGATGGGATGGTTGTGTGATGGTTGTGTAATGGTTGTGTATTGGTTGTGTAATGGGATGGTTGTGTGATGGTTGTGTGTTGGTTGTGTATTGGTTGTGTGATGGTTGTGTGATGTGATGGTTGTGTGATGGTTGTGTAATGGGATGGTTGTGTGATGTTGTGTGTTGGTTGTGTGATGGTTATGTGATGGTTGTGTGACGTGATGGTTGTGTGATGGTTGTGTTATGGTTGTGTAATGTAATGGTTGTGTGATGGTTGTGTGATGTGATGGTTGTGTGATGGTTGTGTGATGGTTGTGTGATGTGATGGTTCTGTTATGGTTGTGTAATGTGATGGTTGTATATTGGTTGTGTGATGGTTGTGTATTGGTTGTGTAATGGGATGGTTGTGTGATGGTTGTGTGATGTGATGGTTGTGTGATGGTTGTGTAATGGTTGTGTGATGTGATGGTTGTGTGATGGTTGTGTGATGGTTGTGTAATAGTTGTGTGATGTGATGGTTGTGTATTGGTTGTGTGATGTGATGGTTGTGTGATGGTTGTGTAATGTGATGGTTGTGTAATGGTTGTGTGATGTGATGGTTGTGTAATGGTTGTGTGATGGTTGTGTAATGGTTGTGTGATGTGATGGTTGTGTGATGGTTGTGTGATGGTTGTGTGATGTGATGGTTGTGTGATGGTTGTGTATTGGTTGTGTGATGGTTGTGTATTGGTTGGGTATTATCTGTGTGCTCTCCCAGGTGTTCACGGTGATCTTCACAGCAGAGATGGTGTTCAAGCTGATAGCCATGGATCCGTACTACTACTTCCAGCAGGGCTGGAACATGTTTGATGGCATCATTGTCTGTCTCAGCCTCATGGAGCTGGGCCTGTCCAACGTAGAGGGACTGTCTGTCCTGCGCTCCTTCAGACTGGTAATGTCACTGTCACGCAGACATTTCATTTAATTTGATATCATTTTATTTATCTATTTCCTTTATTATATATTTGATTTGTTTGATTGGTTATAATTAGTTTAAATAACTGTATATATTATTTAACCCAATCAACAACAACAACAAAAATGCTACATCAAAATAATGATTCCCTCTTGATGATATGTTTGAGGGTGAGAAACTTCAAGCTTAGTATGTACCTGCACCTCCTTCCCCCACAGTGGCGTAATCTGTTGTGCATTACAATGATTGAGTCATGGTATCAATGCGATTTAGAGAGTGGGGGACACATTTTAGTGGAATCACTTCAATTACGAGCAACATGAAAATGGATCAGATATGTGTCAAACACAAGGACTCTGATTTAGATGCTGAGACGCTGTTTACTTGTGTACAAGCCATATGCACACAGCAATCCAATGATAACGTCATGTGCCATTCCTTTACTGCAGGGGACTGCATTATAATCCTTTATTCACATAATGTAAAATGTTTTATATTGGTCATTTTTTTTTAAGCATTATGTAACATAACATAATTAACATAACATCATTCGATCATTTAAATGTGCTAATTGATTTGTCTCTTTGTGTGTCGGTCAGTTGCGAGTGTTCAAGCTAGCGAAGTCATGGCCCACCCTGAACACACTGATCAAGATCATCGGTAACTCCGTGGGCGCTCTGGGAAACCTGACCCTGGTTCTGGCCATTATCGTCTTCATCTTCGCCGTGGTGGGCATGCAACTGTTCGGCAAGAACTACCAGGACTGTGTGTGTAAGATCTCTAAGGATTGTATGTTACCCCGCTGGCACATGAAGGACTTCTTTCACTCGTTCCTCATCGTGTTCCGGGTGCTGTGTGGCGAGTGGATCGAGACCATGTGGGATTGTATGGAGGTGGCTGGGCAGCCTCTCTGCATCCTAGTCTTCATGCTGGTGATGGTCATAGGAAACCTGGTGGTGAGTAGATCCATTGAGAAACCTGAAATGTAGAGATCAGATCTAACAAAAAGAGTGAAGGTCGGACAAAAGACACACACATGCGATAGAACAGGATTATTATGCATTGGAATGAGTTTAGAGGTTTTTGTTTTACAGAAATATCAGCAAGATTGTTTGGCATAAAGGATGCGATGGATGTGGAATTATGGATACAATTAGTTGTCCTGTTGCACAACCTTCTGATTGAGGAATGGGATCTGAAAAGGCCATTGATAGAACAGGAGTATTACAGAGTTCTTCTGAGGTTTATGGAAACAATCGCAAGATCTGGTCTGATTTGTCGTTTGGCCCAAATGATGTGATGGATGTGGTATTCTATTGGGGAGGAGAGAGAAGGAGGGACAGAGGGTTTCTGTAAGGGATTCTATTGGGTAGGAGGGACAGAGTGTTTCTGTAAGGGATTCTATTGGGGAGGAGAGAGAAGGAGGGACAGAGGGTTTCTGTAAGGGATTCTATTGGGGAGGAGAGAGAAGGAGGGACAGAGGGTTTCTGTAAGGGATTCTATTGGGGAGGAGAGAGAAGGAGGGAAAGAGAGTTTCTGTAAGGGATTCTATTGGGGAGGAGAGAGAAGGAGGGACAGAGGGTTTCTGTAAGGGATTCTATTGGGGAGGAGAGAGAAGGAGGGACAGAGGGTTTCTGTAAGGGATTCTATTGGGGAGGAGAGAGAAGGAGGGACAGAGGGTTTCTGTAAGGGATTCTATTGGGGAGGAGAGAGAAGGAGGGAAAGAGAGTTTCTGTAAGTGTTTTGTATTTGTATTTATGGATCCCCATTAGTTCCTGTCAAGGCAGCAGCTACTCTTCCTGGGGTTTATTATGGGTCCCCATTAGTTCCTGCCAAGGCAGCAGCTACTCTTCCTGGGGTTTATTATGGATCCCCATTAGTTCCTGCCAAGGCAGCAGCTACTCTTCCTGGGGTTTATTATGGATCCCCATTAGTTCCCGCCAAGGCAGCAGCTACTCTTCCTGGGGTTTATTATGGATCCCCATTAGTTCCCGTCAAGGCAGCAGCTACTCTTCCTGGGGTTTATTATGGATCCCCACTAGTTCCTGCCAAGGCAGCAGCTACTCTTCCTGGGGCTTATTATGGATCCCCATTAGTTCCTGCCAAGGCAGCAGCTACTCTTCCTGGGGTTTATTATGGATCCCCATTAGTTCCTGCCAAGGCAGCAGCTACTCTTCCTGGGGCTTATTATGGATCCCCATTAGTTCCTGCCAAGGCAGCAGCTACTCTTCCTGGGGTTTATTATGGATCCCCATTAGTTCCTGCCAAGGCAGCAGCTACTCTTCCTGGGGTTTATTATGGATCCCCATTAGTTCCTGCCAAGGCAGCAGCTACTCTTCCTGGGGTTTATTATGGATCCCCATTAGTTCCTGCCAAGGCAGCAGCTACTCTTCCTGGGGTTTATTATGGATCCCCATTAGTTCCTGCCAAGGCAGCAGCTACTCTTCCTGGGGTTTATTATGGATCCCCATTAGTTCCTGCCAAGGCAGCAGCTACTCTTCCTGGGAACCAGCAACAGTTATATACAATTTAAAATATAACATGACACTTTTCACAACACATTTGGTGTGTTCCCTCAGACTACTCTACTACCACATATCTACAATACAACATCCATGTGAATGTGTGTGTAGAGTGTGTGTCTTATCGTGTGTCTGTGTCTGTGTGTGTGTCTCTTCACAGTCCCCGCTGTTCCATAAATCTGTTTCTATTGGGGAGGAGGCAGAAGAATGGAGAGAGGTTTTCCACACTGGATTATTTAGGAGTCAATAGTATAGACATACTCTGAGAAACCAGTGCTTTCAGACAGTGTGAGAGGATTGATCTAGGAAATAACTAAAAGGTTTGCATTGTCTGTTATGGTCACCATGTTACGACAATGATTCCATGTACAGTGTCCGTGTGGGCCATCCAAGACCCAATCATATCTCCGAAAATGGCGGCTACGTTGTCATAGTAACCGGTTTGACATGCAGATTACTATAAGCAAACTTCAAAACAGATTCAGTCTGGACAACATACTAACCATCTGTTATCCTCTACAAAGTACATACAACATATATGGCATTATCCTAGTCGCGTGTCCAGTGCCAACAAGTCTATCCACACTGGAGTGGAGTGGCATTTGGTATATCCACACTGGAGTGGAGTGGCGTTTAGTATATCCACATTGGAGTGGAGTGGCGTTTGGTATATCCACACTGGAGTGGAGTGGTGTTTAGTATATCCACATTGGAGTGGAGTGGCGTTTGGTATATCCACACTTGAGTGGAGTGGCGTTTAGTATATCCACACTGGAGTGGAGTGGCGTTTAGTATATCCACACTGGAGTGGAGTGGCGTTTGGTATATCCACACTGGAGTGGAGTGGCGTTTAGTATATCCACACTGGAGTGGAGTGGCGTTTAGTATATCCACACTGGAGTGGAGTGGCGTTTGGTATATCCACACTGGAGTGGAGTGGCGTTTAGTATATCGACACTGGAGTGGAGTGGCGTTTAGTATATCCACACTGGAGTGGAGTGGCGTTTGATATATCCACACTGGAGTGGAGTGGCGTTTAGTATATCCACACTGGAGTGGAGTGGCGTTTGGTATATCCCCACTGGAGTGGAGTGGCGTTTAGTATATCCACACTGGAGTGGAGTGGCGTTTAGTATATCCACACTGGAGTGGAGTGGCGTTTGGTATATCCACACTGGAGTGGAGTGGCGTTTAGTATATCCACACTGGAGTGGAGTGGCGTTTAGTATATCCACACTGGAGTGGAGTGGCGTTTAGTATATCCACACTGGAGTGGAGTGGCGTTTGGTATATCCACACTGGAGTGGAGTGGCGTTTAGTTTATCCACACTGGAGTGGAGTGGCGTTTAGTATATCCACACTGGAG
The DNA here is from genome assembly GCF_965601325.2 of Salmo salar. NCBI lineage: Eukaryota > Metazoa > Chordata > Actinopteri > Salmoniformes > Salmonidae > Salmo > Salmo salar. The sequence continues at coordinate 48,506,832 of NC_138304.1, forward strand.
TGGAGTGGCGTTTGGTATATCCCCACTGGAGTGGAGTGGCGTTTGGTATATCCACACTGGAGTGGCGTTTGGTATATTCACACTGGAGTGGAGTGGCGTTTGGTATATCCACACTGGAGTGGTGTTTGGTATATCCACACTGGAGTGGAGTGGCGTTTGGTATATCTACACTGGAGAGGAGTGGCGTTTGGTATATCCACACTGGAGTGGAGTGGCGTTTGGTATATCCACACTGGAGTGGAGTGGCGTTTGGTATATCCACACTGGAGTGGAGTGGCGTTTGGTATATCCACACTGGAGTGGAGTGGCGTTTGGTATATCCACACTGGAGTGGCGTGGCGTTTGGTATATCCACACTGGAGTGGAGTGGCGTTTGGTATATCCACACTGGAGTGGCGTGGCGTTTGGTATATCCACACTGGAGTGGCGTTTGGTATATCCACACTGGAGTGGAGTGGCGTTTGGTATATCCACACTGGAGTGGAGTGGTGTTTGGTATCTCCACACTGGAGTGGAGTGGCGTTTGGTATATCCACACTGAAGTGGAGTGGCGTTTGGTATATCCACACTGGAGTGGAGTGGCGTTTAGTATATCCACACTGGAGTGGAGTGGCGTTTAGTATATCCACACTGGAGTGGAGTGGCGTTTAGTATATCCACACTGGAATGGAGTGGCATTTTGTATATCCACACTGGAGTGGAGTGGCGTTTAGTATATCCACACTGGAGTGGAGTGGCGTTTAGTATATCCACACTGGAGTGGAGTGGCGTTTAGTATATCCACACTGGAGTGGTGTGGCGTTTGGTATATCCACACTGGAGTGGAGTGGCGTTTAGTATATCCACACTGGAGTGGAGTGGCGTTTGGTATATCCACACTGGAGTGGAGTGGCGTTTAGTATATCCACACTGGAGTGGAGTGGCGTTTAGTATATCCACACTGGAGTGGAGTGACGTTTAGTATATCCACACTGGAATGGAGTGGCATTTTGTATATCCACACTGGAGTGGAGTGGCGTTTAGTATATCCACACTGGAGTGGAGTGGCGTTTAGTATATCCACACTGGAGTGGAGTGGCGTTTAGTATATCCACACTGGAGTGGTGTGGCGTTTGGTATATCCACACTGGAGTGGAGTGGCGTTTAGTATATCCACACTGGAGTGGAGTGGCGTTTGGTATATCCACACTGGAGTGGAGTGGCGTTTAGTATATCCACACTGGAGTGGAGTGGCGTTTGGTATATCCACACTGGAGTGGCGTTTGGTATATCCACACTGGAGTGGCATTTGGTATATCCACACTGGAGTGGAGTGGCGGTTGTAGCATTTATACTGCAGAACGTCTACTTAAGGCTTAAATGTTTTATCCAGCGGTAATAAATAATGTATTTTAATGGGTTGAACATGTGTGATCCAAGTTGTTCAGTACGTAAGATCAGATGAGGTGACGTTGGAACGTTACAGCACGGTGTGGTAGCTAGCTACAGTACTGTATAATATCCAGACTCAGCGAGTATTGACAGTTTAGTTTTATAGTATAAAACAAAACCTTCGTAATGCAAGGGTACAGAACTGGAACTGTGTATATAAAAAAAACATTTAATCCAAGTAACGGGCTCTGTTTATACACAACTGCTGTCACTTGGCGCCACAGCAATGCAGTATTGGTTGAGCCACCCAGATGTTGCTTTGTTATCCATCTGTGTCCTGGAAACTACCATTTAATGAGAAGAGATCAAAACCTTTTTTCCCAGAACTCCAGACAACCAGTGGTTGCTCGGCCGGCCGGCCGGATGGCAAGCGGCATTTCTCTCATTCATTCATCCATGTTCATTTTGCATAGCTTCAGCTTGATGTGCTGCTGGATGGAGTACATTACAGAGCTAAATTAAGTCTTTAAAGGGACAATACGCATGTTGCTACATTCATTTGTGGATTTATAAATTAAGGATATATACCAATTGATTCTTGAAGAATAGAACTTGTAAATGCTTCAAGAGCTTAGTTCAACTGTCGTATTCCATCAGAACTCAACATATAAACTTGTTTTACTCCAATGTTTGTAAACAAACATTGTATAGCCTCAAAACATGGTTAGAACTATACTTTTAACATCATTGATGATCAGTCTCTGCATCCATAGCTCTGTCAATGAAGAGTGGTTACATTTCTCTAGTCCCATACCTCAACTATTTCCCGTATCACTGGGGTCATTTTGAAAGATAGTATTTTTTTTCATTCAACATTTTCTCATGTTTTTTTCCCCCGAGATAATGACAATAATTTTTTCCATTTCAGTATTTAATTAAATTCAGATTTAAAAAAGAAAAAACGTCACATTTTTTTTAAATGTTACGAGCGAGTACAACAAGTTGAGTACCATTTTCTGCCGTTAGTGGACTACAGTAAAGTTGGAGGTAACCATTTTGTGTAATCCAGGACACAGGCAGGCTAAATCCAAAGGAGAGCGAGTGACCGGCACAGATTCACTGGGTTTTGGCTCTGGCTTTCGCATGTAATTTCCAATCCACATGCAGTGTGTCCTAAGTTATTGATAAAGATGAGCAAAAATGACTGTATAAAACAAATACTTCAAATACTGAGCTATTGTATAAAATTGAAGAAAATGAAATGATATTATTTTATACTAATACAATTGCTCAGAGAAGGAGATTTAGTTGAAGAAGTAATATGTTTTTCCCCTCAAAAAGGGGGAATACCTCTCCTTTTTCTAAAGTGTTTTATGAGATTGGAGAACACATTGGGAGGGATCTTAGACCATTCCTCCATACATAATCTTTCCCAGATCCTTGATATCCTTTGTCTGCTCTTATGGACTGCCCACTTCAATTCAAACCACAGGTTTTCAATGGGTTTCAAGACCGGAGATGGATTTTGTGGTCAATTAACAATTTCTTTGTGGATTTTGATGTGTGCTTGTGGTTATTATCTTGTTGAATGATCCACTTGCCGTCAAATTTCAGTCTCCTTGCAGAGGCAACCAGGTTTTTGGCAAAAAAAATGTCTTGGTACTGGGTGAAGTTCATGTGGAAGACCAGTGGAAGCAAATAATATCCTGATAGCATCAAAGATCCAGCACCATATTTTACAGTAGGTATGGGTTCTTTTCGGCCTAATGGTTTTTCATTTAGACGTCAAACCCACCACAGGTGTGCTTGGCCAAAGAGCTCTATTTTATATTGAAACAGTCTAATGCTCCCAATATACAGGACTGACCTACCTGTGATCAGTTAACTGTTTTAAAACCATGTCAGGCTTTAAGAGAGCATTGCTTTAAGAAAGTCAAATCCTGTTGGACACTAGTCGAACACCTGTTCTGTTTTACCTTTACTTTCCTGTCGTCATTAATCTACACAGGACCTTCTAATTAGCAGATTTTTGCATGAGTGGAGTGCTTGGGTTGCCTGGTGACGTCACCAGGCGGTAAGTTAATAGACCAAATAACGCAGAGAGGTTCCAAACCTCTGCCAATAACAGATTGTTTTTAGCTGCCTTTCCCTTCCCCACTCAGACCACTCACAGACAGTCCTAGCAACATTTTAGAGTTAGAATTAATTGTTTTTTTGTTGTTGCTAAAAAAGCTGTTTTGGTTTATTTTTGTCCATTTTAATGGAAAACTAATACAGTAAAGTACTTAATTGTTACCCAGAAATGATTTGGATATTAAAATAAAAACGTCTGCGTTGGGTTTTTAAAAATCGCATTATGGACAACAATATACGATGTTATGACGCTAGTTATAATGGGCGCTATATACGACGAGCTTGACCTTCAGATTCCTCCAGCTCTCCTCTGGGCTGTACATGGTCAGACAGACAGAAACCCTCCCTCTCTCGAAACACATTAATCATATGGAGGCTGTGGAACCCTGATCTCTAGGGTTCACAAGCAACAGATTGCTTAGGTGCAAGGAGGTCAAAGAGCAGCCATCAACAACAATCTGCTCAGATCATGTTCATGCCCCCCCCCCCCCCCAATCTCAATGAACAGTAGACTCCCTCATAGCAGATAATCTCACACCAACTGGTTATGTCCCCAACACACAATGCAGAGGTATGTGGAGCCTAGATGACAAGTAGCTCTCTGAGCAGGCAGATCACTGGAGATCAGGTGGGATGCTGCTTGGATCCATAGCAGCATGTATGTGTTTGAACTGTGAGCAGGGTTAATCCTCTGTAGGGCGTCTATAGGATTTGATTCTGATGACAAAACCATTGTCTGAGGTGTTGTCAAAGGGTCTTAAAGAAGTCCTCTACCTCTGATCTGCTTATATATAATTTGAACATGATCAAAATACAGCAATTTGTCCCTTTTTGTGTTGTTCCATTATACTGGTCTCCTTCTCCTTTTCCATCCCAGGTGCTGAACCTGTTCTTGGCCCTGCTGCTCAGCTCGTTCAGCTCAGACAACCTGTCAGCTCCCGACGAGGACGGAGAGATGAACAACATCCAGATCGCCGTCGCCCGCATCCACACGGGCTTCGCCTGGCTGATGAGGAACGTCTCCGACCTATTCAACGGAAACCTGAAGAAGAGACGTCTCATGACTAAAGACGTTCAGATTTCTGTGAACCTGACACCCGTAGCCAATCACGTGGAGAGTAACGGTGGGGTGGGGGTCGGGGTGTTGGGGGTGATCGGACGCTACGGAGAGAAGGTCCCGGACGACGACAGCTACATGACCAACCCCAACCTGACCATCAGCGTGCCCATCGCACCAGGGGAGTCGGATGTGGAGTTCCCTGAGGAAGGAGAGGTGGAGGAGGAGACAGAGTCGTCAGAGGACGAGGACAACAAAGCGGTAAGGCTTATCACACAAATTATAGATCACACTGTAGTAAAGAGGCACGTGTTTTTTATTCTAAAGTAACGTTTTTTTTTTTGTGCATCCAAAAGCACAAAATGTGTACATTTGTTCTTGACGTTTTTTTCTTACTAAATATACAGTGAGGTCCGAAATTATTGACACCCTTGATAAAGATGAGCAATAATGACAGTGTAAATAAATAATTAACCTCTCTAGGGCAGGCGGGACGAATTCGTCCCACCTACGTAACAGCCAGTTGAATCCTGTGGCGCGATTTTCAAATACCTTAAAAATCCTATTACTTCAATTTCTCAAACATATGACTATTTTACAGCTATTTAAAGACAAGACTCTCGTTAATCTAACCACACTGTCCGATTTCAAAAAGGCTTTACAACGAAACCAAAACATTAGATTATGTCAGCAGAGTACCCAGCCAGAAATAATCAGACACCCATTTTTCAAGCTAGCATATAATGTCACATAAACCCAGAAGACAGCTAAATGCAGCACTAACCTTTGATGAACTTCATCAGATGACAACCCTAGGACATTATGTTATACAATACATGCATGTTTTGTTCAATGAAGTTCATATTTATATAAAAAAAAAGCTTTTTACATTAGCATGTGACGTTCAGAACTAGCATACCCCCCGCAAACTTCCGGGGAATTTACTAACAATTTACTAAATTACTCACGATAAACGTTCACAAAAAGCATAACAATTAGTTTAAGAATTATAGATACAGAACTCCTCTATGCACTCGATATGTCCGATTTTAAAATAGCTTTTTGGTGAAAGCACATTTTGCAACATTCTAAGTACATAGCCCAGCCATCACGGGCTAGCTATTTAGACACCCGGCAAGTTTAGCCTTCACCAAAATCAGATTTACTATTATAAAAGTTTGATTACCTTTTGTTGTCTTCGTCAGAATGCACTCCCAGGACTGCTACTTCAATAACAAATGTTGGTTTGGTCCAAAATAATCCATCGTTATATCCGAATAGCGGCGTTTTGTTCGTGCGTCCCAGACACTATCCGAAATGGTAAATCAGGGTCGTGCGCATGGCGCAATTTGTGACAAAAAAATTCTAAATATTCCAATACCGTACCTCGAAGCATGTCAACCGCTGTTTAAAATAATTTTTTATGCAATTTATCTCGTAAAAAAGCGATAATATTCCGACCGGGAATCTCCTTTTCGGCAAACAGAGGAAAAAACACAAAGACGGGGGCGGCCAGTGCACGCGCCTAATGCCCATTGTCCCTTGATCGGCCACTTGAGAAAGGCGATAATGTGTTTCAGCCTGGGGCTGGGATGACGACATTCAGGTTTTTCCCGGGCTCTGAGAGCCTATTGGAGCCGTGGGAAGTGTCACGTTACCGCAGAGATCCTTTGTAATTGAATGAGATGTCAAAGAAAGACAATAAATGGTCAGACAGGCCACTTCCTGTAAAGGAATCTCTCAGGTTTTTGCCTGCCATTTGAGTTCTGTTATACTCACAAACACCATTCAAACAGTTTTAGAAACTTTGGAGTGTTTTCTATCCAAAGCCAATAATTATATGCATATTCTAGTTACTGGGCAGGAGTAGTAACCAGATTAAATCGGGTACGTTTTTTATCCAGCCATGTCAATACTGCCCCCTAGCCCTAACAGGTTAAAATACTGAGCTATAGGGGAAATTATATTATTTTATGCTAATTCAATTGCTTAGAGAAAGATATTTCTTTAAACAATTGACACCCCTAAAGATTCTTATAAATTAAGTAGTCAAACGTTTAGTATTTGGTCCCACATTCATAGCATGCAATGTTTACATCAAGCTGGTGACTCTACAAACTTGTTGGATGCATTTGCTGTTTGTTTTGGTCGTGTTTCAGAATCTTTTGTGCCCAATAGACATGAATGATAAATAATGTATTGTGTCATTTTGGAGTCACTTTTAATTGTAAATAAGAATAGAATATGTTTCTAAACACTTCTACATTCATGTGGATGCTACCAGGATTACAGATTATCCTGAATGAATCATAAATAATGATGACTGAGAAAGTTACAGAGGGTCAAAGATCATAACCCCCAAAACAGAATAATCTGAAACACAACCAAAACGAACTGCAAATGCATCCAAATGCAAGCTTGATGTAGAAATTGCATGCTAGGAATATGGGACCAAATACTACATTTTTTACTATTTCTTTAGAGGTGTCAATCATTTTGACCCCTACCTTTTTTTTCTGAAAAAAGGTATTACTTGTTAAACAAAATCTCTTTCTCTGAACAATTGTATTATTGCTCATCTTCATCAAGGCTGCCAGTCATTTCTGACCCCACTGCGTGTATAAATATACTAACTTGATCTTGGTCATAGGACTTTTATGATGAAAGACACAATCAAGAGCATCCCCAGTCAAGAATGTCCCCAGTCCCAAGCCTCCCCAGTCCTGGGCATCCCTAGTCCCAAGTGTCCCCAGTCCCAAGTGTCCCCAGTCCTGAGTGTCCCCAGTCCCGAACCTCGCCAGTCCCGAGTCTCCCTAGTAACCTCAGATACACTTACACATCAGTGCCATGGTGAACTGTACCAGATTGGCAGCTGCTCATGTCACTCAAAAGTGAGAGTGAGGACAGGGATCAATGAGCTGCAGGGGGGCGGGTCATATGGTAGATTACAGGAAGTGGGTAGTACTGTAGAATAGATGGACGCGGGGCAGAATGGAGGTATTCCGGATATATAATCTGGTAATTCTGTGAGCCAAGCATACAAGGTGATCCCTGGAGACAGGACACAGATTTAGTTTCATAATCGCTACGCAACGCTATACAGAAATATGGTTGGGCTGTATCCAAATTTTCCTACCGTTTCTGTATAATACCGGGGTATACGGTATTACTGGAAGTGCACCCAAGGGGCGCTATTTAAAAAAAAAGTTTAAAAAAACAAACATTTAGGCAACAGAGACCTTGATCCAGGAGGGGTTCCAGTCTGTTTAGCTGACGTTCCACTCCTTGCCACTACGTCATTGCCAGAGAAACTGGCCTTTCGGCAATATCAACGTTCAATATGCAGCTGGATTTACGGTGGAGTTGCTCATTGGTTGTTGGAAATAACAGGAATGCATGTGGAACCTCGTTAATAGAATTAGAATGATGAAGACAAAAACAAACATTTCGCTGTTAGCTAAGACAAGCTGTTGTATTGTCAGGCTTAAAATCAAAGCAAATAGGTTTGGAATTGCAGTGTGTATTTAGTTTGAGAATTTAGACATGAGGTAGCAACTTTTGACAGACTGGTTTCATCTGGACAAACAAAAAATGATGGCTGCAGATTTATTTATTTGATTTAACTAGGCAAGTCAGTTAAGAACAAATTCTTATTTACAATGACGGCCTACCCTGGTCAAAACCAGACGACGCTGGACCAATTGTGTGCCGTCCTATGGGACTCCCAATCACGGCCAGATGTCTGGATTTGAACCAGGGACTGCAGTGACGCCTCTAGCACTGTAGAAACTAGTGGAATGATGCTTTGAAAAAGCCCGTCTGTATCTGGTCTCTGTGGGTCGTGTTGTGAGTTGATACTAGTTGGCATTCACACACACACACGCACACTCACACGTACACGCACGCCAGCCAGGGCCTTCAGATGTGATTAAGCCTGAAAACATCTTCTCAGAAAGCACAGCGCTGGGCTACAAAGAAAACTGTCTCACATTAAATTAATGGAAGTGGCTTTTTGCTTCTCTTAGATTGACTAATATTCACCTCTTAGGTAATTAACACAATGTCACCGACTGCAGCATGTATTTCCCTCGGCATTAAGCCTTAATAAGCCCCTCATTGAGTCAATCTTGTCTCTCTCTTTCTCTTTCGCTCTCTATATCTCTCCCCCCTCTCTCTCTCTCTCTCTCTCTCTTTATCTTTCGCTCTCTCGCTCTCTCTTTCTCTCCCTCTGTCTCTCATCATCCCTCTCTTTCTTTAAATCCTGATGCAGGGTTGGCAGGCAGCATCAGTCTGCAGTGGGGCAGATGTTAAATTGTAGAGCTATAGAACTGTAGTGGTAGAGCTGCCCAGGCCCTGCAGATTAAATAGTCAGAGTGGACAGAGCAGAGCGGGGTTGGCACGGCATGGCAGGGCAGGGTGGGGCGGGGCGGGGCGGGGGGAGCTGGGCATGGTGGGGTAGGGTGGACGCCAGAGCGGGGTGGGCAGGGTTGGTTGCCGGGGCGGCCGGGCAGCAGTCTGGCCTCTTCCTCGTGCCCTCTATCCCTGGTGTGCCCTGCTCCCTGCCCGCTCCACTCCAGAATTAGAGGCTTCTGGGCAAAATGGAAATTAGAAGGGAAAAAAAGCCATCTAGCAGCTTATCTGGCATTCAGCAGCTTATCTGGCATCTAGCAGCTTATCTAGCAGTTTATCTGGCATCTAGCAGCTTATCTGGCATCTAGCAGCTTATCTGGCATTCAGCAGCTTATCTAGCAGTTTATCTGGCATCTAGCAGCCTATCTGGCATTTAGCAGCTTATCTGGCATCTAGCAGCTTATCTAGCAGTTTATCTGGCATCTAGCAGCTTATCTGGCATCTAGCAGCTTATCTGGCATTCAGCAGCTTATCTAGCAGTTTATCTGGCATCTAACAGCCTATCTGGCATCTAGCAGCTTATCTGGCAGTATATCTGGCATCTAGCAGCCTATCTGGCGTTTAGCAGCCTATCTGGCATCTAGCAGCTTATCTGGCATTCAGCAGCTTATCTGGCATTTAGCAGCTTATCTGGCATTCAGCAGCTTATCTAGCAGTTTATCTGGCATCTAGCAGCCTATCTGGCATCTAGCAGCTTATCTAGCAGTTTATCTGGCATCTAGCAGCCTATCTGGCATCTAGCAGCTTATCTAGCAGTTTATCTGGCATCTAGCAGCCTATCTGGCATTTAGCAGCTTATCTAGCAGTTTATCTGGCATCTAGCAGCCTATCTGGCATCTAGCAGCTTATCTAGCAGTTTATCTGGCATCTAGCAGCCTATCTGGCATCTAGCAGCTTATCTAGCAGTTTATCTGGCATCTAGCAGCCTATCTGGCATTTAGCAGCCTATCTGGCGTCTAGCAGCCTATCTGGCGTCTAGCAGCCTATCTGGCGTTTAGCAGCCTATCCGGCGTTTAGCAGCCTATCTGGCGTCTAGCAGCCTATCTGGCGTCTAGCAGCCTATCTGGCGTCTAGCAGCTTATCTGGCGTCTAGCAGCCTATCTGGCTTCTAGCAGCCTATCTGGCGTTTAGCAGCCTATCTGGCGTCTAGCAGCCTATCTGGCATCTAGCAGCCTATCTGGCGTCTAGCAGCCTATCTGGTGTCTAGCAGCTTATCTGGCGTCTAGCAACCTATCCGGCGTTTAGCAGCCTATCTGGCGTCTAGCAGCCTATCTGGCGTCTAGCAGCTTATCTGGCGTCTAGCAACCTATCCGGCGTTTAGCAGCCTATCTGGCGTTTAGCAGCCTATCTGGCATCTAGCAGCCTATCTGGCATCTAGCAGCCTATCTGGCATCTAACAGCCTATCTGGCATCTAACAGCCTATCTGGCGTCTAGCAGCCTATCCGGCGTCTAGCAGCCTATCTGGCGTCTAGCAGCCTATCTGTCAGTTTATCTGGCATCTAGCAGCCTATCTGGCATCTAGCAGCTTATCTAGCAGTTTATCTGGCATCTAGCAGCCTATCTGGCATTTAGCAGCTTATCTAGCAGTTTATCTGGCATCTAGCAGCCTATCTGGCATCTAGCAGCTTATCTAGCAGTTTATCTGGCATCTAGCAGCCTATCTGGCATCTAGCAGCCTATCTGGCGTTTAGCAGCCTATCTGGCGTTTAGCAGCCTATCTGGCGTCTAGCAGCCTATCTGGCATCTAGCAGCCTATCTGGCGTCTAGCAGCCTATCTGGCGTCTAGCAGCCTATCTGGCGTCTAGCAGCTTATCTGGCGTCTAGCAACCTATCTGGCATCTAGCAGCCTATGGCGTTTAGCAGCCTATCCGGCGTCTAGCAGCCTATCTGGCATCTAGCAGCCTATCTGGCATCTAGCAGCCTATCTGGCGTCTAGCAGCTTATCTGGCGTCTAGCAACCTATCTGGCGTTTAGCAGCCTATCTGGCGTCTAGCAGCCTATCTGGCGTATAGCAGCCTATCTGGCGTCTAGCAGCTTATCTGGCGTCTAGCAACCTATCCGGCGTTTAGCAGCCTATCCGGCGTTTAGCAGCCTATCTGGCGTCTAGCAGCCTATCTGGCATCTAACAGCCTATCTGGCATCTAACAGCCTATCTGGCGTCTAGCAGCCTATCTGGCGTCTAGCAGCCTATCTGGCGTCTAGCAGCCTATCTGGCGTCTAGCAGCCTATCTGGCATCTAGCAGCCTATCTGGCATCTGGCAGCCTATCTGGCATTTAGCAGCCTATCTGGCATTTAGCAGCCTATCTGGCGTCTAGCAGCCTATCTGGCGTTTAGCAGCCTATCTGGCGTCTAGCAGCTTATCTGGCATCTATTTGTTTATCTAGCAGTTTATCTGGCATCTAGCAGCCTATCTGGCATCTAGCAGCTTATCTGGCATCTAGCAGCTTATCTGGCGTTTAGCAGCCTATCTGGCGTTTAGCAGCCTATCCGGCGTCTAGCAGCTTATCTGGCATCTAGCAGTTTATCTAGCAGTTTATCTGGCATCTGGCAGCCTATCTGACGTTTAGCAGCCTATCTGGCGTCTAGCAGCCTATCTGGCGTCTAGCAGCATATCTGGCGTCTAGCAGCCTATCTGGCGTCTAGCAGCCTATCTGGCGTCTAGCAGCCTATCTGGCGTCTAGCAGCCTATCTGACGTTTAGCAGCCTATCTGACGTTTAGCAGCCTATCTGGCATCTAGCGGCTTATCTGGCGTCTAGCGGCCTATCTGGCGTCTAGCAGCCTATCTGGCGTCTAGCAGTTTATCTGGCACCTAGCAGTTTATCTGGCACCTAGCAGCTTATCTGACATCAGCAGCCTATCTGACATCAGCAGTGCTGCAGTAAAAAAATGACTTTAAAACACACCAAAAAACGACCAGCGGTTTGAGTTAGCAACAAATGGTTTTATTATTTATTTATTTTTTAAATCATTAATGAAGCTGATTTGTGGTTACTTATTTGATTTGATCATTTTCTTCAGTGATTGAAAATCAGCAAGTCTTACTGAAAGGCAATGACATATTATGTATTTGCTCACACTTTGTGTTTGTGTGTGTGTGTGTGTGTGTGTGTGTGTGTGTGTGTGTGTGTGTGTGTGTGTGTGTGTGTGTGTGTGTGTGTGTGTGCGCACACACTGATGTTGGTGAAGTGATCATCTCTGATCCTTTACTATTGACCATAGTATAACCCTGATTCTATCTAAATGCTGCCAGAGCAGATTCCCTCTGTTCCTCTTTCAGCCCTAAGAATGATACCGACAATAATCCTGTCTCCAGTTCTCACACACACACACACACACACACACACACACACACACACACACACACACACACACACACACACACACACATTCTTTAATGCTGGATTACGCTTTCGTTTTATTGGATTGCAGCAGCACCTCTGTCCCAATAATCCCAGTAAAGCGTGTGAAATATGTTTCCATTACTACACAGTGAAATCTCATCAGACCTGTACTAAGACTTCTTGGTGACAGGAAGGCAGAGGTCACGGCACAACCTGATCCCCGAACCCTTACTTTAGCATTAGACTACAGCACAGCCTGAACTCTGAACCCTAACTGTATCATTAGATTACAACACAGCCTGAACTCTGAACCCTTACTTTAGCATTAGACTACAGCACAGCCTGAACTCTGAACCCTAACTGTATCATTAGATTACAACACAGCCTGAACTCTGAACCCTAACTGTAGCATTAGATTACAACACAGCCTGAACTCTGAACACTAAGTGTAGCATTAGATTACAGCACAGCCTGAACCCTGAACCCTAACTGTAGCATTAGATTAGAGCACAGCCTGAACTCTGAACCCTAACTGTAGCATTAGATTACAGCACAGCCTGAACTCTGAACCCTAACTGTAGCATTAGATTACAGCACAGCCTGAACTCTGAACCCTAACTGTAGCATTAGATTACAGCACAGCCTGAACTCTGAACCCTAACTGTAGCATTAGATTACAGCACAGCCTGAACTCTGAACCCTAACTGTAGCATTAGATGACAGCACAGCCTGAACTCTGAACCCTAACTGTAGCATTAGATTACAGCACAGCCTGAACTCTGAACCCTAACTGTAGCATTAGATTACAGCACAGCCTGAACTCTGAACCCTAAGTGTAGCATTAGATTACAGCACAGCCTGAACCCTGAACCCTAACTGTAGCATTAGATGACAGCACAGCCTGAACTCTGAACCATAACTTTCAAATACTTTCAGCATTTGTTTTAGCCCTGTCTGGAGTGCCAGATGGGCGGGGTTTGACATTTTGGGACTATTATGTTTGTATATGAAGACAATCCTATTTGAAATTATTTGGAATAGTACTTGAACCTAGGTCTGGATGACAAATCGGAGACATAGAATTACGCTGTTCAGGAAGTCAACTCTCACCATTTAACGGTTGAAATGTATGTGTTGACTCAATGCTTGATGTGTGCACTTTATGTCACAGAAATGTCACAGATTGATGTTATTAATACATAATTCAAACAGGCCTATGTGAATGGGCTGTTTTATAAACAGTACTCACAAATGCAGTTGAGAGATTGGGTGTGTTTACATTTCTTAGTGTGCCGAGAAGTATCTCGAGTCTGATGAATATGGCAGCACTTTCTATGGGGATGGACAAACAGAATGAATATGGTGTGACGTGACTTCCTGGTGTGACTTTCTTGTTCCTGTGTTGCAGGAAAAAGTGAGCCTATCAGAAGGCAGCACGGTGGACTTGCGGAAGCCAGGGGAGGAAGAGGATGACTTCTCTGAGACGGCTGACGATGTTATGGAGCCAGATGAATGTTTCCCTGAATGTACGTAGCTACTCTATGCAAGATCCTCATGATTAGCTGTCTGTCTGTCTGTCTGTCTGTCTGTCTGTCTGTCTGTCTGTCTGTCTGTCTGTCTGTCTGTCTGTCTGTCTGTCTGTCTGTCTGTCTGTCTGTCTGTCTGTCTGTCTGTCTGTCTGTCTGTCTGTCTGTCTGTCTGTCTGTCTGTGATTTAAGTGATTTAAACTATATCTGTTTCTCTCTGCCTCAGTCTGTGTTGCACCACTGTAAGTGAGCTATTAAAGTATCAAATCAATTTGTATTTGACACATGCTTGGTAAACAACAGGTGTGGCCAAAAGTTTTGAGAATGACACAAATATTAATTTTCACAAAGTCTGCTGTCTCAGTTTGTATGATGGCAATTTGCATATACTCCAGAATGTTTTGAAGAGTGATCAGATGAATTGCAATTAACTGCAAAGTCCCTCTTTGCCATGCAAATGAACTGAATCCCCCAAAAAACATTTCCACTGCATTTCAGCCCTGCCACAAAAGGACCAGCTGACATCATGTCAGTGATTCTCTCGTTAACACAGGTGTGCGTGTTGACGAGGACAAGGCTGGAGATCACTCTGTCATGCTGATTGAGTTCGAATAACAGACTGGAAGCTTCAAAAGGAGGGTGGTGCTTGGAATCATTGTTCTTCCTCTGTCAACCATGGTGACCTGCCAGGAAACACGTGCCGTCATCATTGCTTTGCACAAAAAGGGCTTCACAGGCAAGGATATTGCTGCCAGTAAGATTGCACCTAAATCAACCATTTATCGGATCATCAAGAACTTCAAGGAGAGCGGTTCAATTGTTGTGAAGAAGGCTTCAGGGCGCCCAAGAAAGTCCAGCAAGCGCCAGGACCGTCTCCTAAAGTTGATTCAGCTGCGGGATCGGGGCACCACCAGTACAGAGCTTGCTCAGGAATGGCAGCAGGCAGGTGTGAGTGCATCTGCACTCACAGTGAGGTGAAGACTTTTGGAGGATGGCCTGGTGTCAAGAAGGGCAGCAAAGAAGCCACTTCTCTCCAGGAAAAACATCAGGGACAGACTGATATTCTGCAAAAGGTACAGGGATTGGACTGCTGAGGACTGGGGTAAAGTCATTTTCTCTGATGAATCCCCTTTCCGATTGTTTGGGGCATCTGAAATAAAGCTTGTCCGGAGAAGACAAGGTGAGCGCTACCATCAGTCCTGTGTCATGCCAACAGTAAAGCATCCTGAGACCATTCATGTGTGGGGTTGCTTCTCAGCCAAGGGCTCACTCACAATTTTGCCTAAGAACACAGCCATGCATAAAGAATGGTACCAACACATCCTCCGAGAGCAACTTCTCCCAACGATCCAGGAACAGTTTGGTGACAAACAATGCCTTTTCCAGCATGATAGAGCACCTTGCCATAAGGCAAAAGTGATAACTAAGTGGCTCGGGGAACAAAACATCGATATTTTGGGTCCATGGCCAGGAAACTCCCCAGACCTTAATCCCATTGAGAACTTGTGGTCAATCCTCAAGAGGCGGGTGGACAAACAAAAACCCACAAATTCTGACAAACTCCAAGCATTGATTATGCAAGAATGGGCTGCCATCAGTCAGGATGTGGCCCAGAAGTTAATTGACAGCATGCCAGGGCGGATTGCAGAGGTCTTGAAAAAGAAGGGTCAACACTGCAAATATTGACTCTTTGCATCAACTTCATGTGATTGTCAATAAAAGCCTTTGACACTTATGAAATGCTTGTAATTATACTTCAGAATTCCATAGTAACATCTGACAAAAATATCTAAAGACACTGAAGTAGCAAATTTTGTGGAAATTAATATTTGTGTCATTCTCAAAACTTTTGGCCACAACTGTAGACTAACAGTGAATTGCTTCCTGGATGGGGGCGTGCTCGGCCATTCCCAACAGAGAGAATAAAAGAGAAATCATAGAAAAATAATACGGGGCGGCAGGGTAGCCTAGCGGTTAAGAGCATTATGCCAGTAATGGCAAGGTTATTGGTTCGAATCCCTGAGGTGACAAATCTTTTGATGTGCCCTTGAGCAACACACTTAACCCTAATTGCTCTAGTACGTCAATCTGGATAAGAGCATCTGCTAAATTACTTAACTATAAATACACAATGAGTAGCAATAACTTGGCTATGTACCAGTATCGATGTGCAGTGGGTAGATATGTATTGTACATACAGTGCCTTCAGAAAGTATTCACAACCCTTGATTTTTTTACAGCCTGAATTTAAAATGTATAAAAATGTGATTTTTGGTCACTGGCCTACACATACACACATACCCCATAATGTCAAAGTGGAATAATTGTTTTTCTAAATTTCTACAAATTAATAAGAAATGAAAAGCTGAAATGTCAACCCATTTGTTATGGCAAGCCTAAAGTCATGCGCTGCCACGCAGTCGTAGGGAAACAGGGAGTACAGGAGGGGACTAAGCAGGCATCGTTGATGGTCCCCCGTGTTGAGATTGACCACTTGAGGGCGACTCATCAGTAAGTCCAGGATCCAGTTGCAGAAGGAGATGTTCAGTACCAGGGTCCTTAGTGGATTACAGCTTAGTGATGAGCTTTGAGGGCACAATGGTGTTGAACGCTGAGCTGTAGTCAATGAACAGCATTCTCACATAGGTGTTCCTCTTGTCCAGGTGGGAAAGGGCAGTGTGGAGTGCGGTTGAGATTGTGTCATCTATGGATCTGTTAGGGCGGTATGTGAATTGGAGTGGGTCCAGGGTGTCTGGGATGATGGCATTGATGTGAGCCATGACCAGCCTTTCAAAACACTTCATGGCTACAGATGTGAGTGCTACGGGGTGATAGTCATTTAGGCAGGTTACCTTGGCATTCTTGGGTGCAGGGACTATGGTGGTCTGCTTCAAACATGTAGATATTACAGACTCAGTCAGGAAGAGGTTGAAAATATCAGTGAAGACATTTGCCAGCTGGTCAGCGCATGCTCTGAGTACGCATCCTGGTAATCCATCTGGCCCGGCGGCCTTGTGAATGTTAACCTGTTTATAGGTCTTACTCACATTGGCTACGGAGAGTGTGATCACACAGTCATCCGGAATAGCTGGTGCTCTCATGCACGGTTCAGTGTTGCTAGCCTCGAACCGAGCATAGAAGAAATGTAGCTTGTCTGGTAGGCTATCATCACTGTAGGCTATCATCACTGTAATCTGTGATAGTTTGCAAGCCTTGCCACATCTGATGGGCGTCAGAGCTGGCGGAGTAGGATTTGATCTTAGTCCCGTATTGATGTTTTGACTGTTTGATGGCTCGTTGGAGGTTGTAGCGGGCTTTCATATAAGTGTCCGCATTAGTGTCTCGCTCCTTGAAAGCGGTAGCTCTAGTCTTTAGCTCTGTGCGGATGTTGCCTGTAATCCATGGCTTCTGGTTGGGATATGTACATACGTTCACTGTGGGAACGATGTCGTCGATGCACTTCCACTCTGTGCTAGCTAAACAGTCCTGTAACTTAGCATCTGCTACATCTGACCACTTCTGTATTGAGAGCATCACTGGTACTTCCTGATTGAGTTTTTTTCTTGTAAGCAGGAATCAGGAGGATAGAGTTATGGTCAGAGTTGCCAAATGGAGGGCGAGGGAGAGCTTTGCATGCGTTTCTGTGTGTGGAGTAAGGTCATGCTGGTAAAAATGAAGTAAGACAGATTTCAGTTTCCCTGCATTAAAATCACTGGCCACTAGGAGCGCCGACTCTGGATGAGTATTTTCTTGTTTGCTTATGGCCTTACACAGCTCATTGAGTGCGGTCTTAGTGCCAGCATCTGTTTGTGGTGGTAAATAGAAAGCTATGAAAAATATAGATGAAAACTCTCTTGGTAAATAGTGTGGTCTACAGCTTATCATGAGGTACTCTACCTCAGGCCAGCAAAACCTTGAGACTTCCTTAACATTAGAGATCGCGCACCAGCTGTTGTTAACAAAGCGACACACACCTCCCCCTTAATGTTACCCGAAGCTTCCGTTCGGTCTTGATGATTCATAAAAAAAACAGCTAGATGTACAGTATTTTATCTATGTCCTTGTTCAGCCTTGACACCGAGAAACATAGGATATTACACTTCTTTAGGTCCCGTTGATGGGATAGTCTCAGACGGAGCTTGTACAGTTTGTTCTTTAGTGATTGTACGTTCGCCAATCGAATGGAAGGTAGAGACGGTTTATTTCCTCGTCAAAGTAGTTTCACCAGGGAACCCACTCGTTTGCCTCTGTTATACAGAGGCAAACGAGTCCTGGGGATTAGGGCCTGGTTACGGGATGTGCAGTACATTCATAGCTGCCGACTCGTTGAAGTAAAAGCCTTCATCCAAATCGAGGTTAGTGATCGCTGTTCTGATGTCCAAAAGCTGTTTTCGGTCATAGGAAATTGATGGCAGAATTACTAGGTACAAAAAAAGATCAGCGTAAAATAAACAACAACAACAAAAACAACACAAAATAACAGAATTGGTCAGCTTCCTGTAAGACGACAGCTATCCATCTCTTCAGCGCCATCTTCTGTTTGTCTCTGTGTCTCAGTCTGTGTTCGCCACTGTAAGTGCTGTGAGATCAACACGACTCGGGGCCTGGGTCAGGCCTGGTGGAGACTGAGGAAGACCTGTTACCAGATTGTTGAACACAGCTGGTTCGAGACTTTTATTATCTTCATGATCCTGCTGAGCAGTGGTGCTCTGGTGAGACCAACCACCTTTTACCCCTTAGTCTTACCTGACCTCTCAACCTTCACCTCTGACCTCTTATCATCTTCATCATCCTGCTGAGCAGCTGTGCTCTGGTGAGACCAACCACCTCTTACCCCAGTCTTACCTGACCTCTTTAAGAGTCAGCTCATAGGGCCACATTTACGAAACTATTGCTCCATCAGTGCTAATTTGATACCAAGTGTCTTCAAAAGCAAGTATATATAAAAAAGGCATAAACCGTGCAATGTCTCTTTCTAGATCTTTCTATTATGTCATCTTTACTTAACTTTTTATTTTTTACAATTTCACTAAACAGCTCGTTCCTATTCTTACAGCACAACAGCTGAATGTATTGGTTTTATCTAAGGCTTGAGAGGTTATAATCTGTGGTTTCTCTTTTGTCCCTCCTGCGCTGCTCTAGGCATTTGAGGACATCTACATTGAGAAAAGGAAAGTGGTGAAGGTTATCTTGGAGTACGCTGATAAGGTTTTCTCCTACATATTCGTCCTAGAGATGTTCCTCAAATGGATTGCCTACGGCTTCAAGAAGTACTTCACCAATGCTTGGTGTTGGCTGGACTTCCTCATTGTTGATGTAAGTGTTAAGCTTCGTACGTTGTGCCCAGTTTATGTTCACAGTGAGAATAGATATGCAGGTAGCTAATGCATATAACAAAAGTTTGGGTGGTTTTCAGACTGGTGGTGAGAGCTGCTGTAAGTTATGTACAGACTTTTTTTTTTCTCAAACTATCGGCCCGACCCGAGTTGAACTCTTTCTGCTTGCTTTCCAGTGAGTTTGGTTCGTTAAGGTCGGCTTGTTGACATTGGAGATAAACACTGTTTATTTCCAGCTTGGTTTGGGCTCGCTTATAAGCAGGCTGCCACCAGATATGTTATGTTGTGTAGGACCTGTGGTCACCGATTAATTGTACGTTGGTACCTCTTAAATGAAGGTCATTCATTTATACAGCGTGGTACCTACCTGTGGACGTGAGTTTTTGTGGCCATTATAACAGTATACCGGGAGAAATATACTGTTTATATGCATGTACAGGGTACACATTTTTAACAGAGTATAATCTTGATAGCGCCGCAGGGTCCATATCTCCACACAGTTTACCTTAATATTCTAGTGGCTAATTCTCCCTTATCTTAATATTCTAGGGTCTATATCTCCCTTATCTTAATATTCTAGGGTCTATATCTCCCTTACCTTAATATTCTCGGGTCTAATTCTCCCTTGTCTTAATATTCTAGGGTCTATATCTCCCTTATCTTAATATTCTAGGGTCTATATCTCCCTTATCTTAATATTCTAGGGTCTATATCTCCCTTACCTTAATATTCTCGGGTCTAATTCTCCCTTGTCTTAATATTCTAGGGTCTATATCTGCCTTATCTTAATATTCTTGGGTCTCTGTCTCCCTTATCTTAATATTCTAGGGTCTATACCTCCCTTATTTTAATATTCTAGGGTCTATATCTCCACACAGTTTACCTTAATATTCTAGTGGCTAATTCTCCCTTACCTTAATATTCTAGGGTCTATATCTCCCTTGTCTTAATATTCTAGGGTCTATATCTCCCTTGTCTTAATATTCTCGGGTCTCTGTCTCCCTTGTCTTAATATTCTAGGGTCTATATCTCCCTTATCTTAATATTCTAGGGTCTATATCTCCCTTATCTTAATATTCTAGGGGCTATATCTCCCTTACCTTAATATTCTAGGGGCTATACAGTTGAAGTCGGAAGTTTACATACACTTGGTTGGAGTCATTAAAAATTGTTTTTCAACCACTCCACAAATTTCTTGTTAACAAACTATAGTTTTGGCAAGTCAGTTAGGACATCTACTTTGTGCATGACAAGTAATTTTTTCAACAATTGTTTACAGACAGATTATTTCACTTATAATTCACTGTATCACAATTCCAGTGGGCCAGAAGATTACATACACTAAGTTGACTGTGCCTTTAAACAGCTTGGAAAATTCCAGAAAATGATGTCATGGCTTTAGAAGCTTCTGATAGGCTGATTGACATCATTTGAGTCAATTGGAGGTGTACCTGTGGATGTATTCCAAGGCCTACCTTCAAACTCAGTGCCTCTTTGCTTGACATCATGGGAAAATCAAAAGAAATCAGCCAAGACCTCAGGAAAAAAATGGTAGACCTCCACAGGTCTGGTTCATCCTTGGGAGCAATTTTCAAACATCTGAAGGTACCACATTCATCTGTACAAACAATAGTACACATGTATAAACACCATGGGACATCGCAGCCGTCATACCGCTCAGGAAGGAGACGAGATGAACGTACTTTGGTGTGAAAAGTGCAAATCTATCCCAGAAAAACAGCAAAGGACCTTGTTAAGATGCTGGAGGAAACAGGTACAAAAGTATCTATATCCACAGTAAAACGAGTCCTATATCGACATAACCTGAAAGGCCGCTCAGCAAGGAAGAAGCCACTACTCCAAAACTTCCATAAAAAAGCCAGACTACGGTTTGCAACTGCACATGGGGACAAAGATCGTAGTTTTTGGAGAAATGTCCACTGGTCTGATGAAACAAAAATAGAACTGTTTGGCCTTAATGACCATCGTTATGTTTGGAGGAAAAAGGGGGAGGCTTGCAAGCCAAAGAACACCATCCCAACCGTGAATCACGGGGGTGGCAGCATCATGCTGTGGGGGTGCTTTGCTGCAGGAGGTACCGGTGCACTTCACAAAATAGATGGCATCATGAGGGAGTAAAATTATGTGGCTATATTGAAGCAACATCTGAAGACATCAGTCATGAAGTTAAAGCTTGGTCGCAAATGGGTCTTCCAAATGGACAATGACCCCAAGCATACTTCCAAAGTTGTGGCAAAATGGCTTAAGGACAACAAAGTCAAGGTATTGGAGTGGCCATCACAAAGCCCTGGCCTCAATCCTATAGAATATTTTTGAGCAGAACTGAAAAAGTGTGTGCGAGCAAGGAGGCCTACAAACCTGACTCAGTTACACCAGCTCTGTCAGGAGGAATGGGCCAAAATACACCCAACTTATTGTGGGAAGCTTGTGGAAGGCTACCCGAAATGTTAGACCCAAGTTAAACAATTTAAAGGCAATGCTACCAAATACTAATTGAGTGTGTGTAAACTTCTGACCCACTCGGAATGTGATGAAAGAAATAAAAGCTGAAATAAATCGTTCTCTCTACTATTATTCTGACATTTCACATTCTTAAAATAAAGTGGTGATCCTAACTGACCTAAGACAGGGAATTTATACTAGGATTGAATGTCAGGAATTGTGAAAAACAGAGTTTAAATGTATTTGGCTAAGGTGTATGTAAACTTCCGACTTCAACTGTATCTCCCTTATCTTTATATTCTAGGGTCTATATCTCCCTTACCGTAATATTCTAGGAGCTATATCTCCCTTACCTTAATATTCTAGGGGCTGTATCTCCCTTATGTTAATATTCTAGGGTCTGTATCTCCCTTGCCTTAATATTCTAGGTGCTATATCTCCCTTACCTTACCCGATAGTGATGTAGGGGCTAGGGGTAAAATCTCCCTTACCTTACTCCACAGTGCCATAGGGGCTAAGGGTTATATCTCCCTTACCTTACCTTGCTTCCTCTGATTTCACCCGCTGGTTCACAGATCGGCACAGACGTGTCTATAGCAGCTGTTAGGGTAAGTGGTAGTTGTGAGGTGAAAGGTGAGTATTGGGATCCAGGTTGGAAAAGCTACTGCATCAATAAAGTTTCTATGTTTCCTCACTCCTAAGTGCTTCACATTGAGATATCAAAAGCCACCGTCTCGTCTACTTTTCAAATCTAAACAACAATTGTCTTTTCTGCAGAAAATGTATTCAAAGCAAATATGTATTTTTTTTTTCTTCCCATCCACTTGATAGTTAAAAATGCACAACGGACCTTGGCTTTTATATCATATAGAAACACACTGCCATGTATTCTAAGGTTTATCTAGAGAAGATCAAATGTATTATTGGACTATTGTATTTTAGAGTTCCTCGTAGGTCATCGACAGGCTGAATTAAAAATGTTCAGACCGTTTTGAATAGTGTAGGTAGAATTTCAATAAATGCTAAGCTGTCTTGATGTTTTGCGCTGTAGTTTTACTATCTCAACAATATGCTGTAATATATTGTATGTGGTCAGTAGCCAGCTGGAGCTGAGGTGATTCATACTGTCTGTCTGCCTCTGTCTCTGTCTGTCTGTCTACAGTGTATCTAGCTGGATAGCACAGTCGGAGAGAATTATATTATTTTTTAGATGTGTGGCTGGATTGCAGAAATGGTCAATGGAGGAGATCCAATGATTGTTTAAACACTATTTGTTATTTCTGGTTTATATATCAACTCTCTAGCCTTTTGATGTTTGTTTTGTTGTGTACTTTCATGGAGCCAAAGACGTATTCTTTATCAGCGTATTTCATTTTCTGAGTATCTTCTTTAGATATATTGGACGAAATCCATTAAAATATACTTTTATAAAGAAATTATTGGGACTGTAATAGCCCTAAATTGCAATGACGGACTTAATTGGATCATACGAATACAAATTGGGCAATCAAATTTGGCAATACCATTAGTTTAAATTAAAAAAAAGGAGAATTGAACATTTTGTTAAACTTCTTTATAAAACCTCACTCTATTTCACATATATACATAGGTCTTATGTATATATAGCTGAGTATGTATGCATGTGCATTGACTGTACATATTGCATACTTGTATGTGTTTTGTCCCTGTTCCATTTCAGTCATTCTACCAGAAATACCTGTCATCCATGGACCATCTATCATGCCATTTTGATTCATAGCTATCACCCTCGGGCCATTCAACAGCGGAATACCATTCTGTTTTGTCCATTTTGGATGTAGAATAGAGTGGAAGTCCCCCCCAAAAAACATTTTTTTTATGAAAAATATGCCACAAAACCAAAAAATTCTAAATTTTTCTAAATTTAATTAATTGTGTTCCTAACTGTAGAATGTCCCAAAATAATACATTGTTACAGTCTCTAAAGTGTTGGCTCTGAAATTCTTGTCTCGCTGTCTGTTACTCTGTCACTACTCTTCTTGCATATTTTTCTCTCCAGAAATGATTTGATTCATAATTTAGATCTGTAGAGCTTTGTTTTATTTGATGAAAGGTTGTCAGTGATTTAACTGAAAGTATATTGTATCATACAACTTAGGTGGTAGGTTTGAGTGTGTGCATGTGTTTGTGTGTGCGTGTGCATGTGTGTGTGTGTGCGTGCATAGTCCTGCATCTGCGTGCGGATAATGGTGGGGAATTGGGGGTGAGGTGGGGTCTTACAGACAGGGGAACCCATATGTTGTACTTTGATACTTGCTCATAAATTGCAAAACCCACAATCTTTATCAAAATGTGTTCAAGAGTGATGCTGAGGTCTCCTTTGAATGTTGGGATGATGGAGTTTGTATTGTCATCTCAGTCTGAGCTGATTGAATGTCTCTGTGTGTCCTCTCCAGGT
Organism: Salmo salar; assembly: GCF_965601325.2. NCBI lineage: Eukaryota > Metazoa > Chordata > Actinopteri > Salmoniformes > Salmonidae > Salmo > Salmo salar. The sequence goes on from NC_138304.1 coordinate 48,530,909, forward strand.
GTCGTTGGTGAGCCTGGTAGCTAACTCTCTGGGCTATTCTGACTTTGCTGCCATCAAATCACTGAGGACCCTCCGAGCACTGAGGCCCCTAAGGGCCCTGTCCAGATTCGAGGGCATGCGGGTGAGACGTTCTTTACCCTTGTCTTAGTCGATGTTCTACTTTCCCTGCTCTCTCATAGTTGGCCTATGTCAAGTTATTCTAAGAGATTCCACAAGATATTATCATCAGCGAAGGACCAGAGTTTTTCTAAGCTGGTCACGTGGTCAGGAAAAACTTGCGGTCCTATATCATAACTGTCTGAAGTGACAGACAGCCTCTAACAGTGGAGTATTACCTTGGTCACTTAGTCAGGAAAAACTCCAGCCCTTCATCATTAAACATAATTGATATGCTGTGTCTGTGCTCCATAATAGACAACTTCCACCCGCCTACCCGTGTTATCTCCATCCCCAGGTGGTGGTGAACGCACTGATTGGAGCCATCCCATCCATCATGAATGTCCTGTTGGTCTGCCTCATCTTCTGGCTCATCTTCAGCATCATGGGAGTCAACCTGTTTGCAGGGAAGTTTGGTAAATGTGTGAACCGGACAGGGTTCATCCACAATGCCTCCATCGTCAACAACAAGTCAGAGTGCCTGGCCATGAACGACACTCAGTTTTATTGGACTAAAGTCAAGGTCAACTTTGACAACGTGGGACTAGGATACCTCTCACTGCTGCAAGTGGTCCGTCTTTAAAAATAAAATACAAAAATTACTGTTTACATTTTTTGTTTTTAGCAACTTATGTGTTGAAAGGATGCCATAGTTCTTATTGTTTGTCGATATATGAAGTAACATTTTTATTATTTAAAAAGGTTTACCCTATAATTGTGTCAATGATGTTCAATTTCCTTCAAGGCCACGTTTAAAGGATGGATGGAAGTTATGCATGCAGCTGTTGATTCACGTGGCGTACGTATCAATCTCTTTCCACAAATCTAGACAAATTCCTCATCTCATAAATAGAATGAGTAGACTACATTTTTATTTATAAAGATAAAAACAGGATCAACTAAAATGTGTGTGTTTCCAGGTAGAGGAGCAGCCAATCAGGGAGATCAACCTCTACATGTACCTCTACTTCGTCATCTTCATCATCTTCGGATCCTTTTTCACTCTCAACCTCTTCATCGGCGTCATCATTGATAATTTCAACCAGCAAAAAAGAAAGATAAGTATATGTGGCATAACATGTTGTTTTATGTCTCGACCTACTCATTTCACACTGTTGTATTAACAGCTGTCTGTATGGATATACAACATTAACAGCTGTCTGTATGGATATCTACAACATTAACAGCTGTCTATATGGATATACAACATTAACAGCTGTCTGTATGGATATACAACATTAACAGCTGTCTGTATGGATATTTACAACATTAACAGCTGTCTGTATGGATATCTACAACATTAACAGCTGTCTATATGGATATAGAACATTAACAGCTGTCTGTATGGATATACAACATTAACAGCTGTCTGTATGGATATACAACATTAACAGCTGTCTGTATGGATATCTACAACATTAACAGCTGTCTGTATGGATATCTACAACATTAACAGCTGTCTGTATGGATATCTACAACATTAACAGCTGTCTGTATGGATTTCTACAACATTAACAGCTGTCTGTATGGATATATACAACATTAACAGCTGTATATATACAACATTAACAGCTGTCTGTATGGATATACAACATTAACAGCTGTCTGTATGGATATACAACATTAACAGCTGTCTGTATGGATATATACAACATTAACAGCTGTATATATACAACATGAATAGCTGTCTGTATAGATATCCAACATTAACAGCTGTCTGTATGTATATATACAACATTAACAGCTGTCTGTATGTATATCTACAACATTAACAGCTGTCTGTATGGATATATACAACATTAACAGCTGTCTGTATGGATATCTACAACATTAACAGCTGTCTGTATGGATATATACAACATTAACAGCTGTCTGTATGGATATCTACAACATTAACAGCTGTCTATATGGATATCTACAATATTAACAGCTGTCTGTATGGATATCTACAACATTAACAGCTGTCTGTATGGATATATACAACATTAACAGCTGGATATATACAACATTAATAGCTGTATATATACAACATTTAACAGCTGTCTATATGGATATAGAACATTAACAGCTGTCTGTATGGATATACAACATTAACAGCTGTCTGTATGGATATACAACATTAACAGCTGTCTGTATGGATATCTACAACATTAACAGCTGTCTGTATGGATATCTACAACATTAACAGCTGTCTGTATGGATTTCTACAACATTAACAGCTGTCTGTATGGATATATACAACATTAACAGCTGTGTGTATGGATATATACAACATTAACAGCTGTCTATATGGATATACAACATTAACAGCTGTCTGTATGGATATACAACATTAACAGCTGTCTGTATGGATATACAACATTAACAGCTGTCTGTATGGATATACAACATTAACAGCGGTCTGTATGGATATCTACAACATTAACAGCTGTCTGTATGGATATCTACAACATTAACAGCTGTCTGTATGGATATATACAAAATTAACAGCTGGATATATACAACATTAACAGCTATCTGTATGGATATACAACATTAACAGCTGTCTGTATGGATATACAACATTAACAGCTGTCTGTATGGATATATACAACATTAACAGCTGTCTGTATGGATATATACAACATTAACAGCTGTGTGTATGGATTTATACAACATTAACAACTGTCTGTATAGATATATACAACATTAACAGCTGTGTGTATGAATATCAGTGGAGGCTGCTGAGGGGAGGACAGCTCATAATAATGTCTGGAACAGAGCGAATGGAATGGAAACCATGTGTTTGATGTATTTGATACCATTCCACCCTATTCTGCTCCAGCCATTACCACGAGCCAGTCCTCCTCAATTAGTGTGCCATCAACCTCTTGTGATGTATATGTACTACATTAACAGTGAAGAATAATAGTGAATGCATTTGTTATACTTAGGTGGACAAGACATTTTCATGACTGACGAGCAGCGGAAGTACTACAACGCTATGAAGAAAATAGGCTCTAAAAAGCCCGAAAAGCCTATACCAAGACCTACGGTAAAATACCAACTATGATAAGTCTATACCACGACCTACGGTAAAATACCAACTATGATAAGTCTATACCAAGACATACGGTAAAATACCAACTATGATAGGCCTATACCAAGACCTTTGGTAAAATACCAACTATGATAGGCCTATACCAAGACCTTTGGTAAAATACCAACTATGATAAGCCTATACCAAGACCTACGGTAAAATACCAACTATGATTAGTCTATACCAAGACCTACGGTAAAATACCAACTATGATAAGCCTGTACAAGACCAATGGTAAAATACAAACGTTGATGAACTGTGACAAACATGACAGTGGATGTAATATGTACTCAAACATTGTTTTATAAATGCATTTTAGAATGAACCTGAATGATATTCGAACGATGGAAACTTTATGGATCGCCAACATGGCGTTAATGGATCTATGTCATCTTTTCATCTATCTATCTCTCCAGAATATCCTCCAAGGCTTCTTATTTGACCTGGTATCCAAGCAAGCCTTTGACATCATCATTATGATGCTGATCATCGTCAACATGGTGACCATGATGGTGGAGACAGACGATCAGTCCGCACGCATGGAGTCCATTCTCAACAAGATCAACCTGGTCTGTAGCATGATGTACTAGTACTACAGTACCCATAATTCTCTGTGTATGATGTACTACAGTACCCATAATGCTCTGTGTATGATGTACTACAGTACCCATAATGCTCTGTGTATGATGTACTACAGTACCCATAATGCTCTGTGTATGATGTACTACTGTACCCATAATACTCATGGAGTCCATCCTCAACAAAATGGTCTGTAGCAGAGACGGAAGAGGAAGTGAGACATCCCACTCCCCCATTTTTTCTGTTTCAATGGAGTCAATGAACTATGTAGACCAGACCCAGCTGCTATTGCATTGGTGTTTATGGGAGTGCCACCCCCTTAAGTAGAAAGGAACTTACCATTTTTTCCAATGGTAAATGGCTTGAGTGAACTATCTTAATTTATCCACCGTCTTTGTTCTATAACATGATGTACTAGTACCCATAATGCACCGTACAACATATCCTGTAGCATGATGTACTACTGAAGTATTACAATATCTATAATGCTCTGTACAACTTATCCTTTTTTATCCTAGTACATATAGTGCATTCGGAAAGTATTCAGACCCCTTGACCTTTTCCACATATTGTTACGTTACAGCCTCATTCTAAAATGTATTTAATTATATTTTTTCCTCATCAATCTACACACAATACCCCATAATGACAAAGCAAAAACAGGTTTTTAGAAATGTTTGCAAATGTATTACAAATATAAAACAGAAATACCTTATTTACTTGATTGGAGTCCACCTGTGGTAAATTCAATTGATTGGACAAGATTTGGAAAGACACACACCTGTCTATATAAGGTCCCACAGTTGACAGTGCATGTCAGAGCAAAAACCATGAGGTCAAAGGAATTGTCCGTAGAGCTCTGAGACAGGATTGTGTCAAGTCACAGATCTGGGGAAGGGTACCAAAACATTTCTGCAGCATTGAAGGTCCCCAAGAATACAGTGGCCTCCGTCATTCTTCAATGGAAGAAGTTTGGAACCACCAAGACTCTTCCTAGAGCTGGCCGCCCTGCCAAACTGAGCAATCGGGATAGAAGGGCCTTGGTCAGGGAGGTGACCAAGAACCCGATGGTCACTCTGACAGAGCTCTAGAGTTCCTCTGTGGAGATGGGAGAACTTTCCAGAAGGACAACCATCTCTGCAGCAATCCACCAATCAGGCCTTTATGGTAGAATGGCCAGACGGAAGCCACTCCTCAGTAAAAGGCACAAGATAGCCCTCTTGGAGTTTGCCAAAAGGCACCTAAAGACTCTCAGACCATGAGAAACAAGATTCTCTGGTCTGATGAAACCAAGATTGAACTCTTTGGCTTGAATTCCAAGCCTCACGTATGGAGGAAACCAGGCACCATCCCTACGGTGAAGCATGGTGGTGGCAGCATCATGCTCTGGAGATGTTTTTCAGCGGCAGGGACTGGGAGACTAGTCAAGATTGAGGGAAAGCTGAATGGAGCAAAGTACAGAGAGATCCTTGAGGAAAACCTGCTCCACAGCGCTCAGGACCTCAGACTGGTGTGAAGGTTCACCTTCCAACAGGACAAGCACACAGCCACACAGCCAAGACAAAGCAGGAGTGGCTTCGGGACTAGTCTCTGAATGTCCTTTGAGTGGCCCAGCCAGAGCCCGGACTTGAACCCGATCGAACATCTCTGGAGAGACCTGAAAATAACTGTGCAGCAACACTCCCCATCCAACCTTACAGAGCTTGAGAGGATCTGCAGAGAAGAATGGGAGAAACTCCCCAAATACAGGTGTGCCAAGCTTGAGGCATCATACCCAAGAAGACTCAAGGCTGTAATCGCTACCTAAGGAGCTTCAACAAAGTACTGAGTAAAGTGTCAGATTCTAAAAACCTGTTTTTGCTTTGTCATTATGGGGTATTGTGTGTAGATTAATGAGGAATTTTATTTTAGAATGAGGCTGTAACATAACAAAATGTGGAAAAATTCAAGAGGTGTAAATATTTTCCAAATGCACTGTATGTTCCTGAAGATAATACAATGGTGTCCTGTCTCCTTAACCATACAGATTTTCATTGTCATCTTCACCACCGAATGCCTCATGAAGATCGTGGCACTTCGCTGCTATTTCTTCACCGTGGGATGGAACATCTTTGACTTTGTGGTTATCATTCTCTCCATTGTGGGTGGGTGGAACAATATAACCCTGAAAACAACCTTCAAAACAACCTATATATATTTCTGACAAGTGATCTATACTAACATTTTCCCAAATGTACATTTCATGTAAAGGTAATCAAATGTTTTGTCTTTAATTTGCTTTTGGTGTTGTTTCTTAATTTCTGATTTCAACACTTGCAGGTATCGTTCTTGCTGACATCATTGAGAAGTACTTTGTATCTCCGACTCTGTTCCGTGTCATCAGACTGGCAAGGATAGGACGCGTACTTCGACTAATACGTGGGGCCAAAGGAATAAGGACTTTACTGTTTGCCTTAATGATGTCCATGCCAGCGTTGTTCAACATCGGCCTCCTGCTCTTCCTCGTAATGTTCATATACGCTATCTTCGGAATGGCCAACTTCGCTTACGTGAAAAAAAAGGAAGGGATAGATGACATGTTCAACTTCGAGACCTTTGGGAATAGTATGATCTGCCTGTTCCAGATCAGCACGTCCGCCGGGTGGGACAACGTCCTGGAGCCCATCATGTCTAACTCCCCAGAGGAGTGTGAAGCCTACGTCGTCAACACCGGCACCAACGTCCGGGGAAACTGTGGCAACCCGTCTGTGGCAATCGCCTTCTGTGTCAGCTACATCATCATATCGTTCCTCATCGTGGTCAACATGTACATCGCCATCATCCTGGAGAACTTCAGCGTGGCCACCGAGGAGAGCACCGAGCCGCTGAGCGAGGACGACTTCGAGATGTTCTACGAGGTTTGGGAGAAGTTCGACGCAGAGGCCACCCAGTTCATAGAATTCTCCAAGCTGTCGAATTTCGCAGACAACCTGTCGGAGCCGCTACGCATTGCCAAGCCTAACAAGATCAAGCTGATCTCGATGGACCTGCCGATGGTGAGCGGGGATAAGATCCACTGCCTGGACATCCTGTTCGCCTTCACCAAACGCGTGCTGGGCGAGTCGGGCGAGATGGACGCCCTCAAGCAGCAGATGGAGGAGAAGTTCATGATGGCCAACCCGTCCAAGATCTCCCACGAACCAATCACTACGACCCTACGCCGCAAGCAGGAAGACGTGTCTGCCATCATCATCCAGCGCTGTTACAGACGCCACCTGGTGAAACGGCAAATGAAGCAGGCCTCATTCCTTTACAGACAGATGAACCTTCAGACCAACCTGAACTTGCAGGAGCACATAGTGGTGGACATAGAGAGGGCCCCGGAGACGGAGGGCCTCATCGCGGCCATGATAAAGGAACACTACGGCCCCAAGGGGCCCGACGAGGAGGAGGAGGAGCTGGTAGAGGTCATGGGGGTCATGGAAGGGACTCTGTCCTCCTCACCGCCATCTTATGACAGTGTGACCCGGCCGGGGGCGGCTAGTGACGTTGGTCAGATAGAACGGCTAGAAAGGCCGAGAGACTTAGTGTTAGAACTCAGGGAGCCTAGCCCCTCACAATCATATAGGGAACCTAGCACCTCACAAACATATAGGGAACTTAGCACCTCACAAACATTTGAAGAGACATTTCTTTGAGATATTGTTTTCAGGAAACATGTTTTTTGTTGTTGTTTTGTTTACAACATGTACAGTATCATAACTCGGAACAACTCTCTCGGTACAAGGTGAACATTTTTATAGCAGAAAATACCCAGGAATTTCATAGTAAAATGCAAATATTGCTTTTCTATTATTTATATAAGACCCTTTGTCAATCATATGATATGTGTATTAATAATGTTTAGAAACCCAGGCACCGCTTTGAAGATGGCGATTCCACTAAAATGTATAAAAGATGCTTATAAACAAATATGTGATTTCATATATTCTGTCATAATGGTTAACCAGTAAGTGTAAATGACAATCAATCAGCTCTGAATAACATTTTGAAGTTGGATTGTTTTGTTTTACGGATGAATAGAGATAAATATGGAGTGTTTAGATCTTGGTTCTCGTTTTGATTACAGATGATGAACTCTTATCTTTATTATCAAAAGAATGGCAGCTAGATTTGCTAAAATTATATTTATGAAAAAGTATATTTAAGTATATTTTCTTATTAATGGATATTTCAGGACCAATATTGTTGTTATTTTCTAACCAATGAGTTAATATGGTAAAGACCACATTATTTGATCAGAAGTGTATAGTTTATATGTATATATTATGCACTAAATGTAGTTTATTGCATGATCAGTATATTAAAACCCCCATGGTGAAGGGTTGTGTATAGTACTAACTGCAGCATAATGTGCCTGATAATGGTTGTCTGTCATCTGCACACTTAGTCCCCTTTAACCATTTCATTTGACCTGTGGAAGTAGAAATATACATTACAAACATATGTTATATTGACCTACGTAAAGAGTTATGGGGGGCATTCATGTCAAACATTTATATCTAACTTTTATAACGTATTTATATTTTAGGGTTATCTCCATGACAGTCCATACGTATCATAGGGTTCATAGCCAGAGCAATCAAATGATGTGTATACAACTGTATTCATTCTTTTTACATGAAAGATGATAAGATACTTCCTTGAAAACCTTTTTTCCGTATTACATTTAAATAGGTAATCACTATATCAAACAATATTAAAAGATTTTTCCATAGTTGGGAGTTTTCATTTTGTTACAGCTAGTTAACACATGGTACACTATTGTTTTCTATCCTATTTTATTTTACTTTTTTTATAGCCTATAATTATTACAACATTTCTGCATATATCAGAATTTATTTATTTCAAATTCACTGTTTTTATCCCTCTTGCCTTTTTCTATTAGACACATCTACAGTTTGTGTCAATGCATACGAACATTCATGATCAAACTCAAAATACAGTACCATATTTTGAGCAACCTGAATAACCTGAACAATCCCCATATTATACTGTGTCTTCAGGTCCAAATCAAGACCCAAGACCGATGACTGTCTCTGTCTGTTTTCACAGTGAAAACTAGTTAGCTACAATGACCTCAATAGTGGACAGGGGTTTCCAGGCGTCACAGTTAAATCCCTAGCCGTTCCCTGTCCGTGTGTTTGAGAGAAAAAAACAACAGCTGTGCACATTTGCAACCCTCCATTATTATACTGTGGCTGAGAGACTAACTGCTCTTACAGGTTCATTTGGTCTGTGATGCTTTGTGGATACTGCTGGAAAATGCATGTAGAAGATATAGGTTGTGCGTGAAGTGAAGCGTGACTACTGTAGAGTAAGTAAACGTCGAACAGAGTCCAAAAACACTTACTGAAAGGAAATTAAATGAGCTATGACATTTTAATTCCGAAAAAAAAATATATATGAAAAAATATATAAAAGAAAGACAAAAACATTCTATTTGGTCTTTCTCCATCACTCCTATTGAATCACTTGACATTGGGCTATTTTTATTAATCTCTTAGTTTAGATTTGGACTGCTTTCCTGATCCTTCAAGTACTTACTTTTAATAAAAGCAGAGATGTATTTTATTTAACTAGGTAAGTCAGTTAAGAACAAATTCTTATTTACAATGACGGCCTACAACGACCAAACCCGGGCGATGCTGGGCCAATAGTGCGCCGTCCTATGGGACTCCCAATCACAGCCAGTTGTGATACAACCTGGATTGAACCAGGGTCTGTAGTGACGCCTCTAGCACTGAGAAGCAGTGCGTTAAACTGCTGCGCCACTCGGGATAAAGTGTTATGTAAAATGTACAGTATTTAGATATGGAGGTTGGAATTGAGTTACTATATGAACCCTCCAACATTTTTTTGGGTTTGGAAAAAATATTCACAAGGGGAGCCAATTTGGATTTATCCCCAAAGAGATTTCCTCTGTGGTCGAGTTGGAGTGGTCAAATCCAGCAGGACCAGCTGGGAAAGAGGGATAATCTGTGTGTAAAAAAATCACTTGTTTTAATTACACACACACACACACACACATACACGGGCGCGCATAGACTCACACACACATTATCACACACAGACACTTTTAGCAATACACACATGCATAAACACACTGACACACATGCCATACTTTTTCATCAAGCCTCATTACTGACAGATGCTTTAAATTTAATTAGTTTTTTTGTGCATGAAATACCAAAAATGCTGTGCCTTGAATGGATGTGACTTGGTCATTGATCTGATATTTAAGCATTTGGACATGTGGCAGGTATTAAGCCTTTCAATCAGAGAGAAAACATTAAAAAAAGATTAAAAACTCCACTTTTTCTAATTACTCAAATGCATCAGCTTGGGCACATGGTAAAACACTCAGATACAATGTCAATGTGATGCATTATGAAATATTTCACTCAAGGAAAATATATCCATAACAAATACAGCAGCAATGAACGGGGTTCACAGGACGACATAAAAGGACACGATCAGTTGGATAATAAAGCAAGCACTCTTTATCATGTAGGAACTATCTTCCTTTATGTGCAATCACTAAAAACATGATCATGTTTATCTCTCAAAACCACAAGAATGATGCAAGTTATGTTTAGTCTAGTGATGTAGCTTTGTTATCTTTGAATGCAGCCGGTAATCATTTTTAAATTCTTTACACAATGTATTGCGTTTATAAACCAATTATGGGGTTAATTTGACTAATGGTTTACATTATAATATGTGAAATATTTTCTGCATTAATTTCACAATACTTCACATTGTTCATCTACATAATTTAAATCTAACATTCATTTGCATGGGACAAAGTCCACTTGACCAATACTTATTGCTCTAGTATCTTATGGTGTCCACTGGTGCCAATGACATCTATAGTGCCACCAACTGGTCTGGTGCAGTCACTTTATATTCACACAGCTTCTAAGGACATATACATAAGGTTTACATACCAAATTTCATGGCCCCATGTCCATCGGTTCACTTCTTATAGCCCTGGTTTGAAATGGTGCCATCTAGCAGTGTAGCGTGACTGACTTTGAATGCAGCAACTAATAGTTCTCAAATTCATTAGAGGCTAATTCATTGAGTTTATCTTCAAGTTTTCATTTGTCACATGCTTAAAGGCCCAGTGAAGTCAAAAATGTGTGTCCTGAATTTTAGATATATTTCCACACTGAGATTGCATGTGTGGGTGTTATTGTGAGTGTGCGGTGTTAGTGTATGTATATGGGTCTTAGTGTGTGGGTGTGAGTGTGTGGGTGTAATTGTATGTATGTGGGTGTTGGTGTGAGTATGTGGGTGTTAGTGTGAGTATGCGGGGGGGGGGGTGTGTGTGAGGGTGGGTGAGTGTGTGGGTGTTGAGTGTGGAGGGTGTGTGGGTGTTAGTGTGTGGGTGTGTGGGTCTTAGTGTGAGTGTGTGGATGTTAGTGTGAGTATGTGGGTGTTAGTGTGTGGGTGTGAGTGTGTGGGTGTAATTGTATGTATGTGGGTGTTGGTGTGAGTATGTGGGTGTTAGTGTGAGTATGCGTGTGTTAGTGTGAGTGTGTGGTGTTAGTGTGAGTGTGTGGGTGTTAGTGTGTGGGTGTTAGTGTGTGGGTGTTAGAGTGAGTGTGTGGGTGTTAGTGTGTGGGTTTTAGAGTGTGGGAGTGTGGGTGTTAGTGTGTGGGTGTGTGGGTCTTAGTGTGAGTGTGTGGATGTTAGTGTGAGTATGTGTGTGTTAGTGTGTGGGAGTGAGTGTGTGGGTGTCAGTGTGTGGGTGTGGGTGTTAGTGTGTGGGTGTTAGTGTGTGTGTGGGTGGGTGTTAGTGTGTGGGTGTTAGTGTGAGTGTGTGGGTGTTAGTGTGTGGATGTTAGTGTTAGTGTGTGGGTGTTAGTGTGTGGGTGTTAGTGTGAGTGTGTGGGTGTTAGTGTATGTGTGTGGGTGTATGTGTGTGGGTGTTAGTGTGAGGGTGTGGATGTTAGTGTGAGTGTGTTAGTGTGAGTGTGTGGGTGTTAGTGTATGTGTGTGGGTGTTTCTGTGAGTGAGTGGGTGTTAGTGTGTGTGTGGGGATGTTAGTGTGAGGGTGTGAGTGTTAGTGTGAGTGTGCGGTGAGGTGTGGGTGTTAGTGTACGTGTGTGGGTGTTTGTGTTAATGTGTGGGTGTTAGTGTGAGTGTGTTAGTGTGAGTGTGTGGGTGTTAGTGTATGTGTGTGGGTGTTAGTGTGAGTGAGTGGGTGTTAGTGTGTGTGTGTGTGGGTGTTAGTGTGAGGGTGTGGGTGTTAGTGTGAGTGTGTTAGTGTGAGTGTGTGGGTGTTAGTGTACGTGTGTGGGTGTGGGTGTTTGTGTTAATGTGTGGGTGTTAGTGTGTGGGTGTTAGTGATAGTGTGTGGGTGTTAGTGTACATGTGTGGGTGTTAGTGTACATGTGTGGGTGTTAGTGTGTGGGTGTTAGTGTGAGGGTGTTAGTGTGAGTGTGTTAGTGTGAGTGTGTGGGTGTTAGTGTACGTGTGTGGGTGTTTGTGTTAATGTGTGGGTGTTAGTGTGAGTGTGTTAGTGTGAGTGTGTGGGTGTTAGTGTATGTGTGTGGGTGTTAGTGTGAGTGAGTGGGTGTTAGTGTGTGTGTGTGTGGGTGTTAGTGTGAGGGTGTGGGTGTTAGTGTGAGTGTGTTAGTGTGAGTGTGTGGGTGTTAGTGTACGTGTGTGGGTGTGGGTGTTAACGTGTGGGTGTTAGTGTGTGGGTGTTAGTGATAGTGTGTGGGTGTTAGTGTACATGTGTGGGTGTTAGTGTACATGTGTGGGTGTTAGTGTACATGTGTGGGTGTTAGTGTGAGGGTGTTAGTGTGAGTGTGTGGTTGTTAGTGTATGCGTGTGGGTGTTTGTGTTAATGTGTTGATGTTACTGTGAATGTATGGGTGTTAGTGTGTGGGTGTTAGTGTGAGTGTGTGGGGGTTAGTGTGTGGGTGTTAGTGTGAATGTGTGGGTGTTATTGTGTGGGTGTTAGTGTTAGTGTGAGTGTGTGGGGTTTAGTGTGAGTGTGTGGGTGTTAGCATGAGTGTGTGGGTGTTAGTGTGTGGGTGTTAGTGTGAGTGTGTGGGGGTTAGTGTGAGTATGTGGGTGTTAGCATGAGTGTGTGGGTGTTAGTGTGTGGGTGTTAGTGTACGTGTGTGGGTGTTAGTGAATCTTTAGGGACTATTGTAATGAGACCAATGACCAAATTTGGAGTGAATCTGACTTTTAGTCCATGAGAAGATTTTTATGATTATTTTAAGCATTAGCTTTACATAGTCAAAAAAGTTCATTATGAATAGTTTCCTTATTTTTTAAGATATCAATGTCAAACTTAATTTGGTTGATGAAGGTAATGTCTTTGATTACCCCTAAAAGTTTCGCAATTTAAATGGACAGGTAAAATCACATTTCCTGATTTACAGTTGAAGTCGGAAGTTTACACACATAGGTTGGAGTCATTAAAACTCGTTTTTCAACCACTCCACAAATTTCTTGTTAGCGAACTATAGTTTTGGCAAGTCGGTTAGGACATCTACTTTGTGCATGACACAAGTAATTCTTCCAACAATTGTTTACAGACAGATTATTTCACTTATAATTCACTGTATCAAAATTCGGGTAGGTCAGAAGATTACATACACTAAGTTGACCGTGCCTTTAAACAGCTTGGAAAATTCCAGAATTATGAAGAATTCGAGAATTATGTCATGGCTTTAGAAACTTCTGATAGGCTGATTGACATAATTTGAGTCAATTGGAGGTGTACCTGTGGATGTATTTCAAGGTCTACCTTCAAACTCAGTGCCTCTTTGCTTGACATCATGGGAAAATCAAAAGTAATCAGCCAAGACCTCAGAAAAAAAATTGTAGACCTCCACAAGTCTGGTTCTTCCTTGGGAGCAATTTCCAAACCAGTGAAGTTACATCGTTCATCTGTACAAACAATAGTACGCAAGTATAAACACCATGGGACCACGCAGCCATCATACCGCTCAGGAAGGAGATGCGTTCTGTCTCCTAGAGATGAACGTACTTTGATGCGAAAAGTGCAAATCAATCCCAGAACAACAGCAAAGGACCTTGTGAAGATTCTGGAGGAAACAGGTACAAAAGTATCTATATCCACAGTAAAACAAGTCCTATATCGACATAACCTGAAAGGCCGCTCAGCAAGGAAGAAGCCACTGCTCCAAAACCGCCATAAAAAAGCCATACTACAGTTTCCAACTGTACATGGGGACAAAGATCATATTTTTGGAGAAATGTCCTCTGGTCTGATGAAACGAAAATAGAACTGTTTGGCCATAATGACCATCATTATGTTTGAAGGGAAAAGGGGGAGGCTTGCAAGCTGAAGAACACCATCCCAACCGTGAAGCACGGGGGTGGCAGCATCATGTTGTGGGAGTGCTTTGCTGCAGGAGGGACTGGTGCACTTCACAAAAATAGATGGCATCACGAGGACGGAAAATTATGTGCATATATTGACGCAACATCTCAAGACATCAGTCAGGAAGTTAAAGCTTGGTCGCAAATGCGTCTTCCAAATGGACAATGACCCCAAGCATACTTCCAAAGTTGTGGCAAAATGGCTTAAGGACAACAAAGTCAAGGTATTGGAGTGGCCATCACAAAGCCCTGACCTCAATCCTATAGAAAATTTGTAGGCAGAAATGAAAAAGCGTGTGCGAGCAAGGAGGTCTACAAACCTGACTCAGTTAAACCAGCTCTTTCGGTAGGAATGGGCCAAAATTCACTTCTTGTGGGAAGCTTGTGGAAGGTTATCCAAAATGTTTGACCCAGGTTAAACAATTTAAAGGCAATGCTACCAAATACTAATTGAGTGTATGTAAACTTCTGACCCACTCGGAATGTGATGAAAGAAATAAAAGCTGAAATAAATAATTCTCTCAACCATTATTCTGACATTTCACAGTTTTCAAATAAAGTGGTGATCCTAAGTGACCTAAGACAGGGAATTTTTACTAGGATTAAATGTTAGGAATTGTGAAAAACTGAGATTAAATGTATTTGGCTAAGGTGTATGTAAACTTCCGACTTCAACTGTGTGTAGCCTAGCCTGATTTTTCACGTTCTTATTGTGTTATTACCATTGCACCATATCATGTAGACATAGGGGCCTATGTGCTCTATGCGTTTGCATATGGGCGCCATGGATTTATGACATGGGGGGTTAAGAGACAGTATAAACTGGTGGTTCGAGCCCTAAATTTTAATTGGCTGACAGCTGTGGTATATCAGACCGTATACCACTGGTATGACAAAACATGTATTTTTACTGCCCTAATTACATTGATGCCAGTTTATAATAGCAATAAGGCGCCTTGAGGGTTTGTGGTATAGGGGACTTGTGGTATTTTGCCAATATACCACGGCTAAGGGCTGTATTTAGGCACTGCACGTTGCGTCATGCATAAGAACAGCCCTTAGCCGGGGAATGTTGGCCACGGGGCGGCAGCGTAGCCTAGTGGTTAGAGCGTTGGACTAGTAACCGGAAGGTTGCAAGATCGAATCCCTGAGCTGACAAGGTAAAAATCTGTCATTCTGCCCCTGAACAAGGCAGTTAACTCACTGTTCCAAGGCTGTCATTGAAAATAAGAATTTGTTCTTAACTGACTTGCCTAGCAAAGTAACTTTGTGATAGGTGGGGTACAGGAAGGCAGGCTCAGCGTCAGGATGGGAAAAGGTCAGTAATCCAGAAAGGTGGGGCAAAGGTACAGGACGGCAGGCAGAATGGTCAACACTGGGAAAACTAGGAAACAGGAACAATCAAGAGACAGGAGCCGAGGGAAAAACACTGGTATGCTTGACGAAACAAAACGAACTGGCAACAGACAAACGGAGAACACTGGTATAGGTACACAGGGGATAATGGAGAAGATGGGCGACACCTGGAGGAGGGTGGAGACAATCACAAAGACAAGTGAAACAGATCAGGGTGTGACACATCCACAACATCAACCCTTCTCAGACCCACCTGCTCACACCCCCATCCCCGTCGCTTGCATCACTCTCTGCCACATGGCCTCAAACAAATGTTCTTTCTCTCCGTTGCCCACGCACTTTCAACATTTCGATAATAAAGTATTTGACCTTTTCATTGTTTTAATGATGGAGGATTGGTTGATTTCTAGTTTTTAAGTATACGTTTTTTTCAAGATGATTGAAGCTAAAATTATCATCCAAACCATCGGGCATCTCATTGCACCCTCATATGCCATGTCTTGAAATATGCAGACAGACAGAATATACAGACAGACTTTTGGACATTATAGCATTCCCAGAAGGCATGGATTATTGAGTCATTGTTAGGCTCTCTGTTAGAAAGTATTTGAAATGTCCGGATTGACTGACCTTCATGTCTGAAAGTAATGATGGACTGTCGTTTGTCATTGCTTATTTGAGCTGTTCTTGCCATAATACAGACTTTGTATTTGACCAAATAGGGCTATCTTCTGTATACCACCCCTACCTTGTCACAACATAAGTGATTGGCTCAAATACATTAAGAAGGAAAGAAATTCCACAAATTAACTTTTAACAAGGCACACCTGTTAATTGAAATGCATTCCAGGTGACTACTTCATGAAGCTGGTTAAGATAATGCCAAGAGTGTGCAAAGCTGTCATCAAGGAAAAGGGTGGTTACTTTGATGAATCTCATATATAAAATATATTTTGATTTGTTTAACACTTTTTTGGTTACTTCATGATTCCATATGTGTTATTTCATAGTTTTGACAGTCTTCACTATTATTCTACAATGTAGAAAATAGTAAAAACGTTTCTCAGCCTAGCAGACAGGTCCGGGACGAATGGAATGGACTGGCCGTGGATTTTGATCTCCTTTCCCCCTTGTGCCTTCAGAATGTTGACTTTGGTCTGATAGTTCCACAGATTGCCATGCGAGGATATTTAGCGTTAATTCTGTTTCACCGGCAATCCTACGGCATCGTTCCAGATCTTTTGGTGAAATATCCAAACGGCAACTTCCTCTGATATCACCTTGAGCACGTAGCTCGAAAGGTCCCCTTTGTCCACGTCTTCATGTCAACATGTTGTCATGTTGATTTTGTGTCATTCTGTTTTTTTTTTGTTTCCAGATGGCTAATTTTGTTTTCTTGTTTATACACATTCCTTGTATGTGCACGTCTGCCACGATAGACTGTCTTTTAGAGGAAATCTACTTTTTTAACAACAGATTGTAGAAGTTAGTTTGTTTTGGTGAGAATTTAAAGTATTTTAGCTATTTTTTTCCTGGATATCCTTTAGCTGTTCATAACTCTCATTTGCATGTCCAAGTTACTCCTAGTCTTTTCCTCTGTGGGAAGCCATGGCTTGTTGGATTTGGGTCGCTGTGCTGCTTTACCAACGGATTGGTTCGATGTTGTACATAACTGACCGCTCACTCTCTCCCAGTTGCTAGGGGATATATCGATCTATTGATCTTAGAGACTTATTTTGAACTTTGTTGTCTGGCTTTTACATATAACCACAGTTTTGTTGATACAAAAAAGAGCGAGACAATACATATTATGTCAACTTGCATTGCAGAATAGAATATCCAAAAAACATTGTGATAAATTAACATAGGCTATATAGTGTTTTGGGCTAATGTGAAAACATAAACCCACCAATGGTCCTGTTCATAGAGGTTTATGACAAGTGATCATTCAATAAAGTAATGTTTAGCTATTTACTCATTAGATAACTGTCAATTTGGCCCACCTGGAACAGGGGTGTGGGGCTGTCTCCCATTTGGTTTTGGAATACGAATTTTGACACCAGAGTTTATTTGGCCAGCAAAATCCCTGAGGCAAAAGCAAAAAAAGCAAAAGCAAACTAATGGCTCCTCATCATCATTACGTTCCTCGATTTCATTTTTTTTTTCTTGTCACCCCCGCCCCCCTTTTTCTCCCCAATTTCGTGATTACAATCTTGTCTCATTGCTGCAACTCCCCAACGGGCTCGGGAGAGGCAAAGGTTGAGTCATGTGTCCTCCGAAACATGACCCGCCAAACCGCACTTCTTACCACCCGCTCACTTAACCTGGAAGCCAGCTGCACCAATGTGTCGGAGGAAACACTGTTCAACTGACGACGGACGGAATTACTGACGCCCGAAGTCAGCCTGCAGGCGCCCGGCCTGCCTCAAGGAGTCGTGGGTGAACAGGGAGTACAGGAGGGGACTAAGCACGCACCCCTGAGGGGCCCCAGTGTTGAGGATCAGCATGGCAGATGTGTTGTTGCCTACCCTTACCACCTGGGGGGCGGACCGTCAGGAAGTCCATGATCCAGTTGCAGAGGGAGGTGTTTAGTCCCAGGGTCCTTAGCTTAGTGATGAGCTTTGAGGGCACTATGGTGTTGAATGCTGAACTGTAGTCAATGAACAGTATTCTCAATTAGGTGTTCCTTTTGTCCAGGTGGGAAAGGGCAGAGTGGAGTGCGATTGAGATGGCGTCATCTGTGAATCTGTTGGGGCGGTATGCAAATTGGAGTGGGTCTAGAGTTTCTGTGATGATGGTGTTGATGTGATGCATGACCAGCCTTTCAAAGCACTTCATGGCTATTGACGTGAGTGCTATGGGGAGGTAATAATTTAGGCATGTTACCTTTGCTTTCTTGGCCACAGGGACTATGGTGGTCTGCTTAAAACATGTAGGTATTACAAACTCGGTCAGGGAGAGGTTGAAAATGTCAGTGAAGACACTTGCCAGTTGGTCCATGCACGCTTTGAGTACATGTCCTGGTAATCCGTCTGGCCCCGCGGCTTTGTGAATGTTGACCTATTTAAAGGTCTTGCTCACATCGGCCATGGAGAGCGTGATCACAGAGTCATCTGGGAACAGCTGGTGCTCTTGTGCATGCTTCAGTGTTGCTTGCCTCAAAGCGAGCATAAAAGGCATTCAGCTCATCTGGTAGGCTCATGTCATTGGGCAGCTCATGGCTGGTTTTCCCTTTGTAGTCCAGTGTTACCAGTATTACCAGTATTACTAGTGTTACCAGTATCATCAGTGTTTCCAGTATTACCAGTATTACCAGTGTTACTGGTGTTACCAGTGTTACCAGTATTACCAGTATTACCAGCGTTACCAGTATTACCAGTATTACCAGTGTTACCAGTATCACCAGTTTTACTAGTGTTACCATTATTACCAGTATTACCAGTATTACCAGTGTTACCAGTAGTACCAGTTTTACTAGTGTTACCAGTATTTCCAGAATTACAGTATTATTAGTGTTACCAGTATTACCAGTTTTACTAGTGTTACCAGTGTTACCAGTATTACTAGTGCTACCAATATTACTAGTGTTACCAGTATCACCAGTTTTACCAATATTACTAGTGTTACCAGTGTTGCCTGTATTACCAGTGTTACAGGTATTACCAGTGTTACGAGTATTACTAGCATTACTAGTGTTACAAGTATTACCAGTGTTACCAGTGTTACCAGTAATACCAGTGTTACCAGTGGTATCATTGTTACCAGTGTTACCATTGTTACCAGTGTTACCAGTATTTCCATTGTTACCAGTGTTACCATTATTACCATTGTTACCAGTGTCATCCGTATTACCATTGTTACCAGTATTACCATTGTTACCAGTATCATCAGTATTACCATTATTACCAGTATTACCAGTATTACCAGTATTACCATTGTTACCAGTATCATCAGTATTACCATTGTTACCAGTATCATCAGTATTATCATTGCTACCAGTGTTACCAGTATTACCAGTGTTACCAGTATCACCAGTGTTACCAATGTTACCAGTAGTACCAGTATTACCAGTATTACCAGCAATACAGTATTGCCAGTTTTACCAGTATTACCAGTGTTACTAGTTTTACCAGTATCACCAGTATTACCAGTGTTACAGTATTACCAGTATTACCAGTATTACCAGTGTTACTAGTGTTACCAGTATCACCAGTATTACCAATATTACCAACACTACAGTATTGCCAGTATTACCAGTGTTATCAGTAGTACCAGTATTACCAGTGTTACAGTATTACCAGTATTACCAGCAATACAGTATTGCCAGTATTACCAGTATTACCAGTGTTACTAGTGTTACCAGTATCACCAGTGTTACCAGTATTACCAGTTTTACTATTGTTACCATTATTACCAGTATTACCAGTATTACCAGTATTACCAGCAATACAGTATTGCCAGTTTTACCAGTATTACCAGTGTTACTAGTTTTACCAGTATCACAAGTATTACCAGTGTTACAGTATTACCAGCAATACAGTACTGCCAGTATTACCAGTATTACCAGTGTTACTAGTGTTACCAGTATCACCAGTATTACCAATATTACCAACACTACAGTATTGCCAGTATTACCAGTGTTATCAGTAGTACCAGTATTACCAGTGTTACAGTATTACCAGTATTACCAGCAATACAGTATTGCCAGTATTACCAGTATTACCAGTGTTACTAGTGTTACCAGTATCACCAGTGTTACCAGTATTACCAGTTTTACTATTGTTACCATTATTACCAGTATTACCAGTGTTACTAGTGTCACCAGTATCACCAGTGTTACCAGTATTACTAGTGTTACCAGTATTACTAGTGCTACCAGTATTACTAGTGTTACCAGTATCACCAGTTTTACCAGTATTACTAGTGTTACCAGTGTTGCCTGTATTACCAGTGTTACAGGTATTACCAGTGTTATGAGTATTACTAGTATTACCAGTGTTACAGGTATTACCAGTGTTACTAGTATTACTAGTATTACTAGTGTTGCTAGTGTTACTAGTGTTGCTAGTGTTACTAGTCTTACCAGTGTTACCAGTATTAGAGGTGTTACCAGTGTTACTAGTGTTACCTGTATTAGAGGTGTTGCCAGTGTTACCAGTGTTACCAGTATTACCAGTGTTACCAGTGTTACCAGTATCACCAGTGTTACCAGTATTACCAGTTTTACTAGTGTTACCAGTATTTCCAGAATTACAGTATTATTAGTGTTACCAGTATTACCAGTTTTACTAGTGTTACCAGTGTTACCAGTATTACTAGTGCTACCAGTATTACTAGTGTTACCAGTATCACCAGTTTTACCAGTATTACTAGTGTTACCAGTGTTGCCTGTATTACCAGTGTTACAGGTATTACCAGTGTTACGAGTATTACTAGCATTACTAGTGTTACAAGTATTACCAGTGTTACCAGTTTTACCAGTATCACTAGCATTACTAGTGTTACAAGTATTACCAGTGCTACAGGTATTACCAGTGTTACTAGTATTACTAGTATTACTAGTGTTGCTAGTGTTGCTAGTGTTACCAGTGTTACCAGTATTAGAGGTGTTACCAGTATTACTAGTATTACTAGTATTACCTGTATTATCAGTGTTGCCAGTGTTACCAGTGTTACCAGTGTTACCAGTGTTACCAGTATTACCAGTGTTACCATTGTTACCAGTGTTTCCAGTATTACCATTGTTACCAGTATCATCAGTATTACCAGTGTTACTAGTATTACCATTGTTACCAGTATTACCAGTATTACCAATTTTACCAGTATTACCATTGTTACCAGTGTTACCAATGTTACCAGTATTACCATTGTTACCAGCGTTACCAGTGTTACCATTGTTACCAGTGTTACCAGTATTACCAATGTTACCAGTAATACCAGTATTACCATTGTTACCAGTAATACCAGTATTACCAATGTTACCAGTAATACCAGTATTACCAGTAATACCAGTATTACCAGTAATACCAGTATTACCATTGTTACCAGTAATACCATTATTACCAATGTTACCAGTGTTGCCAGCGTTACCATTGTTACCAGTGTTACCATTGTTACCAGTGTTACCAGTATCACCAGTGTTTCCCAAGCTTCTTATTCATTCCCCCTGAGCTCAAACCAGTTACATCTGGGAATATTGGAACCTCAAGGGGGTTGGGGGAAGTGGTTGTTTTCTCCTGGTTGCTGCGACAACGTGGTCCTGATGCGGTCTCTCGGCAACGGATGAAAATAAGCGTCCAACCCTCTGTGGCAGGAGGAGTGGTCTCCTGATTGGGACGCTGTGATTGGGTGAAACTCTCCTAGTTCCTTTTCATACAGGGAGTAGAGACAGACACAGTGAAGTACTGTGACTCACTTGTTCATCACAAACACTTTGGGGAATAGGAGAGTACAAACCCCTAAAAACAAGTCATTTGACCAAGAAGATGACGAGGGTAGGTCATGCAGTCTGGATGCAGAAGAAGTAATGGTCTCTGATAATAATAGCGCATTGGAATTCCACTTACAACAAAAACTTGTCAACATACGTTTTAACATTCTACTTTTTTTTTAAACATGTTGTTATATGAGTTCCTCCTTGCCCTTTTGTGAACAGAGAGGAGAGCTGTCTGAATGAGTGAGAGAGAGAGAGAGAGAGAGAGAGAGAGAGAGAGAGAGAGAGGAGAGAGAGAGCTCAGTCTCTTGGCACATGACAGGACGGGTAAGTAGAGAGAAGCTGGGCTAAGCCACTCACTCTGGAGCTATTAGGCCCATTTCAGAGAGAGACGAAAATCATGTACATAAAACTTCATTTTAGTCACGGCTACAGCACGCACACAGACAGCCATGCTAAAACTCTACTTCCTCTCTGATCTGTTGCTGTTACAAACCTAGTCAAATGGTGTTGGGGTACTTCTATAAAATAAAAAAAATGCAATCTTAGGAGTGTCACAGCTGACAATAAAAAAGAATAATTACAGTTAAGTTTAGTAAAGAGAGGGAAGTATATCTGATTCAAGGAAACACAGTATATTTGATTGTAATAATAATAAAGAATTCTGTGAAATCTGAAAAAGCTTAACCCATTAAGAGTGTTTTCGCTGTGGTCCATCTGTTGGTGTCGGTGTTGGCTGTTGCTAGCTTTCACAAGAGAAGGGTCTTTTCTATGATCAGTCTCAGATGCTGATATAAATGCAATTATTTTTGTCACTGAGCCCAATATCTGTGACTCTCTCAACACTTCACATCCAGAAACAAAAAACTAAAACACCAAGGTTAGCTAAAATGGCAGAGCTTGATAAAAAAAAAAGCAGAGGAGAGAAAATGGTGCTTTTATACAGTCCAGAGCTAAAACCAGAGAGAGAGAGATGGGGAGAGAGAGAGAGCGATAGAGATAGAGAGATTTACTTCGTCATGGTGGGCGAACAGTGCACAGATGGCCTGGCGAGGCACTATCTAATGACTTGTAGCATGGCTTCCCCAGCTGTGTCAGCAAGTCAGACACTGTTGCTGTCTTCTGGAAGAGCACTGCCACCATCTGGACACAGAGTTTTAATACAGGCAATAATACATACTTGTGGTCAATAGGCTGAAATGACTTGGGGCAGATTTTATATTTATTTAACTAGGTAAGAATACATTCTTATTTACAACGACGGCCAAACCCTGACGACACCGGGCAAATTGTGCGCCACCCTATGGGACTCTCAATCACAGCCTGATGTGATACGGCCTGGATTCAAACCAGGGACTGTAGTGACGCTTCTTGCACTGCGATGCAGTCTTAGACCACTGCGCCATTCGGGAGTGATCCTAAAGACAGTTATCTGAGGGTTGAGCTGGGTTTACATTTATGCAAAGCAATTATTTTATGTATTTTATGTAATAGATAAATGCTCTGAAAATGTGTATTTAGTTCCTATTCTATTCGAGATGTTTGTCCATATAGTGCTAGAACTTTTCAGCCTTCCAAAAACCTATTGTGACACAAAAGTTATTTTGGAGGGTTTGTGACATCACTTTGTGATGACGATGCAACTCTGAGTGAATAGACACTACGGCCACTGCAAACCCCCTTCTGGGGCCACTAGGTGCACCTCTCAGGTGTGGTTTGCTCTGAGAAATTTACAGAGGTACAGTGCAGACCATGGCATGTGCTGATATCCAACGTTGACATACTGAATGTGAAACTAGCTCCATCGTTTGACTTTTAGTCCATGCTCCAACTTTCTATAGAGTGGTGCATTATGGTGGGGGAGTGAGTCCGGGCGAGAATCAACATTAGAAGTGAGATATGGAAATGGTTTACAAGTGCCTGCTTCTCTCCTTGTTCATCTTCTTCTTGGCATTTCAAAGCAATATCTTCATGGACAGGAATAATGAAAAAGTTGCCTTGGAGTTTCTTAGCATGTTCTGTAATGTCAGTTCACTGAAGATGGAACTCAGAACAGATATAAGTGAAGACTTGATTCATGACAAATGGATGGAGTCAATCTCGAACATTCTCAGAATACACAAAGTTAAAGCACTGAGGACAAAAGAAGAAAGTATAGTTTATTACATTATGATGTGTATCAAGGTGGCCTTGTTGTCTAGAAGTCCTGCCATTCCAGACCATCCAGTTCTCCGATACAGAACAACCTCCTGGACAAACACCAACCAGTCCAGAAGCTTTTTTCTGTCTCCTATGGGATCATGTGGACTCTTCGTCTTGTTGGTCATCGTCATTCCAGCTTGCATTTGGAAGGTAAAGTTGGGCATAATATAATTGGAATAATTTGCTTTAACTTCTATTTTTCTTCATTTGAATTGATGAGATTCTTTGTGTTAAAGTCCTTCAAAGCTTATTCATCATCAGGCCATTCTGTTGTTTCTCCTATAAGATCTACCAGAGGTGGAGGAGTACAGAAACACACCCAGAAGCAGGACATCAGGGCAAAGAGACTCCACCTACACCTCCACCTGAACAACTGGTCGTCTCCCAGTCTGACCTGGAAGGGATGCTGGCAATGCTGCAGAGCATTCAAGGTCACCTCGATCGCCTGGAGAAAAGGTGTCGGAGTATCAGGAGGGCACGGACGAGAGAGAAGAAGAGGAGGGTGATCCGGCTCATGAGTCAAACTGAGTCCAACTCCTCCTCACCCTCTTCGTGAACATCACATGGGAAAGACACGCTGCAAGATCAAGTGGTAGCAGGCAGTGTTGTGGCGAGGGGAAAAGGCCTGCACAGAATGTGGATAAATACATCTAACTGTATAACTTATTTCTTTATTAATGGCAATAGATGACAGTTCAAAGTAAATAGCTGATAATGTACTAGGGATATGAGAGAACTCAGTTACCCATAAACATAGAATTAGGAAGTAGAATACTAGGTTTTGGATTTCTCCCCGAACAAGATTTGCGCCCTATTTCGGAACTTTGAGGGTTTATGACATATCCCCTCTAGTAATTTAATTTCTATGCCCATAAACCACAATCATGACTAGAATGGATCCAGCTTTTGTCAAATTAACGTCAATAGTTGCATTTTAGCTAATCCTAAACATTTTCCTAACCTTAGCCTAATTCTCCTAACCTGCAATGTTAATTATCACAACCTGCTGGGTAAGTTCTTCTAACCTATGTTAGTTATCCTAACCTGCTGCGTAAGTCCTCCTAACCTGCTACAAAATGTCAAATCTGACATTTAATTTGACTAAAGCTGTATCTCTTCTAGCTATCACCATAAACCACATTATAAACTGGGTGGTTCGAGCCCTGAATGCTGATTGGCTGACAGCCGTGGTATACCGACAGTATACCACAGATATGACAAAACATGTATTTTTACTGCACTAATTTAGTTGATAACCAGTTTATAATAGCAACAAGGCACCTCGGGGGTTTGTGGTATATGGCCAATATACCAAGTCTAAGGCTTGTTGCGTCGTGTCTAAGAACTGCCCTTAGCTGTAGTCTGGTGGCCATATACCAACCTCCTCGTGCCTTATTGCTTAATAAGTAGACACAGTGGAAGCTCATGCAGTTTATTTTGGTTGAGGGAATAGAAAAGCTTCTCAGCAGCTACTGACAAAGAAAAACATCAAGACGAAGCAGCTGCTTTACAAGTGGGACACATTGTTGACACTACATCCCGAGGGGTTCGTGCTGATTGTACGGAGATTGTGACAGCCGGGTTAAAATGGCGTCCCTTGACAGGGCAAGAACAAGATGTATGTCAGGAGAAGTGCAATATTATCATAAGGAGATTTATACTTGGAATACAGAGGAGGGAAAAAGAGAGGCAGAGGAGGTCTAAGAAAGAGAGGGAGGAAGAGGGTGAGCTTGAGTCGGTTAAAAATGGCAGAAAAAGGGAGATTGTTTGTTATAGAAGAATGGTTAGAAAGCGTAAGCAGAGTGAGTTGAAGACAGGAAGAGAAATGGAAATGAATGAGGGCGAAGTATCGGAGGTGGTTGGTGTGGTGAAGTTCTCGGAGCCCGAGGCTTGAACTGAGGGTCAGGATAAAGATGAGTCTGTGACAGTAGGAGTGGCATTTTTGTTAAAAGTGGACCCTTGCCATTCAGCTGATCCATTTGTGGTTTCAGGGTGGGTGAAAACAGAGTTGGGTGCCGTGGAATGGGTGAGGTAACCAGAGGTGGTCTTGTGATAATTGTTTGTGTTTCTACTAGTCAGAGGGAATAGGTGTTCTGCGTTAAAAGAATAGAGACAGGAGAGGTGAATTGTTTTGCTTTCAAGGAAAGGGAGCCATTGAGAGGAGTGATTACTGGTAAATGTGAAAGTTTACCAACTGAAAGAGAAGATTTCCGGTGTTTGTGATGCTCGTCATTTGGTGCAACACAGACAGGGTGGCGAGAGTGGTGAAACAGAAGAGTCATTTTCTGTCCTTTTAAGTTTTGATGTTGAGTCTTTGCCCGACAAAGTGATGTTAGGATATATAAGTTATCCCATATGAGCTTTTGTTCCGAATACATTACGTTGTTACAGGTGTCAAGCTTTTGGGCATGTGGCAGCAGTGTGTAGGAGGGAGGTTCCTAGGTGTGAGAAGTGTGCAGAAGGGCATGAGACAAAGGAATGTGTAGCATTGGGGAAAGTAGTGGTATGTGTTAATTGTAGGGGTGCCCATGGGGCTGGGGATCAGAAATGTCCCATGTGAGAGAGGCAGGTTGGGGTTTCCAGGGTTAGAGTAGTGCAGAAGTTCTCATATGCTGAGGCAGTGAAGAAAGTAGAGGAAGATGGGTCAAGGGGGAGGGATCCTGAGAGGAGTGGTGTGACTAGAAGATCTGTAGCAGTACAGAGGGATAAACCACGAGTGATATATGTTTCAGAAAGATAGGATTTTTTTTTTAGCATTTAAAGCAATGGTTATCAACTGTACTGCAGGGATGGAACGTAAGCCACAGAAAAATGAGGTGGTGGTGGCAGCTGCATAGAGGTTTTTGGGTGTGCGAGACTTGACGTCAGAAGAGTTACAGGGTGTGTTAAGTTGTGTTGTCCCATCCTTTCAGTCCTGAGGTAGGACTAAATAGATTTAAATAGTGGAGTAGGGTGGTGGGTTTTTAGTGAGTGTAGAGTTAGATGGTAGGGTATTTGTTTATTATTATTTTCGCGCAAAGTATAAGGGTGTTATACTCCAGTCTAGTAGGTGGCTAATGCAACATTTATTGGATGCCAACCGCCGTTAGACCTCATCGACGAAGAAGAACGTGTAGCAAAGATTTTTATAACTAATCCAAGATAGATCACTGCTTGTCGTTTCCGATAGAAACAAATGAGTCATAGTGGGCAGAACAAGCAAAGGAGGTGGGCAGAGTCTAGCACAAGCTACCAAGATCCTATTGGCACGTTCTAGAAAATATTTGCATGTTTCAGTTGGTCAACGCCTACTCTGTGAAGTGCCCGTGTGCACTACCTAAATTCACCTTTGCACTCCTAAACAATGCTATGTTTTAAAACTTTGGCAAAGTCTACAAAACTTTGTCCACTCTGTTCATAAAATATTCTAGTTTTAAATACATAAAACTTTATTGAGATCAAATTATTCATCGATGAGAAAATGTGCATAATGTCGGTCAAAATCCATCTCGTTCCATCTTCTCCCACTGCCGGCCATAGTTACTTGTGATTGGAAACGCCAAGCGGATGCTTCACATTTTTACATCCGTTAAAATATCAGTGTCATTATTCTATCTGTGCATGGTGTTTCTTCTCGGATGTGACGTGTGAGGGTTGACTGTCAACATGTAAGATGGCGGCCCACCACAGACAGAATGCCGCTGGGCGAAGGAAAGTACAGGTCAATTGATATTTCTGTAATACAACTCTGTATACATGAAAATGCACACTATTCCAAATAGTGTGACAATGTGCACCACTAATCTTGGAAAGACGATGCAAATTGCAATCCAAGAATGCGTATCTCGTTACTGTTGACTCATCTCAAGCTAGTTAACGTACATGCTAGTTAGCTAACATGCTAAACACACGATTTGAAGCATGATTTGCTCGAACAAAGTAACATAATGAACTTGAGTTGTGCGACAATTTTATGTAATCATTGTTGCATTTCTTGGGGTATGTGTAAATTGTCATTGAATTGATAATTGCGATTCTAACATGTTAGCTGGCTCCCAAGTGGCGCAGTGGTCTACGGCACTGCATCTCAGCTAGAGGCGTCACTACAGACAACCTAGTTCGAATCCAGACTATCACAACCGGCCGTGATTGGGAGTCCCATAGGGCGGCGCACAATTGGCCCAGCGTCGTCTGAGTTTGGCCGGTGTAGGCCATCATTGTAAATAAAATTGTGTTCTTAACTGACTTGCCTAACAAAATAAAGGTAATTAAAAAAGCTGTGTTAGCTAGCTAACGTTAGCTAGGATCTTGAAACGTTAGCCTGTAGCTTACAAGCTAGCTAATGATGCGGACTGATCCTCGATGAACTAGCTGGATAAGTTGATGTAATGCATAAGTGAATGTAATGTAGTCATGGAGCCTCAGCCAACTTATAAACACACTGTATATAGATGTTTCTATTGTGTTATTGACTGTACGTTTGTTTATGTGTAACTCTTTGTGGTTGTTTGTGTCGCACTGCTTTGCTTTATCTTGCCCAGGTCGCAGTTGAAAATGAGAAACTTGTTCTCAACTGGCCTACCTGGTTAAATAAAGGTCAAATTAAAAACTTTTGGCCAAAGCGTTAGTCACGCATGCGCCAATGCTATAGCAGGGGTGTGTTCAGGCTATTATTGAACCTCCAACATTATTTGCAGGTATCTTATGTGATAAGAGACGAGGTGGAGAAGTACAATCGCAATGGGGTGAATGCTCTTCAGCTGGACCCTGCACTGAACCGGCTCTTCACGGCTGGAAGAGACTCTATCATCAGGATATGGAGTGTCAACCAGCACAAGGTACTGTATTGTGTCCCAGTCATCCTTTGATAAATCCTAATATTAGCATATCCCCATCCTAACTCTTTGTGAGCTGGTTTCCTGAAAAATCTCCATCGAATGTGTTTTAAGACCACGATTAGGCTTAATCTGTGTTTGGGAAACCAGCCATGTCACCACTTATGTTTAGTGAATGTTATTTTACCATAGCAGGACTCTTACATCGCTTCCATGGAGCACCATACAGACTGGGTCAATGACATCGTCCTCTGTTGCAATGGAAAGACATGTGAGTATTGTTATGTTCCCCAGCAAGAAACCAAAAATTGTCACTCAAACAGAAGGGGGAACTAACACACTAACAACCAAAACAGGTGGGGTTCTAAGTAAATAGGTAGCCTGCATGAGCGAGCAGGAGCCTATCTCCTGTTTCTGTAGAGTGAACCAGAACAGCTCATAGGAGCAGAAGCCTATCTCCTGTTTCTGTAGAGTGAACCAGAACAGCTCATAGGAGCAGAAGCCTATCTCCTGTTTCTGTAGAGTGAACCAGAACAGCTCATAGGAGCAGAAGCCTATCTCCTGTTTCTGTAGAGTGAACCAGAACAGCTCATAGGAGCAGAAGCCTATCTCCTGTTTCTGTAGAGTGAACCAGAACAGCTCATAGGAGCAGAAGCCTATCTCCTGTTTCTGTAGAGTGAACCAGAACAGCTCATAGGAGCAGAAGCCTATCTCCTGTTTCTGTAGCGTGAAGCAGCTTAATGTACAAGTACACCCCCTGAACAGGACGCTAGTCTTTCGCAGGGCCTTACCCCCCCATCTATCTTACCCCCCCATCTATCTCCTTAATGCTGAGTGCCAAACAGAGACGCATCAAATCAAACTTTATTAGTCACATGCACCGAATACAAAAAGTGTAGACTTTACCGTGAAATGCTTACTTACAAGCCCTTAACCAACAGTGCAGTTCAAGAAGATTTAAGAAAATATTTACCAAGTATACTAAAATAATAATAACGAGGTTATATACAGGGGGCACCGGTACCGAGTCAGTGTGTGGGGGTACAGATTAGTTGAGGTAATTTGTACATGTAGGTGGGGGTGAAGTGACTATGCGTAGATAATAAACAGCGAGTAGCAGTAGTGTACAAAAGGGAGGGGTCAATGTAAATTGTCCGGTGGCGATTTTATTAATTGTTCAGCAGTCTTATGGCTTGGGGGTAGAAGCTGTTGAGGAGCCTTTTGGTCCTAGACTTGGTCCCAATTTTACGGTCTTTGGTATGCCTCAGCCAGGGATTGAACTCCCAACCTTCCGATTTCTGGGCGGACACTAACCACAAGGCCACTGACTTGGTCGGGGTTATGAAGACACTCGTGGTGACTACTGAAAGTTGCCTAGCAACAACAACTGGGACCTAATACACCCATCATGAGCCCACTAAATTTGCCAAAGAGGCAAATAAAATAAAAACCTACCCCAAACTTAAAGACAGGAAGAAAACCAAAAGGTGGAGCAAAATGAAACCAGTTAAGATCAGATAAAATAACGTTTTTTAATAAAATAAAAAAATCGAATATGGAGCGCAAACTAAAGGTGCTAACCCTTCACATCTCTTAAGAGCACCGGAGCACTGGGCCAGCCACTCTTAAATATCACATACTGACTAACGAGGTGGCACCAATCGGTGTGCCCCACGTGCTAACGTCCAACCTTAAAATAGAAATAGAAAAACCCAAAGTCTGTAACAGTATTGAACACCGCATAGCTTGTAGCAACATCCCAAACTACGACAGTCATTCTATCATTATCAGTAGCCTAATGTATTAGAAACATTCTGTTTTTATAATTCACTTTTTTTATTTTTTATTCTTTCTTCAAGTGATATCTGCTTCATCAGACACCACAGTGAAAGTGTGGAACGCACAGAAAGGATTCTGCATGTCAACGTTACGGACTCACAAGGTGCTTCTTCTTTTTTTTACACTCAATATTTGGGCTTTTGTGGTTCAGAAATATGTCTATTTACAGGATACTGTTCTGCTGTGGAATTGTGCATATTTTTAAACAGTATAATGGAGCTTTCCTATTTGAAAGAAGAAGGACAAAGTGATGTTGTATTTCCCCCTGGCAGGACTATGTGAAGACCACAAAGTGATGTTGTATTTCCCCCTGGCAGGACTATGTGAAGACCACAAAGTGATGTTGTATTTCCCCCTGGCAGGACTGTGTGAAGGCCACAAAGTGATGTTGTATTTCCCCCTGGCAGGACTGTGTGAAGGCCACAAAGTGATGTTGTATTTCCCCCTGGCAGGACTATGTGAAGACCACAAAGTGATGTTGTATTTCCCCCTGGCAGGACTGTGTGAAGGCCACAAAGTGATGTTGTATTTCCCCCTGGCAGGACTATGTGAAGACCACAAAGTGATGTTGTATTTCCCCCTGGCAGGACTGTGTGAAGGCCACAAAGTGATGTTGTATTTCCCCCTGGCAGGACTATGTGAAGGCATTGGCATATGCTAAAGACAAGGAGCTGGTGGCGTCAGCAGGGCTAGACAGACAGATCTTCCTGTGGGATGTCAACACACTAACAGCACTGACTGCCTCCAACAACACTGTCACCAGTAAATTTATTTTATTGATTTCTACAATATTTAGAAGTTGAGTCCCATTGAGTTTAAAAACATCTCCACAGGCCGGTTTCGTAGACGCAGATGAAGCCTAGTCCAGGACTAAATAGCATTCTCAATGAAAATTCGCCATTGAAAGACGTTTTTGGTCCAGGACTAGACTTTATTTGTGTCTGGAGAACAGGTATTTGTTGAGGCAGAAATCAAGCTTTTATACCGCAAAGCCTTTTATTTTGCGATGCAGTACGTGCCCTTAAAATAATGTTTTTACAAACACAAACCTGTGCGCTGACTGTTGGAATCTACCCGTTGTGTGTGTGTGTGTGTGTGACAGCGTCGTCCCTCAGTGGGAACAAAGACTCCATCTACAGCTTGGCTATGAACCAGATGGGGACAGTCATCGTGTCTGGCTCCACTGAAAAGGTTAGAGGGCAACATTTTAGTCACTTTTTTTTGCCAGGTTAAAGTTCATGTTTTATTTAAATTAATACAATTTTATTTTATGTCTACAGTTTTTAAGGCAGTGCCTTTTGAAAGGTCACCTTTATTTTCAATGCACACGTTGTATTGCATATTTGTAGACAGTTGTTGTTGGGTTTTAAAGGTTGTTGTCTCTTCAATCTGTTGACGTTTCATCAGGTCCTGAGAGTATGGGACCCTAGGACGTGTGCTAAGCTGATGAAGCTGAAAGGCCACTCCGACAACGTCAAGTCACTGTTGCTGAACAGGGACGGCACACAGGTAAGGTATATCTCAAATCAGCACAGATAATACATGTTCAGAAAATGCTTATAAAAAAACCGAAGTGAAACGTAAGAGGTTCTACCAGATCTTGGTCCGAAAATAATGAGTATTTTCCTTTTCCGTCTCTACATTTTTGCTACATTGTATCTGACCCTCTCTTACATGAACCCTTTCTGTTTGGTTGTCCATCAGTCTAACTCTCCTCTCTCTGTGGGTCCCAGTGTCTATCAGGCAGCTCAGATGGGACCATCAGGTTGTGGTCTCTGGGGCAGCAGAGATGTATTGCTACGTATCGGGTCCACGACGAGGGAGTGTGGGCCCTGCAGGTGAACGAAGCCTTCACACACATCTACTCTGGAGGCAGAGACAAGAAGGTCTTCTGCACCGACCTGAGGAACCCTGATATCAGAGTACTCATCTGTGAGGAGAAGGCCCCTGTACTGAAGGTAAGGGCATGGGACTGGTTGTTGTTAATTATATCTGCCATTTAGAAGATGCTTTAATTAATCCAAAGTGACTTACAGTCGTGCGTACATTTCTACATACGGGTGGTCCCGGGAATCGAACCCAGTATCCTTGTGTTGCAAGCACCATGCTCTACCGTGTGTATGTGTTAGCCCCTGTCAGACCCAGGTTAACTATCCCTCTCCTCCTCAGATGGAACTGGACAGGACAGCTGACCCTCCTCCTGTTATCTGGGTCTCCACCACCAAGTCATCTGTTAACAAATGGGTAAACAATAAGTATGCCATGTCTTCCGATGCCCTCAGAGATCATTCTAGGGCTTTCTACTACTCGTCGGGGGTTGGGGTCAATTCAGTTTTCTTTATCTTTAAAAAAGAAAAAAAAAAGATTTCTTAATTAATTTCTGTTTTTGTTGCAGTGTCTAAAGGGAATCCACAACTTCCGGGCATCTGGGGATTATGACAATGACATCATCACTCCCCTGACCCCACTGTGTACAACGCCTGAACAGGTCATCAAAGGTACGGCTACGTTAGTGGGTGTGGAGTGATCTACCTTACTGGATGTAGTTTCACATGAATCTTAGTGCAAGCTGATTGATATCCTCACTCAAATAGATCCTCATTGTTTTTAACTATCTCTTACTGAATGCAGTGGTTGTGAGGAGAGGCAGAAGTGACCCTAGTTTCTAACCATGAACTAGGCTTGGGCGAGGGAATACCAGGGTATTTCAAAATACCGATGGTATGATTTTCAATACCCCAAAAAAGAAGTGTGTGTCTGTCTATATAAGTTGACATACTCCTTAGCCAAATACATTTAAACTCAGTTTTTCACAATTCCTGACATTTAATCCTAGTAAAAATCCCCTGTCTTAGGTCAGTTAGGATCATCACTTTATTTTAAAACTGAAATGTCAGAATAATAGTAGAGAGAATGATTTATTTCAGCTTTTATTTCTTTCATCACATTCCCAGTGGGTCAGAAGTTTACATACACTCAATTAGTATTTGGTAGCATTGACTTTAACGTGGGTCAAATGTTTCGGGTAACCTTCCACAAGCTCCCCACAATAAGTTGGGTAAATGTTGGCCCATACCTCCTGACAGCTGGTGTAACTGAGTCAGGTTTGTAGGCCTCCTTGCTCGCACACGCTTTTTCAGTTCTGCCTACAAATTGTCTATAGGATTGAGGTCAGGGCTTTGTGATGGCCACTCCAATACCTTGTCTTTGTTTTTCCTTAAGCCATTTTGCCACAACTTTGGAAGTATGCTTGGGGTCATTGTTCATTTGGAAGACCCATTTGCGACCAAGCTTTAACTTCCTGACTGATGTCTTGAGATGTTGCTTCAATATATCCACATAATTTTACTCCCTCATGATGCCATCTATTTTGTGAAGTGCACCAGTCCCTCCTGCAGCAAAGCACCCCCACAACATGATGCTGCCACCCCCGTGATTCATGGTTGGGATGGTGTTCTTTGGCTTGCAAGCCTCCCCCTTTTCCCTCCAAACATAACATTGGTCATTATGGCCAAACGGTTCTATTTTTGTTTCATCAGACCAGAGGACATTTCTCCAAAAAGTACGATCTTTGTCCTCATGTACAGTTGGAAACCGTAGTCTGTTTTTTTTATGGCGGTTTTGGAGCAGTGGCTTCTTCCTTGCTGAGCGGCCTTTCAGGTTACGTTGATATAGGACTCGTTTTACTGTGGATATAGATACTTTTGTACCTGTTTCCTCCAGCATCTTCACAAGGTCCTTTGCTGTTGTTCTGGGGTTGATTTGCACTTTTTGCACCAAAGTACGTTCATCTCTAGGAGACAGAACACGTCTCCTTCCTGAGCGGTATGACGGCTGCGTGGTCCCATGGCGTTTATACTTGCGTACTATTGTTTGTACAGATGAACGTGGTACCTTCAGGGGTTTGGAAATTGCTCCCAAGGATGAACCAGACTTGTAGACCTCCACAATTATTTTTTCTGAGGTCTTGGCTGATTTCTTTAGATTTTCCCATGATGTCAAGCAAAGAGGCACTGAGTTTGAATGTAGGCCTTGAAATACATTCACAGGTACACCTCCAATTGACTCAAATTATGTCAATTAGCCTATCAGAAGCTTCTACAGCCATGATGTAATTTTCTGGAACTTTCCAGGCTGTTTAAAGGCACGGTCAACTTAGTGTATGTAATCTTCTGATCCACTGGAATTGTGATACAGTGAATTGTAATTGAAATAATCTGTCTGTAAACAATTGTTGGAAAAATGACTTGTGTCATGCACAAAGTAGATGTCCTAACCGACATGCCAAAACTATAGTTTGCTAACAATACATTTGTGGAGTGGTTTGAAAAACGAGTTTTAATGACTCCAACCTAAGTGTATGTAAGCTTCCGACTTCAACTGTACACACACACACACACACACACACACACACACACACACACACACACACACACACACACACACACACACACACACACACACACACACACACACTACCGCTCAAAAGTTTGGTCAATTAGAAATGTCCTTGTTTTTGAAAGAAATGCAACAACAAAAAAATCCCATTAAAATAACATCAAATTGATCAGAAATACAGTGCAGACATTGTTAATGTTGTAAATGACTATTGTAGCTGGAAACAGCAGATTTTTTTTAAATGGAATATCTACAGGCGTACAGAGGCCCATTATCAGCAACCATCACTCCTGTGTTCCAATGGCACGTTGTGTTAGCTAATCCAAGTTTATCATTTTAAAAAGGCTAATTGATCAAACCCTTTTACAATTATGTTAGCACAGCTGAAAACTGTTGTGCTGATTAAAGAAGCAATAAAACTGGCTTTCTTTAGACTTGTTGAGTATCTGGAGCATCAGCATTTGTGGGTTCAATTACAGGCTCAAAATGTCCAGAAACAAAAAACTTTCTTCTGAAACTCGTCAGTCTATTCTTGTTCTAAGAATTGTAGGTTATTCCATGTGAGAAATTGCCAAGAAATTGAAAATCTGGTACAACGCTGTGTACTACTCCTTTCACAGAACAGCGCAAACTGGCTCTAACCAGAATAGAAAGAGTGGGAGGCCCCGGTGCACAACTGAGCAAGAGGACAAGGACATTAGTGTCTAGTTTGAGAAACAGACGCCTCTCAAGTCCTCAACTGGCAGCTTCATTAAATAGTACCCACAAAACACCAGTCTCAACATCAACAGTGAAGAGGCAACTCCGGGATGCTGGCATTCTAGGCAGAGTTGCAAAGAAAAAGCCATATCTCAGACTGGCCAATAAAAAGAAAACATTAAGATGGGCAAAAGAGCACAGACACTGGACAGAGGAACTCTGCCTAGAAGGCCAGCATCTCGGAGTCGCCTCTTCTCTGTTGACGTTGAGACTGGTGTTTTGCGGGTACTATTTAATGAAGCTGTCTGTTTCTCAAACTAGACACTCTTAATGTACTTGTTCTATGATAAAACATTTATTTTTACTAATTACTTTGGTAACCAGTTTATAATAGCAATAAGGCGCCTTGGGGATTTGATGTATGGTCAATATACCACGGCTAAGTGCTGTGTCCAGGCACTCAGCGTTGCGTCGTACATAAAAACAGCCCTTAGCCGCGGTATATTGGCCATATATCACACCTTCTCGGGCTTTATTGCTTAAATATATCACACACACAGTGCAGTGACTCCTTGACACTTTACAAAAATTATTTACGTTAAAGCCTTATTCTAAAATTGATTAAATTATCATTTTTCCCTCATCAATCTACAGGCGAAACCCCATAATGACAAAGCAAAATGTATTATTTTTGCTAAACAAATTGGGCAAATATATTAAAAATAAACAAATACCTTATTTACGTAAGTATTCAGACCCTTTGCTATGAGACTAGAAATTGAGCTCAGGTGCATCCTGTTTCCATTGATCATCCTTGAGATGTTTTTACAACTTAATTGGAGTCCACCTGTGGTAAATTCAATTGACTGGACATTATTTGGAAAGGCACACACCTGTCTATATAAACATCCCACAGTTGACAGTGCATGTCAGAGCAAAAACCAAGCCATGACGTCAAAGGAATTGACCGTAGGGCTCAGAGACAGGATTGTGTCGAGGCACAGATCTATCTGGGGAAGGGTACCAAAACATTTCTGCAGCATTGAAGGTCCCCAAGAACACAGCAGCCTCCATCATTCTTAAATGAAAGAAGTTTGGAACCACCAAGACTCTTCCTAGAGCTGGCCGCCCGCCCAAACTGAGCAATCAGGGGAGAATGGCCTTAGTCAGGGAGGTGACCAAGAACCCGATGGGGTGACGGTTCACCTTCCAACAGGACAACGGCCCTAAGCACACAGCTAAGACAATACAGGTGTGGCTTCGGGACAAGTCTCTGAATGTCCTTGAGTGGCCCAGCCAGAGCCCGGACTTGAACCCGACTGAACGTCTCTGGAGAAACCTGAAAATAGCTGTGCAGTGACGCTCCCCATCCAACCTGACAGAGCTTGAGAGGATCTGCAGAGAACAATGGGAGAAACACCAAATGCAGGTGTGCCAAGCTTGTATCATCATACCCAAGAAGACTCGAGGCTGTAATTGCTGCCAAAGGTGCTTCAACAAAGTACTGAGTAAAGGGTCTGAATACTTATGTAAATGTGATTTAAATGTATATATTTTTTATTTTAAATTAGCAAAAATTTCTACAAACCTGTTTTTGCTTTGTCATTATGGGATATTGTGTGTAGATTGATGAGGGGGAAAAACTATTTAATCAGTTTCAGAATAAGGCTGTAACCTGTTGGATTCTACATTTTGAACATTGAGATATTAAAGACATAGATCAGACGCATAGTATATAAAGGAGTGAGATCTGTAGAAAGACAGAGTGGCTGTGGAATGTTCTGGGTGGACAGGAGGAGATCACAGGATTGCTATAGGGGAAGCAGATGGACATCTGTGGATTAGGTGAAGGAGGGGTTGAGGTCAGGTCAGATCCCCTAAAGGGAGTAATAAGGGTTTACTATCCTCTTCCTGTGGAACCATAAGATGTAAGGATTGGAGAGGAGTGTCCAAAGTAGGGATATATATAGCCTCTGTATATACCTGTGATGGTGAGAAATGTTTTGTCTGAATACAGCTGTAACGACCCTTTTGGGAAGAATTAAACTTGGTTAAGCTTTTCTAGTGTCCGTGAGTTATTTACTCTGAAAAAATAAGAACCTAACAAAATATGGATAATGTCAAGGGGTCTGAGTACTTTCCAATGGCACTGTATTTAAAATAAAAACAATAGTGCCCCTTGTGTGCACATTTGGTAATATCATGTATGGGACAGAAGTGGTATGAAAATCTTAATACCGGCCAAACCTAGTCTTGCTGCTTGTATAGTCTTAGGAGTGGTCAAACGATAACTACTGTACATATTTGCTGTTGTAGGAGGGGCCAGTATAATTCAGTGTCACATTCTGAATGACAAGAGGCACATCGTCACCAAAGACACCAACAACAATGTTGCATTCTGGGACGTGCTGAAAGCCTGTAAGGGAGAGGACCTGGGGAAAGTAGAGTTTGATGAAGAAATCAAGAAGAGGTTCAAGCAGGTCTACGTCCCAAACTGGTTCTCTGTCGACCTCAAGACAGGGGTAGGTTTCTAGGTTTATAACTTAGTAATACTATACTTATTCAGTGGTTGAATAGGTGAAGCTAGCTAGATAAGATTGGTTGACGTTGTTGCTCTCTCCTGTGTGATGCTGGATAGATGCTGACCATCACGCTGGATGAGAGTGACTGCTTCGCTGCCTGGGTGTCTGCTAAGGATGCTGGCTTCTCAAGCTCCGATGGATCAGACCCAAAGTGTACGATTTTTAGGTTTTCATTTTTAATATAACTTCTTCAAACTGCATTTTTTTTTTCTTTAGCTTTGCAATGTTTGTGTGTATAGTGAACCTTGGTGGACTGCTACTTCAGGCCCTGCTAGAGTTTTGGCCCAGGACGCACATCAACCCCATGGATGAGGAGGAGAACGAGGTCAACCATGGTAAACAGGCCTTGTTGTTGTCAAAAACAGTGTTAACCTGAGATATGGCTGTAGACGGCTATAGTGTTAGACGTCCCATGTCGCAGGGTTAGGCCCAGAAAAAATGTCCATATACTCACTATTTCATCATGGTATAGGAGCAGTAAAAAAGAGATATAGTGACCTTTGACCTTGTCCAACCCCAGCAGCAGTGAATGGGGAGCAGGAGACGCGGGTGCAGAAGGGGAATGGGTACTTCCAGGTGCCTCCCCACACTCCAGTCATCTTCGGAGAGGCAGGAGGGAGGACTCTGTTCCGGTACATATCTCAATTTTACGAAACCCATAGCTAGCCTGCTAATATTGTTGCACTCTTAAGTCTAGGGGTCTTAGGCCTAGCTACATGGTCTGTAACCTGACTCATTATGTCTAGGGGTCTTAGGCCGAGCTACATGGTGTCGTGTCTGTGACTATCATTAAATGTGAAGACTGTTATTTTATCAAATAAATTCTCTGTGTAATTTAATTACGCGATTAAACTAATCATGTAACTTTAACTTCTTTGGGATAGGGGGTGGTATTTTGATGTCCGGATGAATAGCGTGCCCAAAGTAAACGGCCAGCTACTCAGGCCCAGAAGCTAGGATATGCTAGCTAGCTAAACTGAGTTTTTATGGATATAAAGAAGGACTTTATCGAACAAAAGGACCATTTGTAATGTAACTGGGACCTTTTGGAGTGCCAACAGAAGAAGATCTTCAAAGGTAAGGCATATATTATATCGCTATTTCTGACTTTCGTGTCGCAACTCCCTGGTTGAAAATGATTTGTTATGCATTTGTGTGCTGGGCGCTGTCCTCAGATAATCGCATGGTTTGCTTTCGCCGTGAAGCCTTTTTGGAATCTGACATGGCGGCTGGATTAGCAACAAGCTAAGCTTTATTTTGATGTATTGCATTTGTGATTTCATGAAAGTTAAATATTTATAGTAATTTAATTTGAATTTCGCACTCTGCAATTTCACCGGATGTTGGCCAGATGGGACGCTAGCGTCCCAATGATCCGCAAGAAGTCAATGAACTAGGAAGTCGGGCACCACGGAAAAATGGTTTTTATAGAGTGGCAATTTCCCGAATATAACTTTTCAGATATTTTCATATTTTATCGATTAGTCATTCTCATTAATGTATTATTACTACTTCATCAGTTCCATTACTGAACGTCACTAACCCTAGCCTAAATCATGAATCAGCGATATACACATTTCGTTAATTATTTATTTACTAACTAACTAAATAACCACACAGAATTACATAA
This sequence comes from Salmo salar, assembly GCF_965601325.2. Lineage (NCBI taxonomy): Eukaryota > Metazoa > Chordata > Actinopteri > Salmoniformes > Salmonidae > Salmo > Salmo salar. Next base: position 48,571,089 of record NC_138304.1, read on the forward strand.
CAAACAAACAGTAGATATTTGGGTTACTACATGATACAAAGAAAAAGTCCCTAGCGGACAAAGCTGATATGACGACTTGGTAGACAAAGCAAAGGAGTGGGGACTGAGAGCAGGAAAGACAAAATGGATTCACTACACACAGTTGATAATTATATTAATTGAAATCCTTTGCACATGAATGGCCGTTCATTCGAGAATAAATTGCAATGTATATATTTACGCCTGTATGTCTTTGTTGGAATCGCCGGTCTGTCTGCTGGAGGTCAGTTCATCAGAGAGTCTCTGCTCACAATATACTTTGTGGTTGTAGTTTTCTGGGGTGTGGCCACTGACTAGTTTAGCTTTATATGAAAATCCATATTCTCATTTGGAAGGTTAACATCACATTACATCTTTTCACAAATAGTTTCATGTTTAATCACATACATTTCACAATATTTAGATGTAAACCTGACAGCTGGGAAATGTACACTTTAAGAGATACAGTTATGTGTTTCCTGTCCTTCATGAGATCACCAAGTGAAACACACTCGTCATGACTGTCCTTTAAGTGTCCACGGACCACTCCCACATTCTCAACAATAAAAATATTGTTTAATTATTCAAACTTTTGATGACCAAGGGTCTCTGTGTTCCACAGTTTACATCCCAACCTCGAACACTACAGAGCATAGGGGCAGCGTATGTTATGACCGACCATAAAACAGCCGGCTTCCCGCTCTCCCCCTCTACAAGAGAGAGCACGCTGTAGAGCGGACCCACTGTAACCTGATCCTTCAGATCGTCACAGGAGAGTTATGACAATGGTCTGTTTTTATTTTTTTATTTCACCTTTATTTAACCAGGTAGACTAGTTGAGAACAGGTTCTCATTTGCAACTGCGACCTGGCCAAGATGAAGAAAAGCAGTTCGACACATACAACAACACAGAGTTACACATGGAATAAACAAACATACAATCAATAATACAGTAGAAAAATCTATATACAGCATGTGCAAATGAGGTAGGATAAGAGCGGTAAGGCAATAAATAGGCCATGGTGGCGAAGTAATTACAATATAGCAATTAAACACTGGAATGGTAGTCTGTACCCTGACTCATGGGTCTTGAGTCTTATGGGTCTTAGGCCTAGCTACATGGTCTGTAACCTGACTCATTATGTCTAGGGGTCCTAGCTACATGGTCTGTAACCTGACTCATTATGTCTAGGGGTCCTAGCTACATGGTCTGTAACCTGACTCATTATGTCTAGGGGTCCTAGCTACATGGTCTGTAACCTGACTCATTATGTCTAGGGGTCCTAGCTACATGGTCTGTAACCTGACTCATTATGTCTAGGGGTCCTAGCTACATGGTCTGTAACCTGACTCATTATGTCTAGGGGTCCTAGCTACATGGTCTGTAACCTGACTCATTATGTCTAGGGGTCCTAGCTACATGGTCTGTAACCTGACTCATTATGTCTAGGGGTCCTAGCTACATGGTCTGTAACCTGACTCATTATGTCTAGGGGTCCTAGCTACATGGTCTGTAACCTGACTCATTATGTCTAGGGGTCCTAGCTACATGGTCTGTAACCTGACTCATTATGTCTAGGGGTCCTAGCTACATGGTCTGTAACCTGACTCATTATGTCTAGGGGTCCTAGCTACATGGTCTGTAACCTGACTCATTATGTCTAGGGGTCCTAGCTACATGGTCTGTAACCTGACTCATTATGTCTAGGGGTCCTAGCTACATGGTCTGTAACCTGACTCATTATGTCTAGGGGTCCTAGCTACATGGTCTGTAACCTGACTCATTATGTCTAGGGGTCCTAGCTACATGGTCTGTAACCTGACTCATTATGTCTAGGGGTCCTAGCTACATGGTCTGTAACCTGACTCATTATGTCTAGGGGTCCTAGCTACATGGTCTGTAACCTGACTCATTATGTCTAGGGGTCCTAGCTACATGGTCTGTAACCTGACTCATTATGTCTAGGGGTCCTAGCTACATGGTCTGTAACCTGACTCATTATGTCTAGGGTCCTAGCTACATGGTCTGTAACCTGACTCATTATGTCTAGGGGTCCTAGCTACATGGTCTGTAACCTGACTCATTATGTCTAGGGGTCCTAGCTACATGGTCTGTAACCTGACTCATTATGTCTAGGGGTCCTAGCTACATGGTCTGTAACCTGACTCATTATGTCTAGGGGTCCTAGCTACATGGTCTGTAACCTGACTCATTATGTCTAGGGGTCCTAGCTACATGGTCTGTAACCTGACTCATTATGTCTAGGGGTCCTAGCTACATGGTCTGTAACCTGACTCATTATGTCTAGGGGTCCTAGCTACATGGTCTGTAACCTGACTCATTATGTCTAGGGGTCCTAGTCCTAGCTACATGGTCTGTAAGCTGAATGAATGTGTGTATTTGTGAGAAATCAGTGTTTGAGGACCATGTTGGATGCAGGTGTGCCCAGGGAGACGACAAATTTACCGTAGGTTCAGAGCCAGCTCTGTCTTTACCCAGGCAGCGGCCTCGCGACCACCAAACCCAGGCAGCGGCCTCGCGACCACCAAACCCAGGCAGCGGCCTCGCAGCTCTGCCAGCTGGGACACTGACTGCTTCTACACTTGCATTGCTTGCTGTTTGGGGTTTTAGGCTGGGTTTCTGTACAGCACTTTGAGATATCAGCTGATGTAAGAAGGGCTATATAAATAAATTTGATTTGACGATCACCTGATGTGCTTATCAACCAGGCTCAGCATTTGGACAAGATTGCTGCTGCCCCCCTGGAGGAAGGGAGTGAAAAAGTGTAACCTGGGTAGTGTGTTTGTCTATGACCCCCCCCCCCCCCATATCATAACACTACTATTATATAAATACATTTGATTGAGGGATTATAGAGAGAACTTGGGAGCAAAATAAATTACGTCGAGGCTATATCATGCATGTGATCATTAATGAATCTGAGAATGAATCACTACTTGTGTTGCATCACCAGTTGGACACACAAAAAAACAATCCTGTTTGCAACGTTTATTTACTTCCCTGTTCTGTTCTTCCAATTCTCCAGCTGTTCTAATGTTGAGTCTCCTGTTTCAGACTGTTGTGTAGGGACTCGGGTGGGGAGACGGAGTCTATGTTACTGAATGAGACAGTCCCACAGTGGGTCATAGACATCACCGTGGACGTAAGTACCTTTTCAGTCTAACCTTGCTTTTACTCTTCTTGCCTCAAGACTTCACTTAATTGACATTTTGCCCTCTTTTTCTATGTCCTCCAGAAGAACATGCCGAAATTCAACAAGATCCCGTTCTACCTTCAACCCCACTCTTCTTCTGGAGCCAAGACACTGAAGAAGTAACATTTTGAGTTTCTCAGTTTCGGGTTTCTTCATGAGAAATCACTACATTCCACAAGTCCCTTTATTAATATTCGGCTTTGATGTTCTTACATGAATAAATCCTACACATACACACACACGATTTGACCTCTGCATATAAATGCACTGTCGACGTTTCCCGTCAGAGATCAAGATCCTACTTCCCTTGACACACATCCATTATTCCACTGTCTTTGTGTGTGTGTGTGTGTGTGTGTGTGTGTGTGTGTGTGTGTGTGTGTGTGTGTGTGTGTGTGTGTGTGTGTGTGTAGGGACCGTCTGTCTGCCAGTGACATGCTGCAGGTGAGGAAGGTGATGGAACACGTCTATGAGAAGATCATTAACCTGGATACTGAGTCCCAGACCACTGCTTCCTCCTTGGCAGCCAATGACAAGCCAGGAGAGACAGAGAAGGATGAGGACATGGCCCTCATGGCCGAGGAGAAGATTGAACTCATGTGTCAAGACCAGGTGGGAACCCTCCCTCTACTCCTTCTGTAGTTTGGGGAGGAATGATGAAACATCTTTGCTGTGTTAGTAAAGATTATGGACCTCAGTTGTTGAAGGAGAGTGTGTTATCTGTTGTGATTCTTAAGTATTTGAAAAAGTCCACTACTTGACAGCTTCACTTTTGATGGTGGTTTGGGCAATGTAGTTGGTTTCTTTGATGTTTATTTGTAGTTATTTTGGTTTAGTATAACATGTCATGTTACAGATTGCCGCGATGCTGATTTTGGTTTAGTTAAGTCATATTACAGCGTAATAATGACAGTGATGACTGAAATGCATATCCACCTGATCCACATCCTGGTTGATCTTCTCTGTTCTCCCACAGGTCCTGGACCCAAACATGGACCTGCGAACTGTCAAGCATTTTATCTGGAAGAGCGGAGGAGACTTGACGCTTCACTATAGGCAGAAATCTACGTGAGGCAGACACCTCATTTAAGGCATAAAGAGACAGTTTCTTCACACACTACCATCCTCCATCTTCAGCCCCAATGATTGGCTGGCCGTGAGAGGGTAGGCGTATCACCCACTATGTTTATCAGGGTCGTATTCATTAGACACCATATGGGAGAAACCATGGACTGAATCTGAATTTATCCAATAAGAATCACCCTTTTTTTTTTTTTCCCCATTTGCCGTTGCAGAATGTTTTGCTACGTTGTGTATTAATAAAATACAACCCAGACGATTGAGGAGACGTTTCCTCTGGCCATTTGAGGGATGTGGGTGACTTCGTATCATAGGAAACTCAACCGGACAGACCGGTGAAGCCCGGAGACTAGTTAGAGATTCATGATGAATGCGGTTCTTTCTGCAGACTGTGCTATAATGGAATCAAATATTTTATATAGCACTATGTAGGTTATTTAAAATAAATACAAAAAATGTCCTTTTGCTTTGTGATGTCATAGTAAAAAGGAATAGGTCTGGTGCAGTGGTAGTATGTCTTCATGTATATGTGCTGCTTTGTTCTTGTACATTCCAGAAACAGCCCTTTGCTCCTTCCTTCACCAATACTATGACTTAGTCCCAGTTCTCAACCCTTCTGCACTTGCACACTTTCTCGCATGTGTTTTTACAATGAAGGACACTTCTTCCATCCATTGCTTTACCCCAATCCTATGCTTTTAGATCCATGAAAGTGTATACTTCTGGGGAAAGAGAGGCTACATCCCGATTCTCCTATCTCTAGGACCTGGAGTTCCTCCTTACCATGTGACTTGACCAGGAGCAACTCTTGGCCCTAACTCTACCTACAGTATACCTGGACAGCCTGACAACTATTTACGCCAATCAATGTTCGTCCCTGACTATATTGTTGTTCATGGCTTAATTCTGTCAACCCGAAGGGTTGAATTTTTTTATTTTTCCTTATTTGTTTTGTAAATAACATGCTTTATGTGAATTCATGTTCTTTATTTTTCAGGATGCTATGTTTGAATTTTTTTATACAGTTTAACAAGTCAGAGAAATTAACTTTGATCAAAGGTTTTTGATTCAATGTTTTTTCTCTCTTCAGAATCCTGAGAAAAGCACACGATATCAAAAGGACAGATTTCCTAGCCTGGTCTCGGTTCTGTTTGTGCTGTCTAGCCAACTCATAACTGTCATTGTCGACAATGATCTGGGACCAGGCTACAGATTTTCAAGTATGTTTGTAGTTGTCTAAGCAATCGGGATACAAACAAGGTATTTCTTAAATCACACATTGAGCATGTGCATTTTGCATCTGGTGGACAAAGTTTACACATTTTAAAGTGAAATCTCCACCCACAGACTTGTTTTATGATCATGAACCAATATTCACATCTTCCAAGAGGGCTATTGTATAATGTTTCATATTGCTAGATAGTAATTGGTTCTAGAATGTTAGTTTGAAAAGTTAAAATTCTCAAACTACAGGGTTTATACATATAACTTAACTGCGTATCCAAATGTAAAACCATAGATTGGATGGGATGCACACTTACTTGGGACGAGTGAAATGACTAGTTTGAGTAAATTGTGTTTATTTTTAGTTTGTTATTGACTTGTTTTTCCCCCCCACAAGAAAGGTGTGTATCAGTAATGCATTACTATGGTGATGAGTTAAGAGGAAGCTCCAGTACAGGGGCTACACCATAGACATAGAATGACTTTCTATGGTGTAGACAGCAAGATGCCGTATCTTACAATATTTATATCCCCTGTTGGTTGTAACTACTGTTGGATGATGTAGTATATTTTGGGCTTTCAACAGCATATTAAATTTGAATGGTTTTAATAGACTGAAAGTATTGTATTTGTTTACTGTCTCTCACATTTCACCATTCTCCTGCTTATAATGTATTAATATCATGCAATAACATCAAAGTGCTGTACAGAAACCCAGCCTAAAACCCCAAACAGCAAGCAATGCAGGTGTAGAAGCACGTTGGCTAGGGAAAAACTCCCTAGAAAGGTCAGAACGTAGGAAGAAGCCTAGAGAGGAACCAGGCTATGAGGGGTGGCCAGTCCTCTTCTGGCTGTGCCGGGTAGAGATTATAACAGAACATGGCCAAGATGTTCAAATGTTCATAGATGACCAGCATGGTCACATAATAATAATCATAGTGGTTGTCGAGGGTGCAACAAGTCAGCACCTCAAGAGTAAATGTCAGATGGCTTTTCATAGCCGATCATTCAGATTGTCTCTACGAATCAAAACGTATTAATATCCTGCTACAACAAAACGTATTAATATCCTGCTACATCATAACGTATTAATACCCTGCTACAACATAACGTATTAATACCCTGCTACAACATAACGTATTAATACCCTGCTACAACATAACGTATTAATACCCTGCTACAACATAACGTATTAATACCCTGCTACAACATAACGTATTAATACCCTGCTACAACATAACGTATTAATACCCTGCTACAACATAACGTATTAATACCCTGCTACAACATAACGCATTAATATCCTGCTACAACATAACGTATTAATATCCTGCTACAACATAACGTATTAATACCACGCATTAACAAAACTTATTAATATCCTGCTACAACATAACGTATTAATACCACGCAATAACAAAACGTATTAATACCCTGCTACAACATAACGTATTAATATCCTGCTACAACATAACGTATTAATATCCTAACGTATTAATACCACGCAATAACAAAACGTATTAATACCCTGCTACAACAAAACTTATTAATACCCTGCTACAACAAAACTTATTAATATCCTGCTACAACATAACGTATTAATACCACGCAATAACAAAACGTATTAATATCCTGCTACAACATAACGTATTAATATCCTGCTACAACATAACGTATTAATATCCTGCTACAACATAACGTATTAATACCACGCAATAACAAAACGTATTAATATCCTGCTACAACATAACGTATTAATATCCTGCTACAACAAAACGTATTAATATCCTGCTACAACAAAACGTATTAATACCCTGCTACAACATAACGTATTAATACCCTGCTACAACGAAACGTATTAATATCATGCTACAACAAAACGTATTAATATCCTGCTACAACATAACGTATTAATATCCTGCTACAACAAAACGTATTAATATCCTGCTACAACAAAACGTATTAATACCCTGCTACAACATAACGTATTAATACCCTGCTACAACGAAACGTATTAATATCATGCTACAACAAAACGTATTAATATCCTGCTACAACATAACGTATTAATATCCTGCTACAACATAACGTATTAATATCCTGCTACAACATAACGTATTAATATCCTGCTACAACAAAACGTATTAATATCCTGCTACAACATAACGTATTAATATCCTGCTACAACATAACGTATTAATATCCTGCTACAACATAACGTATTAATATCCTGCTACATCATAACGTATTAATACCACGCAATAACATAACGTATTAATACCACGCAATAACATAACGTATTAATATCCTGCTACAACATAACGTATTAATATCCTGCTACAACATAACGTATTAATATCCTGCTACAACATAACGTATTAATATCCTGCTACAACATAACGTATTAATATCCTGCTACAACATAACGTATTAATATCCTGCTACAACATAACGTATTAATACCACGCAATAACAAAACGTATTAATATCCTGCTACAACATAACGTATTAATACCCTGCTACAACATAACGTATTAATACCCTGCTACAACATAACGTATTAATATCCTGCTACATCATAACGTATTAATATCATGCTACAACATAACGTATTAATATCATGCTATAACATTTAACATAATAACATGCTTTATCTTATAACGTATTAATGTCATGCAATGACATCTACCGTATTAATATCATGCTACAACATAACGTATTAATATCATGCTATAACATTTAACATAACATGCTATATCTTATAACGTATTAATGTCATGCAATGACATCTACCGTATTAATATCATGGAATAACGTCTACCCTATTAATATCATGGAATAACATTTAACAATGTCATGCTATGACATCTTATAACGTATTAATATCATGCTACAACATCTTAACGTATTAATATCATTCTATAAAATCTAACATTCATATAAAATCTAATCGTCACATGAGCTGAATACAACAGGCGTAGACCATACCGTGAAATGCTTACTGACAAGCCCTTAACAATGCAATTCAAGAAATAGTTAAGAAAATATTTACTGAATAAAAAAAAATACAAAATGTAAAAGTAACAAGAAAATTACATAACGAGGCTATATACAGGGGGTTCCGATACTGAGACAATGTCCGGGGGTACAGGTTAGTTGAGGTAATTTGTAAAGTGACTGTACATAGATTAAAAAACAGCGAGTAGCAGCACTGTAAAAACCAAGGGGGGGGGGGGGGGGGGTGAATGTAAATAGTCCAGGTGGCCATTTGATTTGAATTGTTCAGCAGACTTATGGCTTTGGAGTAGAAGCTGTTAAGGAGCCTTTTGGCCCTTTGCTTGGTGCTCCGGTAGCGCTTGCCGTGCGGTAGCAGAGAAAACAGTCTATGACTTGGGTGACTGGAGTCTGACAATCTTTTGGGCCTTCCTCTGCCTGGTATAGAGGTCCTGGATGTCAGGAAGCTTGACGGGCTGTACATGCTACTCTCTGTAGTGCCTTACAGTCAGATGCCGAGCAGTTGCCATACCAGGCGGTGATGCAACTGGTCAGGATGCTCTCGATGGTGCAGCTGTAGAACTTCTTGAGGATTTGGGGACCCATGTCAAATCTTTTGTCTTCTGAGAGGGTAAAGGTGTTATTGTGCCCTCTTCACAACAGTCTTGGTGTGTTTGGACCATGATAGTTCGTTGGTGATGTGGTCACCAAGGAACTTAACGCTCGACCCGCTCAAATTCAGCGATGTTAATGGGGGGGCTGTTCGGCCCACCTTTTCCTGTAGTCCACGATCAGCTCCTTTGTCTTGCTCACATTGAGCGAGAGGTTGTTGTCCTGGCACCAGGTCTCTGACCTCCTCCCTATAGGCGGTCTCATCGTTGTCGGTGATCAGGCCTACCATTGTTGTGTCGTGGGTAAACAGGGAGTACAGGAGGGGACTAAGCAAGCACCCCTGAGGGGCTTCAGTGTTGAGGATCAGCATGGCAGATGTGTTGTTGCCTACCCTTACCACCTGGGGGCGGCTCGTCAGGAAGTCCAGGATCCACTTGCAGAGGGAGGTGTTTAGTCCCATGGTCCTTAGCTTAGTGATGAGCTTTGTGGGCACTATGGTGTTTAACACAGAGCTGTAGTCAACGAACAGCATTCTCACATAGGTGTTCCTTTTGGCCAGGTGGTAAAGGGTAGTGTGGAGTGTGATTAAGTCATCTGTTAATCTATTGGCGTGGTATGTGAATTGGAGTGCGTCTAGGGTTTCCCGGCATGATGGTGTTGATGTGAGCCATGACCAGCCTTTCATTTAGGCAGGTTGCCTTCTTGGGCACATGGACTATGGTGGTCTGTTTGGAACATGAAGGTATTACAGACTCAGGTCAGGGAGAGGTTGAAAATGTCAGTGAAGACACTTGCCAGTTGTTCCTGCTATATCATCTTAGAACGCATTAATATCCTGCTATGACATCTCAGAACGTATTAATAACATGCTATAACATCAGAACGTATTAATATCCTGCTATGACATCTCAGAACGTATTAATAACATCTTAATATCATGCTATAACATCAGAACATATTAATATCATGCTATGTAAAAGTTGAGAAAAAAAGGCAAAAATAAAATTGTGACCATTTTTATTCCAGTGACTAGAAGTGATTCCATTTTTTCATCAGAAGCTTTACAGAGAATATTCATCAATTTTCACAATTTCATTTGCACTCATTCTTAACAATAAAAACGCTCCATCCATTGATAAAATATTAGCAAAAATACTTTCCCCTCCTCTCATTTCTCGCAACTAAGTACCTAGCCTAAATCAAAAACATCAAAAAGAACCTTCCCTTACAGAAAAGCATTTGCACAAAACCTTTAAACTAACAACAGTAGTGTCACTATTTAATCAGAAGCTACTGTACAGGGTTGAGGTCCAGTCAATTCAGAAAGAATTTAAGAGAATTGGAAATTTCAATGTACTTCCTGAACTGTCTAATTTAAAATGGAATTGACCCCAACCCTGATACTGTATTGTCTGTGGTTCCAGCTTACAGATGACTTCCATGATGGCTACAGTACAGTATGTTGCGTACAGCAAAAGAAAGTCACAAACTACAAACATGGCTGACAATTGCATAGATCACAAAAATGACGAAACATAAGAGGTAACATGGAGGAATGAGACTTTCCCTACTGTATGTTTACAAAATAATGACCTTTCACCTAGGGTGTACAGAAATCCATAACATGACACCGTTTAAAAATAAATGCACTGCAACAAAGGCTGGGATTCAATCCGATCATTCGGTAGATTTGAGATTTAGCACGCTTGACATTCAAAGGTAATTTACTATTGAGCCAACATATACAGCTTTGGTGAATGCGGTCTCCGCGAACACAGGAACATTGACTTTATAAAAAGGTGCATAGCCGACAAAACGCGATCGGATTGAATCTGGCCCTTACGCTACAGAAATCCATAAAAATTATATTGTCCAACAAATAAATGCACTGTAACTTATTGAAAACAGGTCTACCTCTACCTCTTAAGTACAGATTCAACTTTCTTGAATTTAAGAACTAAAAACTACAACCTGATCCCACATTAAAAATGTCTTTCTTTTGTAAACACAAAACTAACAAATATTGCTATATTTGATGCTTTAAAAACAATGACTTTTTCAAATATTTTAAACTTAATTTAACATGGATTCCTATAACAGTAACCAAGGAAGACATCACCTGTTCTCATCCTGTACAATGGGTTAAAGTGAGCTTAAATAAAACTCTGCCTTTTTGTGTGGAGTGCTCCAAAACTCCTTTCTGCCTCTACCTAGTCCGTTTGGCTGTTTGTCTTGGTAGGTCCTTCACATGGTTTTTAAATCATTGTTGCTCCTTTGTTTGCTGAAGTGCGAAGGATATTTATTAACTTTTATTTAACTAGGCAAGTCAGTTAAGAACAAATTCTTATTTACAATGACGGCCTTTACAAAGGTTCACCTTGAACCCTTCCAAATGATAGGTGTTTTAAAAAGAGCAACAAAAAGCTGTACCCGATTGATTATATAGATGTCATGAGGTACTGAACCTGGTTCAAGTATGGATGTAAAAATATATGTCAAAAATACATTTGAGATGCACTTCATTTAGCTTGAAGTTTGCACTTTTGAGACTATTCCATTGTACCTGGCAAACTACCCTCAGAAGCCCAGGCTTCTCACGTTCGAGTCAACGAGACGGGATTTAGAAGGAGGGCCATGCAAGTCTACTGGCAAACTAAATCAAGCGCAGCTCAAGTATTTGAATGTATTAGACCCAGGCCTATGAGGTCCACTCGTATTTGTCAAGTAGTGTATTTCAACAGGAATAGTACAATTACTGGACAAAAAAAAAAAGTTGAGTTGTTTTCACAAATAAAATATTAAAAAAGGTGCAACTATGCTTTAAGTTTATACATCACTGGTTTGTCGTAGTGAATTCTATAAAGTAGTTCAACAATATATAATGAATGTATTTATCTGTGTGTGTAATTATCTTAGGATCTATAACACGGCCATTCCATTCCTTGATTTGTTAGTTTTTTTAAGAAATCCAAAACAATAATAAAAAATAATTACTTTTTTTTTTACACTAAAACAAACTACAAAATGTTCATAACATTGCAACCCTTATGGCTAATTGGAGCATTAAGCTGAACTTGTAACATAGGATCCTACACCCAAAAATACAAGAGAGCTATTGTTATGTATGTCTGAGTATTTCTACCATGATCTGTCTCGTGACCCTTCGAACCATCCAACCAGTCGTTAAAAAAAAAAAAAAAAACTGTACAACGTTCTCTCGGACCATACCGTATTACCAACTGTAGACTGTATGCTCGCCATCACTCATATACCAAAGACCTGTTTAGGATGTTCAGATAGAAATGTATAGTGTAGAACAGACATCCATCGTCATCATATAAAATTGGGGAACCGTGTCAGTCAAATTCATTACATTTCTTTCTATTAGTGTCTCATCTCAATACATCACCCCAGGTCTGTTCACCAACGTTCTGAAAATGCCCCATGTTGTTTGACTGCTCAGTATCTCTGCTAGTGTTTCTTCAGGCAGAAACACACAAAGCTACTCTTCCTCCACTTCCTGGTTGCTGACCTCGTGGTGGTGGTCATGGCAACACTCGTGGTCATCATGGTGGTGTTCCGCTGCGGCGGTTTCAGACTGCTCCACAGAGAGTTGCTCCAGTGAGCTGATGACGTCAGGCTCTACCATTGGCTCTGGTGGTGTTCCATCCAATGGGACGTCCTCCTGAGTGAGTGAGTCCCCCACCAAGATGTCACTTATCTGGGGCTGAAGCCGGAGGTCAGCCTGGGGCTCTGGCTGGAGCTGGTCCTGGGGCAGGAGGTCCAGGGGAGGGGAGGGGGAGAAAGAGGTGATGTCTGGGTCTGGGAGAGAAGCTTCAGCATGGACGAGAGGGGCGAGGGACTCAACGACAGGAGGAGGGGCGAATGGAGCCTCCACAACTGTGTCAGGGGATCCAGCGGATTCGGACGCTTGGTCTTGTGATTCGGTAGGCATGATAAGGGACTCCCGAGGTTCAGTCTCCATCCAGTTCTCTGGTGGCGTCTCAGGAAGCTCACCGTCACCCAGCTCTTCTGTACGAACAGAGAGGAGAGACACGGTCAACGTTGGGACTATGGAGATTCATTGTTGGACAAATTGGTTGCAGCGGTATAAAAATTGTGATAAGGGTCTATCGTTTCACATTGTGATAATAAATATCAACAACAGTGTGCTTGTCTTGGTTTGACACGGCAACCAATTGAAAATACAAACACTACCAAAACAACACCTTGTTTCCCTTTCAATAAGTTCCATGTTATTGTTAACTTACCGATGCCGGAGATGTCGTTGCTGTCTTTTTCCTCATTCACATCCTCGTGTACGGCCAGAGAGGTGCCGGTCATGTCGATGGACGAGACGGACAGGTCCAGCCGATCAGCCATGTCTTCTGATGGGTCAGGGGCCATCATAGCCACCTCAGACTCAGAGAAGCCTGGAGGAACACAGAGTCACAGATTCAGAACCTAAAAAGGATCCCTTCCTTATCAGGCAAAAAGACAAAGCATTGGCTGAGCACAGAGGTAGTTCAAGATAAAATAAAACAGACAACGACAAAGGGGCTGCATCAATATAACAGTTTCACAGATTCAGAACCTAACCTCAGAAACCTAGAGGAACACAGAAAGAGATTTATTAGCTGAAGGGCCAAACAAAGCAAACAAGGTCACAGCACAGAGGTCATGGAAGATGAACAGTAAAGACATAGTAATCAGAGTCTTGGTTTCTGACTGTGTGTATAATAGCGTTATGTGGACCCAAGGACGAGTAGCTATTGCCCCCCCCCAACAACAAAAAAATAGACAAACATTTTAATGAACTCCTATTTCATTTATGGCTTTATATGTGTTGGCTGAATATGTGTTTTTATAATGATCTAGGGTGCATTCGTATATTCACTCTGGAGTGACAGAGTGCGCCCTGGGAGTTCGTCAGATTGTCTGTTCACAAATTCTGAGTGTTTCGCCCTCTTAGCGTTCAGTCAGCCCACCTGGATCCACGACTCCCTGTAACCAACCAATCAGTCAGCCCACCTGGATCCACGACTCCCTGTAACCAACCAATCAGTCAGCCCACCTGGATCCACGACTCCCTGTAACCAACCAATCAGTCAGCCCACCTGGATCCACGACTCCCTGTAACCAACCAATCAGTCAGCCCACCTGGATCCACGACTCCCTGTAACCAACCAATCAGTCAGCCCACCTGGATCCACGACTCCCTGTAACCAACCAATCAGTCAGCCCACCTGGATCCACGACTCCCTGTAACCAACCAGTCAACCCACCTGGATCCACGACTCCCTGTAACCAACCAATCAGTCAGCCCACCTGAATCCACGACTCCCTGTAACCAACCAATCAGTCAGCCCACCTGGATCCACGACTCCCTGTAACCAACCAATCAGTCAGCCCACCTGGAACCATGACTCCCTGTATGGGTGGAGGTAGAGGACTGTCCTCTTCCTGCAGAGTGATCTGTTCCAGTCTGTTATCTTGGTCTGTTCTCTCTGTTCCCTGTCCCAGGCGTGGGCCAGACTGACCCACCATCAGAGACGCCTGGGGATCACACAGCAACAACACATTACACTTTATTCATTTCACAGGGACAATGCACATCAATCAACACTTCTGTAAATGTGCCTGGGGGGGGACAACATGGTCGCTGTTGCCTTGTTGTCATCTGTAGACACCTGTAGTTCCACGTTTACTGCATTATGATGTCATAAGCCTTGTAATGGGGGTAACGGTAAGCCTTGTCACTAGCAGGCCTGTAGACTCATGTGTCATTACTGTACAAGTGACTGGCATAGTGGCATTCCCTCTGTCTCATTCCCATAGTTGTAGTGAAACACAAGGAGCCCATCCATACCTCTTGGTATCCATTGGCGGGTATCTCTGGTTTGGAGTCATCTTCAGGGAGAGAGGGGAACATGGATGGGATCCTGTGCAAGTAGCCGTATCCGATACCGCAACCCAAACTACAAAACAAATATCACTTAGACTGCTGTTTCAGAGCCTTGGCATTTAGGCCGTACAGAATAACCTCAGAGAAAAAAAGAGAGAGCCCAGGTAAGACCTAGTGGCCCACATCCCCAGGTAAGGCTCAGCCCACTCGCCTCTCCTCTCCTCTCCTCTCCTCTCCTCTCCAGGTAAGGTCAAGGTAAACCCCAGGTAAGGCTCAGCCCACCCACCTCCCCTCTCCTCCCCAGGTAAGGTCAAGGTAAACCCCAGGTAAGGCTCAGCCCACTCACCTCTCCTCTCCTCCCCAGGTAAGGTCAAGGTAAGCCCCAGGTAAGGCTCAGCCCACTCACCTCCCCTCTCCTCCCCAGGTAAGGTCAAGGTAAGCCCCAGGTAAGGCTCAGCCCACCCACCTCCCCTCTCCTCCCCAGGTAAGGTCAAGGTAAACCCCAGGTAAGGCTCAGCCCACTCACCTCTCCTCTCCTCCCCAGGTAAGGTCAAGGTAAGCCCCAGGTAAGGCTCAGCCCACTCACCTCCCCTCTCCTCCCCAGGTAAGGTCAAGGTAAGCCCCAGGTAAGGCTCAGCCCACCCACCTCTCCTCTCCTCCCCAGGTAAGGTCAAGGTAAGCCCCAGGTAAGGCTCAGCCCACTCACCTCCCCTCTCCTCTCCTCCCCAGGTAAGGTCAAGGTAAACCCCAGGTAAGGCTCAGCCCACCCACCTCCCCTCTCCTCCCCAGGTAAGGTCAAGGTAAACCCCAGGTAAGGCTCAGCCCACTCACCTCCCCAGGTAAGGTCAAGGTAAACCCCAGGTAAGGCTCAGCCCACTCACCTCCCCTCTCCTCTCCAGGTAAGGTCAAGGTAAACCCCAGGTAAGGCTCAGCCCACCCACCTCCCCTCTCCTCCCCAGGTAAGGTCAAGGTAAACCCCAGGTAAGGCTCAGCCCACTCACCTCCCCTCTCCTCTCCTCCCCAGGTAAGGTCAAGGTAAACCCCAGGTAAGGCTCAGCCCACCCACCTCCCCTCTCCTCCCCAGGTAAGGTCAAGGTAAGCCCCAGGTAAGGCTCAGCCCACTCACCTCCCCTCTCCTCCCCAGGTAAGGTCAAGGTAAGCCCCAGGTAAGGCTCAGCCCACTCACCTCCCCTCTCCTCCCCAGGTAAGGTCAAGGTAAACCCCAGGTAAGGCTCAGCCCACCCACCTCCCCTCTCCTCCCCAGGTAAGGTCAAGGTAAACCCCAGGTAAGGCTCAGCCCACCCACCTCCCCTCTCCTCTCCAGGTAAGGTCAAGGTAAACCCCAGGTAAGGCTCAGCCCACTCACCTCCCCTCTCCTCTCCTCCCCAGGTAAGGTCAAGGTAAACCCCAGGTAAGGCTCAGCCCACCCACCTCCCCTCTCCTCCCCAGGTAAGGTCAAGGTAAACCCCAGGTAAGGCTCAGCCCACCCACCTCCCCTCTCCTCCCCAGGTAAGGTCAAGGTAAACCCCAGGTAAGGCTCAGCCCACCCACCTCCCCTCTCCTCCCCAGGTAAGGTCAAGGTAAACCCCAGGTAAGGCTCAGCCCACTCACCTCCCCAGGTACGGTCAAGGTAAACCCCAGGTAAGGCTCAGCCCACTCACCTCTCCTCTCCTCTCCTCCCCAGGTAAGGCTCAGCCCACTCACCTCTCCAGGTAAGGTCAAGGTAAACCCCAGGTAAGGCTCAGCCCACCTCCCCTCTCCTCTCCTCCCCAGGTAAGGCTCAGCCCACTCACCTCCCCTCTCCTCCCCAGGCCCCGTTGGGTGTGACCACCACCTCTCTGCAGGAGTTTGTCTCTGTGTTGTAGATCAGCAGTTTCAGAGGTTTCCCCTCGTGGGCCTCGATCAGCGAGAAGAAGTCCTCCGACTGAGGACAGACACCGAGATCAAAGGGTTATTTTCCCACTAAATGAAAAGGCAACGACCTAGTCAACAGAGTTAACAACTTTAAAAACGTTAAGAATGTGAAGGATAATAATGAAGCTTACATCCTGCAACACCTGGTCTGCTCCAACGATGAAGTCACTGTGGGCCTGAAGGCTGGCCAACGCAGCTGGTGAGTTCACATCCACATCCTAGAGAAAATAACATACAGAACAGCATGATGTGAAACGACATGTAGGATCTCCCCCCAGACCAGATAGACCAGACAGACAACTGATCACACCACAGATAAAAAACAATACCTAGTTGTTTGAAATTGTAGCCGTGTGTACGTTTATCTACTACTACCTAATCATAGCCTCATCGACAGCCAGGTAAGTCCTCACCAGTACATGCCAGACGTTCTCGTTGGCTCCTTGGTAGCTACAGAACCTGACAGATGCCCCCAGCAGACCCTGTCCTCCCCACATGTTACTGGGCACCACCTCCACCTCCCTCAGCCTCATGGTCTTAGTGCTGTACACCTCCATGATCACCGCCTTCTCCACATTAGCCTTCAGAAGGTCCTTCAGCACGTCATTCTCCTGGTTCTGGACACACGTTAGTTTGTCAGTTGGAAATGTGCAACACATGGGTGGGGGTTGTGTGTGATAGATTAGATAGAGGAACTGAACAGAGTATCTAAGGTGTATTTTATATTAATCGATGGTCTATAGTAGAAAATAAATAAGATGGTATCACAATGCTTTTTTTTGTCACCCCCAAAGCCAATTCCTCCTTTGGCCGCCTTTCCTTCCAGTTCTCTGCTGCCAATGACTGGAACGAACTGCAAAAATCTCTGAAACTGGCAACACTTATCTCCCTCACTAACTTTAAGCACCAGCAGTCAGAGCAGCTCACAGATCACTGCACCTGTACATAGCTCATCTATAAATAGCCCAAACAACTACCTCTTCCCCTACTGTATTTATTTTGCTCCTTTGCTCCCCAGTATTTCTACTTTGCACCCTCATCTGTCAAATCTACCATGCCAGTGTTTTAATTGCTATATTGCATTTACTTCGCCACCATGGCCTATTTATTGCCTTTACCTCCCTTATATCACCTCATTTGCTCACATTGTATATAGACTTATTTTTCTACTATATTATTGACTGTATGTTTGTTTATTCCATGTGTAACTCTGTGTTGTGTGTCAAACTGCTTTGCTTTATCTTGGCCAGGTCGCAGTTGTAAATGAGAACTTGTTCTCAACTAGCCTACCTGGTTAAATAAAGGTGAAATAAATCAAATAAAATAAATACTCTGACTACCTCACCAGTCTGTGGTCTCCCAGAGAGAGGATGAATCTGACTACCTCACCAGTCTGTGGTCTCCTAGAGAGAGGATGAATCTGACTACCTCACCAGTCTGTGGTCTCCCAGAGAGAGGATGAATCTGACTACCTCACCAGTCTGTGGTCTCCCAGAGAGAGGATGAATCGGACTACCTCACCAGTCTGTGGTCTCCCAGAGAGAGGATGAATCTGACTACCTCACCAGTCTGTGGTCTCCCAGAGAGAGGATGAATCTGACTACCTCACCAGTCTGTGGTCTCCTAGAGAGAGGATGAATCGGACTACCTCACCAGTCTGTGGTCTCCCAGAGAGAGGATGAAGTCAAAGAACGGCTCCAGCCCAGCTTTCTCAGCAGGGGAATTCTCCTGCACCTATCAGATCACCACGTGGACATGGGAAGACAAACACAACCATTTAATCCAATGTTTGTGCTTCTAGTTCCGACAGTTCAGCAATATCTAACATGTAATCTAACAAATTCCACAAGAAGTACCGTTGATCAACAAATAGTAGATCATATACTGGGTCAAGTAAGCTGTGTTGTGCAGTATTGTACGCATTTCAGCTATGCTGTTGTGCAACATGTGGCTTCTGCAGATAGCAGCAGGTGGGTATAATAACGGGATACTGTTCCAAGAAAGTCGTAAAGTACAAGGATGTACAATAAACGCATAGAAAGTAGAATGATTAATTCACCAAGCTAACTAGCTGCCGAATAGGCATCAACTCATCATATAGGTAATGCTTAATGTTTGTCCATAAGGCTACCAGAGTGAGGATAGACATTTTTTGGGGGGAATAAACTTGGTGAGTGAAACACTTAACTAAATTACCTACTCCCTACCAGGTATCTTATTATGCCGCTATACAACTTGGTATGCGTTGTTTGTTAGCAAACGTGTTCTTTTTGGAACAGATTCCTGTTGGAAAGTTTCACAAATTATACCGACCCTGGTAGTAGTCCCATAGATTTTACACGGTTTTAAATCAACATGTTCCTCTCAGGCGAATGTAATGGCACATCTAAAGCAGCTATCTGGCTAACGTTAACTAATTGAGTCAAGTCAACTTCATATATAGAGTTGAGTTTACTAAGTTACTATATAGTTAACTCGTGTAGCGAAACACATTTGTATAATATAAATGCATGTATGAAAAGGTGTCAACGTAAAAAATGTTGTTGTTGTCATTCGGTCACCGCTAGGCCCAGTAGCTACAGTGGATTTGACCGGTTTAAGTTGTGTTATATTGTAGTTAGGGGGGCCTGGCTGCTCATTCACACACAAGAGAAAAGAGATCGTATACAGACTATACACAGCGTTATTATGATCGATTGATTGATTGATTTTCGAGCTAAAACAATGTGAGATCGTTGTGTTGTCAATGCGCCAAATAAAGGCTAGCTAGCTAACTGCCACCTCATCAGCTTTCGGCAGGCCTTATCCGGTTACTACACCACGGTATGCCTTCTGTATACTACCGTCAATTCTCCCCGCCAACAACTACACGCAGCGACATAATAACAAATAAAGACGCATTAATTACCCCGTGGACGTGGTATCCATCTGTTCCTCCTTCCGACGCACCGGTGCTTTGTGATAAACCCATTATTATAGAAAGCACAAAATATTATTTCAGTGTATCTGAGAGAGTTGACAGATTCCCCTTAATGCTCCACGGCCATCTTGTCATTGGAGATCTCCTATATCAGACCAGACTAGTCGCACACTGCTGACACCGAGCAGTATGTAGAGCAACGATCCTGCTACACTGGACGATAACTCACTTATACTTAATTAACTCACTTAAAACAAATACCCTACCATCTAACACTACACGCACAAAAAATAATAATAAAACATATAATATACTCCACTATTTAAATCAATTTAGTCCTACTGGACACTTACTGATAGTTGTAGCTGCTTTGTGTGATGTATTGATGTTTCTACCTTCTTGCCCTTTGTGATGTTGTCTATGGCCAATAATGTTTGTACCATGTTTTGTGATGCTGCCATGTTGTGTTGCTACCATGTTGTGTTGTCATGTGTTGCTGCCATGATATGTTGTTGTCTTAGGTCTCTCTTTATGAGGAGTCTCTGTTGTTGTGATGTGTGTTTTGTCCTATTTATTTATTTATTTATTTTTTAATCCCAGCCCCGTCCCCACAGGAGGCCTTTTGCCTTTTGGTAGGCCGTCATTGTAAATAAGAATTTGTTCTTAACTGACTTGTCTAGTTAAATAAAAATTAAATAAAAAAAATACTTCAGGTCAACAGCCTGAACGGGTGGGACACCACCACTTAACACACCCTGTAATTCTTCAAATCAAATGTTTATTAGTCACATACACATATTTAGCACTGTAACAGTAACTCTTCTTACGTCAAGTCTCGCACACCCAAAAACCTCTATGCAGCTGCCACCACAACCTCTTTTTTCTGTAACTTACGTTCCATCCCTGCAGTACAGTTGATAACCATTGCTTTAACTGCAAAAAATCCAATCTTTCTGAAACATATATCACTTGTGGTTTATCCCTCTGTACTGGTACAGATCTTCTAGTCACACCACTCCTCTCAGGATCCCTCCCCCTTGACCCATCTTCCTCTACTTTCTTCACTGCCTCAGCATATGACAACTTCTGCACTACTCTAACCCTGGAAACCTCAACCTGCCTCTCTCACATGGGACATTTCTGATCCCCAGCCCCATGGGCACCCCTACAATTAACACATACCACTACTTTCCCCAATGCTACACATTCCTTTGTCTCATGCCCTTCCGCACACTTCTCACACCTAGGAACCTCCCTCCTACACACTGCTGCCCATAAGCTTGACACCTGTAACAACGTAATGTGTTCGGCACAAAAGCTCTGATAGGAAAACGTATATATCCTAACATCACTTTGTCGGGCAAAGACTCAACATCAAAACTCAAAGAACAGACAATGACTCTTCTGCTTCGCCACCCTGTCTGCGTCGCACTAAACAACGAGCATCACAAACACCGGGAATCTTCCCCTTCAGTTGGTCAGCTTTCACATTTACCGCTACCCCAGTAATCACTCCTTTCAATGGCGCCCTTTTCTTGAGAACAAAACAATTCACATCTCTTGTCCCCATTCGTTTAACATGGAGAGCCTGCTCCTTCTGACCAGCAGAAACACAAACAGTTATCACAAGACCACTTCTGGTTACCCTCACCGATTCCACAGCACCCAACTCTGTTTTCATCCACCCTGAAACCACAAATGGGTCCACTTTTTCCCAAAACTTCACTCCTACTGTCACAGACTCATCTTTATCCTGACCCTCAGTTCAAGCCTCGGGCTCCGAGAACTTCACCACACCTACCACCTCCGATACTTCGCCCTCATTCATTTCCATTTCTCTTCCTGTCTTCAACTCACTCTGCTTACGCTTTCTAACCATTCTTCTATAACAAACAATCTCCCTTTTTCTGCCATTTTTAACCGACTCAAGCTCACCCTCTTCCTCCCTCTCTTTCTTAGACCTCCTCTGCCTCTCTTTTTCCCTCCTCTGTATTCCAAGTATAAATCTCCTTATGATAATATTGCACTTCTCCTGACATACATCTTGTTCTTGCCCTGTCAAGGGACGCCATTTTAACCCGGCTGTCACAATCTCCGTACAATCAGCACGAACCCCTCGGGATGTAGTGTCAACAATGTGTCCCACTTGTAAAGCAGCTGCTTCGTCTTGATGTTCTTCTTTGTCAGTAGCTACCGCAACGCTTTTCATCTCATCGGTCACTTGACAGCCATTAGTAATAACCCTTTAGTGAATCTCTGGAGTACAGTAAATTAATGAAGTGAGTTTAAGAAGTCATTTTTTTCTCCAATAATTAGCTTATTATTTTAACTGGACTGATAATGTTTTTGAAGACTGTTTGGTTGGTCACATTGTTGTTGTTTTTAGTTCTGTTATACATGCAGTAGCCTATAAAAGGATAAGCTCTCTGTTCAACATTGTTCCAAAAGATTTATGTTTATTCATAGATAAAAGATTTGACTTTGCTTTAAAATACAAGATTCAGTAACACATTGTAAATGCTAATATATTTCCATTAAAAATAACTTAAAAAGACACAATGCAAAACTTTCTTAAATACACGGAGCACATATCAGATTCCATTGATATTTTTGCAAAGCAATGACTTTTCAGTTTGTCAAATAAGCCAAACGAAGAAAAAAAATAAGTTACCTATGGTGGAGGAGAGAGATGGATCTCCAATACATGAAACTATGGCGTTTTGACACAAATAAATAGCAATACATTTAGCTAAATCATTTCATGTAGGCCAATGCACAGTAGTAGTACTACAATTAATAATAAATGACTAGATGATGTAATTCTGAATATTGTGCCACCGTCTTGATTGAAACAAAACTTCACATGAATACAATTCATAAAATTCATGAATGTCTCTGTCTGTCTGTCTCACGGGTCTCTCATGGTGATTCCAGCAATTACAATCCCTCAGCTAAAAAAAAATGTACATCAAGTAAATAAATTAATTAAGCTATTTTCTTTTTTTAATTAATAATCATTTATAAATAACGGCTGGAAAGCACATCAAAAAACATGAACATCAGGAAACATGAAACATGTTATATGTTCTAGTGATGACATTTAGGGTTCTGTGATAT
This sequence comes from Salmo salar, assembly GCF_965601325.2. NCBI lineage: Eukaryota > Metazoa > Chordata > Actinopteri > Salmoniformes > Salmonidae > Salmo > Salmo salar. Next base: position 48,594,088 of record NC_138304.1, read on the forward strand.
TTTCTCATGTATAATATTGTCTAAATCATGAATAACCATAATGTGCCTCTTCTTCAACATATCCTATAATAAATCTGAATAAAATATCTCATACTGTACATTCAAATATCTTATTAAAATACAAACTGTAGACTGTACATATTTATGTTCTTCTAAGCTCATTGCAATGTCCATGAGCCAATCAGATCCCACAGAATCATGACAGTTCAGCCCATTGGTCACTGAATTACCTGCTCCAATAACTGATTATCTGTGAATGAAGGAGTTTCTATTGGTTCAGATAAGCCAATCAGAGACTCCAGGAGGCAGGTGCCAGCTGTCTCATTGAACTGTGGGACATTTGCAGAACTCAACACCTGCAGATGAAGGAAGTTGTCAGGGTGCTTGTGGCCTTTGAATGAGTTGTGTAGAGGGGCTGAGCTATAGTCTGTAGGGAAGTTATCGAAGAGCTCCAAATCCGAGTCAGAGGAGAGACTGAGGTCCATGTAGCTGCTGGATGAGTAGTCTATGGAGGGAGAGGGTGTGTTGGGGTAGTCCTGGAGGGGACTGTGGGCGAACAGGGCCGTCGCTTGGTTGGCATTGTCGTCTTGATACTCGGCCATGAAAGAACCGCCGCTGCTGTTGTCTGTGTGTCTGTGTGTCTTCTCTGTGTACCTTTGTGTATTGTCTGTGTGTGAACTGGGTGCGTTGGACAGGCCGAGGGTGGCTGTGGTGTCTATACAGAGACTGTACGACGTGTCGAAGCTGCCGAGACACTGGGGAAGGTGTGGCGATGGTTGTCTCCCTGGCTTTGTGTCACTTTCACTGCCCATGGAGCAGTCCTCATTGTCAGAGTCACAGAAGCTGAGGACACAAGCCAGACCTCCATTGTCCACATCCAAGAGAGGCTGGTGCTCTCGAGGGCTTCCTCCCACGTCGGAGTCCTCGCTCTGGGCAGAGACGCCGGACGAGTCGGTCATGTCACTACAGCAACTATTCTCCCCAACCTCACACAGTTCAGAGCTGAAGTGGAAGGTAGGGGTGGTGGGGATGGAGAGAGGGAGGCCCTCTTCTTCCAGGGTGAACCCGAAGGGGCATCTCCCCTCCTGGGCACTGTGCTGCGGATGCTGCCCCTGGTCCTGGAGCTCCTGGAGATCCTCTTGGTTCTCCTCTGGGTCTCTCCTCTGGGTTAGTATCTCATCCTGCAGTCTCCTCTCCAGCTCCAGCCTCATGACAGTGTGTATATAGTGGGTCTGGACCCGTCTGGAGTTGAACTCCACGCGACCGTTAGTATTCCCACAGCCATCCTTGGTGCAGCCGCAAGGGAAGTTAGAGCGATCCATCTGTTGCGGAGAGAAATCACATTCATCTTAACTCATTATATGATTGAAATCTTAGCTCATTATATGACTAAAATTTGCATCTGATCTAGGTGTGGGAGAGTATTCTCATTCTTTGCCAAATGGCTTTTGTTCATCAGACGCCCAGGGATCAAACCCCTCACATCTGCATGGCTCTCACCTGGCACTTGATCCCGTTCAGACTACAGGCGCAGGTCTCAGGTTCACAGAATCCCTGGCAGTCACATCCACAGTCCTCTCGGGATTTCCTCAGAGCATGGAGCTCTCTCTTCTCCTCCCGGTCGATGTGCCTCACCCCCGCCGCACGGAGTAGAGCCTGTCTCTGGCGGGAAGCGTAGGGGTACAGGAACCCACCGTCACCTCCATCCTCTTCCCCATCCTCAAGGTCAGCCGCAGGAAGGTGGGCCTCGATGTCTTCGTCTGGCACCTGGTTGATCTGATCGATGGTGAGGCGATCTAACTCCTCCTGGTCCATAATGCCACTGGCTGTCAGCTGGAGAGAAGAGAGTTACTTAAAATAAAATAAAATATTTACACATAGTCCTTAACTTTTCTTTTTAAACGCTTTTAGAGTATTTTCAAGGGAGTCAAGGAAGACAAGATGCAACTCTTTTGGATCGTTCCATGTCATTTCAGTAACCCATCTGGGTCGTTCCATGTCATTTCAGTAACCCATCTGGGTCGTTCCATGTCATTTCAGTAACCCATCTGGGTCGTTCCATGTCATTTCAGTAACCCATCTGGGTCGTTCCATGTCATTTCAGTAACCCATCTGGGTCGTTCCATGTCATTTCAGTAACCCATCTGGGTCGTTCCATGTCATTTCCGCAGGCCATGACACTCACCATCTCAGAACGTTCTGAAATCGTTTCTATAGTTAGAAACAGATAAGATTAGCTTTCCTGCAACATTATTTTGTTGAAATATAATTTGATCTCTGAGAAATAAAGCTAATTGATTGCACCCAAATTGCCCATAGGATTCATATAATATTCAATAAATATAACTAATATATGATTTGGACCAAACTTTTTTTTCTAACAATGAGTAAGACATGAGGAATCAAAAGAAATGTTTTTTTTTTTTAAACACGGACCCCCCACACCCCAACCACCCACAGACCCCCCCACGCCCCAACCACCCACAGACCCCCCACGCCCCAACCACCCACAGACCCCCCACTCACCAACCACCCACAGACCCCCCACACCCCAACCACCCACAGACCCCCCACGCCCCAACCACCCACAGACCCCCCACGCCTTAACCACCCACAGAACCCCCACTCACCAACCACCCACAGACCCCCCACTCACCAACCACCCACAGACCCCCCACACCCCAACCACCCACAGACCCCCCACTCACCAACCACCCACAGACCCCCCACACCCCAACCACCCACAGACCCCCCACGCCCCAACCACCCACAGACCCCCCACGCTCCAACGACCCACAGAACCCCCACTCACGAACCACCCACAGACCCCCCACTCACCAACCACCCACAGACCCCCCACACCCCAACCACCCACAGACCCCCCACTCGCCAACCACCCACAGACCCCCCATACCCCAACCACCCACAGACCCCCCACTCGCCAACCACCCACAGAACCCCCCACGCCCCAACCACCCACAGATCCCCCACACCCCAACCACCCACAGACCCCCCACACCCCAACCACCCACAGACCCCCCACACCCCAACCACCCACAGACCCCTCACTCGTCAGTCACCCACAGACCCCCCACACCCAACCACCCACAGAACCCCACGCCCCAGCCACCCACAGATCCCCCACTTGCCAACCACCCACAGACCCCCACACCCAACCACCCACAGACCCCCCACACCCCAACCACCCACAGACCCCCCAGTTGCTATGACTGACCAGCTGCTATGTCTGACCAGTAGTATAGAGCTGCTATGACTGACCAGTATTATGGAGCTGCTATGACTGACCAGTAGTATGGAGCTGCTATGACTGACCAGCTGCTATGACTGACCAGTATTATGGAGCTGCTATGACTGACCAGTAGTATGGAGCTGCTATGACTGACCAGCTGCTATGACTGACCAGTAGTATAGAGCTGCTATGACTGACCAGTAGTATAGAGCTGCTATGACTGACCAGTAGTATGGAGCTGCTATGACTGACCAGTAGTATAGAGCTGCTATGACTGACCAGTAGTATGGAGCTGCTATGACTGACCAGTAGTATAGAGCTGCTATGACTGACCAGTAGTATGGAGCTGCTATGACTGACCAGTAGTATAGAGCTGCTATGACTGACCAGTAGTATGGAGCTGCTATGACTGACCAGTAGTATGGAGCTGCTATGACTGAACAGTAGTATAGAGCTGCTATGACTGACCAGTAGTATGGAGCTGCTATGACTGAACAGTAGTATAGAGCTGCTATGACTGACCAGTAGTATAGAGCTGCTATGACTGACCAGGAGTATAGAGCTGCTATGACTGACCAGTAGTATAGAGCTGCTATGACTGACCAGTAGTATGGAGCTGCAACTCTATTGTTTCTTCACCCTATGTATTCTCAGTGAATCTGGTGATGTCCCCCCCCCTGTTCAGAAAGGAGTCATTGAAGTTGTTTGGTTTTTGTCCCATCCTATGTCCTGGTATTACCAGATTCTGACCACTAGATGGTGCTGTTCTTCCCCCATTTCAATGTTAAAGAGATAGTTCATTTGAATTACAACATAACATATTGGTTTCCTTACCTTGTAACCAGTTTATGGACAAGGTATGACTGCAATCCATGCTTTGGTTTTGTTTACCTGACCACTGTTTCAAATGGTAACTTTTTTTTGCATTTGTGGCACAAATCCAATGCAAGTCAATGGTACCTATATTAACATTTTCATGGATCATGTCAAAATCATCCTGAACTTAATTTCAAATTATATTTCAACAAAATAATGTTGGAAGAAAGCTAATCTCATCTGTTTTCTAACAACATAAACATTCAGAACAATTTGAGATGGTGGGTGGAATGACCCACATACATGACCTTTAAGTTACTGTAAGATTAGACAGCCTATAGGGAGGTCAGAGACCTGGCAGTGTGGTGCCAGGATAACAACCTCTTCCTCAACGTGATCAAGACAAAGGAGATGATTGTGGACTACAGGAAAAGGAGGGCCAAGCACACCCCCATTCTCATCGACGGGGCTGTAGTGGAGCAGGTTGAGAGCTTCAAGTTCCTCTGTGTCCACATCACCAACAAACTAACATGGTCCAAACATACCAAAACAGTTGTGAAGAGGGCACAACAAAACCTATTCCCCTCAGGAGACTGGAAAGATTTGGCATGGGTCCCCAGATCCTCAAAAAGTTCTACAGCCGCACCATCAACAGCATCCTGACCGGTTGCATTACCGCCTGGTATGTCAACTGCTCGGCCTCCGACTGCAAGGCACTACAGAGAGTAGCGCGTACGGCCCAGTACATCACTTGGGCCAAGCTTCCTGCCATCCAGGACCTCTATACTAGGAGGTGTCAGAGGAAGGCCCTAAAAATAGGCAAAGACTCCAGCCACCCCAGTCATAGACTGTTCTCTCTGCTACCGCACGGCAAGCGGTACCGGAGCACCAAGTCTAGGTCCAAGAGGCTCCTTAACAGCTTCTACCCCCCAAGCCATAAGACTCCTGAACAACCAAATGCCCCCCCCCCCCCCCCCCTGCATTTTTCACTGTTGCTACTTGCTGTTTATTATCTATGCATAGTCACTTTACCTCTACCTACATGTACATATTACCTCAATTACCTCAACTAACCTGTACCCCCGCACATTGACTCTGTACTGGTACCCCCCTGTATATAGCCTCCACATTGACCCTGTACCGGTACCCCCTGTATATAGCCTCCACATTGACTCTGTACCGGTACCCCCTGTATATAGCCTCCACATTGACTCTGTACCGGTACCCCCTGTATATAGTCTCCACATTGACTCTGTACCGGTACCCCCTGTATATGGCCTCCACATTGACTCTGTACCGGTACCCCCTGTATATAGCCTCCACATTGACTCTGTACCGGTACCCCCTGTATATAGCCTCCACATTGACTCTGTACCGGTACCCCCTGTATATAGTCTCCACATTGACTCTGTACCGGTACCCCCTGTATATAGTCTCCACATTGACTCTGTACCGGTACCCCCTGTATATAGCCTCCACATTGACTCTGTATCGGTACCCCCTGTATATAGTCTCCACATTGACTCTGTACCGGTACCCCCTGTATATAGCCTCCACATTGACTCTGTACCGGTACCCCCTGTATATAGCCTCCACATTGACTCTGTACCGGTACCCCTTGTATATAGTCTCCACATTGACTCTGTACCGGTACCCCCTGTATATAGCCTCCACATTGACTCTGTACCGGTACCCCCTGTATATAGCCTCCACATTGACTCTGTACCGTAACACCCTGTATATAGTCTCCACATTGACTCTGTACCAGTACCCCCTGTATATAGCCTCCACATTGACTCTGTACCGTAACACCCTGTATATAATCTCCACATTGACTCTGTACCGGTACCCCCTGTATAGAGCCTCGTTACTGTTATTTTATTGTTGCTCTTTAATGAATATTTATTTTTTTATTTTATATTTTTTATTCATTTTTATATTTTATTTATTTATTGTTTACTTCAGTTTATTTAGTAAATACTTTCTTAACACTTATTTTTTCTTAAAACTGCATTGTTGTTTAGGGGCTCGTAAGTAAGCATTGTGACAAATAACTTTTGATTTGATTATTTGATTTTGATTTGATTTTAATTTAAGCAAATGGGATGCAAGAAACTATACCAGAATGGTCAGTTTGCACTCGACTGGGACAAACACAGGACAGCATGTTTTTTTAGTCCAGGGGTAGGCTTAATCTGGTTCAAGGGAAACCGCCCTGGCAATGAGGTCTACAGTGCTCACTAGTAGATTAGAAGTCTAGAATACTTACTCTCTGTCTGAGTGTCTCCAGCCTCTCCTCCCTCAGTCTATCTCTGAGTCTCTCCCTGCGCCTCCTTCGTCTCTCCTGGGTGTGCTCTGCCAGTGTGTACCTCCGGAGGGCGCTATGCTTCCTCACCATGCCCAGGGTGGCGCCGCCGCGCCTCGGAACGCTGGTGAAACCCTGGCAACGCCGGAACAGGAACACCTTCACCTGGTTGAAGACAACGCTGTTGCTATGGCCGCTGTTGTCATGGGAAAGTTTTGGGCTCTTCAGGATGGAGCGGACTGTTGGTGGTGGAGGAGGAGGAGGAAACAGGGTTTAGAGTCACGACAAGAAGTTGGTGTATTCTATACCTTTGTCAATGTCAGCTTGTTAGATCTACTGCATATCAGTTCTGAATGTAGTGTTTTGGTGTCTCTCTTGTCGTGATGTGTGTTTTGTCCTATATTTATATATATATATTTTTTTATTGTATTTTTAATCCCAGCCCCCGTCCCCGCAGGAGGCCTTTTGCATTTTGGTAAGCCGTCATTGTAAATGCGAATTTGTACTTAACTGACTTTCCTAGTTAAATAAATAAAAATAAATACAAAATAAGTATGCTGAAAGTGCTGATCCTGCAGTTCTGTCAGCCGCCACTGGGTGGCAGACTACGCTACCTCACTGTCAACGGTTACAAGTTACAACCCAGTGTTAACAACTTTGTCAACTGGGTCACCAGAGTTGAACATGGGGGAGTTTATCTGTTAGAAACAAAACACCAAGGAGTTTTTATAATAATGCAACCGAAGGCAAATGAGAGAGAATGAAGAGACAGAAAGAGACCCTGCTTGTAATTATAGTAAGACCCTCTCACCTCTCTGCAGTTTGGTGAGAAGTACTAGTCATCCTACTACTAAGAGACTGTTAAAGACCCATCAGGTCACTGATGACCCATCAGGTCGCGGTTTTCATTTGACAGTTTGGCCTCATGATAACGAGTCGTTTGACCTTCACACATGCTGGAGTGGAGAAGGAACTCAAAAGTGAGGAGGTTGGTAAACAACAGCTCAGCAAGCTACGTAGTAACCTATTCCATGTCCCAAATGGCACCCTATTACCTATAGGGGCCCTGATCAAAAGAAGTGCACTACATAGGGAAGAAGTTGCCATAGGGCCCTGGTCAAAAGTAGTGCACTACATAGGGAAGAACGTGCCATTTGGGATTCAAGCTTAGTTCCGCTGCTGTTATTTTGGCTAAAGACATTCCATACTGGGACACAGTGTGTTTGCAGTTGTGTGGGGGAGAGATGGTAGTTTCATGATTGATTAACTATTTATGACCTATTTCACATCCATCCTGTAATGAATCTAACTCTCAATGTGGTGAGAAAAAATTATTAGCACATGAAATAGAAATAGTATTATTTATTTATTTTTGTTCCATGAAATCAAAATATCAACCACAATCTAATAGACACACTTCCTTTAGGTTCAACATAGTCTATGTGATGTTCATTCAAAACAGTGTCACTGGAGTTTATAGTGATCTTTGAATGAAATAACATGAACCTATTTGCAGCTTAAGCGTGATAACTGTAATTCACATCATATTGCTTAGTCAAATGATTCAGTCAACTCTAGGGGCAAAGCCCAGCACCTAAAAGAGAAGCCTATTCTCTGCTATCAGCAGGTTGTAACTTAGCTGCTGTAGTGTGATAACGGGACACTCCTTCAATACACTCCCTAGCAGTGACTCTGATAACAATAGTGTAGCTTTACATTTATTTGAAAGATAAAAGACATATTCATTGCAAGTTTATTGACCAATGACCATAAAAATTATATACATTAACATATACTGTATATAGACATACTGTATAGATATATATTCAAGGGGTTTCCTCATGAGATCTACTGGCCAAAAAATTGCTTTATGATTGTAATAACATGGATCATCAACAAATGTGTTAATGTAGCTACATCATTCTGAGATGTGTTAATGTAGCTACATCATTTCTGAGATGTGTTAATGTAGCTACATCATTCTGAGATGTGTTAATGTAGCTACATCATTCTGAGATGTGTTAATGTAGCTACATCATTCTGAGATGTGTTAATGTAGCTACATCATTCTGAGATGTGTTAATGTAGCCTACATCATTTCTGAGATGTGTTAATGTAGCTACATCATTCTGAGATGTGTTAATGTAGCTACATCATTCTTATTGACTTACTGGGTAGATGGGAGGTAGGTGAGGCAGGGGTGAAGTCTTGGTTGTCACTGTTGCAGCTCTCCTCATCCGACTCCCATTCCGAGGAGGCGGAGGAAGAGTGGGAGGAGGAGGAGGCGGAGGAAGAGGGGGAGGAGTAACAAGGGTCCTCCTCTTCTACCTCGGAATACTTCCTCTTCAGGACCCCACTCATGGCTTCTCTAGGGCGGTTAGACGATCTGCCTGGATACAAAACAGTAAAAAAAAATGAATGGTGAATATACATTAACAATACACATTAATACTGCAATGGTGATGAATGAATACTCACTAACTGTAGTACATGGATGTGTAATAGTGATTCAAAAGCTTTTCTAAGGCACCGTATTTTGCTGACTATATGTCTCGTGAAAACGGAGGTATAACAATTACAACTGTTAAAGTTAAGTTAACTTTTCTTTGTAATTTTAGTGCACAATTTATTTTATCGTGATTAATTGTATTGTCTGAAAACATCCCAGATACATAACTTATACAGCTAAAAACAACAATGTGATGTCAAAACAAGTTGACATTGAGGTAAAAAAAAATAAAAAAGGTGTACTTTATCAATGTATCTGATTTTGCTAAATCAAGACATCAATATCCTTGTAATAGTTTTTGCATATAAAATTATAAATTACAGCTCAATTTTAGCAAATTCTGAATTTGTGATTAATCACAGAAACTCCTGCTATTAAGTCGATTACATTAAAAAATATATATTTTCACGGCCCCCCGATATATCCATGAGTCATACACAATGCCGTGCCCACTCACTCGGTGAATCAGTAGTCTACTGTAATAACTGAATGTGTAACAGTGATTCACAAGCTTTTTTCGGACACTGACGTTATTTATAATGCATTTTCTGACTACTATAGCTAATATCAGTCCGGTGAAAACAGAGTTTAACAATACCCATGGTTGAGTCATGCAAAGTTGCAAAATGCGGTATTTACTCAGTAACATTCACACTGCTCAATTTCACCCACAATATTTCCATGTCAATCATGTACCATAAGACATATGGAAAAAGAAAACCCATCACTGGGACTTTCCTTTCCAATAACATTTCACAAACTGCCAACAATAAATTAGATCTATGTCTCGTTGTTAATGGGCAAAACCACAGCAGAGTAATCTGATACTGCTTTTGTTGTTCATTGTGACACACAGCACTGGTAGGATCGTTATTTTCCAACCTCATTCCTTGACTGAGGTACCTGTACTGGTTTGACAGGTTTTAAAAAGGAGGACATCTGCTTATTTAAACTAATGAAAGCCGTCCCTACAAATGATCCAACAACCACTAATAACTTACATAGCCTAGATATTGATAACCCATGTCATAAACATGCTCAATAACTATTGCAATCCAATTAGATTTTTTTTTTGCTTTAGTGAAAGACAAGGGAAACTGCAGGCTAGGCTAAAAATGTCAATAGGTCTTTCTCGCTTTCCTTCTCGTCATTAACATTCCAGTGATTCCAGGGCCGTTTTTCAGGGAGAAAACGTGGAAACAGGGAGGGCTGGGAAACTGGGAGGGAGGGAGTCCAGGACGGAATATTTCTGAGGGAAAATTATGTCTAGAGCAGGCTATTTTGGCCCCAGTGAAACAGGGAGTACAGTGGAAACCAAGCCCACACAGAACAAACAACATACAGGTCTATTTAATGATTACAAACTTAGCTTGTGTTGAATACTACTGTAAATACATACTTAAATAGACTCAACTGGACTCTAACTTAAAGTGTAAAACACAGGAGAGTAGAGCAGTGGTCTTCAACCTTTTCTTGCACATTTCTTTACCCATGTTTTATTTTTGTGAACGATAATGGCAAGGAGAAGTAATCAACATTTTCAAATGAATAGATTTGGGAAAATAGTTTTTTCATTATTTTGACCTATGGTTAAAATTAGAAGATATAGCCTATCAGTAAAAAAAAAAAAAGGTAACTCCAAATACATGTTTGCAAGTAGCTGTTTAGCTGGTTAAACAAAGGTTAGCCATGTGTTGGCAAACAGCCATGTCCAAGTCAAGAAAACTTACCACCTTGCCACGAGCAGTACTCAAGAGTACATTTTCAAAGCCTGTCAGATATTCCAGTGAGTGTTATTCACTCCAATTAATATTAAGGGGTTGAGATATAAAGTTTTATCATCATTAGAAAGAAGATATTACCCTCTTCTATACTGTAGGTATGTCATTCAAATTAGTTGAATTTAGTTGTTTTGTAGTGATATTCAGAAAAACATTCAAATAAAAAACAATAAGTTTCCTGCTTTTATATTTGTATATTTTCGCAGAACCCTCTGTAGGACCCCTAGGGGGTTGTGTACTTCAGCTTGAATACACCTGGTGTAGAGGCTTTAAACAAAACATGTTGTCGCAGAAAAGCTCTCTACTCTAGTAATTTGAACTCTTGCCCTATGTACTACTAGGAAGGATTAAGAGGAATGTACTACCAGGAAGAATTAAGAGGAATGTACTACTAGGAAGGGTTAAGAGGAATGTAATACTAGGAAGAATTAAGAGGAATATACTACTTGGAAGAATTAAGAGGAATGTACTACTAGGAAGAATTAAGAGGAATATACTACTTGGAAGAATTAAGAGGAATATACTACTAGGAATAATTAAGAGGAATATACTACTAGGAAGAATTAAGAGGAATGTACTACTAGGAAGAATTAAGAGGAATATACTACTAGGAAGAATTAAGAGGAATGTACTACTAGGAAGAATTAAGAGGAATGTACTACTAGGAAGAATTAAGAGGAATATACTACTAGGAAGAATTAAGAGGAATGTACTACTAGGAAGAATTAAGAGGAATATACTACTAGGAAGAATTAAGAGGAATGTACTACTAGGAAGAATTAAGAGGAATATACTACCAGGAAGAATTAAGAGGAATGTACTACTAGGAAGAATTAAGAGGAATGTACTACTAGGAAGAATTAAGAGGAATGTACTACTAGGAAGAATTAAGAGGAATGTACTACTAGGAAGAATTAAGAGGAATGTACTACTAGGAAGAATTAAGAGGAATGTACTACTAGGAAGAATTAAGAGGAATGTACTACTAGGAAGAATTAAGAGGAATGTACTACTAGGAAGAATTAAGAGGAATGTACTACTAGGAAGGAATAAGTCAAGAACAGACTGCCCTGTCAGTGTCCACTATATAATGCTGACAGTATCCAAGGTAACCACACAATACTCAGTGTCATACTCACAAATATAACTATCAGGACAGGGCAGTTAAGACTCTGAAAACATTTATATAACACATGGTTGCTAGGAATTTGTCTTGGTGTTAAAAGAAAGAACACACAGTTTCTACAGAGAAGGAACTATCTCATGTCTGGTTGTATGACTAACTGCATTATCCATTTGTAGTGATTGCAAAGGTTTCACTACAATATGTCAATTTATAAACCGGGTAAATTGGGTCCTGGATGCTGATTGGCTGAAAGCTGTGGTATATCAGACAATATTCCATGGGTATGAGACAAAATGACTTGTTTACTTTTCTAATTATGTTGGTAACCAGTTTACAATAGCAATAAGGCACCTCTGGGGTGGTGGTATCTGACCAATATACCATGGCTAAGGGCTGTATCCAGGCACACCGCGTTGCATTGTGCATAAGAACCATCCTTAGCTGTGGTATATTTGCCATATACCACACCTCCTCGGGCCTTATTGCTTAAATACAATGTGTGTGTTGTTTCAGAATAAGTTATGGTTTTCTTCTGCAATTTTATGAAAATGTCTCCAAGAGACATTCTGTTCCTTGACATCCCCTCTCACTCAGGTCAAATTTAATGGTGAGTGTACAGGGGGGGGGGGGTGTGTGTGTGTGTGTGTGTGTGTGTGTGTGTGTGTGTGTGTGTGTGTGTGTGTGTGTGTGTGTGTGTGTGTGTGTATGTGTGTATATGTGTGTGTGTGTGGGGGGGGGGGGGGGTGACTAATATAAATAATTCAATGACTCACAGCAGCAGAAATACCTGAATTGCAGTGTTGCATAGCACTGTGCAACACACACACACACACACACACACACACACACACACACACACACACACACACACACACACACACACACACACACCAACCAATATTTGACTCAAATTGCCACTACTACTAAGTACCCACTGCCTCACTATTTGGCTTCCATCCCGTTATAAACGCGACCCAACTTCCGCCGCTGACCTCGTCACTCCGCGAACTTCATGTGGTCGGTAATTAGGCCTTTACAATGAAAACATTGTGCTGGTCAACCCAGCAGCTAGTCTCACTCAGCTGTTGCTGTTTGGGGTCTCTATTACAAGACCCAACTAGGCTACAGCAAGCAAAACAACTACTGGAGAACACTATCAAAAGGTTTTTTGTCGATATAAATAGCTTTCATACAACCAAAACCAAACTTAAAGCCTAAAAACAATATATTATTCTGCTTATCTTTTTTGACATTCGTGTAGTCTAATAAAATATATATATAAAAACATGAAATAGTTGTCCGCTTTTTGTTACTTCTTATATAACTTTAAGACAACTTTCCCTCACACAAAGAGGCTTATCAAACACTCAGCATTAATGACTGGTTACAAAACCGCTGATGTTGAAATATGTTTTCGCTTTGCCACTAAACAGATCAAAAGACGAGGTCATTAGTTAGTCTACTCACCAAGAATATGAGATCACCATCTTCTAAATTCAATAGATCAGTTATTAACTTGACCGTTTTATAAAAGCTTGAAGGTTTTGTTTCTCCGTGGCACTGGCTCGCTGACGGTGTCCTCTCGTTCCTCCTCTATCCGTCTCTCTGGACTAGCCTACTGTAGCGTAGTGCGCACATCAACCGTGTATTCGTCAGCGGAAAACTCCCACTGCGCGACGCTGACGCAGGCGGTCACACAGGAAAGGGGAGCGACACACAATTCTTCCTGCTGCTGTTCACGTTCTGCTACTGCCTACAGCTTCCTGCATTACCTTATCGGTCCAGATAGATTATAATGGACTATTCTGCCACTGCCTATGTCTTCATGCCTTGCCAATGACACACAGAGAGATATAATAAGTAGCCTACTGTTCTGTTTAATGATGTGTGTGTTACCTTCTCAGATGTAGACGTTGTGATTTCAAAGCTCCATATTCAGCTCATTGTGGACTGGTCATAGAGCAGAAAACAGTTGTGGTAGCTAATGGATTGGGTTAGAGAAAGCCATGGGGTACACTCTACCCCAAACCCATAGTGTGGAAAAAGGTACAACACAAAATGTCTCTCTCTCTCTCTCTCTCATTGTCATGATATTAAATAAACTCATACTATTACAATGTAAGTGATACATGTTATTATGAAACCATTGCCCAAGATTATGTTGACAGTGTGGTTGATTAGTCAGCTTGTTGCTAGGTCGTTTTTCTACTCCCATACTCTGCAGACAGTCCTCTCCTGAGGGGTAAGGAGGGGAGGGGTCTGCTGTCTCTGAGTTCAAAGGTCACTAACCCTGTGCCTCAGCATGTTTACAAACCAGTTTCAGCTGGTGCTGTCAGCATATTGCCTTGAGAAAGAGAGAGAGAGATTTGTGACCTGTTGCCACAAGAAAAGGGCAACCAGTGAAGAACAAACACCATTGTAAATACAATCCATATTTATGTCTATTTATTTTCCCTTTTGTACTTTAACCATTTGCACATTGCTACAACACTGTATATATACATATTATGACATTTGAAATGTCTTTATTCTTTTGGAACTTCTGTGAGTGTAATGTTTACTGTTCATTTTTATTGTTCATTTCACTTTTGTTTATTACCTACTTCACTTAAAGCCTAAAAACAATATATTATTCTGCTTATCTTTTTGACATTCGTGTAGTCTAATAATATTTAAAAAAAACATGAAATAGTTGTCCCCTTCTACTGCCGGTACGGGGCACGGAACCCCGCCGATCTTCTACGACTGGAATACCGACATAATCTGCCCGAGGATTCCAACAGGCCCCTCTGGCGCGGCGTCCGCTGAAGGCCCATTCTGCTAACCGCGGCCTACTAGCTACCTAGAGCTACTTGGAACCCTACTAATTCCACGACTGGTCTATCGACGTCACCGCACGAAGAGGCAAAAACAGACTTACCCCCATCGCGACGTCCCCCAAAGGCTAACTTGCTAGCCCCGGTCTGTTAACTGCTAGCTTGCTTGCCCCGGTCTGCTAACTGCTAGCTTACCTGCCCCAGTCTGCTAACTGCTAGCCCCGGTCTGCCAACTGCTTGCTTGCTAACCCGGTCTGCTAACTGCTAGCTTGCCAGCCCCGGTCTGCTAACTGCTAGCTTGTTTAGCCCCGGCCTACTAACTGTTAGCTTGTTAGCATCGGCCTGCTAACTGTCTGAATCGCCGTGTCCCCAGTCAGCTCAACCACTCACTGGACCCATATGTTCACTTGGCTACGCATGCCTCTCTTTAATATCAATATGCCTCGTCCATTACTATCCTGGTTAGTGATTACTGTCTTATTTCACTGTAGAGCCTCTAGCCCTGCTCAATATGCCTTAACCAACCATGTTGTTCCACCTCCTACATATGCAATGACATCACCTGGTTTAAATGTCTCTAGAAACTATATCTCTCTCATCATTACTCAATGCCTAGGTTTACCTCCAATGTACTCACATCCTACCTGACCTTTGTCTGTGCACTATGCCTTGAATCTATGCTATCGTGCCCAGAAACCTGCTCCTTTTACTCTTTCTTCCGGACGTCATAGACGGCCAGTTCGTATAGCCTTTAGCCGTACCCTTATCCTACTTCTCCTCTGTTCCTCTGGTGATGTGGAGGTTAATCCAGGTCCTGCAGTGCCTAGCTCCACTCCCACTCCCCAGGTGCTCTCAAATGTATAAGAAAAAAGTGATTGAGAAAGTGAAACTATCTCAGAAAGTGGTGGATATAACCAAAACGTCACCACAATGTTTTAGTCTACCACTGTGTAATGAAGCTATTGTACACAAACAAGCTAAACTAAGTACATAACCAAAGTTGTCCATAACAGACATGACAATGGAGTAAAAATTAGATCATGGAAAATTAAGTAAAACTGTTTTCTGTAGAACTACAAACGGAAACTATAACAGGATTTCCATTTGTCAGTCCCCTGTCTTTCTGCCTCTCTGCCTCCCTCTCTGCCTCTCTGCCTCCCTCTCGGTCTCCCTGCCTCTCTGCCTTCCTCTCGTTCTCCCTGCCTCTCTGCCTCCCTCTCGGTCTCTGTGCCTCTCTGCCTCCCTCTCGTTCTCCCTGCCTCTCTGCCTCCCTCCCTCCCTCCCTCCCTGACTCCCTCTCTCCCTGCCTCTCTGCCTCCCTCCCCCCTGCCTCCCTCCCTGCCTCTCTGCATCCTTCCCTGTCTCCCTCCCTGCCTCTCGTCCTCCCTCTCTCTCTGCCTCCCTCCCTGCCTCTCTGCCTACCTCCCTCTCTCTCTGCCTCCCTCCCTGCCTCTCTGCCTACCTCTCTCCCTCTCTGCCTACCTCCCTGCCTCTCTTTCTCCGTCCCTGCCTCTCATCCTCCCTCTCTGCCTCCCTCCCTGCCTCTCTGCCTACCTACCTCCCTCCCTCTCTGCCTACCTCCCTGCCTCTCTTTCTCCCTCCCTGCCTCTCATCCTCCCGCTCTGCCTCACTCTCTCTCTGCCTCTCCCTCCCTCCCTGCCTCCCTCCCTGCCTCTCTGCATCCTTCCCTGTCTCCCTCCCTGCCTCTCGTCCTCCCTCTCTCTCTGCCTACCTCCCTCTCTGCCTCACCCTTTCTCTGCCTACCTCCCTCTCTCTCTGCCTCCCTCCCTGCCTCTCTGCCAACCTCCCTCCCTCTCTGCCTACCTCCCTGCCTCTCTTTCTCCCTCCCTGCCTCTCATCCTCCCTCTCTGCCTCCCTCCCTGCCTCTCTGCCTACCTCCCTCCCTCTCTGCCTACCTCCCTGCCTCTCTTTCTCCCTCCCTGCCTCTCATCCTCCCTCTCTGCCTCACTCTCTCTCTCTGCCTCTCTCTCCCTCCCTGCCTCTCGTCCTCCCTCTCTGCCTCCCTCCCTCTCTCCCTCTCTGCCTACCTCCCTCTCTGCCTACCTCCCTCTCTGCCTACCTCCCTCCCTCCCTCCCTCCCTGCTCACTGAGCTTTTTAAGGATAATCGTACAACATGTTCCTGTTTTGACTGCAGAGAGGAGTGAGCTGAGCCCCATGTCCAAGCAGCCGACCATAGAGGTCACATGTAAGGCAGAGATACAAAGACAGAGGATGCCTCCCAAATGGTAGCCTATTAAGTATATAGTGCACTACTTTTGACTAGAGCCCTATGAGCCTATGGACCCTGGTCAAAAGTAATGCACTATATAGGGAATAGGGTGCAATTTGGTACGCTGGAATAGAATGTTCCTCCAGCTGCTTGACAAAGTAACAGCTCACGCTGCTCACGAGGATTGCAGGCGTGATATTATGACATCATCAACTTTACTAAAAGGTGTGATTATAAACTGCTTACCTACCTGGTGGGGAGAGAGAGGGAGGGAAAGAAAGGAGGGAGAGAGAGAGGGGGCGGGAGAGAGAGAAGATGGGAAAGAGAGAAGGTGGGAGAGAGAGAGAGAGGGTGGGAGAGAGAAAAGGTGGGAAAGAGAGAAAGTGGGAGAGAGATAGAGGGTGGGAGAGAGAGAGGGTGGGAAAGAGAGAAGGTGGGAGAGAGAGAGGGTGGGAAAGCGAGAAGGTGGGAGAGAGAGATGGTGAGGAGAGAGAGGGAGAGAGGGTGGGGAGAGAGAGAGGGTGGGAAAGTGAGAGGGGGAAAGAGAGAAGGTGGGAAAGAGAGAGAGGGTGGGAGAGAGAGTGTGGAGAGAGAGAGGGTGGGAGAGAGAGAAGGAGAGAAAGAGGGTGGAAAAGACAGGGTGGGAGAGAGAGAGGGTGGGAAAGAGAGAAGGTGGGAGAGAGAGAGGGTGGGAAAGAGAGCATGTGGGAGAGAGAGAGAGGGTGGGAGAGAGAGGGAGGGAGAGAGAGAGGGTGGGGGAGAGAGGGTGGGAAAGAGAGAAGGTGGGAAAGAGAGCAGGTGGGAGAGAGAGAGAGGGTGGGAGAGAGAGGGAGGGAGAGAGAGAGGGTGGGAGAGAGAGAGGGTGGGAGAGAGAGAGGGTGGGAGAGAGAGACGGTGGGAAAGAGAAAGGGTGGGAGAGAGAGACGGTGGGAGAGAGAGACTGTGGGAGAGAGAGGGTGGGAGAGAGAGAGGGTGGGAAAGAGAGAAGGTGGGAGAGAGAGGGAGAGAGAGAGGGTGGGGGAGAGAGAGAGGGTGGGAAAGAGAGAAGGTGGGAAAGTGAGAGGGGGAAAGAGAGAAGGTGGGAAAGAGAGAGAGGGTGGGAGAGAGAGTGTGGAGAGAGAGAGGGTGGGAGAGAGAGAAGGAGAGAAAGAGGGTGGAAAAGACAGGGTGGGAGAGAGAGAGGGTGGGAAAGAGAGAAGGTGGGAGAGAGAGAGGGTGGGAAAGAGAGAAGGTGGGAAAGAGAGCATGTGGGAGAGAGAGAGAGGGTGGGAGAGAGAGGGAGGGAGAGAGAGAGGGTGGGAGAGAGAGAGGGTGGGAGAGAGAGAGGGAGGGAGAGAGAGAGGGTGGGAAAGAGAAAGGGTGGGAGAGAGAGACGGTGGGAGAGAGAGACGGTGTGAGAGAGAGGGTGGGAGAGAGAGAGGGTGGGAAAGAGAGGTTGGGAAAGAGGGATGGTGGGAGAGAGAGAGGGTTGGAGTGAGTGAGAGAGGGTGGGAAAGAGAGGTTGGGAAAGAGGGATGGTGGGAGAGAGAGAGGGTTGGAGTGAGTGAGAGAGGGTGGGAAAGAGAGAGAGGGTGGGAGTGAGTGAGTGAGAGAGGGTGGGAGAGAGAGGGTGGGAAAGAGAGAGGGTGGGAGAGAGAGAGAAGGTGGGAGAGAGGGTGTGAGAGAGAGACGGTGGGAGAGAGAGGGAGAGAGAGAGGGTGGGAAAGAGAGAGAGGGTGGGAAAGAGAGAGAGGGTGGGAAAGAGAGACGTTGGGAAAGAGAGAAGGTGGGAGAGAGAGAGAAGGTGGGAGAGAGAGGGTGGGAGTGAGTGAGTGAGAGAGAGAGGGTGGGAGAGAGAGGGTGGGAAAGAGAGAGGGTGGGAGAGAGAGAGGGTGGGAGAGTGAGAGAGGGTGGGAAAGAGAGAAGGTGGGAGAGAGAGAGGGTGGGAGAGAGAGAGAGGGTGGGAGAGAGAGAGGGTGGGAGAGAGAGAGGGTGGGAGAGAGAGAGAAGGTGGGAGAGAGAGGGTGGGAGTGAGTGAGTGAGAGAGGGTGGGAGAGAGAGGGTGGGAAAGAGAGAGGGTGGGAGAGAGAGAGGGTGGGAGAGAGAGAGAAGGTGGGAGAGAGAGGGTGGGAGTGAGTGAGTGAGAGAGGGTGGGAGAGAGAGGGTGGGAAAGAGAGAGGGTGGGAGAGAGAGAGGGTGGGAGAGAGAGAGAAGGTGGGAGAGAGAGAAGGTGGGAGAGAGAGAGGGTGGGGAGAGAGAGAGGGTGGGAAAGAGAGAAGGTGGGAGAGAGAGGGTGGGAGAGAGAGCAGGTGGGAGAGAGAGAGAGGGTGGGAGAGAGAGGGAGGGAGAGAGAGAGGGTGGGGGAGAGAGAGAGGGTGGGAAAGAGAAAGGGTGGGAGAGAGAGAGGGTGGGGAAGAGAGAAGGTGAGAGAGAGAGAGAGAGAGGGTGGGAGAGAGAGGGAGGGAGAGAGAGAGGGTGGGGAAGAGAGAAGGTGAGAGAGAGAGAGGGTGGGAAAGAGAGAAGGTGGGAAAGAGAGCAGGTGGGAGAGAGAGAAAGGGTGGGAGAGAGAGGGAGGGAGAGAGAGAGGGTGGGGGAGAGAGAGAGGGTGGGAAAGAGAAAGGGTGGGAGAGAGAGACGGTGGGAGAGAGAGGGTGGGAGAGAGAGAGAGGGTGGGAAAGAGAGAGGGTGGGAGAGAGAGAGGGTTGGAGAGAGAGAGGGTGGGAGAGAGAGAGGGTGGGAGAGAGAGACGGTGGGAAAGAGAGGGTGGGAGAGAGAGAGAGGGTGGGGGAGAGAGAGGGTGGGAAAGAGAGAGGGTGGGAGAGAGAGAGGGTGGGAGAGAGAGAGGGTGGGAGAGAGAGAGGGTGGGAGAGAGAGACGGTGGGAAAGAGAGGGTGGGAGAGAGAGAGAGGGTGGGAAAGAGAGAGGGTGGGAGAGAGAGAGGGTTGGAGTGAGTGAGAGAGGGTGGGAAAGAGAGAGGGTGGGAAAGAGGGATGGTGGGAGAGAGAGAGGGTTGGAGTGAGTGAGAGAGGGTGGGAAAGAGAGAGGGTGGGAGAGAGAGAGGGTTGGAGTGAGTGAGAGAGGGTGGGAAAGAGAGAGAGGGTGGGAAAGAGGGATGTGGGAGAGAGAGAGGATGGGAGAGAGAGAGGGTGGGAGTGAGTGAGTGAGAGAGGGTGGGAGTGAGAGGGAGGGTGGGAGAGAGAGAGGGTGGGGGAAAGAGAGAGAGAGGGAGAGAGAGAGAGAGGGAGACAGAGAGAGAGACAGAGAGAGAGACAGTCAGAGAGAGAGAGTTAGAGATGGAGAGATAGAGAGAGAGACAGAGAGCGAGAGAGAGACATCCACCCCCACTCTAGGTGACAATAGGACTATTGAGACAGGAGGGAGCAGAGGAAAATCTGCAGACTAAAGTCTGCCCGGCAACCCCCCAAAACAAGAGACTGCCTAGTGCCTGGAGGGTGTTGTGTGTGTATGCGTCTGTGCGTGTGTGTGTCTGTGTGTATGTGTGTGTGTATGTGTGTGTGTGTGTGTGTGTGTGTGTGTGTGTGTGTGTGTGTGTGTGTGTGTGTGTGTGTGTGTGTGGTGTGTGTGTGTGTGTGTCTTCACCTCACGGTATAGGTGTCCTGTTGTGACAGGAGCATATAGACTATAAGTCTACACCATTAAGGAAATCTCCTGCAGATCCAAATCCTGTGGTTCTCATTGGAAACATTACTGTTCCTGACCTCAAGGCAAAATGAGAGAGAGAGACAGATATGGTTTAGCCATATTCAGTTGGTCCCCTTCTTTACTGATAACTACTGTGACTACAGTATTAGGTCACTCAGAGGGTACTACTGTGACTACAGTATTAGGTCACTCAGAGGGTTATATGAGGATAACTACTGTGACTACAGTATTAGGTCACTCAGAGGGTTATATGAGGATAACTACTGTGACTACAGTATTAGGTCACTCAGAGGGTTATATGAGGATAACTACTGTGACTACAGTATTAGGTCACTCAGAGGGTTATATGAGGATAACTACTGTGACTACAGCATTAGGTCACTCAGAGGGTTATATGAGGATAACTACTGTGACTACAGCATTAGGTCACTCAGAGGGTTATATGAGGATAACTACTGTGACTACAGTATTAGGTCACTGAGAGGGTTATATGAGGATAACTACTGTGACTACAGTATTAGGTCACTCAGAGGGTTATATGAGGATAACTACTGTGACTACAGTATCAGGTCACTCAGAGGGTTATATGAGGATAACTACTGTGACTACAGTATCAGGTCACTCAGAGGGTTAAATTAGGATAACTACTGTGACTACAGTATCAGGTCACTCAGAGGGTTATATGAGGATAACTACTGTGACTACAGTATTAGGTCACTCAGAGGGTTATATGAGGATAACTACTGTGACTACAGTATTAGGTCACTCAGAGGGTTATATGAGGATAACTACTGTGACTACAGTATTAGGTCACTCAGAGGGTTATATGAGGATAACTACTGTGACTACAGTATTAGGTCACTCAGAGGGTTATATGAGGATAACTACTGTGACTACAGCATTAGGTCACTCAGAGGGTTATATGAGGATAACTACTGTGACTACAGCATTAGGTCACTCAGAGGGTTATATGAGGATAACTACTGTGACTACAGTATTAGGTCACTCAGAGGGTTATATGAGGATAACTACTGTGACTACAGTATTAGGTCACTCAGAGGGTTATATGAGGATAACTACTGTGACTACAGTATCAGGTCACTCAGAGGGTTATATGAGGATAACTACTGTGACTACAGTATCAGGTCACTCAGAGGGTTAAATTAGGATAACTACTGTGACTACAGTATCAGGTCACTCAGAGGGTTATATGAGGATAACTACTGTGACTACAGTATTAGGTCACTCAGAGGGTTATATGAGGATAACTACTGTGACTACAGCATTAGGTCACTCAGAGGGTTATATGAGGATAACTACTGTGACTATAGTATTAGGTCACTCAGAGGGTTATATGAGGATAACTACTGTGACTACAGTATCAGGTCACTCAGAGGGTTATATGAGGATAACTACTGTGACTACAGTATTAGGTCACTCAGAGGGTTATATGAGGATAACTACTGTGACTACAGTATTAGGTCACTCAGAGGGTTATATGAGGATAACTACTGTGACTACAGTATTAGGTCACTCAGAGGGTTATATGAGGATAACTACTGTGACTACAGTATCAGGTCACTCAGAGGGTTAAATTAGGATAACTACTGTGACTACAGTATTAGGTCACTCAGAGGGTTATATGAGGATAACTACTGTGACTACAGCATTAGGTCACTCAGATGGTTATATGAGGATAACTACTGTGACTACAGCATTAGGTCACTCAGAGGGTTATATGAGGATAACTACTGTGACTATAGTATTAGGTCACTCAGATGGTTATATGAGGATAACTACTGTGACTACAGCATTAGGTCACTCAGAGGGTTATATGAGGACAACTACTGTGACTACAGTATTAGGTCACTCAGAGGGTTATATGAGGATAACTACTGTGACTACAGTATTAGGTCACTCAGAGGGTTTTTTGAGGATAACTACTGTGACTACAGTATTAGGTCACTCAGAGGGTTATATGAGGATAACTACTGTGACTACAGCATTAGGTCACTCAGAGGGTTATATGAGGGTAACTACTGTGACTACAGCATTAGGTCACTCAGAGGGTTATATGAGGATAACTACTGTGACTACAGTATTAGGTCACTCAGAGGGTTTTTTGAGGATAACTACTGTGACTACAGTATTAGGTCACTCAGAGGGTTATATGAGGATAACTACTGTGACTACAGCATTAGGTCACTCAGATGGTTATATGAGGGTAACTACTGTGACTACAGCATTAGGTCACTCAGAGGGTTATATGAGGATAACTACTGTGACTACAGTATTAGGTCCCTCAGAGGGTTATATGAGGATAACTACTGTGACTACAGCATTAGGTCACTCAGAGAGTTATATGAGGATAACTACTGTGACTACAGTATTAGGTCACTCAGAGGGTTATATGAGGATAACTACTGTGACTACAGTATTAGGTCACTCAGAGGGTTATATGAGGATAACTACTGTGACTACAGTATTAGGTCACTCAGAGGGTTATATGAGGATAACTACTGTGACTACAGTATTAGGTCACTCAGAGGGTTATATGAGGATAACTACTGTGACTACAGCATTAGGTCACTCAGAGGGTTATATGAGGGTAACTACTGTGAATACAGTATTAGGTCACTCAGAGGGTTATATGAGGATAACTACTGTGACTACAGTATTAGGTCACTCAGAGGGTTATATGAGGATAACTACTGTGACTACAGTATTAGGTCACTCAGAGGGTTATATGAGGATAACTACTGTGACTACAGTATTAGGTCACTCAGAGGGTTATATGAGGATAACTACTGTGACTACAGTATTAGGTCACTCAGAGGGTTATATGAGGATAACTACTGTGACTACAGTATTAGGTCACTCAGAGGGTTATATGAGGATAACTACTGTGACTACAGCATTAGGTCACTCAGAGGGTTATATGAGGATAACTACTGTGACTACAGTATTAGGTCACTCAGAGAGTTATATGAGGATAACTACTGTGACTACAGTATTAGGTCACTCAGAGGGTTATATGAGGATAACTACTGTGACTACAGTATTAGGTCACTCAGAGGATTATATGAGGATAACTAATGTGACTACAGTATTAGGTCACTCAGAGGGCTATATGAGGATAAGTACTGTGACTACAGTATTAGGTCACTCAGAGAGTTATATGAGGATAACTACTGTGACTATAGTATTAGGTCACTCAAAGGGTTATATGAGGATAACTAAATTAGGATAACTACTTTCCTATTTGCAGTTCCCCCTACTGTATTTATCCTTTCGTTTACTGATGCTGCTTCATACCTATCTCATTTTGTAGAAATACAGTTTATGCAGTACTTTTTTCAATATTTCCTTTTTCTGAATTTGTTTTCCTCTTTTATACAGTACACCACAGTATAGTACAGTACAGTACAGTACACCACAGTACACTACGGCACAGTACAGTCCACATCAGTACAGTCCAGCACAGTACAGTCCACCACAGTACAGTACAGAACAGTACAGTCCACCACAGTACAGTACACCACAGTACAGTACAGTACACCACAGTACAGTACACCCCAGTACAGTACAGCACAGTACAGTACAGTCCACCACAGTACAGTACACCACAGTACAGTACACCCCGGTACAGTACAGCACACAACAGTACAGTACAGTACACCACAGTACAGTCCACCACAGTACAGTACACCACAGTACAGCACAGTACAGTACACCACAGTACAGTACACTACAGTACAGCACAGTACAGTACACCACAGTACAGTACAGCACAGTACAGCACAGTACAGTACACCACAGTACAGTACACCATAGTACAGCACAGTACAGTACACCACAGTACAGTACAGCACAGTACAGTCCACCACAGTACAGTACAGTACACCACAGTACAGCACAGTACAGTACACCACAGTACAGTCCACCACAGTACAGTACAGTACACCACTGTACAGCACAGTACAGTACACCACAGTACACCACAGTACAGTACACCACAGTACAGCACAGTACAGTACACCACATTACAGTCCACCACAGTACAGCACAGTACAGTACACCACATTACAGTCCACCACAGTACAGTACACCACAGTACAGCACAGTACAGTACACCACAGTACACTACACCACAGTACAGCACAGTACACCACAGTACAGTCCACCACAGTACAGCCCAGTACACCACAGTACAGCACAGTACACCACAGTACAGTCCACCACAGTACAGTACAGTACACCACAGTACAGCACAGTACAGTACACCACAGTACAGTCCATCACAGTACAGTACAGTACACCACAGTACAGTACACCACAGTACAGTACAGTACAGTACAGTACAGTCCACCACAGTACACTACAGTACAGTACAGCACAGTTTAGTACAATACAGTGCAGTACACCACAGTACAGCACAGCACACTGTAGTATGTATGTATGTCTCATACTTAGCTGCAGGGCAATTACAGTGAGGAGCCTTTTCTGCTTCAGATTTCCCCTTAGTCAGAGAGTATCTTAGCCCAGGAGGCCACAGAGAGAGGGAGGTGCGGAAGGAGTAGGTGGAGAGCAGTGGGGGGGAGAGAGGGAGAAGGAGATGACTCATAGCAGAGGAGCCTCCAGATGCCCATGTAATATGATCTGCTATAGACTCTTATAACACGACATAGGGGCCATTACTTCAAACACGACATAGGGGCCATTTCTACTTCAAACACGACACAAAACTAATTACGAGCTGCCTTTCAGAAACCGTAGATGGAAAGAGAAAGAAAGAGAGTAATTTCTCTCTCTCCTTCATCTCACTTCTGTGCAAAGGCCGACTGTCTTTTTATAGCTAATCACAGTTATGTTGCATATGGTCTGTCTGACTGACTGCCAGCCGATGGCCCGCCAAGCCTACACACTGTAATGTGTATTCTTTACAGTGCAACACAAAGACATGTTGTGACTGCTAACAAATAGCCCACATAGTGTATGAATACTTTAGCGACCTTTTAACCCAACACCTAGTGACCTCATCAAGAGGTTAGGGGTCTAATAGCAATAAGGTAGTGGGTTAACAACAGGTTATGAATCCCGGTCAGGGCTAGCCACTGAATTTTCTAGAATACTAATGTGTTTAACAGTACATTTCTCAAAATGATCATCAAGTGATTTTCAAAAGCTATTTTCTTCCCTAATATCACATCATTTCTCAACAATCAATGAACATATAGACTAATTAATCTTGAACTGCAGTGTTGGTTAAGGGCTTGTATGTAAACATTTCACAATAAGGTCTACACTTGTTGTATTCAGCATTTCACAGTAAGGTCTACACTTGTTGTATTCGGCGCATGTGACAAATAACATTTGATTTGATTTGATTAACCCTCGCTAGTTAACTCTCGTCCAGTCATACTCTCCTGTGCTCCAGCCAGCTACTCTATCCAGCTCTATCCAACTACTCCAAGCAGGTACTCTATCCAGCTACTCTATCCAGCTATTCCAGGTAGATACTCTATCCTGCTACTCTATCCTCTATCCTGCTACTATCCAGCTACTCCAGGTAGATACTCTATCCAGCTACTGTATAGAGCTACTCTATCCTCTATCCTGCTACTATCCAGCTACTCCAGGTAGATACTCTATCCTGCTACTCTATAGAGCTACTCTATCCTCTATCCTGCTACTATCCAGCTACTCCAGGTATATACTCTATCCAGCTACTCTGGACAGCTACTCTAGCCAGACAGCCAGTATCTTGGAGTCCAGATCGTTGCTCTCGAATGCTGTCACGGCTATAACCATGTTGCATAACTCATAGTTAAGCTACATTCAGTGGCAGCCGGGCACCCGTCTCTCTCCAGTTCTCTCAGGTTGCTGCCTAGCTGCCTAGCTGCCTAGCTGCCTAGCTGCCTAGCTGCCTAGCTGCCTAGCTGCCTAGCTGCCTAGCTGCCTAGCTGCCTAGCTGGCTGCCACAGTCTCTTGTACCCCACTTTCCTTCCTCTCGTCAAGCTGGGCCAACCGTGGCCTAGATACAGCGCCACACAGTCACAGCACAGGGAGATGCTCACTAAGTTTTTTTTACAAAGCTGCTAGAGGCATGTGTGTGAAACTATACTGCCCCAGTTCCTGTTGCTGCCTCAACACAAACGAGAGAGAGAGAGAGAGAGAGAGAGAGAGAGAGAGAGAGAGAGAGAGAGAGAGAGAGAGACAGAGAGAGAGACAGAGAGAGAGAGAGAGAGACAGAGAGAGAGACAGAGAGAGAGACAGAGAGAGAGAGACAGAGAGAGAGAGAGAGAGAGAAAGACAGAGAGAGACAGAGAGAGAGAGAGAGACAGAGAGAGACAGAGAGAGAGAGAGAGAGAGAGAGAGAGAGAGTCAAAATTAATTCAATTCAATATACTTTATTGACATGGAAAGTAAAACACTTCCGTTGTCAAAGTAAACGTATAACAAGGATGGCCAAAGACAGGAATAGACTAGACTGTTGGTGATGAAGCAATAATCACACTACTTCTCATTGGCTGTCCCCTCAGGTTGAATAATCACACTCTACTTCTCATTGGCTGTCCCCTCAGGTTGAATAATCACACTCTACTTCTCACTGGCTGTCCCCTCAGGTTGAATAATCACACTGTACTTCTCATTGGCTGTCCCCTCAGGTTGAATAATCACACTCTACTTCTCATTGGCTGTCCCCTCAGGTTGAATATTCACACTCTACTTCTCACTGGCTGTCCCCTCAGGTTGAATAATTACACTGTACTTCTCATTGGCTGTCCCCTCAGGTTGAATAATCACACTGTACTTCTCATTGGCTGTCCCCTCAGGTTGAATAAGCACACTCTACATTTTTTATTTATTTTAACCTTTATTTAACTAGGCAAGTCAGTTAAGAAGAAATTCTTATTTTCAATGACGGCCTAGGAACAGTGGGTTAACTGTCTTGTTCAGGGGGCAGAACAACAGATTTTTACCTTGTCAGCTCAGGGATTCGATCTTGCAACCTTTCGGTTACTAGTCCAAAATACAGCTGTCTCTGTGTCTTCATGGGGGCAGAATGAGCACACCCTGTCCTCTCTGAACAGCAAGGTTTGTCTGTGACGACCGGTCGCCATGGCCAGGCTGTGCTCCCTGAGTCTGTACCTAGTCAGTGTTTTCCTCAGTTTTCTTTTAGTCACAGTGGTCAGATAGTCTGCCACCAAGTACTGTCTGTTTAGAGCCAAATAGCATTGGCTCTAATGCTGTGGTGTCTTTCCAATAGGTGATATATTTTTATTTTAGCTTTGTGATGATTTGGTTGGGCCAGATTTTCTGAGTGCTGTCCTGAGGCTTTGTTGGGTTGGTAGTGGTTAGTGAATTGAGCCTCAGGACCAGCTGTCTTAGAGGACTCCTTTTTATGGTCAAATCTTGGCATTTGAGGGCTTTGTAATAGTAGGAGTGGGGTCACTTGTTTTTAAATTATTATAACATTTGGTGGATATTTTTTGGGGGATATTAATCGGAAGAGAGAATTGGCCTAAGTCTGCTCTGCATGCGTTGTTTTGAGTTTTTTTCTGTACTCTGAGGATGCTCTTACAGAATTCCACATGCAGGATTTCAATTGGATGTTTGTCCCATTTGGAAAATTCTTGTTTTGTAAGTGGATCCCAAACTTCACTGCCACATAGTGGACCCCACACTTCACTGTCATATAGTGGACCCCACACTTCACTGCCGTATAGTGGACCCCACACTTCACTGCCATATAGTGGACCCCACACTTCACCGTCATATAGTGGACCCCACACTTCACTGCCATATAGTGGACCCCACACTTCACTGCCATATAGTGGACCCCACACTTCACTGCCATATAGTGGAACCCACACTTCACTGTTGTTAAACGGCATAGAAAGCCCTTCCTGCTTTGTCTTTCAGTTAATTCACGGCTAGGTTGAAGTTCCCTGTGGAGCTGCAGGTTGAAGTTCCCCGTGGAGCTGCAGGTTGAAGTTCCCCGTGGAGCTGCAGGTTGAAGTTCCCCGTGGAGCTGCAGGTTGAAGTTCCCCGTGGAGCTGCAGGTTGAAGTTCCCTGTGGAGCTGCAGGTTGAAGTTCCCCGTGGAGCTGCAGATTGAAGTTCCCCGTGGAGCTGCAGGTTGAAGTTCCCCGTGGAGCTGCAGGTTGAAGTTCCCCGTGGAGCTGCAGGTTGAAGTTCCCCGTGGAGCTGCAGGTTGAAGTTCCCTGTGGAGCTGCAGGTTGAAGTTCCCCGTGGAGCTGCAGGTTGAAGTTCCCCGTGGAGCTGATTTTTGGTGCCCTTATGTGAAGGTGTGTTCTATATCATGAGAGCCCAGTAAACAGGTATATCGGTTTCCCTGACATCTGGACCTTTTCTGGAATATCAGAATGTTATTGTTTTTGAGACTGACTGTCAGTGCCCAGGTCTGACAGAACTATTGCAGATGATCTAATTGTAGCTGTAGCCCCCCCCCTTTTGTGGAGGACAGCAGCACCAGGTCATCTGCATACAGGAAGCATTTTATTTCTATGTCGTTAAGTGAGACCGGGGGCTGTTGATTGTTCTAGTGTTTTTTTGCCAATTCAGTCATGTATATATTAAATAGACTTGAACTCAAGTTGTTCCCCTGTTTTATTCCATGCCCCTTGGGAATAGAAATGTGTATGTTTATCTCACATTTTGACTGCACATTTGTTATTTGTGTACATTGATTTGATGACATCATATGTTTTTCTACCCACACCATTTTCAATTAATTTGAAAAAAATGCCTTTGTTCCCAATTGAATCAAACTTTTTGGAAATCCACAAATCAGTAGAATGTTTTTGTTTTGATTCACGTTTATCAATTAGGGTCTGTAGGCTATAAACGTGGTCTTATGTTTGATAAGTTGGTAGAAATCCAAAGTGACTTTTGCTCAGGTGATTGTGTTCACTGAGAAAGGGCAGTAAGCTGCTGTTCATGACGGTGTAGAATATTTTCCCCCAGGTTGCTGTTGACACAAATGCCATGGTAATTGTTTAGGTCAAAATTTGTCTCCATTTAAAAAAAAATTAAACATATTTGGTGTTATTAGTGGTTGGTTCCTGATGTCAGCGAAATAGCCTACACTCAAAAGTGTAGCAGTACAACATACTGTGATCTGTGATCGTTAATATTCCGTCAGCACCACAGGCCTTTCTGGGTTGCAGAGCTTGTATTTTTTTTGGAATCCCTTTTTTCTGTAATTGGTGGAATCCAAAGGGTTCTAAGTGTCTCTAACGGCTGATTCAAGAATTATATATATTTTTTTATGTACAGTTGTGGCCAAAAGTTTTGAGAATGACACAAACATTAATTTTCACAAACTCTGCTGCCTCAGTTTGTATGATGGCAATTTGCATATACTCCAGAATGTTATGAAGAGTGATCAGATGAATTGCAATTAATTGCAAAGTCCCTCTTTGCCATGCAAATGAACTGAATCCCCCAAAAACATTTCCACTGCATTTCAGCCCTGCCACAAAAGGACCAGCTGACATCATGTCAGTGATTCTCTCGTTAATGCAGGTGTGAGTGTTGACGAGGAAAAGGCTGGAGATCACTCTGTCATGCTGATTGAGTTCGAATAACAGACTGGTATCTTCAAAAGGAGGGTAGTGCTTGGAATCATTGTTCTTCCTCTGTCAACTGTGGTTGCCTGCAAGGAAACACGTGCCATCATCATTACTTTGCACAAAAAGGGCTTCACAGGCAAGGATATTGCTGCCAGTAAGATTGCACCTTAATCAACCATTTATCGGCTCATCAAGAACTTCAAGGAAAGCGGTTTAATTGTTGTGAAGAAGGCTTCAGGGTGCCCAAGAAAGTCCAGCAAGCGCCAGGACAGTCTCCTAAAGTTGATTCAGCTGCAGGATCGGGGCACCACAAGTACAGAGCTTGCTCAGGAATGGCAGCAGGCAGGTGTGAG
Organism: Salmo salar; assembly: GCF_965601325.2. Lineage (NCBI taxonomy): Eukaryota > Metazoa > Chordata > Actinopteri > Salmoniformes > Salmonidae > Salmo > Salmo salar. Next base: position 48,624,515 of record NC_138304.1, read on the forward strand.
TGCATCTGCACGCACAGTGAGGCGAAGACTTTTGGAGGATGGCCTGGTGTCAAGAAGGGCAGCAAAGAAGCCACTTCTCTCCAGGAAAAACATCAGGGACAGACTGATATTCTGCAAAAGGTACAGGGATTGGACTGCTGAGGACTGGGGTAAAGTCATTTTCTCTGATGAATCCCCTTTCCGATTGTTTGGGGCAACCGGAAAAAGCTTGTCCGGAGAAGACAAGGTGAGCGCTACCATCATTCCTGTGTCATGCCAACAGTAAAGCATCCTGAGACCATTCATGCGTGGGGTTGCTTCTCAGCCAAGGGAGTGGGCTCACTCACAATTTTGCCTAAGAACAGAGCCATGAATAAAGAATGGTACCAACACATCCTCCGAGAGCAACTTCTCCCAACCATCCAGGAACAGTTTGGTGACGAACAATGCCTTTTCCAGCATGATGGAGCACCTTGCCATAAGGCAAAAGTGATAACTAAGTGGCTCGGGGAACAAAACATCGATATTTTGGGTCCATGGCCAGGAAACTCCCCAGACCTTAATCCCATTGAGAACTTGTGGTCAATCCTCAAGAGGCGGGTGGACAAACAAAAACCCACAAATTCTGACAAACTCCAAGCATTGATTATGCAAGAATGGGCTGCCATCAGTCAGGATGTGGCCCAGAAGTTAATTGACAGCATGCCAGGGCGGATTGCAGAGGTCTTGAAAAAGAAGGGTCAACACTGCAAATATTGACTCTTTGCATCAACTTCATGTGATTGTCAATAAAAGCCATTGACACTTATGAAATGCTTGTAATTATACTTCAGTATTCCATAGTAACATCTGACAAAAATATCTAAAGACACTGAAGCAGCACACTTTGTGAAAATGTATATTTGTGTCATTCTCAAAACTTTTGGCCACGACTGTATATATTTATTTTTGTTCTGAATTCATTGTAATATTTCTATATAGTTCCTCAAAGTGAATCAAAGCCACTATTTTGGATAGCCAATTCTTCGCTGTGTGTTTTTTTATTTTTTTAGGGAGTTCCAATTTTATGTGTTTGGGAGAGATTTTATTTTTAGATTGCCAATTGCTTTTTGGTAGTTTTCCATACTTTTCTTAGTTAATCCATAGCAGCGTTTCCCAAACTGGGGCCACGTTTTGGTTTTTCCCTCTAGCACTACACAGCTGATTCAAATAATCAAAGCTTGATGATTAGTTTGTTATTTGAATCAGCTGTGTAGTGCTTAGGCAAAAAAACTAAAAGTGCACCCAGGGAGAGCCCCAGGACCGAGTTTGGGAAACTCTGATCTATAGGACTGATTGGTCTTGTGTAATTTACTGGATTCTTCTCCCTTGTGGTTTCTTTCTGCCCTTTTTAGATATGCTGTAATTTTTTTTTCTATAGTCTGGTTAGTGGAGTCTCTCTCTCTCTCTCTCTCTCTCTCTCTCTCTCTCTCTCTCTCTCTCTCTCTCTCTCTCTCTCTCTCTCTCTCTCTCTCTCTCTCTCTCTCTCAAATATAGGTCAGCCATCATAGCTTAACTATATCTGCAGCCAGCTGGAGCAGCTAGCCAGCACTGTCTTCCATTAATCAACTATAAATACACGCGTTCAAACACTGTAGCAGGAAGTTTAAAAGCGTTTGGCTGAAAGAAAGCTTCTGCCAAACTGTTTTATTTTTTTAGTCCATCTATAGGACTGATTAGTAATTTCTGGGTTCTTCTCCGTTGGGGTTTGGGCTGTTCTTACCTCAGGCCAAGACGGGCTAATCGATACAAGTACGGATAGCTGCAGCCCAACATGGCGACCGAAGTATGGGCAAGTGGGTGTGTCGAAAGGAGAGAGGGTATGGAAGGCGAATCAGCTAATTGGACAGATTCATTGCCACTCAAGACATTTTGCAAATGCTGATTGGGCTGCATGACAAGTTGATAAAACCGACGACCAGCTCCGATGTTGAGGTGCCTGCTGACCCCTGAGGTATATATGCTGCCGACCTGAGGTGCATCCCACTGGGCAGCTGTATCACGGTCATGTCGACGGTAGTAGCTAATGTGTCAAATGTTTTCCTTCCCAGGACAGCAGCCTACACAATAAATAACTAATATAACAATTTAGATCTGGCCTTGATATGTATACAGTCTACTCAATGGGTAGGGGATGAATGGCAACAACACTGGGGCATATGGTCTTTTACTCCCATTTGCCAAGCACTGTTTACTGTCCCGCAACGGCGTGGGAAGTATCTAACAGTATGTAATAGAGCGCATTCCGCACACCCATTCCTTTCTACACGCCCACTACATTCCTTTTGACACACCCACTCCTTTCTACACGCCCACTACATTCCTTTCTACACGCCCATTCCTTTCTACACGCCGATTCCTTTCTACACGCCCATTCCTTTCTACACGCCCACTACATTCCTTTCTACACGCCCACTACATTCCTTTCTACACGCCCATTCCTTTCTACACGCCCACTACATTCCTTTCTACACGCCCATTCCTTTCTACACGCCCACTACATTCCTTTTGACACACCCACTCCTTTCTACACGCCCACTACATTCCTTTTGACACACCCACTCCTTTCTACATGCCCACTACATTCCTTTTGACACACCCACTCGCCCATACTCCAGTTTCCATATTGTGCTGCAGCTACCCCCTTCTCAATTGACAACCCACTCCACTGGTAAAATCAAATGGGGCCTACAGTATCAGAGTCTTGAGATCATTGGTTTACTGGAGCAGAGATGTGTTAACTACTAGGGTCCCAACTAGATCTGGGGCAAGAGTTTCTCCTGGTCAGGTTTCGTGATGAGGAAAAACTCCTGGCCTTAATTATAGTGTATAATCTATAGTGTATACAGTGGTGATTCTAACATATAAATGTTGGTGGGGCAAAGTGTCCCAATTTTTTTTTTATTCATGCCAGCAAAGCCACTACACAACACAACACTAAACAATACATTAACTGCCCTATAACGGTGACCACAAACTGTTAGGGCCTACATAAAGCTGTCCCAACAGCAGAGCTTTGTTTTCAGCACCATGGAGTGAATCACCCCTGCTACACCTGGCTATCAGAGGAGCCTTGTCTGGCAGCGAACAGTTCATTCAGCCTCATTTACTGACTTAAAAAAAAAACATAGCTAATATGGCTGACTTGCTTAAACACATGTGGTTTCTACTGACAATTGAGATGTACGAACTATGGCATGAGGGGACGACGAGCGGATAAGAGGCAATCCGTAATTTCTATTAAGACATTAATGAGCGAGCTAGGACGGACTTAGTCAATATAACTATTTGTTCAGCACTTTTGAAATGTACAGCGACATAATTCATAATATGGGCCGTTCTTACAGTATTCTCCCTGTACACCAAGTCTGGCCCATGGGTTTGCATGTGAATGTTTATCTTTTTAAGCTTGGAAAAGAGACCCTTAAACCCAGACTTGGACCACACATCCACTCCACTGAATAGCAGGCTAGTGATTGCTTTGCAATGGTTGCAGTTAGCCCCTGATTCCTTCCAAACCAGTCATTGTTGAATTTGCGATTTCCAACTTGTTGTGTAATGTTTATGTCCAATGGCCGATGAGCACCGATACATTGCATTTAGAATTTATCTTCATTTGACAAGGTTTGAAAAGGATTTGCCAGTAGGTGGTTGACGTGATTCATGATGATGACTGCTTGAAAGTATGATGCTGACATGATCAGTCCAATAAAAGCTACGGTGGATAATAACGAATGATGGGTCACCACTGAGTGTGTAGTGTGTAGTGTGTAATGTGTAGTGTATAGTGTGTAGTGTGTAATGTGTAGTGTACAGTGCAGAGTTCCCCAACCAGCGGCCTGCAGGGCAAATGTGGAAATCTGTTCCCAAGTATTCCCACGCATAATAAGGAGATATACACCGAGTGTACAAAACATTTAATTACATAGACTGACCAGGTAAATTCAGGTGAACGCAACTGTAGCTGTTTGTCCTTGCAGTCAATTTGCAGTCTACAAATGTTTTGCAATTATTTTCCAGTCTCCTGACCATCTGCTCAAGAACAAATCTTCATGCGGCTGAATCTAGTTGATGATCCTTGTTATAGTGTATATCAAACTAATTGTCCAATTAGGGGACACTACAGATGAACTGATATTGCTGTGAATTATCATTCCAAACATTAGTCCACTATTAGCCTATAGTCACCACAATACAGTGCAGGCTGGAACTGAAGTCAAGTCAACATCATGTCAATGTACAGCTCTGTAGACTTAACTAGGTTATGCAATCACCTGTTTCCTCTCCCCTCCTCTCCTCCCCTCCCCTCCCCTCCCACTCCTCTGCTCTTGTCTCCTCTCTCCCCTCCCCCTCTCTTCTCCCCTCCTCTCCTCTCCTCTCCTCTCCCCTCTTTTCTGTTCTTGTCTTCTCTTCCTTGCTCTGTTCTACAAGAGTGATCTTAGAGAATGAAAGAAAGGGCAGCAACCAACTGTTGGGTTAGTATGGTATGACTGCTGTATTTAAGAGTAACTTTTTTCTTTGAACAATGAGCCTATTGTTGTTGATACATAGCCACAGTTGCAGCTGGGACTATTCTACTTAACATCAACCTTTACTAAGGGCTCGATTCAGACTTGAGATAAGTAGACTTAACATGGACTTCAGTCCACATTTTTGACTTAAGTCCATGTTAAGTCAACTTATCTCAAGTCTGAATCGGGGCCCTAAGTGCATTGATTCGATGTGATTGCCAAAAGGAAGGCATTTTGTGAAATTAAAAAGTGCAGAGAGAAAGAAAGAGAGAGAGTACATGTGTATGTTTGTTTGTGTGGTAGTTTAAAATATATCTTCTTTAAAATCTCTCCATTGATTCAGGATAGCACATGAGCAATCCTGCTGTCTGTCTGCCTGCTTGCCTGTCTGCCTGTCTGTCTGCAGCACAGTCAGTTCTTTCTGTTAGAGACAGCAGCATCACATGTTTCTCCATGTGAGGCACTGCAGAGGCAGCAGTTAGCCAGCAGGCAGCGGAGGGAGAGGAGAGGGAGGAAAGCCTGCTTGTTCAGTCCAGCACTGACTGTTCTCTGTGGCTGTGTAGACAACGAGAGAGAGAGAGAGAGAGAGAGAGAGAGAGAGGAGAGGAGAGAGAGAGAGAGAGAGAGAGAGAGAGAGAGAGAGAGAGAGAGAGAGAGAGAGAAAGTTCAGTCCAGTACTGTCTGTTCTTTGTGGCTGTGTGGCGCCCAGTTCCCCCTCCATCCCTCCCTCCCTCCTTCCCTCCCTCCCTCCCACCCGCCCTCCTTCCCTCTCTCCCATTGCAGCTGGCAAAACACGAGCAACAGAGAGCTCCCAACACAGCAGCTGGAACAGAGTAGCCTCTCACCCACCAGGCAGCTACTACATGTCCCATGGCAGTACACGGGGTTGGAGAAATATATAACACCTTTTTCCATTGGGCTTTATAGCCTTTACACTGTAATTCACCTCATCCACTACCAATGCATAACATTGCATTACCCACAGTGCTGAATTGTAGAGAATAAGGAAGAACTAACCCATTAGAGTATCCTCTGTTTGGCTTCTCTAGGGACATTACAGTGCAGGAGTTACACATTACAGCTTAATTTATTAATGTAAAGGGGGAAACTCCCCTCATTCACTACCAATGTGTAGCATTGCATTACCCACAATGCTGAACTGCTGAGACTAAGGAAGAAATAGACATAGCAGCAATGGATTAGGTTATATCTCCTCCAGGAACTTTAGAATACAGGAAGTGTTACACATGAATAAATGAAGCCTAGCAAGCAGCTTGTTTGATCTGATGAGGTAGAAGAGGGGTGGCAGGTAGTCTAGTGGTTAGAGCGTTGGGCCAGTAACTGAAAGGTTGCTGAATCGAATCCCAGAGCAGACAAGGTAAAAAAAAATCTGTCGTTCTGCCCCTGAACAAGGCAGTTAACCCACTGTTCCTCGGTAGACCGTCATTGTAAATAAGAATTTGTTCTTAACTGACTTGCATAGTTAAATAAAGAAAGAGCTCTATGGAGTTTCAAATGACAAGGCAGTGACAGTATAAACTACAACACATCTTAACCAGTGAAAATGATCATGCACAAATGCTTGCTCATATAAATATTTAAGCAATGTAATAATAATTATATTTCTATGTGCTTGGTATTATCCATGCTTATACCATGTTCTTACTATATAACATAATGGCTGAACTTTGATATACTGAGTTCTCAAACTGGCATGTATGTTTATGAGGAAACGGTTGTTATTGTTATTGACCAGGCATTCCAGTCTACCACCAAACCACTGAAACAAGTGCAGAGCCCAAACAATGTTTCTCTGGACACAGTTCAAGAGAAGGTTAGTGGTTAATATGTTACTCTTCTGACATCTACTGGTGGATAGTGGTATTGTCAACAGATTGAATAACAGATGTGTGGTTATACAGTATTTGGGTCCGTGCAATCCGGGATCCTTGGAACGTTTTATGTTCTGGAACAAATAACAAATTATACTGAAACGGTGCTGTACTAAACGACCAGTTAAAACACCGAGAGGGGTTGGGGAACGCTGTCAGCAGCTTGGCCACTGCCCTTTAAAAATGTCACTCATTGCTTGAAGTCACATCTCACCACACCCACCAAACGGGAGCAAACATACCTCAAGGTCTGTTCAAGAACGTTTTGGTGGAAATCTATCGTTCAGTACAAACCGTTCTCAAAAAATAGCAAACGTTCAAGCGAATTGAACGCACCTAATTTATCCCTCATGAAACAGAGGCGCACTCAATTGTTTCAGACGGAACTCTCTCCCAACTATTCCAAAGAGAAAGTTATGTATTTTTTAGTTCGGTGCTGCGATATAACGCTGTTTGAACTAAGGCTAAGCTATCAACAAAAAAAGAGCGACACAGTTAATGTTTACTTGAATTTCTTCATGTCCGTGGAAAACACTCATTTCTTTTGGCAAATCATTAAAACCTTGTCATATAAATTTCACCCTTGACACTGTTTTATTGTATGAAAATCATGTGCCACCATCTTTGAAATGTTGAGTACATCTCAACTAGTGTCCTGTCCCATTTTATTCCCACACAAATCTCCACACTGAAAACCCTTACAAAAATGTACCATGGTACTACTGTGGTCTGAATCATGAAAATGTACCATGGTTTTAGCCTTGAAGTATGATGATACTACCGTGGTACTGTCATGGCACCTACATTTTTATTTTATTTATTTATTTCACCTTTATTTAACCAGGTAGGCCAGTTGATAACAAGTTCTCATTTACAACTGCGACCTGGCCAAGATAAAGCAAAGCAATGCGACAAAAACAACAACACAGTTACACATAAACAAACGTACAGTCAATAACATAAAAGAAAAGAAAAATAGAAAAATCTATGTACAGTGTGTGCAAATGTAGAAGAGTGCGGAGGGAGGCAATAAATAGGCCCTAGAGGCGAAAATAATTACAATTTAGCATTAATACTGGAGTGATAGATGTGCAGATGATGATGTGCAAGTAGAGACACTGGGTTACAAAAGAGCAAGAGGGTAAGTAATAATATGGGGATGAGGTAGTTGGGTGTGCTATTTACAGATGGGCTGTGTACAGGTACAGTGGTCGGTAAGCTGCTCAGACAGCTGATGCTTGAAGTTAGAGAGGGAGGTATAAGACTCCAGCTTCAGAGATTTTAGCAATTCGTTCCAGTCATTGGCAGCACAGAACTGGAAGGAAAGGTGGCCAAAGGAGGTGTTGGCTTTGGGGATGACCAGTGCAATATACCTGCTGGAGCGTGTGCTACGGGTGGATGTTGCTATGGTGACCAGTGAGTTGAGATTATTTATTTATTTTTTATTTCACCTTTATTTTACCAGGTAGGCAAGTTGAGAACAAGTTCTCATTTACAATTGCGACCTGGCCAAGATAAAGCAAAGCAGTTCGACACACACAACAACACAGAGTTACACATGGAGTAAAACAAACATACAGTCAATAATACAATAGAAAAATAAGTCTATATACAATGTGAGCAAATGAGGTGAGATAAGGCAGGTAAAGATAAGGCGGGGCTTTACCTAGCAAAGACTTATAGATGACCTGGAGCCAGTGGGTTTGGCGATGGATATGTAGTGAGGGCCAGCCAACGAGAGCATACAGGTCGTAGTGGTGGGTAGTATATGGGGCTTTGGTGATAAAACGGATGGCACTGTGATAGACTGCATCCAGTTTGCTCAATAGAGTGTTGGGGGCTATTTTGTAAATGTTTCTTATTACCATTGTATGATTAACCAGTAAGGCACAAGGGGTTTTTGGTTTATGGTTAATATACCACGGCTAAGGGCTGTTCTTATGCACAATGCAACGCAAAGTGCCTGGATACAGCCCTTAGCCGTGGTATATTGGCGATATACCACAAATCCCTGAGGTGCCTTATTGCTATTATAAACTGGTTACCAACGTAATTAGAGCCGTAAAAATACATGTTTTGTCATACCCGTGGTATACGGTGTGATATGATTGGCTGCATTCAGGCCTCGAACCAACCAGTTTTTAACATAATTTATACCATGGTATAGATCTGAATCACGGAAATATACAATGGTTTTAACCTGCATTATAGATTCTAAGATGGTAACGAAATAATTATGATAAATGGTAGCAAAAATGATCAGAGAGGGATCCACACGCTCTAGATGTTTCTTCCCGTGCACTTCCTCTACAGTGGCTCTCACTCGCTAGCCTGCCTAGTCGGCGTGTCAGTTGAATGAGAGAGCTAAGCCAACTGAAAAATGAAGAGAGAAGCACAAGATAAAGTAAATATTTTAAAATGTTATCATCACGGTGGGCGAGTTATAAAGCATATGATACGAAACACCAAGTTAAGTGGAGCGCAAGGATATAATTGTTGTTATTTTTTTTATTGTGTCTTGATAGGTTAATTAATTTCTAAAAGTCCTTTAATATAGAAGCTAATGTAAGTCCAGTCAAACTAGCCTGTCGTAGTCATGGCGACAGGACCAATGAACATTCAAACAGAGTGTAAACTAAGGGAAACATTGTTAAACTTGCTGTTTTTAGGGATATTCTGAGAATTACATGATGAAAATGTATCTATGAGATAAGATGATAATTAATACATTTTTACAAACAATTATTTTTGCATGTTGACCATCTAGAATTGTAGAAGAGTAGCCAAATCAGTTGAATGGGAGAGAGCCAACTGAAAACTGTAGTGTGGAAAGACGCACCAGATAAACTATTTTAAATCTTTCAGGGTTTCAGACTCCCTTCAGCTCCCAAGGTTTAAAAAGGTACACTGCACTACTAGTCCATGTGTGTTGTGGTTTCACTATGAGCTTAAGGGGTTTAAGAAGGTACTAGGCCTACACTTTGCCATTGCAGAGCGAGTAGTCAACGTTTAATTATGTGAGTACCATAAATTACTGTTTTTGGTTTTTGGTCATTTTACCTGAAAAACGGTGGGACTCAGACCATCATAATACCTTGTAAACAACTAGCTACCATGCTTTCATGTTTCACTACATGCTGCTAGTACAAAGCCATGGTCATTTTTTTTCATTGTACTACCATGGTTAATTTGTGTACCATGGTAACTATTACAATGAAACAAATATCATGTTTTTTTTGGTCACTATAATGACAGGAAAATACCATGGTACTGGTGGAAATACCATGGTCTTTCCCCCACCATTGTACTACCATGGTACATTTTTGTAAGAGAATGCATTTCACAAAGGACATACTGTACTTTGAGAGCACTCATAAAATACAGGTTTTGGGAGGACTCTCATTTGAATGTGTGAAGTGATATTGCAGAAACTGACTTAAAGTGATGCCCCCGGAACATTTGTATAATTCAACCAGTAGTTTTGAGCCAAAACGGGTCCCTGTTTTTTGTGTACTACGTAAAGCCCTGAACAGGCATGCATTTTAAGACCTAGCCCTACTCAGGCCCAATTGCTTCTGCCAAATTTAAGGCCGGCCCTGCCCAAAACTCGAAATCAGAAAATCCATTTGCTGCTCCTCTCTGTCTATCACTCGATCCCTGTGTGCAGGCAGCTCACTCTGCATGCACTCTAATCATGATGACTCTGAGTCTGTGAGTAACCATAGCAACAGCTCCACTTGGGCTGCTCTGCTCAATGACGAGACATGAGAGAGCCGTTAGCTACTTTCCGTCACTCTAAACTCAAGGAACATTACTATTTTCTGTGAAATAGTCTCTCCTGTCTTATATTTGACAAGGTTGAAGCACTTCTGACACCATGTTATGATCTTAGTCAGTCAGATAAGACCATACTGCACAGCAGAGCATGAGAAAATGGCTCCGCTTCAAAATGTTAATGATCAGTTTAGTGATACCCTGCCAGTACCCTAGTTATTGATGACAAAAATAACCCTACCCATCCCTAACCCGATCTACCCGTCCCTAACCCGATCTACCCGTCCCTAACCCGATCTACCCATCCCTAACACGATCTACCCGTCCCTAACCCGATCTACCCGTCCCTAACCCGATCTACCCGTCCCTAACCCGATCTACCCATCCCTAACCCGATCTACCCATCCCTAACCCGATCTACCCGTCCCTAACCCGATCTACCCGTCCCTAACCCGATCTACCCATCCCTAACCCGATCTAACCGTCCCTAACCCGAACTACCGGTCTCTAACCCGATCTACCGGTCCCTAACCCGATCTACCCGTCCCTAACCCGATCTACCCGTCCCTAACCCGATCTACCGGTCCCTAACCCGATCTACCCGTCCCTAACCCGATCTACCCTTCCCTAACCCGATCTACCCGTCCCTAACCCGATCTACCCGTCCCTAACCCGATCTACCGGTCCCTAACCCGATCTACCCATCCGATCTACACGTCCCTAACCCGATCTACCCGTCCCTAACCCGATCTACCCATCCCTAACCCGATCTACCCGTCCCTAACCCGATCTACCCGTCCCTAACCCGATCTACCCATCCCTAACCCGATCTACCCGTCCCTAACCCGATCTACCCATCCCTAACCCGATCTACCCGTCCCTAACCCGATCTACCCATCCGATCTACACGTCCCTAACCCGATCTACCCATCCCTAACCCGATCTACCCGTCCCTAACCCGATCTACCCGTCCCTAACCCAATCTACCCGTCCCTAACCCGATCTACCCGTCCCTAACCCGATCTACCGGTCCCTAACCCGATCTACCGGTCCCTAACCCGATCTACCGGTCCCTAACCCGATCTACCGGTCCCTAACCCGATCTACCTGTCCCTAACCCGATCTACCTGTCCCTAACCCGATCTACCCGTCCCTAACCCGATCTACCGGTCCCTAACCCGATCTACCCGTCCCTAACCCGATCTACCCGTCCCTAACCCGATCTACCCGTCCCTAACCCGATCTACCCGTCCCTAACCCGATCTACCCGTACCTAACCCGATCTACCGGTCCCTAACCCGATCTACCGGTCCCTAACCCAATCTACCCGTCCCTAACCCGATCTACCGGTCCCTAACCCGAGGTATAATGTCGGGGCCCATCAGGATCGTCATCATCTGATTGTGTTCTAAGGCATCCATTTTGTATGATATGTTGCGTCCTGCAAAAAATTTAAAATAATACAAATAAACATTGTGCAATTCGTATGATATATGTTTTGATTCCAATTCGTACAATATGTTAACGTATTTCTTGTTCTTAAGATCCCGGACTGCATAGATCTTGTCAACTGAGCAAACACTTATTTACAGATCAGCGAATAAAACTGCTGTTCGTTTATCACATTGGTTCCCATAGCAACAACACAACATGCCTTAACATAAGAAACAGAAATAACTGTAACAGCTGTAATGGATCGCTGTATTGACCCTGGGTGGCCGGCATTATTACATCGATAATGATGACTATCTAACAACACAGGCCATATTAATCACTTACTAAAGCGACAGCAGGGTTTATAAAGGGGATTTCTGCTATGGTGAAAAAGTCAGTATGATAAACTATGTGGAGAGAGAGATAAATGTTGTTGTTTGAATAGCACCCTATTCGCTATATGGTGCGTTACCTTTGACCAGAATCATATGGGTCATGGTCTAAATTAGTGCACTATATAGGGAATAGGGTGCTATTTGGGACACATATGTGGTATGAGGTAGTGTAATATCAAGGCTGTGCTAGGCATTCCAGCTGGCTAGATCAGAGGGAAGGGACTAGACCAGCTGCACTGGTTCACATGGAGAGAGAGAGAGAGAGAGAGAGAGAGAGAGAAAGAGAGAGAGAGAGGGGAGAGAGGGGAGGGGGAGAGGGGAGGGGAGAGAGAGAGGGGAGGGGGGAAGAGAGGGAGAGAAAGAGCGAGGGGGAAGAGGGAGAGGGAGGGGTAGAGAGAGAGGAAGAGGGCGGAAGAGGGAGAGAGAGAGAGAGGGGAGGGGGAAGAGAGGGAGAGAAAGAGCGAGGGGGAAGAGGGGAAGAGGGAGAGGGAGGGGGAGAGGGGGGAAGAGAGGGAGAGAGAGAGGGGAGAGGGGAAAGAGAGGGAGAGAGAGGGGAGAGGGAGGAAAGAGAAGGAGAGAGAGGGGAGGGGGGAAAGAGAAGGAGGGAGAGAGGGAAGGGGGGAAAGAGAGGGAGAGCAAGAGTGAGAGGGGGGAGAGGGGGGAAAGAGACTGGGTTCAAACTCAGGTATCCTGCATGGCACAAGGCTATTATCCCCCTGAGCTTAAGCCAGGTATCCTGCATGGCACAAGGCTATTATCCCATTGAGCTAAAATCTAGGCATTAGGCTCAGTGAGCAAATGCAAGTCTTCATGTCTCAGTCAAGATTACTGATCAAAATTTTACAGAACCACCTCCATTACACCTGCAAAGCCTTAATCTTTACTGCACAGCATAAGGCACGGTTAAGCAAGGACTGATTGAAACAAGACTATGCACTTTGTTTTATGACACCAATTATGACGTAATCAGAGAGGATTCATTATGAGTTCCATTGAGGAGCTGTATCTGTCCCACGATTCCGGAAGACTGGAATCGCAGTGTGTAAAATAAGGGACTTTGGCCAAAGGGAATTGCTGTGTCTTGTGAGTGACGGATGCTTCTAAAACAGCACTGGACTGAATAGCACAGACGGGAATGCACAGAAGACATCCCCACTCAGGTAAGGATATTAATGAATATATCTCTGTATAGCGAACGGTTAATTGTTAATGCTGGTCCCGTGTCGCTCAGTTGGTAGAGCATGGGGTTGTGGGTTCGAATCCCACAGGGGACCAGTATGAAAATGTATGCACTCACTACTGTAAGTTGCTCCGGATAAGAGCGTCTGCTCAACGACTGAAATGTAAATGATACCTTCATGTTTATCTGATTTCGGTAAGATCTTACTAACTCAGATTGAGTCACAGACAGTCTTGCTAAGTGTAGGGATGGAGTATGTGTTAACTTTTGCTACTTTCATTTGGCAACTCTTAAATACAATATGCAAACTTAGGATTGCATAGCAAAGGACTTCACAAATTGTATACGTAGAAGATGATGTACCAGAATATAAACAGTATACCTGTAACCCTTTAGTATGTTTGTATGGGTGTAGCCAGTGGTAAACAGGTGTAGTCAGTGGTAAACAGGGGCAGTCAGTGGGTAAACAGGTGTAGTCAGTGGTAAACAGGTGTAGTCAGTAGTAAACAGGTGCAGTCAGTGGTGGTAGCCTGTAACTGTTCAGTCAAAGCACTGAGGACCATTAAACATTAACAGGATCAGATGACAGACAGTGTGACAGGCTGTGAAATCACACACTTAGGTTAACAGTCCCTCTACTTTTAGATGATGTACCAGGATATTAACAGTATACCTGTAACCCTTTAGTATGTGGTGTACGGGTGTTCCAGTAGTAAACAGGTGTAGTCAGTGGTAAACAGGTGTAGTCAGTTGTAAACAGGTGTTCCAGTAGTAAACATGTATAGTCAGTAGTAAACAGGTGTAGTTAGTGGTAAACAGGTGAAGTCAGGGGTAAACAGGTGTTCCAGTGGTAAACATGTGTAGTCAGTAGTAAACAGGTGTAGTTAGTGGTAAACAGGTGTTCCAGTAGTAAACATGTGTAGTCAGTGGTAAACAGGTGAAGTCAGCGGTAAACAGGTGAAGTTAATGGTAAACAGGTGTAGTCAGCAGTAAACAGGTATTCCAGTGGTAAACAGGTGTAGTCAGTGGTAAACAGGTGTTCCAGTGGTATACAGGTGTAGTCAGTGGTAAACAGGTGTAGTCAATGGTAAACAGGTGTAGTCAGTGGTAAACAGGTGTAGTCAGTGGTAAACAGGTGTAGTCAGTGGTAAACAGGTGTAGTCAGTGATAAACAGGTGTTCCAGTGGTAAACAGGTGTTCCAGTGGTAAACAGGTGTAGTCAGTGGTAAAAAGGTGTAGTGAGTAAGGTGTAGACAGGGGTGAACAGGTGAAGTCAGTGGTAAACAGGCGTAGTAAGTGGTAAACAGGTGTAGTCAGTGGTAAACAGGTGTTCCAGTGGTAAACAGGTGTAGTCAGTAAGGTGTAGTCAGGGGTGAACAGGTGAAGTCAGTGGTAAACAGGCGTAGTCAGTGGTAAACAGGTGTAGTCAGTGGTAAACAGGTGTAGTCAGTGGTAAACAGGTGTTCCAGTGGTAAACAGGTGAAGTCAGCGGTAAACAGGTGTTCCAGTAGTAAACATGTGTAGTCAGTAGTAAACAGTTGTAGTTAGTGGTAAACAGGTGAAGTCAGCGGTAAACAGGTGTTTCAGTGGTAAACATGTGTAGTCAGTAGTAAACAGGTGTAGTTAGTGGTAAACAGGTGTTCCAGTGGTAACATGTGTAGTCAGTGGTAAACAGGTGAAGTCAACGGTAAACAGGTGAAGTTAATGGTAAACAGGTGTAGTCAGCAGTAAACAGGCATTCCAGTGGTAAACAGGTGTAGTCAGTGGTAAACAGGTGTTCCAGTGGTATACAGGTGTAGCCAGTGGTAAACAGGTGTAGTCAATGGTAAACAGGTGTAGTTAGTGGTAAACAGGTGTAGTCAGTGGTTAAAAGGTGTAGTCAGTGGTAAACAGGTGTAGTCAGTAAGGTGTACTCAGTGGTAAACAGGTGTAGTCAGTGGTAAACAGGTGTTCCAGTGGTAAACAGGCGTTCCAGTGGTAAACAGGTGTAGTCAGTGGTAAACAGGTGTAGTCAGTAAGGTGTACTCAGGGGTGAACAGGTGTAGTCAGTGGTAAACAGGCATAGTCAGTGGTAAACAGGTGTAGTCAGTGGTAAACAGGTGTAGTCAGTGGTAAACAGGTGTTCCAGTGGTAAACAAGTGTAGTCAGTGGTAAACAGGTGTAGTCAGTAAGGTGTAGTCAGGGGTGAACAGGTGAAGTCAGTGGTAAACAGGCGTAGTCAGTGGTAACTAGGTGTAGTCAGTGGTAGACAGGTGTAGTCAGTGGTAAACAGGTGTTCCAGTGGTAAACAGGTGTAGTCAGTCGTAAACAGGTGTAGTCAGTAGTAAACAGGTGTAGTCAGTGGTAAACAGGTGTTCCAGTGGTAAACAGGTGTTCCAGTGGTAAACAGGTGTAGTCAGTGGTAAACAGGTGAAGTCAGCGGTAAACAGGTGAAGTTAATGGTAAACAGGTGTAGTCAGCAGTAAACAGGTATTCCAGTGGTAAACAGGTGTAGTCAGTGGTAAACAGGTGTTCCAGTGGTATACAGGTGTAGTCAGTGGTAAACAGGTGTAGTCAATGGTAAACAGGTGTAGTTAGTGGTAAACAGGTGTAGTCAGTGGTAAACAGGTGTAGTCAGAAACTTGTCTAAATTAGAGCTGAAAGTAGCCAGTAGTAAAGTAATTATAGTAGGCTAAATTATTATGGAATTATTATGGTGGATAGAACTGGGCAGGAAACCACTTATTGAAGTGATTTTGTTTGACAATCAGATGAAAACATCCTCACACAACACCCATGATATGTGAAACTGAGCCTGTTCATACTGCAAAAACAACAGTAAACAGGATAAAGATGTTAACATGCCAAGGTATCCTGTTTTCAATCAGCATATCACAGGAATCTTATCTGGGTTTCATATAAAAGGATGGAAGCTTTTTCAGGCTTATCGTAAATGGGATATGATGTTTATATGCATCAACTCAAAAACACAATACTTGAGTCTCCCGAATAATAACCGGCTAGATAAACGTAGTCAGTGGTAAACAGGTGTAGTCAGTGGTAAACAGGTGTCCCAGTGGTAAACAGGTGTAGTCAGTGGTAAACAGGTGCAGTCAGTGGTAAACAGGTGCAGTCAGTGGTAAACAGGTGCAGTCAGTGGTAAACAGGTGTAGTCAGTGGTAAACAGGTGTAGTCAGTGGTAAACAGGTGTAGTCAGTGGTAAACAGGTGCAGTCAGTGGTAAACAGGTGCAGTCAGTGGTAAACAGGTGTCCCAGTGGTAAACAGGTGCAGTCAGTGGTAAACAGGTGTAGTCAGTGGTAAACAGGTGGTCCAGTGGTAAACAGGTGTCCCAGTGGTAAACAGGTGTAGTCAGTAGTAAACAGGTGTAGTCAGTGGTAAACAGGTGTCCCAGTGGTAAACAGGTGTAGTCAGTGGTAAACAGGTGTAGTCAGTAGTAAACAGGTGTAGTCAGTAGTAAACAGGTGTAGTCAGTGGTAAACAGGTGTAGTCAGTAGTAAACATGTGTAGTCAGTGGTAAACAGGTGTAGTCAGTAGTAAACAGGTGTAGTCAGTGGTAAACAGGTGTTCCAGTGGTAAACAGGTGTAGTCAGTAGTAAACAGGTGTAGTCAGTGGTAAACAGGTGTAGTCAGTGGGTAAACAGGTGTAGTCAGTGGTGGTAGCCTGTAACTGTTCTGTCAAAGCACTGAGGACCATTAAACATTAATAGGATCAGATGACAGACAGTGTGACAGGCTGTGGAATCACACCCCCTAGTATAACAGTACCTTCTCCCTCTACTTTTAGTGGAACTATGGGCCTACTGTCAGCTTTAATATATTTCTGGTCAAGAAATTCTCTTCAAATACACTTTCATTTTATTAATTTAGCCCGAGGAGGAGCCAATAACTTTTCTTGTGTGTTTGTTTGTTATAATGTAACTCACAGATATTAATGTGTTTACGCCAGTGGAAACATTCAAATAAAGAACTCCGTCTTTGATGTCACCTGACTTTACTGCCAGTCCAATCAGATGCGGAGGTTGCCTAAGGTATCGCCATGGAGACGATGAACACCCTGAGGAAGAGCCAATCACTGAGGAGCCTGTCTGGATCTGGGGTTCAGGAGAGGTCATGGGAAACATCAAAGTCCTCTCTCTGGGATAACAAGAAGTCTGTTTCTCAGCTCGTACAACAGTAAGTTTAAAGTTTTACTCATGAACAACAACATACTCACACTGACAGATCTAATAAGTTCATATATTATATTATATGTTGTAACACAGGTGCATATGTAATAACATATACTTTGAACCAAGTTGATGGAACAGAGATGTCTTGGTGAACTATGTTTGCCTGAGCCCTGAACACCAAACTTTAGCTCAGTGAGCTAACATGGTCTTGAGTCATGCAAGTTACCTGGATTCAATACTGTTGGTGTTTTGAGGCCAGACCACTTGACCTGAGTAGGAAAAACTCATGACCGTAAATATATTTTAGGCTTTATTAACCCTGTTTCTTTATCCCCAGGTACCAGAGCTGTGTGGAACTAAGCACTTCTGAAACCAATGAAGAAAAGCTAAAGGTTTATAATGTGAGTTGAGATTTTCAAAGAAACTTTAGAAAGAAGCTTTTAATTGTTGTTTAAATAAAATAATATGTTTTTAATGGTGAGCGATGGTTGTTGCCTTTTCCTTTTCAATAAATCAACTTTAGATAAAGTTTTCTTGGATTTGATTACTTACTGATCAATGGTATAACCACCTCTCTCCCAGGCCTCCCTGTCATTCAGTTCCTCCAGAGAAGAGATGTCAGTAGGCCTTGTTTCTCCTTGGAGGAGGTTAGAGAGCCGGGGGGACCAGGTGGACCGTCTGGGTACTGACTCTGGTTCTTTCCTGCTGTCTCGGAGTCGCTCCATGGACCATCTTCCCCAGCGGGACCGAGCTCCGGAGGGGACCAGTGCCCTACGAGCCCTGTTCGAGTCCAAGGCCACCCTGCAAGAGGACTTCTACAGTTCCCCCAGGCTGAATGTAGCCTCTCCAGCCAGCAGAGTGGTGGCAGGGATTCAGTCTAGTGAGAAGGAGAAAGATCACCCTCTGGGGGCTAGGAGGGGTTACAGCGCTGAAGGGACTCATGGGAGGAAGGACAACACTCAGGTGTGTGATTAGTGTAAATTCAACCATTTGTTTCATAAGCTACTGTCTCTTGAAAAAATGTATCTGAATAAAGTAAATTCCCCTTTTCTTAGTCTCAATGTTAATGTTTTTTCCAGCGTGCTGTTCAGAGCGAGAGGAGGAAGACCATTAGCGGTGTGCCAGAGTCCTCCGTCAGGGGTTCCAGAATTACAACACCGGGTGAGTAGTAGGACCAAATTCACACACACACACACACACACACACACACACACACACACACACACACACACACACACACACACACACACACACACACACACACACACACACACACACACACACACACACACACACACACACACACACACATTTTACCATGGGGCAGAGAAAATAATGTGTAGTTTTAATAGCTAATCTAATGCTATTCTACACATTTTGCCATGGGGCAGAGAGAATAATGTGTAGTTTTAATAGCTAATCTAATGCTATTCTACACATTTTGCCATGGGGCAGAGAGAATAATGTGTAGTTTTAATAGCTAATCTAATGCTATTCTACACGTTTTGCCATGAGGCAGAGAGAAAGATTTACAGTTTTAAAGCTAATTTCCTGTAATAATAAAATCATGGCTTTATGACACCGTCTATTTTTGAGAGGGTTGAGTCCCCCGAAGCTCGTGGGGGGGGGACGGGGACGGGGGACGTCAGGGAGACACACACACATTACTACAGTCAGTGTGCAATATACTGGCAATGACAGAGGGGTGAGTATTAAAGACGCTAATACATTACTGCAGTCACTGGGTTATTATAACAGTCAGCATGACATGCAATTGGCTACGTATGACGGAGGAGGAACCCCGCCAAAATTAGGTCATCTCCTTCCAACGGGGGAACTGTTCACTGCCTAGGTGCCGTGTGACTGAAGGACTATTAAAAACACCTTGGAATCAAACCCTTGTCCCCCCCCTGATGATTCCCGCTATATATGCAACACTGACGTCAATATTGGTGTTTGTGTAAGTTAACGATCCAGAGGTCCCGTTTTACGGCACATATAATTGTATATCTCATAAAGAGTGAATGATACTGACAGAATGTCCATTGGTCTGGGGGTGGAGGGCATCCAAAGTCACTGACAACCACACACAATCACAACCACACACACACACCTCCCACACACACCTCCCACACACACACACACACACACACACACACACACACACTTTCACATCTCCCACACACACAATCACAACCACACACCTCCCACACACACACCTCCCACACACACAGCTCCCACACACACACTTACACACACTTACACACACACACTTACACACACACACACACACACACACACACACACACACACACACACACACACACACACACACACACACACACACACACACACACACACACACACACACACACACACACACACACACACACACACACCCCCTCATACACTAGTCATCTAGTGAGTGAATCAGTCTTAAGTTGCCACCGAGTCAGAATGCCAGGGCCACAGCATGGTGGCCCTGTTATAAATATCTCTCTGGAATCCCGACGTGTCACAGCCTCAGCATGCCTCCAGAAAACAGAAACCCCATTAGGTAAACAACAGCCCCATGGTTCCAAGACCCACACCAGGGTTCAAACACTATTCGTAAACGTTCAAAGACTTTGAGAGGTTTACTTTAACCTGCTTGGAGTGCCAGATAGGCAGGGGTTTGCAGTTATGGGACTATTCTATTGGTTGATTAAGCCAGGCTAACTCAATCAAGAACACATAAGGTATTTGAAAAGATTTCAAATAGTGTTTGAACCAAGGTGTGCCTGGGCCCTGGAAGCTCTACGAAGCTATATACAGAGTAAGATGTGGATGTGTGGACACATAACTATGTAGCTCCGCACACATGCTCAAAACAGGGGGTGTCGCAGTGCTTGCTGGTATGACCATGACACAGCCGGTAGGGTCGCGAACCTCCGTAGAGGTGACATATTTCCAGGATATCGTCTGTGACTCTGTGACCTGGTGATGTGTCTGGGATCACCCTGTGACAGAGAATCTGATAGGAATGTGATTGACAGAAAGATCCTCAGAGATCCTAAAACCTAAAAATCTAGGAATGAGTCAATCCTCTGTTAGTCACTGAGAGACTGGACTAGGGCACCCCCTCCGCACACTGTCACCCCTCATCCTCACCCCTCCTCCCATCGCCATAGAGATACCGTCACCCCCCCCCCCCCCCATCCCATTCCCATAGCTACCCCCATAATTAGGCACTGCATGGAGAAGGATTGCTATCAGGTGCTCAGTGGGCGCTGGGCAAGACAATACAGAAACAAAACTGTTAACTGCTGTGCTACTACTGTGCAACTGCTATTTTGGTCAAGTGGCACACTGATAATGTAGACTGAAATACGATTTGCTCTCAGGGGCTGATAATGTAGACTGAAATACGATTAGCTCTCAGGGGCTGATAATGTAGACTGAAATACAATTAGCTCTCAGGGGCTGATAATGTAGACTGAAATACGATTAGCTCTCAGGGGCTGATAATGTAGACTGAAATACGATTAGCTCTCAGGGGCTGATAATGTAGACTGAAATACAATTAGCTCTCAGGGGCTGATAATGTAGACTGAAATACGATTAGCTCTCAGGGGCTGATAATGTAAACTGAAATACGATTAGCTCGCAGGTGCTTTATTGCTGTATTTGCTCATAAAAACTAAAAGAGGAGATTATGAAGAGTAGAGAATCTGAGGTGATTCATATGCTTGAGGAATGGAGATATCTTTATCAGAGAAAGTATTGTCTAAGTATTGGTGTCCTAACATGATCCTGACATTTTGTAGGGGTGATGTTATGTTGCCCAAGATCACTTGGGACCCCACATCTACTTTGTTTTCTTTTGTCTCCAGTATAGGGGCTGATTAGGAGGGTAGTTATGGGAATGGGATGGGATGGGAGTGTTAGCTATGGCAATGGGAGGAGGGGGTGAGGAGGGGTGAGGATGGGGATGACAGTGTGAGGAAGGGGTGCCCTAGTCCAGTATCTCAGTGACTAACAGAGAGAATTGACTCAGTCCTAAATAATAATAGTGACTGTCCAACCCACTGCCCCAACACACCGCCACCCACCCTCCCAAAATAGACCCAACGTTCCCAGCGGGGGCAGCAGTCCTGATAAAAATCAGCTGTCACTAGAGCCCCAGGACTAGAGACTAAAGAGAGGCACAGTGACACACAGTGCCACGACAGGCAGACAGAGAGCCACAGAGAGAGGGAGAGAGAGAGGGGAATAGCCAAAGTCTAAAAGACTAACACTACAGAAAAACACAGACTATCCTAGAGCCATCACAGGAACTGTATCAGCCAACAACCAACGGTTTGATCTGTATTCAGAGAGACAACCACAGTAGGAGAATAACAACTACACTGGCTGTACTGTTTGTAAGTATTATGGATTCAGTTACAGAGGTGTTTATTTTAGACTAAACACGTTTATTCTAAATGAATGGTGCTGTAGATAAAAAAAAAAATAGTTCCAGTCGACGAGGAGACTTTGTAGTACCATGTCAATAAGACAAAAGCTGGTGTTTTAGCTTGATAAAAGATGACAGTGAGTAAAATGAGGATTGGGATTTGGGGATATGGAGATATGGGCATATGGGAATGTTTGGATATGGGCATATGGGAATGTTTGGATATGGGGATATGGGGATATGGGAATATGTGGATATGGGAATATTTTGATATGTGGATATGGGAATATTTTGATATGGGAATATTTTGATTTGTGGATATGGGAATATTTTGATATGTGGATATGGAGATATGTGGATATGGGAATATTTTGATATGTGGATATGGATAATATGTGGATATGGGAATATTTTGATATGGGAATATGGGAATATTTGGATATGTGGATATGTGGATATGGGAATATTTTGATATGGGGATATGGAACTATGTGGATATGGAGATATGTGGATATGGGAATATGTGGATATGTGGATATGGAGATATGGGGATTTTTGGCTAAGGAAATAACTAATCAGTAATGCTTTGAGTTTAGCTTGAAGTGATTTACTGTCATCAAAAATATGAATAATTTAGCCTAGCATACATTGCCTGTCCATTTAATGTTGTCCGCATCAAAGTTAAGTCTGCAGAGTTTAGTGTAATTAATTATTCTAAATATCTTTTATTTAATAGCAAATATTAATATAAAAAAGGAAAAAAAGTGACAACTTAATCTTAACTGATGGGTCATAGTCACGTTTGATGGATCAAATCCTGCCCCTTGACCACCCTGTCTTTGTCACACACTGATATCTTAAGTGTGTGTGTGTGTCTGCACACACTTGGGAGTCATATTAAGAAGGCTATATGCAGCCAGCCACCCAAGGTCATGGAACCAAGTGTCTTAGAGTTTTTCCCATGGGCCATTTTTGCAATTTCTTAAGTGAGTGGCTATCGTCTCTCAGACCCTAATCCTTAGATATGACAAGAATGGAGGATCAGAGATCATGATTGACCAATTACAGACCTCCTCTCTGGAAACCTAAACGCATCGTGATAGAGTTGAATCAGCACAGTAAGAGCAATAGTAATAACATCATAATGTATTTTATTAAAATCCCCCCCCCGTTTTAGTTTGGATGACAGTTGGTATCGATTCCATTTAAAAATCAGCACATTTTTAAGGTCTGGTGGCATTCTTTTTGGAATTTTCCTAGACAACCATTTTGTAAACCGGTAGTAGTTTTATGACCTGTCTGTGAATCTGTAGCTACAATCGAAAGCAGCTGAGCTGGTTGGTTGGGAACAAATAACTACTGCATTTAGCCATCATTTGGACAGCTGTCAGTAGTGCAAAATCCCCACATTTCTGATCTGCTAATAGCTTCTCTCTCCATTCCTGTGCAGATTGAGAAGGGGATAGCTAGACTGGAAGAGCCAGGCCCCTTGGAGGTGTCTGACTGTGTGAAATAACTCAACGATGTGCTGGCTTGGCTAAATGTGCGCTTTGCCAGACAGCTAGCGAGCGAACATATTAAAGAATACTTCAGTTGAGATTCATAGAATTGTCCATAGTTGGATTTTTAAGTTTCCTCCTCTGAACAGCGGTAAAAGTCAGCTCTGCTCTTTGAAAAGGGAAATCCTCAGGAAACACTTGTTGATTACATGAATGGTTGTCACTAGTTACCACAGCCACAAAATCAAAATGGGTTATGTCGTAAAAATTAATGAAAACTACAATTTAAGGTTATGGTTAGCCATAAGGTTAAAAGTGTGGTTAAGGTTAGGTTAAAAATCTGATTTTAAGAAGAGAAATTGCAGAAATAGGTGGGGGTTTGTGACTTAGTGGCTGTGGTAACTAGTGACGACAGAAATACCGTTTCTGTTTCCCCCCCAATCACCTCTCATCTTCAACTTAACTTATTAATAACACTTGATCAATAAACATCAAACGTTAATTGTTACCATATTCCCAGGAAGTGTTCAATTTAAAGTGTGAGTTATCAATTAGCATGGGTCAAAGGACATAATCAATAGTGGCCAACAACTTTATCAATAGCTGATCAATAAGCATCAATAGCATTAATATTGTGTTCCCAGTAAGTGTTCAGCTTGACCCAGGCACTTCTCTGGGGTTATGACCTCAGTCACAGCTCGTATGACAGTATGTTGTCTCATTCCATCTGCTCACCCAGCTATGAAAATGCTCTAAGTCCCGACTCGTGAGTGGCGCCAGTTAGCTGACACATCCTTTTGTCCGGCAAGAGCTTACTGCGTGAAAACGGACAGAGGTATGTTCGAATCTGGACATTAGTTACAGATGATGGGTCTATCCAGCAGGGCCCAGGCTAATGCTGACCCCTTAAAAGCAGGCCTGCAGGGGCTTAGCTTCTGTTGTTTGGACTGACAGAACAGTGTGAAAATACTCAGAGGCTATGGGCTCTGGCCTATACACACTGGGGCTCGTGGTGTTCAGTGGTTGGGGCTGCTATTGTTTCAATGTTTATTTCGAATTTGGATGATGTTTTGTATTAGATGCTAGTGTAGATATTTGCCTCAATATATGTTAAGTGTGCCTCTAATGAATAGGGCATCTTGTGGCACACAACGCTGCCGACATAGATGCAGGCTAGTAGCTGTGAAACACCACTCAACCCCTTTGTGTTTCAATGTGGAAAACTTGGCTGACCAAATAGAATTGCGAGCATTCTAACGTTGTAGTATTGTGCCACAGTCACACAGCGACAGCCAGAGGGATTCCATTCAGGCATTCTTCTGACCTGTTGTGTTTTGGTCAGGTATGGATGTCTGTAATGGAGGTGAGTCACACCAACAATGTGCTTAAAACAAATCAGGGGTCGCTCCAACTGAGCTAGCAGTTGTTGTTGTTTTTTGTTTCTTCGTCCAAGTCGTGATGGTCAGCCAATGGGATGGTGTTTGTTGAGTGTCTAAGGCAACTGGTGGCAGGTTGTAGCTGTGTGTGAGGTAGGAAATTTGGTTTGTCATCCAGAACAACCAGAACATCCATCAAACTCTAGTTTTTGCTAATGTATAGGTCCTTTCTCTGGTGCTGGTTAGGTCTAGCCATTCATTAAACAGAAATTACTAATATTTCATGTTAAAGGCATGTTTTGTAAGTGTATATTTTCCATTATTTTAGCAACAATATTTCTTTTTTTTCCTGTAACAACTGATGATGCAACAACACTTGATAATGAAGTTATTACATTATTGCAAGTTACATTATTTATTTTGTTTTTGTTCTAAAGGTCAATTATTTTGCAGAGTCAGTCCTAATGGCATATAAAGGCTCATGTCTAAGAGGGAATGGTTCCTACAGTGTAACAATAGCAAACAGATAGGATACCCACACATACCAACACCACCCAGCTATATATACACTCCATTATCAGCCAACCTCAGCATAGCCAACAACAGAGACACAGTTTATTAATGCTGTGTGGTGCATACCATACCATGGGGCACAGAAATATCACTGTCCTTATGTGGGTCACTGCACTTTTACACTGACTGTTAGTGTACTGTATGTAAATCAACAAAGTGTCTACAATATTAAATTATATATTAAATATTAAAGTACCTAGTACCTTACTGTGATTGTTTTCAATAAAAAAATGGTTAAAAAAAACAAAATAGCTTCTTAGCAAAGAGAAATTTCTCTAGCAAACATTTTGCTTGGACTAGCTGGGAGTGGCCTGACTGAGGAGGAGAAAAATGAAAACTAGGGGTTTGGAACTCTCTTTCTTATTGGTCTAAAACTCCATCCTACCAAAACAGGCTGAAATTTCAGGCAGTCTTTTCAAACCACTCTTACACTAATAGGGAATTATAATAATTTTCACATTATTATTCCAACCTCAAAGTGTCGAAATATATATAAAACAAAGGACAATCACGTTTTTGACTGCACTGGACCTTACATTTCATTCCTTTCAATCATGTGCCAATTTTACAATTTTGTGTCTTTTAATAATTTAAAGTTATTCTTAAGCAATAAGCCCCGAGGTGGTGTGGTATATGGCCTATATACCACGGCTAAGGGCTGTTCTTAGTTAGGCACCACGCAACGTGGCGTATACGGTCTGATATACCATGGCTGTCAGCCAATCAGCATTCAGGGATCGAACCACCCAGTTTATAATAGACTACAAACACCTATTTTATGTTACTGGAGCTGTAGCTACGGTATAGGCTAGGATACAAGCTGAGACCCAGATGACATTGATCAACATTATCAGAAGCTTTCATGAAATCAATTCCTAATCAATCAATCTATCTATGTCTGTGTTGTAGATGACAAGAGGCGTCTCCAGCTGAGTTATAGAGACACCCCGTCAAGACAAGGTCGAGACAGAGAGAGGACCTCCAGCTCAGTGAGAGACAGATCAGCTCTATACCTGTCAAGAGTAGCAGCTGCCGAATCCCCGGGAAGCTCCACACACACGGTGAGTGCCTGGCATTCCTCCCATTCCTCCACACACCACAAAGACGGACATAGGGACGGACACACATACATGCACAAAATTACACACACACACACACACACACACACACACACACACACACACACACACACACACACACACACACACACACACACACACACACACACACACACACACACACACACACATACACACACACACACACACACACACACACACACACACACACACACACACACACACACACACACACACACACACACACACACACACACACACACACACACACACACACTGGGATCAAATGCCAGGCAGACCGGGGAATAGCCATCATTCTCAGGATTCAAAATGAGTTGCATTACTTTTCAAGGATACATTTGAAACGAAACGATTATCCATCTATCTATAAATTGCTTTGTTTTCATTCAACAGAAATACAGCTGTTCCTCAGGAAAGAAGACTACAGCCAGCAAGGTATAATATGTTAATCTAACACAATGTGTGAGTGCTGTGAAATTAATATAGAAAACCATCCAACTCAGAGCTGATGGGCAATGGGTTTTGCATAACAATGGTGATGTGGTGGTCACATTAACAATCATTATTATTACCCAAACTTGGTCAAATACATACGGTAAATACTTTTAATATACTTACATCTGTACACATTTTAACATGGCAGTTATCCTACTTGGTAAATGTATAATATTGATTTGAAAAGCAAACAAGGCAATAACAGAAACTGAAAGAAAGACCTTGCGTCAAACACTACTCAGTGACTTTAAGACAGGCATTAGTGCTGCTCTACTAACTGGTGTGAAGTTTGGCTAACCTTAGCTTGAGTGAAGATGGTTTGCTGTGAAAGACATCGAACAAGTACAGAGAAAGGTAAAGTATGGCTTCAATTGCTACAGGCATTGCTACCTAACATTCTCTCGTACCTAACTAATACTTCTCTCTAACCGACTGAATACTGACAATAACACAAAGAACCTTTTCTCTTTTCATTCCAAGATGGCCGAGATAGCCCCAAAAAACACCATTTCAGAAGCATGTCAGAAGGAAGATGACCTGCCTCTGCCTCCACCTCCCCCTATCCCACCCAGACCTCAGAACTATGAAGAGTCCCCATCCGCAGGTGGCCCCAACCAAGCCTTCATCCCCGTGCCCCCACCAAAGGAAACCTTCTCGACATTCTACCAACAGCGACAGAAGAATGAGCTGAAAAGACTCTTCAAACACATTCACCCAGACCTGAGGGAAAACATCAACGATGTAGTCGACGATGAGCTGGTTGCGGCGATGCAATCTGGAGGTGCCCAGACTGCAGCCGATGCGGGGTACCAGGGCGAGGTCCAGTCCATGAGGTGGATCTTTGAGAACTGGACCCTGGACAACATCGGGGACCACCCCCACATGACCAAGAAGCTTCTGGAAGATGAGACTCTTCAAGGTGGTGATGTCAGAGGAACATCCTCCATGTTCGAGCACTGCATGGTGGACGGAACCCAACAGATTGTCCAAAGGCAGAGTTCAGTCCGAGGGGATGTCCGGACATCGACGTGGCTGTTTGAGACCCAGCCCATGGATACACTCAACAAACTCAAGCCAGAGGAGGGCGAGCTGGTTGAGGCTGTTCTCAAGGAACCGATCCAGATCGGAGACGTGAGAGGAGCTCGGCTGCTCTTCGAATCCAAGCCACTGGACGCCTTAGGCCGTTGTAGCTCTGTTGAGGACCAAAGTTTCCTCAAGCTGAAGTCAGAGCTCCAGGAGCAGAAAGGAGATGTGAGGAAGACAGTCAAGCTCTTCCAGGCCGATCCTTGCTGCGCCCTCAGAGACGCAAGCGGCAACATCCACAAGATCAAGTCCATCTGCAGAGAGGAGATATGTAGCAGCGACATTAGTACGGCACGCTGGCTCTTCGAAACTAAGCCTCTGGACATCATCAACAAGGGGACATCCGGGATGCAGATCATCCGGGGGATATCGCTGGAGGAAGGACAGAAAGGAGGGGTGGACAGGAAGAGGTGGATGTTTGAGACTCAGCCGTTCAACACCATCCGGGAGGAGGGCATAGAAGACCGGTTTCAGGGGACAGTGGTCGAAGTTGTGCCTGACGCTGATGTTGGGAACAAACTAAAGATGTTTGAAACCCAGCCCTTGGCAGCACTGAAAGGAGACTCCACAGAAGTAGCTCTGGAGAAGGAGGAGATACTTGGAGGAGATGTCAAATCCTCTCTCTGGCTCTTCGAAACACAACCCATGGAAACATTGAAGGAATGCTATGAAGTCGGGCATTTGAAGAAAGTGATCCTCTCTACTGATGAACAAGGAGAAGTCAAAGGCAAAAAGCACATGTTCGAGAACTACAACATTAGAAAAGAGACCTTAGTTGGAGCAGAAATCCCAAGTAAAGATCATGAGATTGAGAAGGGTGACGTTAAATCATACAAGCATCTCTTCGAAACAATTCCCCTTTGCAATATCACCCAATCTCAGGAGGAAGTGCTGAACGGAAATACAGAAAACGACATCACGGCAGGAGATGTGAAAAGAAACAGAACGCTCTTCGAGACAACACCATTATATGCGATCAAAGACTGCTCTGGGAATTTCCACGAGGTCACAACTGTCAACAGAGAGGAGTCCATCAAAGGAAGTGTCCAAAATTACAAGTGGATGTTCGAGACCAAGCCCATTGACCAGTTTGAGGAGGGAAAGAAGAATGTTGAGGTTATCAAAGGAATCACTAGGCAGGAGGATAGGTCAGGAGATGTCAAGATGGCCAAGTGGCTCTTTGAGACACAGACCATTGATGGCATCCATTCCAAGTTCAACCAGTCAGAGCAGCAGCAGAATTCAACAGAGCAACAGAAGGAGACTAGGAAAGGTGATGTCAAGACCTGCAAGTGGCTGTTCGAGACTCAGCCTATGGACATTTTGTACGACAAATCAGAAAAGATCCCAGATAAAGAAGAAGAGATTGAGAATACCAATGTGAAGTCTGTCACTTGGCTTTTTGAATCACAGGCTCTGGATAGCATTAAAGACAGTGAGGAGCAAAGTTTTAAATTATGCAGTACCATTCAGGATGGTGTCAAGGCTGAGGTTGGTGTGAAAACAGTGAAGCACCTTTTCGAGACAGAGACTTTAGATAGGATAAGGAAGGACACAGACACAGAGCAAGATGTTAGATATGTCAGCGAGTTGCATGTCCAGTCTGGTGATGTCTCTAGGGTCAAGGAGATCTTTGAGTCCAAGTCCTTAGATGAAATAGGTTCAGAGTCTATAAAAGTGTGTGATGAAGACGAAAGCATTCAGAAAGGATCCGTGCGTAAATGCACCTGGCTTTTTGAGAACCGTCCCATCAACACGATAAACGACAAGGAGGAAAATGGCCCAGACATGCATTGTGTCAACGACATGGAGGTTGGTGATGTCCATAACAAGAAGTTCATCTTCGAAACGTTCTCTCTGGACAAGATCCATGATAAAGATCAGTTTATGGAACACAAGTCGGAATCCGTGGAAAAGCCAGTGAGCAATGTCGATGTCAAGTCCAGCACCATGCTATTTGAGTCCCAGCCACTGTACGCCATTAGAGACAAGGAAGGCCAGTTCCACGAGGTTACCACAGTCCAGAAGGAGGAAGTGATGAGTGGTGATGTGAGAGGAGCTCGGTGGATGTTCGAGACGAAGCCTCTCGATGCCATCAAGGCGGAAAAGGAGATCTACGTGATTCGAGCTGTCACCCAGGAAGATGTAAAAAAGGGTGATGTCAAATCAGCCAGGTGGAAGTTCGAGACCCAGCCTCTGGACTCCCTAACAGCTAAGGAGGAAGACGAGGAAGCCACTGTCAAGGTTGTGGAAGACTTCGGAAACCGAAATGTGAAGCTCAACAAACAGCTCTTCGAGTCTGACCAATCAGCCAGTAAGAAGTATGTGAGGATGGTTAGTGTGACAGATGTTCAGCAAGGCGATGTCAGGACGTCCACCTGGCTCTTTGAGAACCAGCCCATCGACAGGCTGAAGGGAGAGCCAGAGGAGCAGGGCCCTGTCCAGACGGTCCACAGAGAAGACAACCAGAAAGGAGAGGTGAAACGCTGCACGTGGCTGTTTGAATCCCAGACGCTGGACAAGATCAAGGATGCTGAATCCAATATAAATGCAGCACAGGTCGTTGAGGAGGAGATCCCAAAAGCAGATGTGAAGAGCACAACCTGGCTGTTCGAGACCACACCCTTAGACAAAATTGTCACAGTTGAAAGTGTGATTGACACGCTGTCTCGTCTACATCAGCTTGAATTCATCCACTCAAGTGGAATCTTAATAGAGGCAAAAGAGATCACAAACGTCAACATGGTGAAATACCAATTTATTAAAACCGAGGGAGCACAGATTCAGAAGGAGGAGATAGTTGAAGGGAACATCAGAAACATCATGCTACAGTTATTGTCCAGATCGACTCTGAAGCCCCAGATCACTCTTCTAAAAGAGGTAGAACAGGGTAAAGTTCAGACAACAGTATTGGAAGTCCCAGTCAATCAGCCAGCATCAACGAACCAAGACAAAGATCAAAGTATACAGAAACTCATCGAAAACTTGCTTGTTCAAGATAAGCTGATGAAGAAGGGGATCGTCATGCAGGAATCTGAGGGAGGACATGCAGAGATGACTGTTTACTCCCTTCTCTGTCAAACCAAAATGGATAGTCAAGACATTACAAGGGGAGATGTGAAGTCAACTATAGGCAACCTGTTAGCTACTGCTAACAATCAGAGGACAACCGTTTCATGTAGACTAGATGAAAATGAAAAGGGAAATGTCGACTTATACAGGAGTTGCATCGAGAAAGGAGATCTCCAAAAACTGAAGAGTCTTCAAATACAGCAATCAGAATTGGATGAACTTGACCTCATGGCAAAGGAACAGATTGAGATTGTGCAAGGCGATGTGAAGGAGGCGAAGAAAAATCTTCAGAAACAGAAGGATCAAGTGGAACGTACCATTTCAGACGTCTTACCAGGGGATGTGAAGAATGCCAAAAGAGTATTTTCTACAGAGGGCTCCATTGACCTTAGTGTTGAAAACTGCATTTCTAAAGAAGAGATCATCCGTGGTGATATCTCCTCAGCTAAGCAGCAACTTGCTTTAAAACAGACTATCTCTATGGAAAAGGAGGAAATCGTGGCCGGTGACATCAAATCTACTCTGCAGTCTTTAGAAAGAGCAAAGCAACAGAGTATGCACTTGGAGCGCGATGTCATAACCCCGGGAACTATCTATGACATGGATCTAGCAACACAGGGGCCGGAATCAGAGGGAAACCAGACACAGAAAGAGGAAATTGTATCGGGAGATGTGAAGGCAGCGAAGCAGTCCCTTGAGCTGGCAAAGAACCAGAGTCTATGTGTGGAGCGTGACATCCTCGTGCCAGGCAAAATATACAATGTCAACATCTCATCTCAAGAACAGAGCTCCACGACAGTGAGGCAGTCTGCGTCTTCGTCAACCTCCAGGAGCCAGCGGATCACGACGACTTTCCGAAAGGTCAGTGACGCAGAGAGAGATCAGGAGACAATTGAGGCTTGCCAACAGGGCTACGTGTCAAGGAGTTCAGATGTAATACATGTTAGCGCAGTGGATTCACAACCAGCAGTCTCCGGCAGCATACAAGCACAAACCCACCCTTATGTAAACTCAGAGTTTGATGATGTTGAGAGGACAGGGACAGAAGAGGCAGAAGCAGAAGTGGTGAGAGGAGATATAAAAGCTGCTATTAGGTCTCTGCACAGTGCTGCGACAGAGCAGAGACCGCTAGTAGACAAACAGGAAATTGTAAGAGGTAATATGCAGATGGCGCTGCAATATCTTGAAAAGTCTAGTATAAATGTGTCCAAAGGAGACTATAAAGCTGCCATGCTATACAGGAACTCAGGTAAAGCTTATGCAGGGAGCAGAAAGGAAAGGGATGCAGAGACTGTGAAAAAGCAGTGTGTTGTAGTATCTATGCCTCCATCTGACACTGAATTATCTCCTTCGGTTTCAGTAACTCTTGGTGAACCGCCAGCCATCGCAGCACAGACTTCAGCAACTGTCACTTTTACAAATCTTGATGAAAACCCTAAAACACCCTCCACTGAAGCCCTAAGGCCACCTCCACTTCCTCCCAAAGCAAATGAAAAAACACAATACCAGAAGCCGGCTCTACCACCAAAACCACAACGCTCAAAACAAACACCCAGCGACGCAACAGAGAATACCACCCCTTCTCCAAAAACACCTAGCCCGATTAAAGGTAACCAGCAAAGCCCAGTCATTCCCCCAAAAATGAAACCAGGGAACCCATCTCCCTCTCCTCTGCCTCAGAAACCTTCATCAAATAGACAACAAACCACAAAGGACTCACAACCCGAACTGGCCTCCAATGAAACAGGCAATAGGAAAGCAAATCAATACTCACCTCAGGCCAGTGCTACCAATAACATCCCAGCCGAGTACAAAAAGTCAGTTCAGCTTAAGCAAAAGAGGGAACAGAAAAACATTGGAACAACATTGGCAGTTGATCATCGTTTGGCCATGTCAAATGGCACTGAAAATGAGATGGACAGAAACGTAATACAGAAAATCAATGCAGCAAAAGAGATCCGAATGTGCATGCAGAGCTACACAGAAGATGGTAATGCACAACAGGAAATAAACACAGACTTTCAGGTCGCAATCCAAAACTTCAGGGGGAAGGAGAAGAATGCTGTGGCCCCTGTGCTGCCAAATAAGATCAAAATAATTCGGGAAAAGGTCAGCCAAGAAAAACAGGTCACCAAAACCACCAACATGCAACAGGAGATAAACCCCTCTACTGTGCAGCAGGGGAGAACAGATATTCACAATCAGGGCTGCAATACAGATCTCCAAGAACCCTACTCCCCAACTACGACAGATAGACTTTCAGTGAGCCAACATAACAGTGACAAGCTGCCAGGAGGAGCATCCATAACAGTGACGAGCTGCCAGGAGGAGCATCACCAGAGACCTGAGGACAAAGTAGTTCTGAGGAAGAAGAAAGAAAAGAAAGAGACCGAGGACCAGCGACGTCAGAGGCTGTCTGTTCACAAAGATGACATTATGAGAGGGAACGTGAAGGCAGCGATGGAAATATTCGAGAATCTGAGGAAACGAGAGGAACTCAAGACGATCCTGTCTCAAGTTCAAGAGATAGAAGGAGAGACCAGGGAAGTGGATGTCAGTTCATTAAAGAGCTTATTCGAGAATGTACCTGCTTGGATAGTCATGCCTTGTAAACATACAAAGCAAAGTCACACAAAAGGGGAAAAGAAAGTTGAAATAGAGTTAGTGAGCAATGATATGGAAAGTGGATCTTCGGTAGAGACTGTATTCGGAGACCTAGAAAAGGCAAGCAAAGATATAATGCATTTGAAAGAGCAGACGTTAGCAAAACTTATTGACATAGAGGAGGCGATCAGAAAGGCTTTGTATTCTGTATCCAATTTAAAATCTGAGGCTGATATCGCAGGTTTATCAGGACTCTTTAACGAATCCTTGCAGACCAAGCAAAGCCTTCAACCCACCAACAACATAAGAAAAATCAGTATCGCATCCACCAAGGCCACTAAGGCCAAAACAGAACAAGCATGGGAGACATCTGAGGGGAAAACGACAGGTGTATCAGGATCGTCAAAAATATCAGAGTCAGCCTCACTCTCTCCGATACTTGACAAGCCCCAAATCAAACAATGCTCTACCTCCCCATCCTCTCCATCATTCATCTCCATTCACTCTGCTGCCAGGAAGCCTGCAGAACAGCCAAAGTCAGCACAGCCACAGTTCTCATCATTCAAGCCTAAACCAGAGCGGTGTCCTTCCCCAAGCGCCCATGGAGCCAATGGTGACCTGGGTCAACGATCTGCCTCTGATTCCCCAAACCACTTCTACAGTCCTGCTAGTCCAAGACGAAAGGTCAGCATACTGGAGGTGCAAACTGTCCCTGAGACTGTTCCTGCCGGAATCATTGGCACAAAGACTGTCAGTGAGAAATACGAGGAGATGGACTGCTTTGGCAACACATTTGTCTCGTCAAAGACTTCGACGTTTGTCACGAAGCACTCTGAGAAGTTTGGAGTAGTCACCAGTCCAACCAGGTATGAAGTCGTGACATCCCCTATCATGCAAAGGTCCGGTCATCCCTTTTCAGAAAATGCTCAGTCCAACACCAAAGAGGGTGGTACGGTTTTTGTAACATTTGGTCAACCAAAACCTGGAAAACTTTGAA
The DNA here is from genome assembly GCF_965601325.2 of Salmo salar. Classification (NCBI taxonomy): domain Eukaryota; kingdom Metazoa; phylum Chordata; class Actinopteri; order Salmoniformes; family Salmonidae; genus Salmo; species Salmo salar. The sequence continues at coordinate 48,659,123 of NC_138304.1, forward strand.
ATGACACTTTTAATGTTGCATGGTTTCCAAAATAATTTCCTTGATGTATTATTGTAACCCACATGTATCCAGTATGACCCATTTAGTTAATTATGTCATATAAATATTTCTTCTTAGCTGCAGATGATGTTATCATAATTATTAAAAGATTTGTAATAGACAGTATTGGTGTTAAATTGTGTCTCATGGACTTTTTGAACTGTAACCATAGTCAAATGTTTAGTCCTTTTATCAAATAATTGCAATATGTTTGATATATTTTCTGTTGTGTAAATTATCAATAAATATTGTATTAAATAATTATATTTACATTTGACATTTACATTTTAGTCATTTAGTAGACGCTCTCATGTCCAGAGCGACTTTTTTACTCTAAGTGTGGATATTTCTCATACTTTCTTCTGTCCAGATATTTTTTAATGGAACATTGTTTGCACCATTTTGGGAACGATCGCCAACATCATCACAACATTGCCGAAGTCAATTAAAAACAGCATAACTCTGATTACATGCTCATAGTCCACTTTCAGTACAGCAAATTATGAACACCAACAGTATCTATGCATTTAGTGAAAGAACTGTGTAAATATATGGTATAACAGTACAATCATCATCACATTGTTACTATCGTCATAGTTTCAGTCGCCTGAGAAGGAGATATGCTCCGCCTGCCTGACCCCTGTCTACCCCATGGAGAAAATGGTGGCCAATAAACTGGTGCTTCACAACAACTGCTTCTGCTGCAAACATTGTAAAAAGAAGCTCAGGTGAGATATTTCCTGTGATACCGGTATAGCCAATGCAAATCAATCAATCAATCAATCAATCAATCAATCAATCAATCAATCAATCAATCAATCAATCAATCAATCAATCAATCAACATATATAGAATGAACCATTACATGAGATATGCAACCACCCATGATCTTTAGTGTGTGAATTCTCAAAATCTATTTCTAACTGAAGTCATTCAAAAGCATTTTAAAAGGAATGAGAAACTAAATCAAGCAAACAAAATACAATTCATTAATTTCTAATAGGCCTACAACATGACTATATATGTTTGACTTCATTGCAGCATTCGAAACTATTCATCTCTTTATGGAGAGTTCTACTGCATTTCCCACTACGACCAGCTTTTTAAAAGGAAGGGAAATTATGATGAGGGGTTTGGGCACAAACAACACAAAGATCGCTGGCTTCCAAAGCCCCAAGAACCTGAACCAGATAACAAGAATGACAAGAAGATCCCCAAAGGCTCTACAAGATCTAAAGGCCCTAAAGCTAACATGACAGTTGGTGATTTTGTTGATGGTTTAGCAGGGCCCTCTGCAGATGTCAGTCAGGGAAAGTCAGTCAGGGAACCTATTATTAACAGTAGTCCTGATAGCAGGAACAAGCTGAAGCATAGTTGGCCACCAGAGAAGAAATGGACAGGGGTTAGTCGTCCAAGTGCACAGCAGGTTAACACTCCGAGACCAAACGTGCCAGTTACTGACACACCAACTCAGGAAAGGTCATTGATTAATCATCGATCAGAAAACCTAGCAGGGAAAAATACACCAAAGAGAAATCAGGTTGAAGTAAGGAAAGAGGTGCTTTCAGAACAGGACAAGATACACCCTACTGCTACAGCTTCAGGAAGGAGGGAAATATCAAAAACAGATGTGATTGACTCACCTGAGGCACCTCGTACAGAGAAGACCAGACCATGGAGTGTTTCATCCAAAAGAGCCCTCTTTCAACAGGAAACAGTGACCACGGTGAAAACCGTTGTCTCTTCATCTCGTACAGTGCCAGGAAGCTCGGTCACCACCACAAAACATAAAACAGAGCAGGTTAAGTCAACGCTATCAGCAGTAAAGAAATACAATTCGATTTCTGATGAGAAGACTGATTCTGTGGGCAAAACTAAAAAGTCTGTTCGGTTTTCACCAAGCCTTGATGATGATCTTGACAAAGAGGACAGTCCATCTGCCTCTGAGTTGAATTCAGATAGAGAAAATGAGAATCAAAATGATCACCCAGGTTATGCTTCTGTTGAGGAGATAGATAACAATATCACAATGAAGCAAGATCATTTGTCAGTTGAGGCAGAGGAAATAGAAGTACAAAGTGAGGCGATTTATAATCCATATCAATATAATTCCCATGAAAATATTACAGATCCCTATGAATACAATTCCCATGAGAAAATGGAAGGACTCAATGGTGAACATGTTGACAGTCCTCAAGTATCTGTTGCAGAGCATACAGGTATTGGTGTCAGCCAGGAGAACACACAGTTCGAGGTTCCAGTGGCTGTCAACACAAACAGCGAGAGTCTAAATGGACTATTACTGACCTCTGATATTGTTGATGAACCACATGTTGTCCAAGTAAACGATCATTCAACTCCTGAGGCGAAAACAGTGAATCTCCCAGAACCTGCAGGGAAGATGGACATTGGAGCAGAACAATTGGAACAATCTGATTCCGTGGATCAAAAGATCAGGGAAAGCGAGCCGAACCTTGAGGAGAAGAATCGTACAAATAATGAAAATCAACTTGACGGCAGTGATGAAGTACAACAGCAGGAGACGACGGTTGACCAGTCGAAGGGTGTAGGGAGATCCAACTCTTCGAAGAGCTCTGTTAACAAACAGAATGAGAAGACACCTATGAAAAAGGGAGGATCCTGGTCTAATCGAAAAAGTCCTTTGTCCAAACTTTTCACGTCAGGTGGAAATGAAAAGACCAACAAGGCTGAAACTACAGATAAGAAGAAACCTGACGCCAAACCCAGGAGCATCTTGGGAAAACTGTTCCAATCATCACCAGATAAAGGACAGGCCTTGAAGAAAACCCAAGAGACCAAAGCAGACACAGAAGTTGAAAGGAGAGAAACAGTCAATGTTCAGACAGAAGAGAAACATGTTGAAGGTATGAAGAATGAGGTATTTGATACAGAAAAAGGAACACCTTCGGAACAACCAGAGGGTGTAAGTAATGTCATTGAAAACTCCCTTTCTGAAGACCTCAATCCATTTAACAGTGTTCTAATTGAAAGTAATACCACGGACACCCTCCCATCACTTGAGTCTACGGTTCCTTTGACTGTCCCTGATTTCACAGGTGACATTCTATCTCCTGTAGAGCCTAATCTGCTTGCCTCTGGATACATCAGCTCTGTGATGGATGCTGAGGATATGAATCCATTCAGTGATCCCGAGCCAACGTCACAGGGAAGCGAAGTTGAAAGCCTGTCAATTTTCGACACTGTTATGCCTGTCTCCAGTGATCTCAATTCTAGTTCCACTGTTATGAACGAAAGTAATACCACGGACACCCTCCCATCACTTGAGTCTACGGTTCCTTTGACTGTCCCTGATTTCACAGGTGACATTCTATCTCCTGTAGAGCCTAATCTGCTTGCCTCTGGATACATCAGCTCTGTGATGGATGCTGAGGATATGAATCCATTCAGTGATCCCGAGCCAACGTCACAGGGAAGCGAAGTTGAAAGCCTGTCAATTTTCGACACTGTTATGCCTGTCTCCAGTGATCTCAATTCTAGTTCCACTGTTATGAACGAAAGTAATACCACGGACACCCTCCCATCACTTGAGTCTACGGTTCCTTTGACTGTCCCTGATTTCACAGGTGACATTCTATCTCCTGTAGAGCCTAATCTGCTTGCCTCTGGATACATCAGCTCTGTGATGGATGCTGAGGATATGAATCCATTCAGTGACCCCGAGCCAACGTCACAGGGAAGCGAAGTTGAAAGCCTGTCAATTTTCGACACTGTGATGCCTGTCTCCAGTGATCTCAATTCTAGTTCCACTGTTGTGAACGATACAGAGATGACAGTTGCTGATAAAATATTAGAGACCTCAACCGATCAGACTTTAACTTCTAAGAGTGGTGACGACGTATCCTGTCCAGCTCCTGGACCACTTTGGGACACAATTGACGACCCTTTTGGAAATGGTGTAAATTCTAGACCAGCTGTCCCACTGTCCACTCAGACAAACCCAGACGCATCTCTAAACCTCATGAATCAAACGTTTGGCGAAGTGGGGGTAGAAGAAAATAATCTCAGCGAAGGAGGGCTTTTTAATCTGGGTGGAGAGGTTTTTCAAGAATCTCCCAATCCTTTTGATCCACCACAACCTCAAGAGGAGATATTCATCAAGGTCTCAGGAGACACATCATCATCATCAACAGTATCTCTGAGCCATGATTTTCTCTCTTCCAGTGCTCCTGCTGCCGATTCCTTCAGCATATTAGGGTCTCAAATGAAATCTACAGAGAATCAAGATATATTCGGGATTGGTAACGAGTTTATAGTCCCTGACCAAGCAAGGCAGGGTGAAACCAATACCACTGAACAAGATCACACTGAGATGCAGAGCCAAAATCTATTTGACTTGAGTATATCCACACCAATAGAGGCAGTGTCGAACGACGTTGGTTTTGACATATTCGGCACAGAGTGTAGTATTAGTATCCCTGCTCAATCACCTGCTTCCATTGTGTTCGGCCAAGATGGAACAGACCCCTTTGCGGATCCTTACACATTTTCTGATGACATCTTTGGGATGAGTAATAATTCAGTCAGTGGAGACACTGTGACAGAGAAGCCCAGTCAAACCAATTCCAACTCTAGCACCTTTGAAGATTTCCTAGGGTTAGAGACTCCAGAAATTGCCATCACCCCTGTTGCTCCTGCACAAAGCCAGAGTTTATTTACTGATGATAACTTCTCTTCGGAGCCTGTAATGCAGCCATCTTCTGCACCAAGCAATCCCGATATGTTCATGGATGGATTTCTGGATCCTATCGGTGGAAACACTGCAACATCGACAGTGACAGCAACGTCTGCTTCTGACAATAGCTGGATGGATGACTTTTTAGGATAATTAAACACAAAAACTACGTTTTAAGTCAGAAGTAGGCATTGGTCTGAAGCCGAAAAAGAAAGGAAATTCACATGAGCATCGCCAGGCCTACTTCACCTATGCACTACTGAGGTTTTACTACTACAGTAGCTATGTTGGTCTATTGTACTTCAAACAATGTGTATGCAGGTTGTTTATGATGCAAAGCTTCTCAAACAGCCTAATTCATACTCAGAGGTGCTCCCACAATGTGATTTGTACTGCATGTAACCTCCACTAGTTAGCCACTAGATAGTATGCCTTGATCTGAGAGTAATGCTATATACAGTGAGGTCCTAACTTATTGACACCCTTGATAAAGAGGAGCAATAATGACAGTGTAAATAAATAATTAAAATACCTAAATACCCGCTATATCGTATGCTCCAAAAATATATTTTATACTAATACAATTGCTCAGCAAAAGAATGTATGGGTCAAAATTATTGACACCCCTAAAGATTCTTAGAAATAAAGTGGTCAAAAGTTTAGTATTTGGTCCCATATTCTTAGCATGCAATGACTACATCAAGCTTGTGACTCTACAAACTTGTTGGATGCATTTGAGAATGTATGTGAGAAAGTTACAGAGGGTCAAAGATCATACCCCCAAGATGCTACACCCTCACCATTACCAATAACAGGGGAGGTTAGCATGTCTTAGGGGTTATGATCTTTGATCCTCTGTAACTTTCTCACTCATCATTATTCACGATTCATTCAGGATAATCCGTAATCATGGTAGCGTCCATATTAATGTAGAAGTGTTTAGAAACATATTCTATTCTTATTTACAATAAATGTGACTTTAAAATGACAATACAATACATTAATTTACCATTAATTTATATTGGGCACATAATAATCTGAAAAACAACCAAAACAAACTGCAAATGCATCCAACAATGTATAACATGAATGTGAAAACACTTTAATTAAATATAAAATCCTTTTCTTGCGTAGTTACGATTTAGTAGCTTGAAAAAGCATTGATCTAGTGATGCATAAGTATATACTGTCTTAATCTAAACTGCATTTTAGAATGTGATCGAAAACTATTCTGTTTCTTGTGTTGTCATTAATAACATTGAATTATGATAAATGTGTAATAAAATACTGCTTCTAACAGATTTCCCATAAAATGCATCATATTGCACTTCATAATGCAAATTATATCCTAAGCGCTGACAAAACTTTTATTAAAGACATGATGTAATGAACAGAATGCCACAGTTTTCTGTCCAATCATCTTTAATGATTGTGCATACGGTATAGCCCATCTTCTTTTCAGATTATTTATAGTGAATTAATCTTCATTACAGTCTGTTTGAAGGCATGACAGCATTTAAAAAAAAAAATCTAATTGTCTTTATTGACTTTATGTTGTATATATTACAACCTGTTTCATATTATTTACTGCAATGCAGTCTTGCAGTTTGTCCAAAAGTAGAAAGTCAAAAATATTTGAATGAATCTGAAGTGCATGAACCTTTAAACTGATATTGTAAATGTTGCATTTGTTCTTCAGATGTTTCTAATTGAATGTTCCTCAATGATTGAGATTTTTTTGTATAGTGCCTTAAAAACATTTAAACAATCAAAAATATAAATAATATACAGTGCATTCGGAAAGTATTCAGACCCCTTCACTTTTTTTCACATCTTGTTATATTACAGCCTTATTCTAAAATTGATTAAATTGTTTGCCATCTACATACAATACCACATAATGACAAAGCAAAATATTTTTTTTGACATTTTTGCTAATTTATTTTTAAAAAAGCAAACAGAAATATCACATTTACATAACTTTTCAGACCCTTTACTCAGTACTTTGTTGAAGCACCTTTGGCAGCGATTACAGCGATACCCAAGAGTCTTCTTGGGTATGACGCTACAAGTTTGGCACACCTGTATTTGGGGAGTTTCTCCCATTCTTCTCTGCAGATCCTCTAAAGCTCTGTCAGGTTGGATGGGGAGCATCACTGCACAGCTATTTTCAGGTCTCTCCAGAGACGTTCGATTAGGTTCAAGTCGGGGCTCTGGCTGGGCCACTCAAGGACATTCAGAGACTTGTCATGAAGCCACTCCTGCGTTGTCTTGGCTGTGTGCTTAAGGTCGTTGTTCTGTTGGAAGGTGAACCTTCGCCCCAGTCTGAGGTCCTGAGTGCTCTGGAGCAAGGTTTTCATCAAGGATCTCTCTGTACTTTGCTCCTTTCATCTTTCCCTCAATCCTGACTAGTGTCTCAGTCGCTGCCGCTGAAAAACATCCCCACAGCATGATGCTGCCACCATCCTGCTTCACCGTAGGGATGGTGTCAGGTTTCCTCCAGACGTGACGCTTGGCATTCATACCAAAGTGTTCACTTTTGGTTTCATCAGACCAGATAATCTTGCTTCTCATGTTCTGAGAGTCTTTAGGTGCCCATTGACAAACTCCAAGTGGGCTGTCATGTGCATTTTACTGAGGAGTGGCTTCTGTCTGGCCACTCTAACATAAAGGCCTGATTGGTGGAGTGCTGCAGAGATGGTTGTCCTTCTGGAAGGTTCTCCCATCTCCACAGAGGAACTCTAGAGCTCTGTTCTGCGTTCTTCTGTTCTTTCAAGTGTGATTTTCCAAGAACACCTGAGAGAGTATACTGTCTAGTATGGGACAAGGCAGAGCACTTAAAATCCGCTAAATTTGAAACATACTTCAAGGTGACCTCTAACCTAAACAGGAAACCGCATCATCAGCCAGCGTCAACAAAGCTATCTTTTATGCTAGCTAGCTACATCTGTTTACATTATAGACAATTTAGCACCGTGAGCAACTAGTGCTTGCAATTCAGTGAACGGAGATATTTAACACAAATAACAAGTATCAGAATACATTTTATCAGTACCTGTTAGTGAATTAAGCTGACACACACCAGAATAATTTTTTGTGGGGTCCTCCTCTCACAAATTGCTTGATCTGCTGCTACATCGTTGTGGACCTTTTCATTTTATTTAACTAGGCAAGTCAGTTAACAAATTCTTATTTACAATGATGGCCTACCCCGGCCAAACCCTAACGACGCTGGACCAATTGTGCACCGCCCTCTATGAGATTCCCAATCAAGGCTGGTTGTGATACAGCCTGGAATCGAACCAGGGCCTGTAGTGATGCTTCTCACACTGAGATGCAGTGCCTTAAACCGCTGCGCCACTTGGCAGCCCCCTAACAGGAAAGCTTTCATGCAATCTACAGAGGCTGAAGCCAAAAAAAATATGATATAGTAAAATAAGCTATTTTACTTACTGTTTAAGAGTGATAACTAAATATTTTCTGTAAATATTTTCTTAACTCTTCTTGAACTGCACTGTTGGTTAAGGGCTTGTAAGTAAGCATTTCACGGTAAAGTCTACACTTGTTGTATTCAGCGCATGTGACAAATAAAGTTTGATTTGATTTGATAACTAGCCCGAATAGTGGTGTTTCACTGTGAAGCCAATATTTCATTGCATCAGGACTGCTGGTGTTTCATTTCCAGTTAGCAGGCATTGTAATACATTCATACAACTATAACAGCCATGCCTATTATTAAAACGACACCGACGTTGAAGATAGCGTGGTTTTATATTCACCTTGATGCATTGATAACTAATATTGCTAGGTGATATGATGTAATACAACTAGAATAAAAGGCCTAGGCTACTTCCTCCTAATGTAAGCTAAATGCTTTGGATACAAAACAAAATCACTGGCATGTTATGAAAGACAATGTCCAATTTAATTATATACGTTCATATCAAATAGGAATATATATTACATTTAATGAATAGACCATTGTAATATTATTAAGGCCTTTATCGCTCCCTACAGGGGACAAGACAGATAAACTGCAGTCCCCTAGATATTCACGGCTCTAAACTCAGAACTGTGTGGAGACATCAACACTTGTCATGTTTAATTAATATTAACCCTTTTATTGGTTCACCTTCATCTGCATGAATCCTTAAAACACGGTCCATTGTACAAAAGTTGTATTGGTCGTATGTACAGGATAAACATGGTTCAATTAAATGCTTACTTGCAGGTTCCTTCTCGACAATGCAACAACAATAAGAAATAAAAGATAATATGAACATGAAGTAAATGGCTCAGTAGAATAGAAAACATTTTAACATCCCCAAGTGAGGGACATCAAAGAGACTAACAATCAAAAAGGCTTGTTCAGTATACCTAATTCAACTAACTGTGGTCGAAATTGTAGACGATAAATAGTTGAAGATGGTGGGCAGGAATAAAAACTTGCACACGGTGCAGTCCATTGTACAAAATAAGAAAATTTTCAAGTTTGGTCACCTCCCTGACCAAGGCCCGTCTCCCCTCCCAGATTGAGGGGGACGTTCAAATCCAATCAAATGTTATTTGTCACATGCACTGAATACAAAAGGTGAAATGCTTACTTTACAAGCCCTTAACCAACAATACAGTTCAACAAATATACTTAATAATAAAATATTTACTAAATAATCTCAAGTAAAAAAAAAATCGAATCAATCACATGGTAACACACAAGAAATGTACATAACAATAATGAGGCTATATACAGGGGGTACCGGTACCGAGTCAATGTGCGGGGGGGGGGGGGGCTACGGCTTGGGGGCTGTTAAGGTCTAGACTTGGCGCTCCGGTACTGCTTGCCGTGCGGTGGCAGAGAGAACAGTCTATGACTTGGGTGACTGGAGTCTTTCACAATTTTTTGGGCCTTCCTATGACACGCCTAGTATATAGGTCCTGGATGTCAGGAAGTTTTGCCCCAGTGATGTACAGGGCCGTACGTACTACCCTCTGTAGCACCTTCCGGTCAGATGTTGAACAGTTACCATACCAGGCGATAATGCAACCGGTCAGGATGCTCTCGATGGTGCAGCTGTATAACTTTTTGAAGATTTTTTCAGTCTCCTGAGGGGGAAAAGGTGTTGTTATGCTCTCTTCACAACTGTGTTCGTGTGTTTGGACCATGATAGTTTGTTGATGATGTGGACACCAAGGAACATGAAACTCTCGACCCGCTCCACTTCAGTCCCGTCGATGTTAATGTGGGTCTGTTAGCCCTCCTTTTCCTGTAGTCCACGATCAGCTCCTTTGTCTTGCTCACATTGAGAGATTGTTGTCCTGGCACTACACTGCCAGTTCTCTGACCTCCTCCCTAAAAGCGGTCTCGTCGTTGTTGGTGATCAGACCTACCACTGTTGTGTCGTCAGCAAACTTAATGATGGGGTTGGAGTCGTGCTTGGCCACAAGGAGTCGTGTGTGAACAGGGAGTACAGGAGGAGGCTAAGCACGCACCCCTGAGTGGCCAGTGTTGAGGAACAGTGTGGCAGATGTGTTGTTGCTTACCCTTACTGCCTGAGGGCGGCCCGTCAGGAAGTCCAGGATCCTGTTGCAGACAGGTGTTCAGTCCCAGGGTCCTTAGCTTAGTCATGAGCTATGTGGGCATTATGGTGTTGAACGCTGAGCTGTAGTCAGTGAACAGCATTCTCACATAGGTGTTCCTTTTGTCCAGGTGGGAAAGGGAAATGTGGAGAGTGATTGAGATTGCGTCATCTGTGGATCTGTTTGGGCGGTATACGAATTGGAGTGGGTCTAGGGTTTCTGGCATGATGGTGTTGATGTGAGCCATGACCAGCATTTCAAGGCACTTCATGGCTACAGACGTGAGTGCTATGGGGCGGTAATCATTTAGGCAGGTTACCTTCTCTGTCTTGGGCACAGGGATTATGGTGGTCTGTTTGGAACATGTGGGTATTACAAACTCGGCCAGGGAGAGGTTGAAAATGTCAGTGAAGACACTTGCCAGTTGGTCCGCGCATGCTTTGAGTACATGTCCTGGTAATCCGTCTGGCCCGTGGCTTTGTGAATGTTGACCTGTTTAAAGGTCTTGATCACATCGGCTACGGAGAGCGTGGTCACACAGTCATCCGGAACAGCTGGTGTTCTCATGAATGCTGCAGTGTTTCTTGCCTCAAAGCGAGTATAAAAAGGCATTTAGCTTGTCTGGTAGGCTCGCGATACTGGGCAGCTCGCAGTTGGGTTTCCCTTAGTAGTCCGCTCTGACGAGCATCAGAGACGGCTTAGTAGGATTCAATCTTAGTCTTGTACTGATGTTTTGACTGTTTGATGGTTCATCTGAGGGCAAAGAAGGATTTCTTATAAGCGTCCAGATTAGTGTCCCGCTCCTTGAAAGCGGAAGCTCTAGCCTTTAGCTCGGTGCAGATGTTGCCTGTAATCCATGGCGTCTGGTTGAGAAATGTACGTACGGTCACTGTGGGGACGACGTCATCGATGCACTTGCTGATGAAACACATTTTCCAGTCTGTGCTAGCAAAACAGTCCTGTAGCGTAGCATCCACGTCATCTGACCACTTCTGTATTGAGCGAGTCACTGGTAATTCCTGCTTTAGTATTACTTGTTATTGTACTTGTACTTTTACTTGTTATTGTTATTATGGTCAGATTTGCCAAATGGAGGGTGCGGGAGAGCTTTGTATACATCTCTGTGTGTGGAGTAAAGGTTGTCTAGAGGTTTCTTTCCTCTGGTTGCACATCTGACATGCTGGTAGAAATGAGGTAAAATGGATTTATGTTTGCCTGCATTAAAGTCCCCGGCCACTAGGAGCGCTGCTTCTGGATGAGCATTTTCTTGTTTGCTTATGGCCTTATACAGCTCGTTGAATGCAGTCCCAGTGCCGGCATCGGTTTGTGGTGGTAAATAGACAGCTACGAATAATATAGATGTGAACTCTCTTGTTAGATAGTGTGGTCTACAGCTTATCATGAGTTATTCTACCTCAGGCGAGCAATACCTTGAGGCTTCTTTAATATTAGACATCGCGGACCAGCTGTTATTGACAAATAGACACACACCCCCGCCCCTTGTCTTACCAGACGTAGCTACTCTGTCCTGACGAAAAATGGAAAATCCAGCCAGCGCTATATAATCCGTGTCATTGTTCAGCCAAGTCTCGGTGAAACATAAGATATTACAGTTTTTAATGTCCCGTTGGTAGGATATTCTTAAATTGTAGATCGTCCAGTTTATTTTCCAATGATTGCACGTTGTCCAATAATACAGAGGGTAGTGGTGGTTTACTCACTCGCCGACTAATTCTCACAAGGCACCCAGGCCTCCGCCCCCTGTATTTCCATCTTTTCTTTATGCGAATGACGGGGTCGAGGGCCTTGTCTCCGGGAAGCAGTACATCTTTTGCGTTGGACTCATTAAAGACAAAAACTTTGTCCAGTTCGAGGTGAGTAATCACTGTTCTGATGTCCAGAAACTCTTTTCAGTCATAAGAGATGGTAGCAGCAACATTATGTACAAAATTAGTTACAAAAAAAATCGAAAAAACAAACAAAATAGCAAAGTTGTTTAGGAGCCAGTAAACCGGCAGCCATCCCCTCCATTGTTCAATGCTGCAGGTGGACTCCAATCAAGTTGTTGAAACATCTCAAGGATGATCAATGGAAACAGGATGCAACTGAGCTCAATTTCCAATCTCATAGCAAAGGGTCTGAATACTTATGTAAATTAGGTATATATATATATATTTTTTTATACATTTAAAAAAAAATCTAAAAACCTATTTACGCTTTGTCATTATGGGGTATTGTATGTAGATTGCTGAGAATTGTTTTTATTTAATACATTTTAGTATTAGGCTGTAACGTAACAAAATGTGGAAAAAGTCAAGGGGTCTGAATACTTTCCGAAGGCATCAATAGAAGTGACCACGTCTGTTGGTGCCGGCCATGACAAACTGGGCAAGTCTTCAGTCTATGAAGAAGACTATCATGCCAGCAAGGATGCACTGGCCAAATCCACCTAGTGTCTGACTCAAACAAGATGCATAAGAACGTCTTGTCACTCCGACCCATTCAGTTGCTGTGTGGAAGGAACATGTAATAATGTTAAACAACTTAATATGACCGGCTGACTGACAAATCATTGACTAAGTTTTGTTATCTCATGTTTATTCCTTTAGAAGGTAGGTTTGTTTGGAATGGAAATGATTTGACCTAGTATCACCCACCATATGCGATCCCTACTAAAAACTGGGATGCCATATACAAATAAAAGTTTGGAGACAAGCCTGTCGTTACAGTAAAAATGAGCATAATAACCATGGGTATCTGAGTTGCTCGTTGGCGACCAAATCTGGAAGAGAAAAGGGGAGAAAACCATGTTGGTTAAAACTGTTTTAAACCTCCTTTTGAAGGTTTGATGAATGTTCCTCTGAAAAAAACTTTTTTATGTTTGGTTGCATTTTTACAGAGTGACAGAAGACCAGAAGTAAAAGATGTCATTCAAAATGTACATTTATGAATATAACTACTGATCCCTGAAGGAGGTATAACAGACTATATTTTTTCTACCTTTACTTAGCTAGGCAAGTCAGTTAAGAACAAATTCTTATTTTCAATGACGGCCTAGGAATGATAGCCTAGGAGTAGGTTAACTGCCTTGCTTAGGGGTAGAACAGATTTGTTTACCTTGTCAACTCAAGGATTTGATATTGTAACCTTTTGGTTACTAATCTAACACTCTAACCATTAGGCTACCTGCCGCCAATGGGGCAGAAGAACCAATCATATTCACTTGAAGAAAACTAAAATCACGCCCAACAGGCCAATGGATGCCGAGCCCGCCCTCGGAAGCCACTCCTTCCTGCCTATAATAACAGGGCTCGTATTAATTTCCTCAATTCAGTACTGCTCTTTAGTGAGCCCAAATCACCTGACGACGCTGGGCCAAAATATGCTATACCTCGTTTGCTCCTTCAGGGAACAGTGTTATTTTCAAAACTGTACTTTCCCTTTCAGTCGGTCACTCGGTATAGCATACTATAGGGACATACAATCCCACCTCAAGCTGGCTCAGAGGGTACCGAACTAGGAGGCCCACGGCAGCCTAACCACACACAGGTTCCACCGGCAACAAAAATAGGATAAAGAAGCCACTTTTTTCCTTAATATCCGAGAAGCCTGAACTGTCATAGCCTCATGAAGCCTGAACTGTCATAGCCTCATGAAGCCTGAACTGTCACAGCTTCATGAAGCCTGAACTGTCATAGCCTCATGAAGCCTGAACTGTCAGATCACCATATCGGGAACCAGAACCTGCTGCAACTTGGCTATGCGCACTGACACACTGCCACTGCAGTCAAATTCGATAGACCACATGGTTCCAAGAACAATACATACCTTGCAATCCTGAAATCAAACAAGGAACCGTAAGTCCAAAACAACAGAACACCTGTAGTGACTGGTAAAGAGCACACAAGCGCCGACCAGAGTCAATGAACCACGGCAGCCCAAGGCTCAAACCTACAGGAAACTGTGGTAACCCTGATACTGCGCACTTTACGAGTTGCTGTATCCCAAGGCAGCCCAAGGACCAACCCGGATAAATATGCAACTTCCGTTCTGTCTAAAGGCGGCCGAAACAGTTCAGAACCATTCGTGCATACAGTACCAGTCAAAAGTTTGGACACACCTACTCATTCAAGGATTTTTCTTAATTTTTTACGATTTTCTAAATTGTAGAATAATAGTGAAGACATAAAAACTATGAAATGACACATATCGAATCATGTTGTAACCAAAAAAGTTTGAAACAAATCAAAATATATTTTCTATGTGAGATTCTTCAAAGTAGCCTGCCTTTATGACAGCTTTTCACACTCTTGGCATTCTCTCAACCAGCTTCATGAGGTAGTCACCTGGAGTGTGCAAAGCTGTCACACTCTTGGCATTCTCTATAGTAAAATAGTAAAAAATTAAGAAAAACCCTGGAATGAGTAGGTTAACCTTTCTTTTTACTATTTTCCACATTGTAGCCTCGATTCTTCTTGGGTATGATGCTACAAGCTTGGCACACCTGTATTTGGGGAGTTTCTCCCATTCTTCTCTGCCGATCCTCTCAAGCTCTGTCAGGCTGGATGGCGAAAGTCGCTGCACAGCTATTTTCAGGTCTCTCCAGAGATGTTAGATCTGGTTCAAGTCCAGGCTTAATTGATTGATTGAATTTATTTGACAATTTGTAAAATCCATACATAAGGGTGCTCCAGCTGGTGACGCCTCCACATACAATTTAAGAAAACCATCAAGGGTAACATAATGAAGGTTAACAGCTTATTTCTATTTGGCTGGGCCACTCAAGGACATTCAGAGACATGTCCCAAAGTCACTCCTGCGTTGCCTTGGCTGTGTGCTTAGGGTCATTGTCCTGTTGGAAGGTGATCCTTCGCCCCAGTCTGAGGTGCTGGGAGCTCTGGAGCAGGTTTTCATCAAGGTTCTCTCTGTACTTTGCTCCATTCATCTTTCCCTCGAACCTGACTAGTCTCCCAGTCCCTGCCGCTGAAAAACATCTACACAGCATGATGCTGCCACCACTATGCTTCACCATAGGGACGGTGCCAGGTTTCCTCCAGACGTGACGCTTGGCATTCAGACCAAAGAGTTCAATCTTGGTTTCATCAGACCAGAGAATCATGTTTCACATGATTCACATTGTCTGAGAGAACTTTAGGTGTCTTTCGGCAAACTCCAAGTGGGCTGCCATGTGCCTTTTACTGAGGAGTGGCTTCCGTCTGATCACTCTACCATAAAGGCCTGACTGGAGGAGTGCTGCAGAGATGGTTATCCTTCTGGAAGGTTCTCCCATCTCCACAGAGGAACTCTGGAGCTCTGTCAAAGTAGCTTCCCTGTGGCTCAGTTGGTAGAGCATGGTGTTTGCAATGCCAGCATGGTGTGTGCAATGCCAGGGTTGTGGGTTTGATTCCCATGGGGGGCCACTACAAAAAAATGTGTATTAAATGTATGCATTCACTACTGTAAGTCGCTCTGGATAAGAGTGTCTGCTAAATGACTAAAATGTAAAAAAACGTATCCCCTGATTGTTAAGTTTGGCTGAGCGGCCAGCTCTAGGAAGAGTCTCCCATTTAAGAATGATGGAAGCCACTGTGTTCTTGGGGACCTTCAATGCTGCAGAAATGTTCTGGGCCTCCACACAATCCTGTCTTGGATCTCCACAGACAATTCCTTCGACCTCATGGGTTGATGTTTGCTCTGACATGCACTGTCAACTGTGGGACCTTACATACACAGGTGTGTGCCTTTCAAAATCATGTCCAATCAATTGAATTTACCAATCAAGTTGTAGAAACATGTCAAGGATGATCAATGGAAACAAGATGCACCTGAGCAAAAACGTGAGTCTCATAGCAAAGGGTTTGAAAACATATGTAAATAAGGTATTTCTGCTTTATTTATTTTTATTAATTTGCTAAAATGTACAAAAATCTGTTTTTAAACTGTAAAACTGGTAAACCAAAAAACAAAGAAGTAAATATTTTTCCAGCAGTCATAGTCCAAAAGCTTTGATAAAATGGCATTTCTCATAGAGGTGCATACACGTATGCAGTAACAAGGGAAATTAGAAACAGAAAAAGTGAAATTCATTCCAACATTCTATTATCAACATACCTGGATGAAGGCGCAAGATGTTCTCATGTATGGGGAGTGCTGCATCTCCCCGGAAAACATGAGGACTTGGCGTTGTGGTACCTGGCAGGACAGCTGGCAGTGGTAAATCATGGGTTTTCTGAAGCAGTTTGGACCCAAAAAAACTCTCTTGAAACATTCCACCATAGCTCTCTCGACCATATGCCCCTACAACCACCATTGTGAGCCTGTTGCGGGCATCTTCTCTGTCTCCATATCTCACCTATTATACAATATGTGTTGCTAGGTACATCAAATCTAGTAGATACATGGCAATACGCACAACTTCAATTTTCTCGCTATTTTGTTTCTCTGTGTACACTATTTTATTTTCCCACGCGTGTCTTCCATGTTTGGGTGTCGTCATTTCCTTGTTTGGCCGTAGATGGATATTACCAGTTGCTCACTCTCTACTGTCATTTTTCAAGCGAAAGTCTTTTGAGGGATCATGCAAGCACCCTCGTTCGGTTCGCCCAGCCGACTTTCGCTAGCCAGCCGAACTGAAGCATGCTGACACCTTAAAGGAAAACTCCACCCAAAAACTCACTTCCGGTATTTATTTCATTAGTCCATTGTTGACATAGTCCCAAAATCTTTTGCTTGTCATCAATCAAGTTTTCAAGATATGTAACTTTCAAAATACTGAAATCATCTCTGTATCGGGGTGATGATTTCTGCATTTTGAGAGTCACATATCTTGAAAACTTGATAGAGCAGGGCCTTGATATCAAAACTGTAACTTGGCCACTTAGGAACATTCACTGTCTTTTTGGTAATCAACTCCAGTGTAGATTTGGCCTTGTGTTGTAGGTTATTGTCATGTTGAAAGGTGAATTAATCTCCCAGTGTCTATTGCACAGCAGACTGAAGTAGAGGTCTGCATGGGACTGATTTCTTCTTCCTGTCTGTAGCTTTTCATACCACACCCGTCTGTTACTCTAGGCGTATGTGACATAGCTCACTTGCCAGCCAGGGTCCAGGAAATTTTGCGTAATGTAGGCAATATAATAATGCACAAAAATAACCAAAAATATTGCTTAGGTTAAATTACCAGAGATTCTCACATGACCCATTATATTAAGGTATCGATATTACTGAGCTATATCAGCCAATATTCCAGACATAGTCTGAAGACAGCAGAGTCGGAGTGATTAGCATTTTCTCTTGAGATATTTTGTATAGCCTACGATTTTCAGACGAAGACAAATATGGGTGATCAACATTTATTTCCAGGCAATAAATATACAGGCAACTATAGGCTAATCATATTTAATAAGTACATTTTCCTTGGAAAGATACCTGATAGTGATTCTCTGCCCATGCATAGTACATCCAACTAGGATCGGAGATGTAGGCCACTTAACTTGAAGCAGCGAAATGCTGAGAGTGTGTGAATAACGTGACAAAGATGTGCTTTTAATACAATTGGTTAGCCTAGGCAGAAAGATGACCGTTTCCAAATAATCTGCGGTACAAGAAAAATATTTTCATCCCAAAATCGTCTGTCTGACTGCCCTCTCCCACGCCGCAATGATCTCTGTCGGACCCACTTGCATCCCCCCGGAATGCAGCCCTCTAGACTGAAGTAGGTTTTCCGCTAGGATTTTGCCTGTGCTTAGCTCCATTTATTTTTTTTATCCTGAAAAACTCCCCAGTATTTGCCAACGTCAAGCATACCCATACCGTGATGCAGCCACCACCATGCTTGAAAATAAGGAGGCAGTTATTAAGTGATGTGTTAGATTTTCCCCAAACATAAGGCTTTGCATTTAGGCCACAGTGTATTCCTTTGCTGTGTTTTTTTCCAGTATTACTTTGTTGCATACAGGATACATGTTTTGGAGTATTCTGTATATTTATTTTCTTTCACTTTGTCATTTAGGTCATTATTGTGGAGTCACTACAATGTTGTTGATCCAACCTCAGTTTTCTCCCATCACAGCAATTGATCTGTAACTGTTTTAAAATCACCAATGGCCTCTTGGTAACATCCTTGAGCAATTTCATTCCTGTCCTGCAGCTTAGTTCAGAAGGACGACTGTATCTTTGATGTGTCTGGGTGGTTTAATACATAATCCACAGCATAATTATTAACTTGACCATGCTTAAAGAGATTCTCAATGTCTTGATTTGTTATTGTTACCCATCTACCAATCACAGGCCTTTTTCTTGGTTTTTGAAAAGCTCCCTGGTCTTTGTAGTAGAATCTGTGCTTGAAATTCAATACTTGACTGGGGGACCTTACAGATGTTGTATGTATGGGGGACACAGGAAAGGCTAGTAATTCAAAAATCAACGACCATTATTTCAAACAGAATGAGTCCATGTAGCTTATTATGTGATTTGCTAAGCCAAATGTTACTTGTGAACTAATTTAGGTTTGCCTGAACAAAGGGGCTGAATAATTACTCATCAAATTTGTATGAATCTTGAAAAACTAATATACATTTTTTGAAGACAATACAGAATATTTTTAGTAGATTTTTGACAGAAAAATTACAATGAATTCAGTTTTAATCCCACTTTGTAACACAATAAAATGAGAAGAAATCCAAGGGGTCTGAATACTTTTGCAAGGCACTCTATCTGCGGTCGTGGATGCCAAACGACACAGTACCCTCCTCTCTCAAGACAGGCGCTAGGATCTTACAGTAGAGGATTAATATACATCAGGTTACAGTAGAGGAGGATTAATATACATCAGGTTACAGTAGA
This sequence comes from Salmo salar, assembly GCF_965601325.2. Lineage (NCBI taxonomy): Eukaryota > Metazoa > Chordata > Actinopteri > Salmoniformes > Salmonidae > Salmo > Salmo salar. The sequence goes on from NC_138304.1 coordinate 48,678,297, forward strand.
GGGTTAATATACATCAGGTTACAGTAGAGGGTTAATATACATCAGGTTACAGTAGAGGGTTAATATACATCAGGTTACAGTAGAGGAGGATTAATATACATCAGGTTACAGTAGAGGGTTAATATATATCAGGTTACAGTAGAGGATTAATATACATCAGGTTACAGTAGAGGGTTAATATACATCAGGTTACAGTAGAGGGTTAATATACATCAGGTTACAGTAGAGGATTAATATACATCAGGTTACAGTAGAGGAGGGTTAATATACATCAGGTTACAGTAGAGGAGGGTTAATATACATCAGGTTACAGTAGAGGGTTAATATACATCAGGTTACAGTAGAGGAGGATTAATATACATCAGGTTACAGTAGAGGGTTAATATACATCAGGTTACAGTAGAGGGTTAATATACATCAGGTTACAGTAGAGGATTAATATACATCAGGTTATATACACCATTGACATAGGAGAAGAACGCACAGCAAACTGCAGAATGTACCCTCTCGTAACCGTTCAAGGTGCATACACTGGACGGAGCACGCAACAGTGTACCGTACATTATCTCCTGAAGGGGCAGAGCGCCACCCTGAGGACTGGGATCATTAGATTTTTCTGTCATGCTTGTTTTCATATCCACCACTCTTGACAATCGTGTGTCTGAATGTGGGGAAGGAACTGTGTTTATTGTGCCCATACATGGACGATACCGCACTGTCAATACCCCTGAATACCGAGGAACCTTGGATAGAAACACAGTCAATACCGCTGAACACAGAGGAACCTTGGATAGAAACACTGTCAATACCCCTGAACACCGAGGAACCTTGGATAGAAACACAGTCAATACCGCTGAACACAGAGGAACCTTGGATAGAAACAATGTGCTTTCATGGCACCACCTTTCTGATACCTCACACCGGGTTCGGGGACTTCGGCAACCAGTAACTTTCCCCCATTGACCGAGCAACTTGGGAGCACTGTTGCCACAGTAAATGCTTGGGGAGGAGGGCCCCGAGAACACGCCCCCTCCCCGGCCTCCAGCTAGGGTCGCGATGGCTGCTTCTTCCCTGCGCCGTGGAAGAATCCACTTTCACCCCACTCTTCTTCGACCCAGCATGGTGTCTGTGCCAAGATGTCTCCCACTGCCCAGAAGCACCAAGACGGTGAAAAACTCGAAGCCACTTCCTGGCCCGAGGCAACCCGCCTCTGGCCTGGACCCTTGTCCTTCATGCCTCGGGAACTGCCGAGCCTCCCCCGTGAAGGAGAAAGTGACCCGTAGAGCTGCATTCTGTTTCTGTTTCTCCTGAAAACGGGTCTGTAAGGACTCGGATAGCCGAGCCAAACAACGCTATTTGGCGAAACTGGCTTATTCAAATACATCTGCCTGTCCCTCTCATGAATCCGGGTCAACGTCAACCGTTGCCTCCATATTTTCCCCCACAGCCAGGATAGTACAGCTGGACAGACCCACCACAAAAATCAACCGTAGCACGGACTTTATCGAGAAGCTCTTAAACTGGCTTTGTCGACTTCACGGTCTCATTCAGCTACTGCAGAAAATCAAAATTATACATTTGTCGTATTGTGACCACATTCAATGACCGGTCCACCACACACTTAGCCTGGTACACTTTGTTCAGCTGATCCGCTGGGTAGTGTCACTGTTTATTCGGAAGCACAGTGCTAGGATTTGCCCCCTTCTTAGCCTCTGGATCTAAGTAACTCGCTAGCTTTTCAACTATCGGTGGGGTGCAAATGAGCCCTGCTTCCTCCATACCCTTTACATTCATGAATTCGCCATAACCTGGTAGCACCAACCGGGCTGAATGAGGGGAATCCCAGGTTGCATTTAGCTAATCGTCGAAATCTTTAAACAGGTAAGTTACGCTTCACCACTGCAGGGACAGGAGGAAAATACGTTTCCCCAATGGAAGTTGAATCCAGCCGGAGACAATGGTCACGCAAACTGGTTTGAGCCAAAGCCTCCTGAAAGTGTTTCCACCCCAGGCAAACAGGACAGAACTCGTGAGTAACTTACATTTTTGTTGTGAAACCACATGGCCTAGGGCACGGTCGGAGGTTCCAACTCGGCTAGTTAGCCTTTTTGAACTTACTCAAGCAAGGAAGCACTGGCTACACAAGCAGAGTAGAAGGGGTAGGCGTTTAGTAAACACAAAAACCTATATCAAGACCCAACACTCGCAACATCTAGGGGGAGGAGTAGTCTCTCCCCACTAAGAGACACCTGAATTGGAACCGAATCTCATGGTCTTCGTGTGCTTGAAAAGTTTGTAAATTGCGTGACACACTCTTCCTTCAGGCGAACTGAAGAGTGAAGAATTGAGGAAATAAATGCGAGCCCACGGTATTATAGCCAGGAAGGAGGGGCTTCTGAGGGCAGGCTCGGTATCCATTGGCCCGCTGGGTGTGATTTCAGTTGTCTTTAGGTGAATATGATTGGTCGTTGACTCCCCATAGTATGTTATACCGAGTGACCGACTGAAAGGGAACTTCAAGTGTACTTACGATTCAGCAAAAGACCTGAACAAGAATACCAGCCATATACACTGTTTGTGAAAATGTAACCACCTTAACATTGTCACAGACAAGATCAAACTAAAATGGTCCTCAGGATCTCGCCAAAATCAGCCATGTTCAAGAATTAAGCAATTCTCTGCTTGAGGAGCTCCAGAAAGAAGGCGCTTTGTCACAGAGAAGCCTTTATGCAAGATAAATTTATGTTTAGCTTTACTTTCCCACAGTCATTCAGCAAGCATGATTCAGCAAGTGTGGAAACAGGACTTTTTAAGAAGAACAGTTAGAAGGAATATAACCATTCCGCACTGTCAGATCCCTAGTTATTTTACTAGGCAAGTCAGTTAAGAACAAATTCTTATTTTCAATGACAGCCTAGGAACAGGTTAACTGCCTTGTTCAAGGGTAGAATGACAGATTTGTACCTTGTCAGCTTGGGGATTCAAACTTGCAACCTTTTGGTTACTAGCCCAACACTCTAATCACTAGGCTACCCTGCCGCCCCATGCAATGTAACAAACCCCCAATCTGAATGTTTTGCTGTGAAGATCTTTACAAGAGTGAGATAATCCTTCATATGCTAAGGAAAATCATTCTTATAGTCCAAATCTGTGACTTAGATAGTGTCGGCCTAGTGTGTTGTATTTTTATTTAACCGTTATTCTACCATGTAAGTTGACTGAGAACACATCCTCATTTACAGCAAAAACCTGGGGAATAGTTACAGGGGAGAGGAGAGGAGATGAATGAGCCAATTTTAATTTGGGGATAATTAGGTGACCGTGATGGTATGAGGGCCAGATTGGGAATTTAGCCAGGATACCGGGGTTAACACCCCTACTCTTACAATAAGTGCCATGGGATCTTTGGTGACCACAGAGAGTCAGGACACCCGTATAACGTCCCATCCGAAAGACGGCACCCTACACAGGGCAATGTCCCCAATCACTGCTCCATGGACAAGTGGCTTTGAGAATTTAAATGTGAATTCCTGAACAACCGTACGGTACAATTAGACATCAGGTGCCTGTCCAGAGTCCACTTTCATAGGTCAGTAACACACTAAAACATGCATCTGTTGTGAGTGTCCAGGGCTGTAAGAGAAAGGTCTATTGGTTGTGGCCCAGTTGTTGGTATACAGGGCAGAGGTTTCTGAGGTAGCTCCTCACTCTACCATTGCTTGCTGAAGACTGGGAGGAGGATCAAAGACCCTAGATGACCTGCCTGTGATTGGCTGACTCCACGTGTGGTAAGGGCCGCTGGCAACAAGAAACCACTGGGTTTGGCTAGTGCCTGATGTAAGGAAAGATAGTTTCCAACCCCTCTGTGTGCTAGGCTCCAGCGGGGGAGGAGCGCCTTCTGCAGGAGTTAGAAGTCACAGAGTGTTTTGTGAGTGTGTCCCAGGGCAAGAGAGGGTGACTGTGATGGGGTTCTCTACAGTACGGCTGAGTAATGACATGTTGTTGCCAGTCGACCGTCGACTGATGATTCCTTACAGATACTATAAACCTCACTTGTCACTTGGCAGGTGCCTTCATAGAACTGTAGTTGAATAAGCTGGGACATAAAGTCACTTCCATTTAATTAGCTTATTGTACAGAAGGAATGCTCTTTGGGTTTTATTCAGTCAGAGGAAAAAACGTGAATGTGGAACAGAAAGGACGACTCTGAATATAATATTTTTTAGTTTTAATTTTAAGTTAATGATCTGGGTAGCTGCTGAATGTAAGAATTGAGATGACAAAGTTACCTGTTTGTATAAAAAAAGAAAGAATAAGCTATTTATTGTAAACAATCTTGGCAACCCGACAGGTAGACAGTACGGCAATTTCATGTGACGTAGCAAATTAAAAAAAAGTTATCTGAAACAATTGTGAATAGTGTTTCTCAATCCTGGTCCTGGGGCCTTGGCATTACACAGCTGATTGAAATATCAACGCTTGATGATAAGTTGATCAGCTCTGGGCAATCAGTGACTGGCAGACACTTCAGTGAGGCTTGAATGTAGCCCCTTGGGTCTGACGGGACTTCCTGTGTTTGGGTGGTTAAATCCTTCGTTTTGTCCCCCCCCCCCCAACAACAAAAAAAGTTATTTTGAATATGTTTATTTTTGTCACCAACCATTGTGAACATAACTAAACCTACCTAAACTACTAAACAGGTACTGGCCCTGGATCCAGAGTTTGCTATCTCCTGGGACACATGCATTCAACACCTGATCTGCATACTTTTACTTCTCACATAAATACACACATTCAATCAGGATACAGATTATTTAGCCAGACCTATAGGACCCCTGGACACTGCGACTATAAAGTTAGCAGTAGGCTGGCTCGGTGGTTTCCTAACAATATTTACAGATTCATTGGTTAAGATGGGTGATAGTCTGTTTTTTTATTCAAATGTGAGTAATGGTGTATATATCATTGGATTCCTTGATACACTGCAAATGTATTTAAATTCAAATATAATAATAATAATAATAATATGTTGATTTAGTAGAAACTTTATTGTACGTTTTTGATCCATTTAGCCAGTAATAAGAGTTACAAAAAGAGTAAAGTAATTCAAAAAAATTATCTTAGCCAAAGTTAAAAACAGCAAGTTATGTGGCCCATCCAGGAATCAAATTCACAACCTTGGTGTTACAACAACCATGCACCAGCCAACTGTCTTACTAACTAATCCTTCGAAATAAATTTACACAGAAAAAAGACTAACATAAACATGACTTTATAGTTTGGTAGATTTTTCATAGTCATAATCATCCACTTTGCAGCCTTTTTCTATCTTCATGGCGATAGTCACATTTCTACAGGAAAAAGGAGATATCAATGACACCAAGCTTCAAAAGACAACAAAGAGTTATACATCCTTAAACAACTTCTTTGTAACTTATTTTGATTATTCCATCTGCCTCATATATGAACGAATACCCTCTTATAGTTCCACAGCATTCCTACAAATGCAAAAACGATCTGCCAAGTCTTATGTATGTGCATCTTTCCTCACATATCCTCTGGTACCACCTACCTCTTCCCCTCGGCCTCATCTGTAGAGTCAGGTAGTTCTGTCCTCCTGGTCTCAGGAAGCAGAAAGACCAGAGCCCCACCAACCAATGACAGGCTGCTGAACACAATAGTGGGGATAGACCAATGGTATGTGGCCAATATGTTGAGCATTGGAGACAGCATTCCAGCAATTCTGATCGCTATTGAGCCTAAGCCTGTGGCCGTCTGTCTGAATGAATGAAGGAGCAAAGGATGTGATACATTAAGGGTTATTAAACAATGTAAAAGAAGTTATATTTATGGGCCTTATCTGTACATGTATATATAAGATTAATATATTTATACACACACAAACACACACACACACACACACACATATATATGTGTATGCATTCGGAACGTATTCAGACCCCTTAACTTTTCCCACGTTGTTACGTTACAGCCTTCTTCTAAAATTGATTAAACAGTTTTTTCCCCTCATCAATTTGCACACAATACCCCATAATTAAAAAGGAAAAACAAGGTTTAAAAAAAATAAAAAATAAAAATTGAAAATATCACATTTACATAAGTATTCAGACTCTTTACTCAGTACTTTGGCAGAGATTACAGCCTTGAGTCTTCTTGGGTATGACGCTAAAAGCTAGGCACACCTGTATTTGGGGAGATTCTCCCATTCTTTTCTGCAAATCCTCTCAAGCTCTGTCAGGTAGGATGGGGAAAGTTGCTGCACAGCTATTTTCAGGTCTCTCCAGAGATGTTCGATAGGGTTCAAGTCCAGGCTCTGGCTGGGCCACTCAAGGACATTCAGACACTTGTAACAAAGCCACTCCTGCATTGTCTTGGCTGTGTGCTTAGGGTCATTGTCCTGTTGGAAGGTGAACCTTTGCCCCAGTCTGAGGTCCTGAGCGCTATGGAGCAGGTTTTCATCAAGGATCTCTCTGTACTATCCTCCATTCATCTTTCCCTCGATCCTTACTGGTCTCCCAGTCCCTGCCGCTGAAAAACATCCCCACAGCATGATGCTGCCACCAACATGCTTCACCGTAGGGATGGTATTGGCCAGGTGATGAGCATGCCTGGTTTCCTCCAGACATGATGCTTGGCATTCAGGCCAAAGAGGTCAATCTTGGTTTCAACAGATCAATGACTCTTGTTTCTCATGGTCTGAGGGTCCTTTATGTGCCTTTTGGCAAACTCCAAGTGGGCTGTCATGTGCCTTTTACTGAGGAGTGGCTTCCATTTGGCCACTCTACCATAAACGCCTAATTGGCAGACTGCTGCAGAGATGGTTATTCTTCTGGAAGGTTCTCCCATCTCCACAAAGGAACTCTGGAGCTCTGTCAGAGTGACCAACGGGTTATTGGTCACCTCCCTGACCAAGGCCCTTCTCCCCCTATTGCTCAGTTTGGCCGGGCTGCCAGCTTTAGGAAGAGTGTTGGTGGTTCCAAACTTCTTCCATTTAAGAATGATGGAAGCCACTGTGTTCATGGGGACCTTCAATGCTGCATAAATTTTTTGGTACCCTTCCCCAGATCTGTGCGTCAACACAATCCTGTCTCGAAGTTCTACAGACAATTATTTCGACCTCGTGGCTTGGTTTTTGCACTGTCGGCCTTATATAGACAGGTGTGTGCCTTTCCAAATCATGTCCAATCAATTGAATTTACCACAGGTGGACTCCAGTCCAGATGTAGAAACATCTCAAGGATGATCAATGGAAACAGGATGCACTTAAGCTCAATTTCGAGTCTCATAGCAAAGGGTCTGAATACTTATGTAAATACGGTATATATATATTTAATTTTTTGCTTTGTCATTATTGAGTATTGTGTGTAGATTGATGATTGATCTTTTTTTTTAAATCAAGTTTAGAGTAAGAATGACCCCTTCACAAAAAAAGTGAAGGGGACTGTATACATGTATATAGAAATATATAGTTCTTACCTAACAGAGGTGGGAAACAGCTCCTGAACATAGACGTTGCATATGGATCCAGCATTGTTCATGAAAAACCGCCCAGCAGTAGCAAGAGCAGTAATAGCAACGGCGTTGTCTAAAATAGAGTTAACATACTGCACATCAACATGTTTTCTCATCTCTGTATGATCAGTCCACTGCCTCTGTAGAATTTTTATGTACAGTACCAGTCAAAAGTTTGGATACACCTACTCATACCAGGATATTTCTTTATTTTTACCATTTTCTACATAGTAGAATAATGTTATAGTGATGACAAAAACTATGAAATAACACATATGGAATCATGTAGTAAAAAGTGTTAAACAAATAAAAATGTATTTTATATTTGACATTCTTTAAAGTAGCCACCCTTTGCCTTGATGACAGCTTTTCACACTCTTGGCATTCTCTCAACTAGCTTCATGAGTGTCACGAATCCCACCGAAGGTGGCTCCCCTGCCTGCTCGGGCGGCGCTCGGCGGTCGTCGTCACCGACCTACTAGCCGCCGCTGATCCTTTTTTCCTTTTCGTTTGGTTTGTCTTATTGTTTGCACCTGTTCCTCATTTGTCTTTTGATTTTGGTTATTTAGGCCTGGTTAGCCCGCCCAGTGTTGTGCGGGATTATTTTAGTGTCAGGTTGTGTTTTTTTGTCATTGGATGTGCTGGCGATTTACGACTGTGATATTGTATGCTGGCTGTGCACCTGTTTTGGGCACTTGGCATTTTTTCCACGCCGTTTGTGTTGGCGTTGTTCGTGTTGTGTTTTTTTTATCTAAATAAACACAAAGTTCCGTACCTCTGCTCTCTGCGCCTGACTCCTACCACCACTCCTAGCAATCGTCTGACAGAATCCCGCACCAACTATGGAGTCAGCAGGAGCAGAGTCCCCTCCTCTCCCATCGATGGAGGAACGGGTCCTTCACCATACCAACCATCCTCCACCGAATCGGCTCAGCGATGGAGCAGATGATGGAGAGGATGGACCGATGGGAGAGGAGTGGCCTCCCTACCGCATCCCCAGCACCAAATCCCCCTCCACCATCTACCCCTCCACCGACGTCCGGACCCGGAGCCCTACGCCTGGCTCTCCCCAGGGAGTACGATGGAGCGGCGGCTGGGTGCCAGGGGTTCCTGCTACAGTTGGATTTGTACCTGGCTACCGTTCATCCAGCTCCCTCGGGAGAGGAGAGCGTAAGCGTCCTCGTCTCCTGCTTAACGGGACGTGCCCTGGAGTGGGCCAACGCAGTGTGGTATGGCCCAGACTCGGCAAGGGATCACTACCCCGAGTTCACCCGCCGGTTCCGGGCCGTGTTTGACCACCCAGCAGAAGGCCGGGCGGCGGGTGAACGGCTGTTCCACCTGCGTCAGGAGACGAGGAGCGCACAGGACTTTGCTCTGGAGTTCCGGACCTTGGCTGCTGGAGCGGGGTGGAACGACAGGGCCCTGATGGACCACTATCGGTGTAGCCTCCGGGAGGACGTCCGCCGTGAGCTAGCCTGTCGGGACACTACCCTGTCACTAGACGAACTAATCGACATGTCCATTCGTCTTGACAATCTGCTGGCTGCGCGCGGGCATCCAGACGGGGCCCTGTTGGTTCCACCTCCAGGTCCTCCAGCTCCCATACCTATGGAGCTAGGGGGGGCCGCGTCCAGGGGAACCGGAGGAGGAGGCTCCCCTTGTATCCAGTGTGGTCGGAGAGGACACACTACCGACCGATGCTGGGGGAGCTCCTCTGGGAATCGGGATGGCAGGCGGAGCACTCCTCGTCCATCTCAGGTGAGTAAGCACCAACCTCACCCAGAGCTCCCTGTTGGTCACATGTTCGTTTTAGTAACTTTCCCCTTGTTTTCTCCCTCTTTCCAGCATAAGGCGCTAGTCGATTCAGGCGCAGCTGGAAACTTTATGGATCGTGGGCTCGCATTAAGGCTAGGGATTCCCCTGGTGTCGTTGGACCAACCTTTCCCCGTGCACTCCTTAGATAGCCGACCATTAGGGTCAGGACTGGTCAGGGAGGCCACGGTGCCACTGGACATGGTAACGCAGGGGGATCATGGGGAACGGATTAGTCTCTTCCTCATTGATTCTCCTGCGTTTCCGGTGGTGCTGGGGATTCCCTGGCTGGCCAATCACAATCCTAATATTTCGTGGAGACAGGGGGCTCTCAGAGGGTGGTCAGAGGAGTGCTCAGGCAGGTGTAAGGGAGTTTCCATCGGTGCGACGACGGTGGAGAGTCCAGACCAGGTTTCCACTGTGCGCATTCCCTCAGAATATGCCGATTTGGCTATCGCCTTCTGTAAAAAGAGGGCGACCCGATTACCACCTCATCGACGAGGGGATTGCGTGATAAATCTCCAGGTAAACGCTGCACTTCCCAGGAGTCACGTGTACCCATTGTCACAGGAGGAGACGTTGGCTATGGAGACATATGTCACGGAATCTCTGAGACAGGGGTATATTCGGCCCTCCATGTCACCCGTCTCCTCGAGTTTCTTTTTCGTGAAGAAAAAGGATGGAGGGTTGCGTCCGTGCATTGATTATCGAGGTCTAAATTCCATCACAGTAGGGTTCAGTTACCCACTACCTCTCATCGCTACGGCGGTGGAATCATTTCACGGTGCGCGTTTTTTCACGAAACTGGACCTCAGGAGCGCGTACAATCTGGTGCGTATCCGGGGAGGAGACGAGTGGAAAACCGCATTCAGTACCACATTGGGCCACTATGAGTACCTCGTCATGCCGTACGGGTTAAAGAATGCTCCAGCCGTCTTTCAATCCTTTGTTGACGAGATTCTCAGGGACCTGCACAGACAGGGGGTGGTGGTGTATATTGACGACATCCTGATTTATTCCGCCACCCGCGCCGCGCATGTCTCCCTGGTGCGCAAGGTGCTTGGGCGACTGCTGGAGAATGACCTGTACGTCAAGGCTGAGAAATGTGAGTTTTTCAAACGAGCCGTTTCCTTCCTGGGGTATCGCATTTCCACCCCGGGGGTGGTGATGGAGGATGACCGCGTTAAAGCCGTGCGTAATTGGCCGACTCCGACCACGGTAAAGGAGGTGCAGCGGTTTTTAGGGTTTGCCAATTACTACCGGAGGTTTATCCGGGGCTTTGGTCAAGTTGCTGCTCCCATTACCTCACTGCTGAAGGGGGGTCCGGCGCGCTTGCGCTGGTCAGCAGAGGCGAACAGAGCGTTCAGTCGCCTGAAGGAGCTGTTTACCGTCGCTCCAGTGCTGGCTCATCCGGATCCCTCTTTGGCATTCATAGTGGAGGTGGACGCGTCCGAGACTGGGGTGGGGGCCGTGCTATCCCAGCGCTCGGGCACGCCACCCAAACTCCGCCCGTGCGCTTTCTTTTCTAGGAAGCTAGGGCCGGCGGAGCAGAACTATGACGTGGGGGACAGGGAGTTGTTAGCTGTGGTCAAGGCTCTGAAGGTGTGGAGACATTGGCTTGAGGGGGCAAAGCACCCTTTCCTCATCTGGACTGACCACCGTAATCTCGAGTACATCCGGGCAGCTAGGAGACTGAATCCGCGTCAGGCCAGGTGGGCCATGTTCTTTACCCGTTTCCGGTTCACGATCTCTTATCGGCCAGGTTCACTGAACACGAAGGCCGACGCACTGTCCCGCCTATATGACACCGAGGAGAGGGCCATCGATCCGGCTCCCATTCTTCCGGCGTCGTGTTTGGTAGCTCCGGTGGTATGGGAGTTGGACGCGGAGATCGAGCGGGCGTTACGGTCAGAACCTGCACCATCGCAGTGTCTGGCAGGTGTTCAGTACATACCGCTTGGTCTCCGTGATCGATTGATTCGATGGGCCCATAATCTCCCCTCTTCGGGTCACCCTGGGATCGAGAGGACAGTGCGGAACCTGAGGGGGAAGTACTGGTGGCCCACCTTGGGTAAGGATGTGCGGTTTTATGTTTCCTCCTGCTCGGTGTGTGCTCAGAGCAAGGCTCCTCGACACCTGCCTAGAGGGAAATTACACCCCCTCCCCGTTCCACAGCGGCCGTGGTCACACTTGTCAGTGGACTTCCTCACTGACCTTCCCGTATCTCAGGGGAACACCACTATCCTGGTCGTTGTGGATCGGTTCTCGAAGTCCTGTCGTCTCATCCCGTTGCCCGGTCTCCCTACGGCTCTGCAGACTGCGGAGGCCCTGTTTACCCATGTCTTCCGGCACTATGGGGTGCCCAAGGACATCGTTTCTGATCGGGGTCCCCAGTTCACGTCCAGAGTTTGGAGGGCGTTCATGGAACGTTTGGGGGTCTCGGTCAACCTGACCTCGGGTTTCCACCCCGAGAGCAATGGGCAGGTGGAGAGGGTGAACCAAGAGGTGGGTAGGTTTCCAAGGACGTATTGCCAGGACCGGCCCAGAGAATGGGCGAGATACGTGCCATGGGCAGAAATAGCCCAAAATTCTCTACGGCACTCATCAACCAACATGTCACCGTTCCAGTGCGTGTTGGGCTACCAGCCGGTCCTGGCTCCATGGCACCAGAGCCAGACCGAGGCTCCTGCGGTGGAGGATTGGGTGCAGCGCTCGAAGGACACCTGGAGAGCCGTCCAAGACGCACTTACAAAGGCGAGTGGACGGCAGAAGAAGAGCGCTGACCAGCACCGCAGTGAGACCCCTGTGTTTGCACCAGGGGATCGAGTCTGGCTCTCGGCTAGAAACCTGCCCCTCCGCTTGCCCTGTCGGAAGCTGGGCCCGCAGTGTGTAGGGCCGTTTAACCTGTTAGGGCTAGGGGGCAGCATTTGCACATCTGGATAAAAAAATGTACCCGATTTAATCTGGTTACTAATCCTACCCAGTAACTAGAATATGCATATACTTATTATATATGGATAGAAGAAAACACTCTAAAGTTTCTAAAACTGTTTGAATGGTGTCTGTGAGTATAACAGAACTCATTTGGCAGGCAAAACCCTGAGACATTTTCTGACAGGAAGTGGATACCTGATGTGTTGTATTGACTTTAAACCTATCCCATTGAAAAACACAGGGGCTGAGGAATATTTTGGCACTTCCTATTGCTTCCACTAGATGTCACCAGCCTTTACAAAGTGTTTTGAGTCTTCTGGAGGGAGATCTGACCGAACAAGAGCCATGGAACGATGATGTCCCATTAGACACCTGGCGCGCGAGTTCATGTTGGGTACCCTCGTTCCAATACGTTATAAAAGAGTATGCATTCGTCCACCTTGAATATTATTCATGTTCTGGTTAAAAAAGGCCCTAATGATTTATGCTATACAACGTTTGACATGTTTGAACGAACGTAAATATATTTTTTCCCCTCGTTCATGACGAGAAGTCCGGCTGGCTTAGATCATGTGCTAACAAGACAGAGATTTTTGGACATAAATGATGAGCTTTTTGAACAAAACTACATTCGTTATGGACCTGTGATACCTGGAAGTGACATCTGATGAAGAGAATCAAAGGTAATGGATTATTTACATAGTATTTTCGATTTTAGATCTCCCCAACATGACGTCTAGTCTGTATCGCAACGCGTATTTTTCTGGGCGCAGTGCTCAGATTATTGCAAAGTGTGATTTCCCAGTAAGGTTATTTTTAAATCTGGCAAGTTGATTGCGTTCAAGAGATGTAAATCTATAATTCTTTAAATGACAATATAATATTTTACCAATGTTTTCTAATTTTAATTATTTAATTTGTGACGCTGACTTGCCTGCCGGTTATTGGAGGGAAACGATTTCCTCAACATCAATGCCATAGTAAAACGCTGTTTTTGGATATAAATATGAACTTGATAGAACTAAAAATGCATGCATTGTCTAACATAATGTCCTAGGAGTGTCATCTGATGGAGATTGTAAAAGGTTAGTGCATCATTTTAGCTGGTTTTATGGTTTTGGTGACCCTGTCTTTGACTTGACAAAACATTACACACAACTCTTGTAAATGTACTGTCCTAACATACTCTAAATTTATGCTTTCGCCGTAAAACCTTTTTGAAATCGTAAAATGTGGTTAGATTAAGGAGATGTTTATCTTTCAAAGGGTGTAAAATAGTTGTATGTTTGAAAAATTTGAATTTTGACATTTATTTGGATTCAAATTTGCCGCTCTTGAAATGCACCTGCTGTTGATGGAGTGCACCACGGGTGGCACGCTAGCGTCCCACCTAGCCCATAGAGGTTAAAGTCCTGAGGAGGATAAACGAGGTGTGTTACCGGTTACAACTTCCATCTTACTACCGTATTAACCCCTCGTTTCATGTGTCTCTCCTCAGGCCGGTGGTGGCTGGTCCCATGCAGGAAGGTGAGGTGCCGGAGGTTCCTCCACCCCCGCTGGACATTGGGGGGTCCCCGGCGTATAAAATATGCGCCATTCTGGACTCCAGACTTCGGGGGGGGGGGGGGGCCTACAGTACCTCGTCGACTGGGAGGGGTACGGCGCGGAGGAGAGGTGCTGGGTACCCAGGAGGGACATTTTGGACCCCCCACTACTGAGGGAGTTCCACCGCCTTCATGGGGATCGCCCTGCGCCTCGTCCTCCGGGTCGCCCTCGCGGTCGTCGTCACCGACCTACTAGCCGCCGCTGATCCTTTTTTCCTTTTCGTTTGGTTTGTCTTATTGTTTGCACCTGTTCCTCATTTGTCTTTTGATTTTGGTTATTTAAGCCTGGTTAGCCCGCCCAGTGTTGTGCGGGATTATTTTAGTGTCAGGTTGTGTTTTTTGTCATTGGATGTGCTGGCGATTTACGACTGTGATATTGTATGCTGGCTGTGCACCTGTTTTGGGCACTTGGCATTTTTTCCACGCCGTTTGTGTTGGCGTTGTTCGTGTTGTGTTTTTTTAATCTAAATAAACACAAAGTTCCGTACCTCTGCTCTCTGCGCCTGACTCCTACCACCACTCCTAGCAATCGTCTGACAATGAGGTAGTCACCTGTAGTGTCACATGGAGTGTGCAAATCTGTCATCAAGGCAAAGGGTGGCTACTTTGAAGAAACTAAAATCTAAAATGTATTTTGATTTGTTTAAACATTTTTGGGGGTTACTACATGATTCCATATGTGTTATTTCATAGTTTTGATGTCTTCACTATTTTTCTACAATGTAGTGTCATGACTCTCTCTCCTTGGTGAGGATTAAAAGGGTCAGATCAGCTTGGCACATGGCTGACAGATAGCCAGACTTCGGTTTTATGACTAACAGCCGGTCATAAATAGTTAGCAGAAACTTTCTCTTTCTTGCCCTGCAGTATTGGGAAATAAATCCCTTTGTCTACAGAAGATCTTTGCTGCCCAAAACTCTAACGGCCAAAGAATGAACTTTGGAACAATATTCATGAGGTAAGAATATTAAGAATGGTCCGTGGTGATCTAAAGAATAATCCAGTCATATGGTTTATTATTTTGTGATGTCATTAAGGATGGTATGACAAAGTGACTGTAACTCGGAAAGTGTATGCGTTCTTCGTATCAAGTTTACATCTAAAGGTGGTATAAAATATATGATTAAATATGAGAATATTTTTCTGAAGGTAGCAACGTGATTTTAGCTTTCTAAATGAGATAGTTGTTTTTCATATAAACTTGTGCCCAGTCAGTAGCCACGCCGAAGTGAGCTCAGAGTTCGTGTCAGCATGACGGAACGCCCTATTTGGTCAGAGTGCTTAAAAGGACTCGCTAAGAATTAACATATAGACCAAAAAGATGTGAGGCCACAGTCCACACCTTGAAATGGTTAGAAACGTTGTACTGAGACCATACAGCGTGGATTGGTGGCTACATGGCAGAAAATGGTTTTTAAACTCTACAGACCAGCCTGACGTACAGCGTGAAATGAATGTTACGAAATGATTTAACCTCTCTAGGGAAGGGGGCAGTATTTTCACATCCGGATAAAAAACGTACCCGATTTAATCTGGTTATTACTACTGCCCAGAAACTAGAATATGCATATAATTGTTTGATTTGGATAGAAAACACCCTAAAGTTTCTAAAACGGTTTGAATGGTGTCTGTGAGTATAACAGAACTCATATGGCAGGCCAAAGCCTGAAAAGATTCTGTACAGGAAGTGCCCTCTCTGACCATTTCTTGGCCTTCTATAGCCTCTTTATTGAAAACAGAGGATCTCTGCTGTAACGTGACACTTTCTAAGGCTCCCATAGGCTCTCAGAAGGCGTCAGAATGTTGAACGATGACTTTGCTGTCCCTGGCTGAAAAACAGTAGCGCATTTGGATAGTGGTCGATCTGAGAACAATGAGACCGGCGCGTGCGTGCACGTGAAGAGTCCATTTTACATTTTCAGTCATTGAACGAAAAAGACGTCTCCCGGTCGGAATATTATCGCTATTTTACCAGAAAAATCACATAAAAATTGATTTTAAACTGTTAGGGCTAGGGGGCAGTATTTACACGGCCGGATGAAAAACGTACCCAATTTAATCTGGTTATTACTACTGCCCAGAAACTAGAATATGCATATAATTATTGGCTTTGGATAGAAAACACCCTACAGTTTCTAAAACTGTTTGAATGGTGTCTGTGAGTATAACAGAACTCATATGGCAGGCAAAAACCTGAGAAGATTCTGTACAGGAAGTGCCCTCTCTGACCATTCCTTGGGCTTCTTGACTCTTTTTATTGAAAACTTAGGATCTTTGCTGTAATGTGACACTTCCTACGGCTCCCATAGGCTCTCAGAACCCGGGAAAAAGCTGAATGATGTCGAGGCAGCCCCTGGCTGAAAAACATTAGCGCCTTTGGTAAGTGGTCTATCAGAGGACAATGAGACTGAGGCGCGTGCACGAGGCGACCCCATGTTTTTATTTTCTCTCTCTTTGTACTAAAACACAGATTCCCGGTCGGAATATTATTGCTATTTTACGAGAAAAATGGCATAAAAATTGATTTTAAACAGCGGTTGACATGCTTCGAAGTACGGTAATGGAATATTTAGAAATTCTTTGTCACGAAACGCGTCGGGCGCGTCACCCTTATTTACACTTCGGATAGTGTCTTGAACGCACGAACAAAACAGTGGATATTTGAACATAACTATGGATTATTTTGAACCAAACCAACATTTGTTATTGAAGTAGAAGTCCTGGGAGTGCATTCTGACGAAGAACACCAAAGGTAATAACATTTTTCTTATAGTAAATCTGACTTTGGTGAGGGCTAAACTTGGTGGGTGTCTAAATAGCTAGCCCTGTGATGCCGGGCTATCTACTTAGAATATTGCAAAATGTGCTTTCACCGAAAAGCTATTTTAAAATCGGACATAGCGAGTGCATAGAGGAGTTCTGTATCTATAATTCTTAAAATAATTGTTATGTTTTTTTGTGAACGTTTATCGTGAGTAATTTAGTAAATTCACCGTAAGTTTGCGGGGGTATGCTAGTTCTGAACGTCACATGCTAATGTAAAAAGCTGGTTTTTGATATAAATATGAACTTGATTGAACAAAACATGCATGTATTGTATAACATAATGTCCTAGGATTGTCATCTGATGAAGATCATCAAAGGTTAGTGCTGCATTTAGCTGTGGTTTGGGTTTATGTGACATTATATGCTAGCTTGAAAAATGGGTGTCTGATTATTTCTGGCTGGGTACTCTGCTGACATAATCTAATGTTTTGCTTTCGTTGTAAAGCCTTTTTGAAATCGGACAGTGTGGTTAGATTAACGAGAGTCTTGTCTTTAAAATGGTGTAAAATAGTCATATGTTTGAGAAATTGAAGTAATAGCATTTCTAAGGTATTTGAATAACGCGCCACAGGATTCCACTGGCTGTTACGAAGGTGGGACGATTTCGTCCCACCTTCCCTAGAGAGGTTAAACAGCGTTTGACATGCTTGAGTAATTTAGTAAATTCACCGGAAGTTTGCGGTGGGTATGCTAGTTCTGAACATCACATGCTTATGTAAAAAGCTGGTTTTTGATAGAAATATGAACTTGATTGAACAAAACATACATTTATTGTATAACATAATTTCCTAGGAGATCATCAAAGGTTAGTGCTGCATTTAGCTGTGGTTTTGGTTTTTGTGACATATATGCTTGCTTTGAAAATGGCTGTGTGATTATTTTTGGGAGGGTACTCTCCTGACATAATCTAATGTTTTGCTTTCGTTGTAAAGCCTTTTTGAAATCGGACAATGTGGTTAGATAAAGGAGAGTCTTGTCTTTAAAGTATTGAGACAATTGAGACATGGATTGTCTGCAAAGCTGCTGTTTGTTTTTAACGCTCATCAGTTTCCTGTGTGTATCAAGAAAGGTCCACCACCCGAAGGACATCAAGCAAATTTGACATAACTGTGGGAAGCATTGGAGTCAACATGAGCCAGCATCCCCGTGGAACGCATTCGAAACCTGGTAGAGTCCATGCCCCAACAAATTGAGGCTGTTCTGAGGGCAAAAGGGGGTCCAACTCAATATTAGGAAGGTGTTCCTAATGTTTTGTATACTTTGCTCGGTCATATCCTCACATGGTCTCTCCTATCACTGCTTTGCCAATGGCAATCAACTACTTTTCTCCTTGCTCCCTTGGGACACCCAGGTGGCGACACGCTTCTCTGCTTGCCTGGCAGATACAGTATCTCAGTTTCGATGTTGGCCCACCACTTCAAGCTCAACCTCGACAAAACGGAGCTGCTCTTCATCCAGGCAAAGGCATGCCCGCTCCAAGACCTCTCCATCCAAGACCTCTCCATCCAAGACCTCTCCATCCTCTCCATTCAAGACCTCTCCCAGACACCCTGTTGTCCTCTGCAAACATCAAAGTAGTGACTCGCTCCTGCAGGTTCATGGCCATTAACATCCGTAGATAATGACCTTTCCTCACACAGGAAGCAGCACATTTTCCAATCCAGGCATATTTCATCACCCGTCTAGACTACTTCCGCAGCCCGCCTAGGGTTCAACCGTCCTAAGTTCTCTCATGTCACCCCGCTCCTCGGCATACTCCACTGGCTTCCAGACGATGCTCACATAATTTTCAAGACCCTGGTGTTTACCCACGCAGCAGCAAGAGGTGCACCTCCTTACCTTCAGGCTATGTTCAAATCCTACATCCCAACCTGAGCACTCTGGTCTTTTGGCTCTCCCACCCCTACAGGAGGACAGCTCCCGCTCAGCCCAGTCAAATCTCTTTTCTGTCCTGGCACACCAATGATGGAACAAGGTTACCCCTAAAGTCAGGGACAGCAGAGTCTCTGCCCATCTTTCAAAAACGTCTGAAGTCTGAAACATTACCTCTTTGAAGAGTATATTCAATAACTCTCACGGCACCCTCCCCAAAAAACAATACAATGAAAAAACACTTCTCTTTTCCCACAAGCACTGACTTTTCTGATAAATACTATGTTAAGGGAATTGCAACTCGCTCTGCATAAGAGCATCTACTAAATGACAAAACATTTCAAATCTATTCCAGTTGGAACTTTACCTTGTGGAACAGCCAGGATTAGGAAGCATGTGAATCCGCCAGTCAGAAGGGTGGACATTAAGGATATCTTCCTCCCCAAATATTCAAGTATAAAGATGCAGAGTATATGACCTGGTATCTCTGTGAGTCCGAACATGAGCTGTGTCAAGAAGATGTCCAGGCCAAAGTTCCCAACGTTGAAGGACAGACAGTAGTAGGAGAGGTTTAACGAGATCCTGGGAGTTCAGAGAGACACACAAAAACAGAGATCACATTTGTTTGTCATGATGAGATTTAGTATGGGTTGGAAGTTGGCCAATATGAGATATTAAATTATTAAGAGTTAATAAAGTACTTACCATGCAAGAGTAATTGTTAAGAAGTATTTCCTAAGTACATGAGATCTGATGAGAATGAGTATGCCTCCCTTCCGAACAACTTTCTTCTCAGCTATCTGGAATAGAGTTATCTTTTACAGAAATGAATAATTAAAGACACTTGAATCTCAGCTTCCAAAGACTCATGTGTCACACTTTACCATAGAGATCCTGTTAAATTACTAGAGGGCCTATGTCATAAACCTTCAAAGTTCCAGAATGGGTTGAAAACAGCAGTCATAGATGCGGTTAAGAGGTCAATCAAACTCGAGTAAAACAATGGAATTGCCATGGAAACGCATGGGGAAAAGGGCCGTGAGAGAAAGATCATGAGTTGCCTCATTGCCCACCAGCAAAATGTGCTTACATTTAGGCTATTGTTTATATGTACATTTCACACTATGTTGAGATAAAAATCAGAGTATAATTATTGTACGCATGTCAACCCCAACACATGTTCATGTCATCATTACCAACCAACTGCATTACAGTTAAAAACGACTTTGACTTCCACCACTGATTTCTGAATGCTAGCTATGCTAACCAGCTTATGCGAACGGGAGTTAGCATTTAGCGGTCACTTCCTCTAAACCTGAAAAGGGACAACTTCTACATGTTATGCAGCGAAAACAGCCAAATAAGGCATGTGATATCAGAAATTGTGTAATCTAATTATTGTCAACCTAAAATACTGCCATATAATTATAAATACAGTTTACACAAGTTGTATGCCAATTGTCTGTATAAATAGCCTCTCAAATATATACATATAAACAGACCATAAATGTCTAAATGTTTGTTTTCTTGGAAAGTTATGAGTGCTATTATATGATACAATATCAGTACTTGTTTCATTGAAAACTTGTCTGCATCCAATCATCAACTGATTTCAGCCAATGTATGGCTGTGGATTGACAGCATTGTTCGAATGGAATGTTGGCATATTGGCAGTTAATTTGAAAAATGTATGTGTTATTTCCTCTACAACTGTCTGGCTAGCTAGCTAGCTAACAAGTGCAGATAAATTCTTCAAATTCAGGATTTTACACTATCTTACCACAGCACTGGCAAGCAATGGTTGGCCAGCTCCCTGACCTTTATACCAATTCCTAATTCATGCACGTTACCTTCTCTAGAATAGTGTCTGGAACTGTGCGTTTGTTGATGGCTGCTACCCTGAGTATCAACTTCTTAGCTTCCTCTGTTTTCCCCTGATCCAATAACCACCTGGCTGATTCAGGAATAAACCTGGAAACACAGAACAGGCAGACAATTTTACAATTATAAATAATATTGATAATCATTATTATTCAGTTTGGGTGCTGTAATGCTGGTAAGAATTGTATCAAGTTGTGGTGCTTCTGCTTCGCTTTGTAATATCCCTAAGGTCTTCATCAGTTTTAATAGTTTCCGTTGTGGGATGTGTATTGCCTCTATGGATTAAAATGATCCGTTTTAATATTGGTTAAAGACGACACGTGTACACACCATATGTATACGGCGACCACTGCTATTGGTGCAACCATGACAAACTGAGCAAGTCTCCAGTCTCGGATGAAGAAGATCAGGCCAGCAAGAATGCACTGGCCAACTCCACCGAACATCTGACTCAAACAAGATGCATAAGAACGTTTTGTCACTCCGACCCATTCAGTTGCTGTGTGGAAGGAACATGTAATAATGTTAAACAACTTAATATGACCGGCTGACTGACAAATCATTGACTGAGTTCTGTTATCTCATGTTCTTTTTTAAATTTTATTGTAGAGCATAGTCTATTTGAAATGGATGTCACTTTACCTAATACAATGCAGTTGATTCGAAATCCACCATATGCGACCCCTACTAAAAACTGGGATGCCATATACAAATAAAAGTTTGGAGACAAGCCTGTCGTTACAGTAAAAATGAGCATAGTAACTATGGGTATCTGAGTTGCTCGTTGGCGACCAAATCTGGAAGAGAAAAAGTGAGAAAACTGTGTTGGTTAAAACGGTTTGAAACATCCTTTTGAAGTTTTGATGAATGTTCCTCTTGATTTAGTTGTTTATGTTTTGTGGTGTTTTTTTTACAAAGAGAAAGAAAGAAACCAAGAAGTACAGGACATGTTATTCACAACTTCAAGTGTGCTTACGATTCAGCAAAAGGTCCAAACAAGAGTGAACCAAGAAGAATGCCAGCCATGAACACAGTTTGTGCAAGTCCGATAACGTTAGCTTTGCCACAGACAAGATCAAACTGCAAGAAAATAAAATCTGATAACATACAAGCTCATTAATGACATGACAATATACAGTCTTATGTTTAGTAAAAAAACATCCCCAACACTCATCTAGTCCTACTTACATCAGTGACTATGGTGGCTTCATACACTATATTGTTATACACCCATCCATTCTGGCAGTCAGTGGTCTGATTGAGTCCATGCTCCCTGATGGTGTCAATGTCCCAGTCTACAGGGGTAAACATCAGGCACCTACTGAAGGTTCCATCCTCCTGCCGGGGCACGGTCAGATTCAGCTGTTCCTCACTGCTCAGATTGGAACCAGCTCTAAGTATCCAGTCAGTGTTACAGTGGCGCTCAGGGTCTGACTGGATGAAAATCAAACTGGCCAGGTGGAAAGGCAGGACAAGATTCGGGAAGCATAGTCCAAATAGTATGAGCTTCTGGAATAATCCAAAGTCTCCAATGGTCCTCAGGATCTCGCCAAAATCAGCCATGTTCAAGAATTAAAGCAATTCTCTGCTTGAGTAGCTCCAGAAAGAAGGTGCTTTGTCAGAGAAGCCTTTATGCAAGATCAATTAATGTTTAACTTTACTTTCCCACAGTCATTCAGCAACCATGATTCAGCATGTGTAGCAACAGGATTTTTTAAGAAGAACAGTTAGAAGGAATATAACCTTTCTGCACCGTCCGTTCCCTAGTTATTCTACTTTTTTTTTTATATGTAAATGTTTTGCACCAAAATATTTTAGTTGCACTGTAATACCGCTTAGGAGTTTAAAAATGACTAAAGCATATCAACATTATACAATTTACCACAGGAGGTTGGTGGGACCTTAATTTGGGAGGACAGGCGGTTGACATGCTTCGAAGTACGGTAATGGAATATTTAGAAATTTTTGTCACGAAATCCGTCGTGCGCATGACCCTTATTTACACTTCGGATAGTGTCTTGAACGCACGAACAAAACGCCGCTATTTGGATATAACTATGGATTATTTTGAACCAAACCAACATTTGTTATTGAAGTAGCATTCCTGGGAGTGCATTCTGACGAAGAAGACCAAAGGTAATCAAACTTTTCTAATAGTAAATCGGAGTTTGGTCGGGGCTAAACTTGGTGGGTGTCAAAATAGCTAGCCGTGATGGCTGGGCTATCTACTCAGAATATTGCAAAATGTGCTTTCACCGAAAAGCTATTTTAAAATCGGACATAGCGAGTGCATAGAGGAGTTCTGTATCTATAATTCTTTAAATAATTGTTATGTTTTTTGTGAACGTTTATCGTGAGTAATTTAGTAAATTCACCGGAAGTTTGCGGGGGTAATGCTAGTTCTGAACGTCACATGCTAATGTAAAAAGCTGGTTTTTGATATAAATATGAACTTGATTGAACAAAACATGCATGTATTGTATAACATAATGTCCTAGGCGTGTCATCTGATGAAGATCATCAAAGGTTAGTGCTGCATTTAGCTGTGGTTTAGTTTTTTGTGACATTATATGCTAGCTTGAAAAATGGGTGTCTGATTATTTCTGGCTGGGTACTCTGCTGACATAATCTAATGTTTTGCTTTCGCTGTAAAGCCTTTTTGAAATCGGACAGTGTGGTTAGATAAAGGATAGTCTTGTCTTTAAAATGCTGTAAAATAGTCATATGTTTGAAAAATGGAAGTTTTTGTATTTTTGAGGAATTTGTCATTCGCGCCACGCCTATCATTGGATATTGGAGCAGGTGTTCCGCTACCTTCTCCCTTACCTCACCTCGCTCATCAACTCATCCTTGGCCGCTGGCTATGTCCCTTCCGTCTTCAAGAGAGCGAGAGTTGCACCCCTTCTCAAAAAACCTACACTCAATCCCTCCGATGTCAACAACTACAGACCAGTATCCCTTCTTTCTTTTCTCTCCAAAATTCTTGAACGTGCCGTCTTTGGCCAGCTCTCCTGCTATCTCTCTCAGAATGACCTTCTCGATCCAAATCAGTCAGGTTTCAAGGCTGGTCATTCAACTGAGACTGCTCTTCTCTGTGTCACGGAGGCTCTCCGCACTGCTAAAGCTAACTCTCTCTCCTCTGCTCTCATCCTTCTAGACCTATCTGCTGCCTTTGATACTGTGAACCATCAGATCCTCCTCTCCACCCTCTCTGAGTTGGGTATCTCCAGCGCGGCTCACTCTTGGATTGCGTCCTACCTGACAGGTCGCTCCTACCAGGTGGCGTGGCGAGAATCCGTCTCCGCACCATGTGCTCTCACCACTGGTGTCCCCCAGGGCTCAGTTCTAGGCCCTCTCCTATTCTCGCTATACACCAAGTCACTTGGCTCTGTCATATCCTCACATGGTCTCTCCTATCATTGCTACGCAGACGACACACAATTAATCTTCTCCTTTCCCCTTTCTGATAACCAGGTGGCGAATCGCTTCTCTGCATGTCTGGCAGACATATCAGTGTGGATGACGGATCACCACCTCAACCTGAACCTCGGCAAGACGGAGCTGCTCTTCCTCCCGGAGAAGGACTGCCCTTTCCATGATCTCGCCATCACGGTGGACAACTCCATTGTGTCCTCCTCCCAGAGTGCTAAGAGCCTCGGCGTGACCCTGGACAACACCCTGTCATTCTCCGCTAACATCAAGGCGGTGACCCGATCCTGTAGGTTCATGCTATACAACATTCGCAGAGTACGACCCTGCCTTACACAGGAAGCGGCGCAGGTCCTAATCCAGGCACTTGTCATCTCCCGTCTGCATTACTGCAACTCCCTGTTGGCGGGGCTCCCTGCCTGTGCCATTAAACCCCTACAACTCATCCAGAACACCGCAGCCCGTCTGGTGTTCAACCTTCCCAAGTTATCTCACGTCACCCCGCTCCTCCGCACACTCCACTGGCTTCCAGTTGAAGCTCGCATCTGCTATAAGACCATGGTGCTTGCCTACGGAGCTGTGAGGGGAACGGCACCTCCGTACCTTCAGGCTCTGATCAGGCCCTACACCCAAACAAGGGCACTGCGTTCATCCACCTCTGGCCTGCTGGTCCCCCTACCGCTGTGGAAGCACAGTTCCCGCTCAGCCCAGTCAAAACTGTTCGCTGCTCTGGCACCCCAATGGTGGAACAAGCTCCCTCACGATGCCAGGACAGCGGAGTCAATCACCACCTTCCGTAGACACCTGAAACCCCACCTCTTTAAGGAATACCTGGGATAGGATATAGTAATCCTTCTAACCCCTCCCCCCCAAAAAGAAATATATAGATAAACTATTGTAAAGTGGTTGTTCCACTGGATATCATAAGGTGAATGCACCAATTTGTAAGTCGCTCTGGATAAGAGTGTCTGCTAAATGACGTAAATGTAAATGTAATAATCCTTCATATGCTAAGGAAAATCCTTTTTATAGTCCAAATCTGTGACTTAGATACTGTTGGCTTAATGTGTCGTATCTTATTAGCTATCAGCATTTTACTTTTTAGACCTAACTTATATCAAAAAAGTTCAACTCCAACCAATTCCAGTAAAACATATTTTTGATTCTACCCCTGAGGATTTCTAGCCTGGTTAAACCAACCTGATAGCTGCGTGAACACTGATCAATCTGGTTCCACCAGGATAAGGGAGTTTTGTTGGAGTGAAAAACTTTTACACTTTTGTCATGTGAGAATGTAAACAGCCAAATGAATTTTCTGGGCAAGTGACCATAATCTTCGGGTAAGTAAAACACTGTTCCTGATCTGCCAGATTGACAAGTGGCTTTGAGAATTGAAATGTGAATTCCTGAACAAGCGTACGGTACAACTAGACATAATTTGCCTGTCCAGAGTCCACTAACATAGGTCAGTAACACACTAAAACTTGCATCTGTTGTGAGTGTCCAGGGCTGTAAGAGAAAGGTCTATTGGTTGTGGCCCAGTTGTTGGTATACAGGGCAGAGGTTTCTGAGGTAGCTCCTCACTCTACCATTGCTTGCTGAAGACTGGGAGGAGGATCAGAGACCCTAGATGACCTGCCTGTGATTGGCTGACTCCACGTGTGGTAACGGCCCCTGGCAACAAGAAACCACTGGGTTTGGCTAGTGCCTGATGTAAGGAAAGATAGTTTCAAACCCCTCTGTGTGCTAGGCTCCAGCGGGGGAGGAGCGCCTTCTGCAGGAGTTAGAAGTCACAGAGTGTTTTGTGAGTGTGTCCCAGGGCCAGAGAGGGTGACTGTGATGGGGTTCTCTACAGTACGGCTGAGTAATGACATGTTTTTAACTAGTCGACTGATGATTCTTTACAGATACTATAAAGCTCACTTGTCACTTGGCAGGTGCCTTCTAAGAACTGTAGTTGAATAAGCTGGGACATAAAGTCTCTTCCATTTAATTAGCTTATTGTACAGTAGGAATGCTCTTTGGGTTTTATTCAGTCAGAAAACATTATTGTGGAACAGCAAGGATGACTTACAGAGGGTTGGACCTCTGAATATAATACTTTTTAGTTTTAATTTTAAGTTAATGATCTGGGTAGCTGCTGAATGTAAGAATTGAGATGACAAAGTTACCTGTTTGTATAAAAAAAGAAAAAATAAGCTATTTATTGTAAACAATCTTGGCAACCCGACAGGTAGACAGTACGGCAATTTCACGTGACGTAGCAAATAAAAAAAAAGTTATCTGAAACAATTGTGAATAGTGTTTCTCAATCCTGGTCCTGGGGACCAAAAGGGGTACACATTTTGTTTTTTTTTGCCTTGGCATTACACAGCTGATTGAAATATCAACGCTTGATGATAAGTTGATCAGCTCTGGGCAATCAGTGACTGGCAGACACTTCAGTGAGGCTTGAATGTAGCCCCTTGGGTCTGACGGGACTTCCTGTGTTTGGGTTGTTAAATCCTTCGTTTTGTTTCCCCCCCCCCCCCAAAAAAGTTATTTTGAATATGTTTATTTTTGTCACCAACCATTGTGAAAATAACTAAACATAACTAAACTACTAATCAGGAACTGGCCCTGGATCCAGAGTTTGCTATCTCCTGGGGCACATGCATTCAACACCTGATCTGCATACTTTTACTTCTCACATAAATACACACATTCAATCAGGATACAGATTATTTAACCAGACCTATAGGACCCCTGGACACTGCGACTATAAAGTTAGCAGTAGGCTGGCTCGGTGGTTTCCTAACAATATTTACAGATTCATTGGGTAACATGGGTGATAGTCCGTTTTTTTATACAAATGTGAGTAATGGTGTATATATATCATTGGATTTCTTGATACACTGCAAATGAATTTAAATTCAAATATAATAATAATAACATGTTCATTTAGTAGACACTTTTTTCGTATGTTTTTGATCCATTTAGCCAGTAATAAGAGTTACAAAAGAGTAAAGTAATTCAAAAAAAGTTAAAAACAGCAAGTTATGTGGCCCATCCAGGAATCAAATTCACAACCTTGGTGTTACAACAAGTCTTGTTGTAACCTTGGTGTTACAACAGTCTTACTAACTAAGCCTTGAAAATAAATGTACCCAGAAAAAATACTTACATAAACATGACTTTATAATTTGGTAGATTTTTCATAGTCATAATCATCCACTTTGCAGCCTTTTTCTATCTTCATGGCGATAGTCACATTTCTACAGGAAAAAGGAGATATCAATGACACCAAGCTTCAAAAGACAACAAAGAGTTATACATCCTTAAACAACTTCTTTGTAACTTATTTTGATTATTCCATCTGCCTCATATATGAACTGTAACGCCCTGGCCATAGAGAGGGGTTTTTGTTCTTTATTTTGGTTAGGCCATTGTGTTTCATTGGGTGGGTGTTCTATGTTCATCTTTCTATGTTTTTGTATTTCTTTGTTTTGGGCCGTGTGTGGCTCCCAATCAAGCACAGCTGTAGTTCGTTGTTGCTGATTGGGAGTCACACATAAGGAGCCTGTTTTTCCTTTGGGTTTTGTGGGGGATTGTTTCTGTTTAGTGTCTTGCACCTGACCGTACTGTTTGGCTGTCGGTTTTCTTATTTTGTTGTATCGTGTTCATTCTTAAATTAAAACTCAAGATGAACACTAACTCCGCTGCACCTTGGTCTACTTCCACAGACAGCCGTTACATGAACGAATACCCTCTTACAGGGGCGAAAATCTGATATCAACTTTGGAGGGGACAATTATATGAAATTTTCTCATGAGCAATTCCTGAGGGGGACACCAAAAGTAGTGCTGTAACACATAGCCTACATTGTAATATGGTAAATGTATATTGAGGAACCAAAGAAATAAGGTGTTTGCCGTACTCCTAACTACCGGTACCCAAAACTACACAACTAATCACAATAGCAATACCATTGCCTTTAACAAATCTTAGTTCAGTCACCAGTTTAAGTTGAGAGTGGGGGTATCCATGGCATTTTCCAATTATGTTCCTATTTTACAAGTCAAAAAAATTGAGAACCTTTCATAATGTTGCCAAACAAAGACTCAACAAACTTACCTGAGACTCCCTGTCTCTGCCAGTCTGTCCCTGCATATCTGTCCCCAACTCTGCTATCTGTGTGCCATCTGTTGCCTGCTCTGCCTAATGACATCATTGTGAAACATTTCCATTAGAATTTCATTTCTTTCTTATGAACATTTTATCAACTAGTCTTTGAGATATTAGGCTACTAGGGTTCTTACTTTGCGTTTTGGTGTACTGAAAAATACTCTGATGTCGGTCTTTTATTTTTCTGCCATTTTTCTACCTGGCTGGCTGGCTGGCTGGCTACACACACACACACAGTGTGTAGGTTATTTACAGTAGGAGATGGGCTTCTATCATCTTATCTTTTATCATTCTATTTGGGCTTCGATCTAAAATGTAGCTAGCAAATGTGAAACGGATTAAAATGACAAGAGTTGACAGCTGTATGAGTTCACCATTTACACAACATATGCTGCAACCTTTTGTAATTTTAATAGTTTGTTTCATATTGGCTGGCTTCCAACAATAGCTGAATTTGCAAAGCTCGCGAGCACCAATTCCATTTCAGTGGTGTTTGCTATAATCTTTGCTACCCGGGTTAAATAAAGGTGAAATAAAATAAATAAATAAAAGTTCCCCTGCGACAATTTAGCTTTTGCAACGAGAACATTAAATATATTTAAGACAATGGTAGAAGAGAGTGTAGTTCTGTTCAGTTTGGACTCCAGTTTATCACTAACCTCATCACAGGGACTTTGAAGCACTAACTTACATCATCTGCATGCTGATCTTGGAATAAATTGACGATAGCAAAGATTCCATCTTTGACTAGGCCACATAAATGGAATAGGTACTAGCTAGCTTAATAGTTAATATTTGCGCGCTAGCTCTGCATATTCAGCTAGTGTGTGTGCGCGATTGACTGGATTAACCTCACGTCAGTTACGTTCATTGAGTGCCTTTCAGACAGTGGATACGACCCCTCTGTTACCTAGCAAGCTAAGGAACTGGCAGTGGATCAAACCATTGTGAGGCAAAGGGTGGGGGGGTTGCAATCTTTTGAAACTTAAAAACGCGCTATTAAGTGTCTATAATCAGCACAATTGCTTTCATTGCGTATTATTAATATTATTTAAATTACATAGTTATGTTTCAGTGATATATTGGGGGGGACAAATCATATTTTTCCCAGGATGGGGGGGTCGTGTCCCGCCCGTCCCCCCCGGGATTTCCGCCCCTGCCCTCTTATAGTTCCACAGCATTCCTACAAATGCAAAAACGATCTGCCAAGTCTTATGTATGTGCATCTTCCCTCACATATCCTCTGGTACCACCTACCTCTTCCCCTCGGCCTCATCTGTAGAGTCAGGTAGTTCTGTCCTCCTGGTCTCAGGAAGCAGAAAGAGCAGAGCCCCACCAACCAATGACAGGCTGCTGAACACAATAGTGGGGATAGACCAATGGTATGTGGCCAATATGTTGAGCATTGGAGACAGAATTCCAGCAATTCTGACTGCTATTGAACCCAAGCCTGTGGCCGTTTGTCTGAATGAATAAAGGAAGAAAGGATGTGATACGTTAAAGGTTATTAAACAATGTAAAATAAGTTATATTTATGGGCCATATATGTACATACGATAAATATATTTACACACACAAAAACACACACACACACACACACACATATATGTGTATGCATTAGGAACGTATTCCGACCCCTTAACGTTTTCCACATGTTGTTACGTTACAGCCTTCTTCTAAAATTGATTAAACCGTTTCTCCCCTCATCAATTTGCACACAATACCCCGTAATGAAAAAGGAAAAACAAGGTTTTTACAAAAAATAATTAGAAAATATCACATTTACATAAGTATTCAGACTCTTTACTCAGTACTTTGGCAGAGATTACAGCCTTGAGTCTTCTTGGGTATGACGCTAAAAGCTAGGCACACCTGTATTTGGGGAGATTCTCCCATTCTTTTCTGCAAATCCTCTCAAGGTCTGTCAGGTAGTATGGGGAAAGTCGCTGCACAGCTATTTTCAGGTTTCTCCAGAGATGTTCGATAGGGTTCAAGTCCGGGCTCTGGCTGGGCCACTCAAGGACATTCAGAGACTTGTAACGAAGCCACTCCTGCATTGTCTTGGCTGTGTGCTTAGGATCATTGTCCTGTTGGAAGGTGAACCGTTGCCCCAGTCTGAGGTCCTATGCGCTATGGAACATGTTTTCATCAAGGACCTCTCTGTACTTTCCTCCGTTCATCTTTACCTCGATCCTTACTGGTCTCCCAGTCCCTGCCGCTGAAAAACATCCCCACAGCATGATGCTGCCACCACCATGCTTCACTTTAGGGATGGTATTGGCCAGGTGATGAGCGTTGCCTGGTTTCCTCCAGACATGATGCTTGGCATTCAGGCCAAAGAGGTCAATCCTGGTTTCAACAGATCAATGAATCTTGTATCTCATGGTCTGAGAGTCCTTTATGTGCCTTTTGGCAAACTCCAAGTGGGCTGTCATGTGCCTTTTACTGAGGAGTGGCTTCCATCTGGCCACTCTACCATAAACGCCTGATTGGTAGACTGCTGCAGAGATGGTTATCCTTCTGGAAGGTTCTCCCATCTCCACAGAGGAACTCTGGAGCTCTGTCCGAGTGACCAACGGGTTATTGGTCAACTCCCTGACCAAGGCCCTTCTCCCCCTATTGCTCAGTTTGGCCGGGCTGCCAGCTTTAGGAAGAGTGTTGGTGGTTCCAAACTTCTTCCATTTAAGAATGATGGAAACCACTGTGCTCATGGGGACCTTCAATGCTGCATACATTTTTTGGTACCCTTCCCCAGATCTGTGCCTCAACACAATCCTGTCTTGAAGTTCTACAGATAATTCTTTCGACCTCAGGGCTTGGTTTTTGCACTGTCGGCCTTATATAGACTGGTGTGTGCCTTTTCAAATCATGTCCAATCAATTGAATTTACCACAGGTGGACTCCAGTCCAGATGTAGAAACATCTCAAGGATGAACAATGGAAACAGGATGCACCTGAGCTCAATTTCGAGTCTCATTGCAAAGGATCTGAATACTTATATAAATATGATATATATATATTACATTTTTTGCTTTGTCATTATTGAGTATTGTGTGTAGATTGATGATTGATCTTTTTTTAAATCAAGTTTAGAGTAAGGCTGACCCCTTCACAAAAAAAGTGAAGTGGTCTGTATACATGTATATAGAAATATATAGTTCTTACCTAACAGAGGTGGGAAACAGCTCCTGAACATAGACGTTGCATATGGATCCAGCATTGTTCATGAAAAACCGCCCAGCAGTAGCAAGAGCAGTAATAGCAACGGCGTTGTCTAAAATAGAGTTAACATACTGCACATCAACATGTTTTCTCATCTCTGTATGATCAGTCCACTGCCTCTGTAGAATTTTTATGTACAGTACCAGTCAAAAGTTTGGATACACCTACTCATACCAGGATATTTCTTTATTTTTACCATTTTCTACATAGTAGAATAATTTTATAGTGAAGACAAAAACTATGAAATAACACATATGGAATCATGTAGTAAAAAGTGTTAAACAAATCAAAATATATTTTATATTTGAGATTCTTTAAAGTAGCCACCCTTTGCCTTGATGACAGCTTTTCACACTCTTGGCATTCTCTCAACTAGCTTCATGAGGTAGTCACCTGTAGTGTCACATGGAGTGTGCAAATATGTCATCAAGGCAAAGGGTGGCTACTTTGAAGAAACTAAAATCTAAAATGTATTTTGATTTGTTTAACATTTTTGGGGGGTTACTACATGATTCCATATGTGTTATTTCATAGTGTTGATGTCTTCACTATTATTCTACAATTTAGTGTCATGACTCTCTCTCCTTGGTGAGGATTAACCTCTCTTGGGTATGTGGGACGTGACCGTCCCACCTGCGGGACACACTATTCAACAGCCAGTGAAATAGCAGGGCGCCAAATTCAAAACGACAAAAATCTCATAATTAAAATTTCTCAAACATACAACTATTATATCCCATTTTAAAGATAAGATTCTCATTAATCCAACCACATTGTCCGATTTCAAAAAGGCTTTACGGCGAAAACATAATATTAGATTATGTTAGGACTGCATATAAACAAGAAAAACCACACAGCCATTTCCAAGCAAGAAGAGGCGTCACAAAAGCCAGAAATACAGCTAAAATTAATCCCTAACCTTTGATGATCTTCATCAGATGGCACTCATAGGACTTCACGTTACACAATACATGTATGTTTTGCTCGATCAAGTTCATATTTATATCCAAAAACCCATTTTACATTGGCGCGTGATGTTCAGAAAATGTATTGCCCCCAAAATAGCCGGTGAATGAGCACATCAATTTACAAAAATACTCATCATAAACGTTGATAAACTTTACAACAGTTATTGAAAGAATTATAGATACACTTCTCCTTAAAACCTTGTGGATAGGGGGCAGTATTTTCACGACCGGATAAAAAAAGTACCCGATTTAATCTGGTTACTACTCTTGCCCAGAAACTAGAATATGCATATAATTAGTAGATTTGTATAGAAAACACTCTAAAGTTTCTAAAACTGTTTGAATGGTGTCTGTGAGTATAACAGAACTCATATGGCAGAAAAAAACCTGAGAAGATTCCAGGCAGGAAGTGGCCTGTCTGACAATTTGTAGTCCTTCTGTTGCATCTCTATCAAAATTACAGCATCTGTGCTGTTACGTGACACTTTCTAAGGCTTCCATTGGCTCTCTAAAGCCTTTAGAAAGCGGAATGACGCGTCTCCTGTCTCTGGGCAAAGTACAGCAGCAGAGTTTGTAAGTGGACTGCCTGGGGACAGTGCGCGTTCACGAGACCTCACCATTTTTTTTCTTTCACTCTTTGAATGAATACAACGTTGCCCGGTTTGAATATTATCGCTATTTTATGAGAAAAATAGCATAAAAATTGATTTTAAACAGCGTTTGACATGCTTCGAAGTACGGTAATGGAATATTTTGAATTTTTTTGTTCACGAAATGCGCTCGCGCGTTACACTTTGGATAGTGACCTGAACGCACGAACAAAACAGAGGTATTTGGATATAAATATGGATTTTTTGAAACCAAAACAACATTTGTTGTTGAAGTAGAGGTCCTGGTAGTGCAATCTGTTGAAGAACAGCAAAGGTAATCCAATTTTTCTTATAGTAAATCTGAGTTTGGTGAAGGCCAAACTTGGTGGGTGTCAAATTAGCTAGCCGTGATGGCCGGGCTATCTACTCAGAATATTGCAAAATGTGCTTTCGCCGAAAAGCTATTTTAAAATCTGACACCGCGATTTCATAAAGGAGTTCTGTATCTATAATTCTTAAAATAATTATGTATTTTGTGAACGTTAATCATGAGTAATTTAGTAAATTCACCGGAAGATTGCGGTGTGTATGCTAGTTGCTAGTTCTGAACATCACATGCTAATGTAAAAATCTGTTTTTTGACATAAATATGAACTTGATTGAACAAAACATGCATGTATTGTATAACATAATGTCCTAGGAGTGTCATCTGATGAAGATCATCAAAGGTTAGTGCTGCATTTAGCTGTGCTTTTGGTTTTTGTGACATATGCCTGCTTGAAAAATGGCTGTGAGGTTATTTCTGACTATGTACTCTCCTAACATAATGTAATGTTTTGCTTTCGCTGTAAAGCCTTTTTGAAATCGGACAGTGTGGTTAGATTAACGAGAGTCTTATCTTTCAAATGGTGTAAAATAGTCCTATGTTTGAGAAGTTTGAATTATGACATTTTGTGGTTTTAAATTTGGTGCTCTGATGTGTCAGTGGCTGTTGAATAGTGCGGGACGATTTCGTCCCACCTACCCTAGAGAGGTTTTAATCATTATTACCTCATCAGTCTCATTCTGAACAGTCACTTATTAATCATTATTACCTCATCAGTCTCATTCTGAACAGTCACTTATTAAGAGGTCAATCAAACTCGAGTAAAACAATGGAATTGCCATGGAAACGCATGGGGAAAAGGGCCGTGAGAGAAAGATCATGAGTTGCCTCATTGCCCACCAGCAAAATGTGCTTACATTTAGGCTATTGTTTATATGTACATTTCACACTATGTTGAGATAAAAATCAGAGTATAATTCTTGTACGCATGTCAACCCCAACACATGTTCATGTCATCATTACCAACCAACTGTATTACAGTTAAAAACGACTTTGACTTCCACCACTGATTTCTGAATGCTAGCTATGCTAACCAGCTTATGCGAACGGGAGTTAGCATTTAGCGGTCACTTCTTCTAAAGCTGAAAAGGGACAACTTCTATATGTTATGCAGCGAAAACAGCCAAATAAGGCATGTGATATCAGAAATTGTGTAATCTAATTATTGTCAACCTAAAATATTGCCATATAATTATAAATACAGTTTATACAAGTTGTATGCCAATTGTCTGCATAAATAGCCTCTCAAATATATACATATAAACAGACCATAAATGT
Organism: Salmo salar; assembly: GCF_965601325.2. Classification (NCBI taxonomy): domain Eukaryota; kingdom Metazoa; phylum Chordata; class Actinopteri; order Salmoniformes; family Salmonidae; genus Salmo; species Salmo salar. The sequence goes on from NC_138304.1 coordinate 48,712,795, forward strand.
CTAAATGTTTGTTTTCTTGGAAAGTTATGAGTGTTATTAAATGATACAATATCAGTACTTGTTGCATTGAAAACTTGTCTGCGTCCAATCATCAACTGATTTCAGCCAGTGTATGGCGGTGGATTGACTGCATTGTTCGAATGGAATGTTGGCATATTGGCAGTTAATTTGAAAAATGTATGTGTTATTTCCTCTACAACTGTCTGGCTAGCTAGCTAGCTAACAAGTGCAGATAAATTCTTCAAATTCAGGATTTTACACCATCTTACCACAGCACTGTCAAGCAATGGTTGGCCAGCTCCCTGACCTTTATACCAATTCCTAATTCATGCACGTTACCTTCTCTAGAATAGTGTCTGGAACTGTGCGTTTGTTGATGGCTGCTACCCTGAGTATCAACTTCTTAGCTTCCTCTGTTTTCCCCTGATCCAATAACCACCTGGCTGATTCAGGAATAAACCTGGAAACACAGAACAGGCAGACAATTTTACAATTATAATTAATATTGATAATCATTATTATTCAGTTTGGGTGCTGTAATGCTCGTAAGAATTGTATCAATTTGTGGTGCTTCCGCTTGGCTTTGTAATGTCCCTAAGGTCTTCATCAGTTTTAATAGTTTCTGTTGTGGGATGTGTATTGCCTCTATGGATTAAAACGATCAGTTTTAATATTGGTTAAAGACGACACGTGTACACACCATATGTATACGGCGACCACTGCAATTGGTGCAACCATGACAAACTGAGCAAGTCTCCAGTCTCGGATGAAGAAGATCATGCCAGCAAGGATGCACTGGCCAACTCCACTGAACATCTGACTCAAACAAGATGCAAAAGAACGTCTTGTCACTCCGACCCATTCAGTTGCTGTGTGGAAGGAACATGTAATAATGTTAAACAACTTAATATGACCGGTTGACTGACAAATCATTGGCTGAGTTCTGTTATCTCATGTTCTTTTTTAAAATTTATTACAGAGCATAGTCTATTTGAAATGGACATCACTTTACCTAATACAATGCAGTTGATTCAAAATCCACCAAATGCGACCCCTACTAAAAACTGGGATGCCATATACAAATAAAAGTTTGGAGACAAGCCTACCGTTACAGTAAAAATTAGCATAATAACCATGGGTATCTGAGTTGCTCGTTGGCGACCAAATCTGGAAGAGAAAAAGTGAGAAAACTGTGTTGGTTAAAACTGTTTGAAACCTCTTTTGAAGTTTTGATAAATGTTCCTCTTGATTTACTTGTTTATGTTTTGTGGTGTTTTTTGTACAAAGAGAAAGAAAGAAACCAAGAAGTATAGGACATGTTATTCACAACTTCAAGTGTGCTTACGATTCAGCAAAAGGTCCAAACAAGAGTGAACCAAGAAGAATGCCAGCCATGAACACAGTTTGTGCAAGTCCGACAACATTAGCTTTGCCACAGACAAGATCAAACTGCAAGAAAATAAAATCAGATAACATACAAGCTCATTAATGACATGACAATATACAGTCTTATGTTTAGTAAAAAAACATCCAACACTCATCTAGTCCTACTTACATCAGTGACTATGGTGGCTTCATACACTATATTGTTGTACACCCATCCATTCTGGCAGTCAGTGGTCTGATTGAGTCCATGCTCCCTGATGGTGTCAATGTCCCAGTCTACAGGGGTAAACATCAGGCACCTACTGAAGGTTCCATCCTCCTGCCGGGGCACGGTCAGATTCAGCTGTTCCTCACTGCTCAGATTGGAACCAGCTCTAAGTATCCAGTCAGTGTTACAGTGGCGCTCAGGGTCTGACTGGATGAAAATCAAACTGGCCAGGTGGAAAGGCTGGACAAGATTCAGGAAGCATAGTCCAAATAGTATGAGCTTCTGGAATAATCCAAAGTCTCCAATGGTCCTCAGGATCTCGTCAAAATCAGCCATGTTCAAGAATTAAAGCAATTCTCTACTTGAGGAGCTCCAGAAAGAAGATGCTTCGTCACAGAGAAGCCTTTATGCAAGATAAATTTATGTTTAACTTTACTTTCCCACAGTCATTCAGCAAGCATGATTCAGCAAGTGTAGAAACAGGATTTTTTAAAGAAGAACAGTTAGAAGGAATATAACCATTCTGCACAGTCTGTTCCCTAGTTATACAACTTTTTTTTTTAAATATCTAAATATTTTGCCCCAAAATATTTTAGTTGCACTATAATACCGCTTAGGAGTTTCAAAATGATGCAAGCAGATCAACATTGTACAATTTATCACAGGAGGTTGGTGGGACCTTAATTTGGGAGGACAGGCTCGTGGCTCAGTTGGTAGAGCATGGTGTGTGCAATGCCAGGGTTGTGGGTTCGATTCCCAGGAGGGGGCAGTACAAAACAAAATGCATGAAATGTATGCATTCACTACTGTAAGTCTCTCCTGGATAAGATCGTCTGCTGAATGACTAATATGATTATGTAAATCAAACATGTAGTTTGAAAGTGTTTGATGCCATTCCATTTGCTCCATTATTATTTGCAGCCTCCTGTGATTTTCTTTTGCTCCCTTCAGCAGCCTCCTTTGAATTTAACTTACTGCAAATTTACAAGAGTGAGAAAATCCTTCATATGCTAAGGAAAATCATTTTTATAGTCCAAATCTGTGACTTAATGTGGCTTAATGTGGCTTAATGTTGGCTTAATGTGTCGTATCTTATTAGCTATCAGCATTTTACTTTTTAGACCTAACTTTTATCAAAAAGTGAGTGAGAAACTTTTACACTTTTGTCATGTGAGAATGTAAACAGCCAAATGAATTTTCTGGGCAAGTGACTATAATCTTCGGGTAAGTAACTTAAACTATTCCTGATCTGCCAGAATGACAAGTGGCATTGAGAATTTAAATGTGAATTCCTGAACAAGCGTATGGTACAACTAGACATAATTTGCCTGTCCAGAGTCCACTTTCATAGGTCAGTAACACACTAAAACATGCATCTGTTGTGAGTGTCCAGGGCTGTAAGAGAAAGGTCCATTGGTTGTGGCCCAGTTCTTGGTATACAGGGCAGAGGTTTCTGAGGTAGCTCCTCACTCTGCCATTGCTTGCTGAAGACTGGGAGAAGGATCAGAGACCCTAGATGACCTGCCTGTGATTGGCTGACTCCACATTTGGTAACGGCCCCTGGTAACAAGAAACCACTGGGTTTGGCTAGTGCCTGATGTAAGGAAAGATAGTTTCCAACCCCTCTGTGTGCTAGGCTCCAGCGGGGGAGGAGCGCCTTCTGCAGGAGTTAGAAGTCACAGAGTGTTTTGTGAGTGTGTCCCAGGGCCAGAGAGGGTGACTGTGATGGGGTTCTCTACAGTACAGCTCAGTAATGACATGTTGTTACCAGTCGACTGATGATTCTTTACAAATACTATAAACCTCACTTGTCACTTGGCAGGTGCCTTCTTAGAACTGTAGTTGAATAAGCTGGGACATAAAGTCACTTCCATTTAATTAGCTTATTGTACAGAAGGAATGCTCTTTGGGTTTTATTCAGTCAGAGAAAAATCATTATTGTGGAACAGCAAGGACGACTTACAGAGGGTTGGACCTCTGAATATAATATTTTTAATTTTTTATTTTAAGTTAATGATCTGGGTAGCTGCTGAATGTAAGAATTGAGATGACAAAGTTACCTGTTTGTATAAAAAAAGAAAAAATAAGCTATGTATTGTAAACAATCTAGGCAACCCGACAGGTAGACAGTACGGCAATTTCATGTGACATGTAATATATAAAAAAGGTATCTGAAACAATTTTGTTATTTAATAAATGGGTAGGTTAGTATAGTGCTTCTCAATCCTGGTGCTGGGGACCAAAAGGGGTACACGTTTTGGTTTTTGCTGTCTCCTGGGGCACATGCATTCAACACCTGATCTGCACACTCTTACTTCTCACGTAAATGCACACATTCAATCAGGTTTACAGATGATTTAGCCAGACCTTTAACCTAGGGGGCAGTATTTTCACAGCCGGATAAAAAAAACGTACCCGATTTAATCTGATTATTACTCCTGCCCAGAAACTAGAATATGCATATAAGTATTAGCTATGGATAGAAAACACTCCAAAGTTTCTAAAACTGTTTGAATGGTGTCTGTGAGTATAACAGAACTCATTTGGCAGGCCAAAACCTGAGAAGATTCTGTACAGGAAGTACCCTGTCTGACCATTTCTTGGCCTTCTTGATTATCTCTATCCAAAACAGGGGATCTCTGCTGTTACGTGACACTTCCTACGGCTCCCATGGGCTCTCAGAAGGCGGCAAAAAGCTGAATCGTGGCTTTGCAGGCCCTGGCTGAAAAACATTAGCGCGTTTGGATAGTGGCCGGTCAGAGTACTATGAGACTGAGGCTCGTGCACGAGTCGACTCCATGTTTACTTTCTCTCTCTTTGAACAAAAACCACCACTCCCGGTCGGAATATTATCGCTTTTTTACGAGAAAAATGGCATAAAAATGTATTTTAAACAGCGGTTGACATGCTTCGAAGTACGGTAATGGAATATTTAGAATTTTTTTGTCACGAAACGCGCCGGGCGCGTAACCCTTCGTCACCCTTGGATAGTGTCTTGAACGCACAACAAAACGCCGCTATTTGGATATAACTATGGATTATTTTGAACCAAACCAACATTTGTTATTGAAGTAGCAGTCCTGGGAGTGCATTCTGACGAAGAACAGCAAAGGTAATCAAACTTTTGTAATAGTAAATCTGAGTTTGGTGAGTACCAAACTTGGTGGGTGTCAAAATAGCTAGCCATGATGGCCGGGCTATCTACTCAGAATATTGCAAAATGTGCTTTCACCGAAAAGCTATTTTAAAATCGGACACCACGATTGCATAAAGGAGTTCTGTATCTATAATTCTTAAAATAATTGTTATGTTTTTTGTGAACGTTTATCGTGAGTAATTTAGTAAATTCACCGGAAGTGTTCGGTGGGAATGCTAGTTCTGAACGTCACATGCTAATGTAAAAAGCTGGTTTTTGATATAAATATGAACTTGATTGAACAAAACATGCATGTATTGTATAACATAATATCCTAGGAGTGTCATCTGGTGAAGATCATCAAAGGTTAGTACTGCATTTAGCTGGGGTTTTGTTTTTTGTGACATTATATGCTAGCTTGAAAAATGGGTGTCTGATTATTTCTGGCTGGGTACTCTGCTGACATAATCTAATGTTTTGCTTTCGCTGTAAAGCCTTTTTGAAATCGGACAGTGTGGTTAGATAAAGGAGAGTCTTGTCTTTAAAATGGTGTAAAATAGTCATATGTTTGAAAAATGGAAGTTTTCGGATTTTCGAGGACTTTGTATTTTGCGCCACGCCCATCATTGGATATTGGAGCAGGTGTTCCGCTAGCGGAACGTCTAGATTTAAGGCTCCCTGTAAACATTGTGACCGAGTAGGACACAACCACCGAAATTGCAAACATAAGGGGAAGGACAGGCGCGACAATCGGGAGAGAAAGAAAGAGGCAGAGTCAACTGGAGCGAGATTAAGGAGAGTAATCGCAGGAGAAAGGCTTAGACCTTTAAATTAGGGCTATTTTCTGGAAATTGTATCGGTAGTACGTGCCTAATTTTACAACTACAGACAATTATAAATAGGGTTATAAATAGGGTTATTTGCGAGGAGTCTCCATCATTTCAATAGGGTTGGTGGTCCAGCGGTAGAATCCTTGCTTACCATGCGGGAGACCCGGATTCGTTTCTCAGTCTATGCATCAGTGGATTAAAATTTGAGTTGCTGATTGTCATTCAACTGTTGGTATGTTTTGCCTGGAAAGATACGGTTGTTATTGGTGGTTTAAGATATAAACCGAACATTTTGATAGCTTGTTAAGTTTAAATTGAAAGACGAATGCATTCAAAATAATAGCGAGGCGAATTCGATAAGTACATTGTCTGTTGTCTAAATGGCCTGCTGAGAGGACATATAGAGATTGGGAGTTGTATTTAAATAACCGAATCAGAGGAAGAGGCCTAAATCTAATGAATTATAAGGAGCGGATAGGTAATTGCGATCGAAGTGTACCCACCGAAATGTGTTCATTATGCTAAAAGAGTTGAATGAAGTAGTTAATAAATATGGCGATTTACATGGTACTTTTAAAGTTTTGGACATTTCATAAGTGTGAAGCCGAAAGAGAGGAGAAAGTTGTAACATATGTTTTACTCTTACGATAGAGGTAAGGCAGAACGTTGTTTGAGTAGGGGTTATATTTTGCCTACTGGAAAGAATAGTTGAGTTAGTCGTGCGTGCTAGGCTATATATATTTTGCGGTAAGTGATTCAGGTTTGGATAGTTGAATCGTAAAAGTTTTGTGATAGTTTCTGGTTATTGATTCTTGGTTTGATTGTTTAGTAACACCAGTGAATTTGAACAGGAAGTTAATGTATTCTAACATTATAATCTGTTTCCATTACATGGAACAATGTCAGGTCAGTAAAGTGGATTGCAGGTTGAGTTAATTCTATTTTACAGAGACAGTGCACATTAATCACAGTTGTGTGTGTATAATGGCAGGGTATTCCTATCAAATACTTTGAGAGCCTGTTTGCAGACAGACTGAAGGGGTTTTAATGTTGTAACGCAAGCTTGGCCCAAATTAGTCAAGTAATATACACTGCTCAAAAAAATAAAAGGGAACACTTAAACAACACAATGTAACTCCAAGTCAATCACACTTCTGTGAAATCAAACTGTCCACTTAGGAAGCAACACTGATTGACAATACATTTCACATGCTGTTGTGCAAATGGAATAGAAAACAGGTGGAAATTATAGGCAATTAGCAAGACACCCCCAATAAAGGAGTGGTTCTGCAGGTGGTGACCACAGACCACTTCTCAGTTCCTATGCTTCCTGGCTGATGTTTTGGTCACTTTTGAATGCTGGCGGTGCTTTCACTCTAGTGGTAGCATGAGACGGAGTCTACAACCCACACAAGTGGCTCAGGTAGTGCAGCTCATCCAGGATGGCACATCAATGCGAGCTGTGGCAAGAAGGTTTGCTGTGTCTGTCAGCGTAGTGTCCAGAGCATGGAGGCGCTACCAGGAGACAGGCCAGTACATCAGGAGACGTGGAGGAGGCCGTAGGAGGGCAACAACCTAGCAGCAGGACCGCTACCTCCGCCTTTGTGCAAGGAGGAGCAGGAGGAGCACTGCCAGAGCCCTGCAAAATGACCTCCAGCAGGCCACAAATGTGCATGTGTCTGCCCAAACAGTCAGAAACAGACTCCATGAGGGTGGTATGAGGGCCCGACGTCCACAGGTGCGGGTTGTGCTTACAGCCCAACACCGTGAAGGACGTTTGGCATTTACCAGAGAACACCAAGATTGGCAAATTCGCCACTGGCGCCCTGTCCTCTTCACAGATTAAAGCAGGTTCACACTGAGCACATGTGACAGACGTGACAGAGTCTGGAGACGCCGTGGAGAACGTTCTGCTGCCTGCAACATCCTCCAGCATGACCGGTTTGGTGGTGGGTCAGTCATGGTGTGGGGTGGCATTTCTTTGGGGGGCCGCACAGCCCTCCATGTGCTCGCCAGAGGTAGCCTGACTGCCATTAGGTACCGAGATTAGATCCTCAGACCCCTTGTGAGAACATATGCTGGTGCGGTTGGCCCTGGGTTCCTCCTAATGCAAAACAATGCTAGACCTCATGTGGCTGGAGTGTGTCAGCAGTTCCTGCAAGAGGAAGGCATTGATGCTATGGACTGGCCCGCCCGTTCCCCAGACCTGAATCCAATTGAGCACATCTGGGACATCATGTCTCGCTCCATCCACCAACGCCACGTTGCACCACAGACTGTCCAGGAGTTGGCGGATGCTTTAGTCCAGGTCTGGGAGGAGATCCCTCAGGAGACCATCCGCCACCTCATCAGGAGCATGCCCAGGCATTGTAGGGATGTCATACAGGCACGTGGAGGCCACACACACTACTGAGCCTCATTTTGACTTGTTTTAAGTACATTACATCAAAGTTGGATCAGCCTGTAGTGTGGTTTTCCACTTTAATTTTGAGTGTGACTCCAAATCCAGACCTCCATGGGTTGATAAATTGGATTTACATTGATTATTTTTGTGTGATTTTGTTGTCAGCACATTCAACTATGTAAAGAAAAAAGTATTTAATAAGATTATTTCATTCATTCAGATCTAGGATGTGTTATTTTAGTGTTCCCTTTATTTTTTGAGCAGTGTATTAAGTAGGGGAGTTTCATAGATTTGAAGTACAGTATTGTATCCAAGGGTAGCGCATGTTCAATTAACTTCTCAGGGCTACGTGGCCCACCTGCGGGACACACTATTCAACAGCCAGTGAAATAGCATGGCGCGAAATACAAAACAGCAAAAATCTCGTAATGTCACGCCCTGACCTGAGAGATCCTTTTTATGTCTCTATTTAGGTTTGGTCAGGGTGTGATTTGGGTGGGCATTCTATGTCTGTTTTTCTATGTTTGGGATTGCTTTGTTTCGGCCGGGTATGGCTCCCAATCAGGAACAGCTGTACATGGTTGTTGCTGATTGGGAGTCATACTTAGGCAGCCTGTTTTTCCTTTGGGTTTTGTGGGTGAATGTTTTCTGTTTAGTTATGTAACCTGACAGAACTGTTGCTGGTCGTTTTTGGTTTATTTTGTAAGTGCTCATTCGGTCCATTAAAATCTTTCAAGATGAACACATCCTCCACAGCGCCTTGGTCTCATTTTGACGACGGCCGTTACACATAATTTCATTTTCTCAAACAATCAACTATTTTACACCATTTTAAAGATAAACTTCTCGTTAATCTAACCACATTGTCCGATTTCAAAAAGGCTTTACGGCGAAAGCATAAAATTAGATTATGTTAGGACATAAACAAGAAAAACCACACAGCCATTTTCCAAGCAAGGACATGCATAAAAAAAAACGAAAAATACAGCTAAAATATTCACTAACCTTTGATGATCTTCATCAGATGGCACTCATAGGACTTCATGTTACACAATACATGTATGTTTTGCTCGATCAAGTTCATATTTATATCCAAAAACCCCATTTTACATTGGAACGTGATGTTCAGAAAATGTATTCCCACCAAAACTACCGGTGAATGTGCACATCAATTTACAAAAATACTCATCATAAACATTGATAAAATCTACAACAGTTATTGAAAGAATTATAGATATACTTCTCCTCAATGCAACCGCTGTCAGATTTTAAAATAGCTTTACGGAGAAAGCACATTTTTCAATATTCTGAGTACATAGCTCACCATCAAAGCAAGATATACAGATACCCGCCAAGTTCTGGGGTCAACTAAACTCAGAATTAGTATTATAAATATTCTCTTACCTTTGCTGATCTTCATCAGAATGCACTCCCAGGACTCCCACTTCCACAAGAAATGTTATTTTTGTTCGAAATACTCCATATTTATGTCCAAATACCTCCGTTTTGTTCATGAGTTCAGATCACTATCCAAAGGCATAACGCACGAGCGTAAATCCAGACACGAAAAGTCATAGTTCCATTACCGTTCGTAGAAACATGTCAAACGTTCTTTACAATCAATCCTTAGGGTCTTTTTAACCTCTTACATCTGAAAATACTGCCCCCTATCCATAACAGGTTAACCTGTTTAGGATAGGGGGCAGTATTTTCACGGCCGGATAAAAAACGTACCCGATTTAATCTGGTTATTACTTCTGCCCAGAAACTAGAATATGCATATAATTAGTAGATTTGGATAGAAAACACTCCAAAGTTTCTAAAACTGTTTGAATGGTGTCTGTGAGTATAACAGAACTCATTTGGCAGGCCAAAACCTGAGAAGATTCTGTACAGGAAGTACCCTGTCTGACCATTTCTTGGCCTTCTTTGCCATCTCTATCCATTACAGAGGATCTCTGCTGTAACGTGACACTTCCTACGGCTCACATGGTCTCTCAGAAGGCGGCAAAAAGCTGAATCGTGGCTTTGCAGGCTCTGGTTGAAACAAAGTAGCGCGTTTGGGTAGTGGTTGGTTACAGTACTGTGAGACTCAGGAGCGTGCCCGCGTCGACAGAATGCTTTGTTTTCTTTCCTCTGTTTACCTAAACGCAGATTCCCGGTCGGAATATTATCGCTTTTTTACGAGAAAAATGGCATAAAAATTGATTTTAAACAGCGGTTGACATGCTTCGAAGTACGGTAATGGAATATTTAGAAATCTTTTGTCACGAATTGCGCCATGCTCGTAACCCTTATTTACACTTCGGATAGTGTCTAGAACGCACGAACAAAACGCCACTATTTGGATATAACGATGGATTATTTTGGACCAAACCAACATTTGTTATTGAAGTAGCAGTCCTGGGAGTGCATTCTGACGAAGACAACAAAGGTAATCAAACTCTTGTAATAGTAAATCGGAGTTTGGTCAGGGCTAAACTTGGTCGGTGTCTAAATAGCTAGCCGTGATGGCTGGGCTATCTACTGAGAATATTGCAAAATGTGCTTTCACTGAAAAGCTATTTTAAAATCGGACATATCGAGTGCATAGAGGAGTTCTGTATCTATAATTCTTAAAATAATTGTTATGTTTTTTGTGAACGTTTATCGTGAGTAATTTAGTAAATTCACCGGATGTTTGCGGGGGGTATGCTAGTTCTGAACGTCACATGCTAATGTAAAAAGCTGTTTTTTGATATAAATATGAACTTGATTGAACAAAACATGCATGTAATGTATAACATAATGTCCTAGGTGTGTCATCTGATGAAGATCATCAAAGGTTAGTGCTGCATTTAGCTGTGGTTTAGTTTTTTGTGACATTATATGCTAGCTTGAAAAATCCTCAAAAGGTTCTACAGCTGCACCATCGAGAGCATCCTGACGGGTTGCATCACAGCCTGGTATGGCAACTGCTCGGCCTCCGACCGCAAGGCACTACAGAGGGTAGTGCGTATTAACCAGCACATCACTGGTGTCGTGTCTTTGGCTATGCCGGATTAAGTGATATGACATGCTATTCTATAAAATCCTTTCTCTGTAAATAATATTACCTGATTGAGCTAATCATGTAAATGTAATTAACTAGAAAGTCGGGGCACCACGAAACAGTGTTTATAGAGCTGTTATCTTCCGAATAAACTCTGAAAGACCTAGTAATATTTTACATCAATAGCAGTCAATATTAATCGTCACCTTATTTCAGTCTCATCTGAAAGTTGTAAATTCTTGGTTATCTTCACGAACCCTGGCTAACAAGTTGAATTGAGTTTAATTATTTATTTCCTAAATACCTAACTAATCACACAGAACTAATCACACTAATACACAGAAGGCAAATTATGTCATACAGAAAACGTCCCATGTGAAAGGAACCTGTATGATGGCTTGTAACATAAAGAGAGGGGGTTGGGCTTGAATGAAAGAGCAGGAAGACTGAGGAACAAAGGGACAAGCTAAGCTTTCGTAAATACAGTATCTTATGCATTCTAAATTACTGCCCATTTGGAAAAGGAAAATGCAATAAATATTTACTCTGAGCTGCGCTTCGGTAGATTGGTCGTAGATGCTGGACGTGTTGGCCCCCAGAGAATTTTTTTTTTAAATGTGAAATGTCAGAATTATAGTAGAGAGAATGATTTATTTCAGCTTTTATTTCTTTCATCACATTCCCAGTGGGTCAGAAGTATACATTCACTCAATTAGTATTTGGTAGGATTGACTTTAAATTGTTTAATTTGGGTCAAACGTTTTGGGTAGCCTTCCACAAGCTTCCCACAATAAGTTGGGTGAATTTTGGCCAATTCCTCCTGACAAAGATGGTGTAACTGATTCAGATTTCTAGGCCTCTTTGCTCACACACTTTTTCAGTTCTGCCCACACATTTTCTAGAGGATTGAGGTCAGGGCTTTGTGATGGCCACTCCAATACCTTGAGTTTGTTGTCCTTAAGCCATTTTGCCACAACTTTGGAAGTATGCTTGGGGTCATTGTCCATTTGGAAGACCCATTTGCAACCAAGCTTTAACTTCCTGACCTTCCTTGCTTCAATATATCCATATAATTTTCCTTGCTCATGATGCCATCTATTTTGTGAAGTGCACCCGTCCCTCCTGCAGCAAAGCACCCGCACAACATGATGCTGCCAAGCCGGTGCTTCACGGTTGGGATGGTGTTCTTCGACTTGCAAGCCTCCCCCTTTTTCCTCCAAACATAACGATGGTCATTATGGCCAAACAGTTCTATTTTTGTTTCATCAGACCAGAGGACATTTCTCCAAAAAGTACGATCTTTTTCCCCATGTGCAGTTGCAAACCATAGTCTGTTTTTTTTATGGTGGTTTTGGAGCAGTGGCTTCTTCTTTGCTGAGCGGCCTTTCAGGCTGTCGATATAGGACTCGTTTTACTGTGGATATAGATGCTTTTGTACCTGTTTCCTCCAGCATCTTTACAAGGTCCTTTGCTGTTGTTCTGGGACTGATTTGCACTATTCACACCAAAGTACGTTCATCTCTAGGAGACAGAACGCGTCTCCTTCTTGAGCGGTATGACGGCTGCATGGTCCCATGGTTGTTTATACTTGCTTACTATTGTTTGTTCAGATGAACGTGGTACCTTCAGGCGTTTGGAAATTGCTCCCAAGGATGAACCAGACTTGTGGTGGTCTACAAGTTATTTTTTTAGGTCCTGGCTGATTTCTTTTGATTTTCCCATGATGTCAAGCAAAGAGGCACTGAGTTTGAAGGTAAACCTTGAAATACATCCACAGGTACATCTCCAATTGACTCAAATGATGTCAATTATCCGAACACTAGCTTCTAAAGCCATGACACCATTTTCTGGAATTTTCCAAGCTGTTTACAGGCACAGTCAACTTAGTGTATGTAAACTTCTGACCCACTGGAATTGTGATACAGTGAATTATAAGTGAAATTATCTGTCTAAATAATTGTTGGAAAAATTACTTGTGTCATGCACGGAGTAGATGTCCTAACCAACATGCCAAAACTATAGTTTGTTAACAAGAAATTTGTGGAGTGGTTGGAAAACGAGTTTTAATGACTCCAACTTAAGTGTATGTAAACTTCCGACTTCAAGTGTATGCACGCAACATTTTTTTTATTTTTTTTGTTTAATTTTTTTTTTTAAACTATATTTTTCATTTCAGTTCACCAATTTGAACTATTTTGTGTATGTCCATTACATATGATACAGATAAAAACCCATTTAAAATTACATGTTGTAATGCAACAAAATAGGAAAAACAACAAGGGGGATGAATACTTTTGCAAGGCACTGTAAAATCCATAGATTAGGGCCTAATGAATTTATTTCAATTGACTGATTTCCTTATATGAACTGTAGCTCAGTAGAAACTTTGAAATTGTTTGCTTGTTGCGTTTATATTTTTGTTCAGTAAATATTAACTATGAATAAATAGTTAATGTAATATATTTATTTTTTAAAAATTACATGATACATTTCATGAAGAAAACCACAAATACAGTTCTCTTCAACAACAAAATACGTTCAAAAACATCCTTACAATTATTTGTAATTTCCTCAATCTACACATAATAACCCATAATGACAAAGTGAAAACAGGTTTTTAGAAATGTTTGCAAATGTATTAAAAATAAAACATCAGAAATACCTTAATTATATAAGTATTCAGACCCTTTGCTATGAGACTCGAAATTGAGCTCAGGTGCATCCTGTTCCCATTGATCATCCTTGAGATGTTTCTACAACTTGATTGGAGTTCACCTGTGGTAAACTCAATTGACTAGACATGATTTGGAAAGGCACACACCTGTCCATATACAGTACTAGTCAAAAGTTATGACACACCTACTCATTCAATGGTTTTTCTTTCTTTTTGAATATTTTCTACATTGCAGAATAATAGTGAAGACATAAAAACAATGAAATAACTCAAATGTCTTTATTGATTTGTCAAAGGCTTTTAGTGCAAAGGTTAAAATGTTGTGGAATTACTGGTCATGCTCTAGATTGGTTAATAAATTACCTATCAAATTACCTATCAAATCGTACACAATGTGTAATGGCAGATGGTTGTAAAGTCCATAGAAGAGTGCTCAGGTCTTCCGCAATGTTCTATTTTGAGCCCACTGTTGTTCATTTTGTATATCAACAACATTGGGGATCTTATTGAAACAGCGGATGTTCATTTTTATGCAGATGATACTGTTCTTTATTCAAGTGGTTGTGGTTTATCTTTAGCTTTTGAAAATGCCCAAAGAGCATTTAACATCATACAACAGAATCTGTATGATTTAAAGCTCGTTCTAAATTCGGGTAAACCAAAATGCATGGTATTTTCAAATGCCAGGCATGTTACTAATCATGTCATTGCTACATTGGCTGGACATACTATAGAGCAAGTTAAAGTGTACACATATTTGGGTGTGTGGGTTGATGATAAGCTGAGCTTCACTGTGCATGTAGAGAACTTGATAAGGAAGCTCAAGGTGAGAATAGATTTTTATTACCGGCATAAGGCTTGTTTTTCTTTGAGGCCAGGAAGGAGCTGGCGGTTTTAGATTTTACTGATGTTATATATATATATATATATATGCAGGCCTCAACCACTACCCTGAGAGCACTTGATTCAGTGTATCATGCAGCCCTCAGGTTCATTACAAATAAAAAACGTCTAACATATCATTGTGATCTCTACAGCGCTGTTGGCTGGTCGTCATTGACCTTGCGTTGCCCTGCAACACTGTTATACACTGATTTATAAGACCATATTGGGTAAAATGCCATTTTATCTCCGTTCTTTTTTAGTCAGGTCGGAAAAATATAAATAGCAATTACGGCCCCATTCTCATTTGCTTCTAACAGCACTAAAAATTAGAACAGGTCATGGTAGAAATAGTTTTACTTACTATCTAGTTTCGTTGGTGGAGTTTAAACACTTGATTGATGTATATATCATAGAAGAGTGTAATTGTCTTTAGGACAGCTGTTTTTAGTCAAGACTTGTGTTTTTAACGTAAAATGTTTTTGTTGTACTGTATGTGTGTTTATAGTTTTGTTTAATGTTGTGTTAGTAAGTTGTTTGGTCTGAAACGTTGTTCCCCCTGCTGCTATTGGACCAGGTCTCTCTTGGAAAAGAGATGTTATCTCAATGAAAAAAACCTGTATAAATAAAGGTAATATATATATATATATATATTGTGGCAAACCTCTTCAAAGTTAGGAGCGTTTGTCACAAATTAAGTGGGAAACTGTCACCAAAGTCGGCCCAGAATGAAAGTTCTTTCGAACATGACAGTACCTGTGTGTTTGTTTCGCTGTCCTGGTCCACCCAGGCTGCAGGTAAGGTCAAGGATAGCAGGGTTCGGTACACAAATCTGGTTCTCGGTAGGTCCAGGTCTAAACGCCAACAGGTAAGTCCAAAACAGTCCAGCTCGTACACGGTAAATCCAGCCAATGTAGATTGTCTCTTTCTCTATGGTTCATAGATCCTTCTCTCTTCCTGGTTTTTCTTGACCTTTTATCTGTGGGTCGGCTCCACCTTCTGAGGGTTCCCCTTGCTTCTGGGAATTGTAGTTTTGGCAGTCGGCCATTTTGTGATCTGTAGTTCTGATCGGGGTGGCCATTTTAGTGATCGGGCAGAGCCCGTTTATTAGTTCTGCCCTCACATATCTGCCATTTATCACTCGACCCCCTTCTTTGCCACACATCTCCACCCCTAGATCCGACCCCCTAGGTCGGGCTACCACAGAAAAATATGCATGCATGCGGGATAACCCATCCACATTTCCCATTTCCTTTCCTGCTCTGTGTTTCAAGTCAAAGTGAAACGGTTGGAGACTCAAAAACCACCGAATCACCCGAGCGTTCTTCTCTTTAGCCCTATGCATCCAGGTGAGTGGTGCATGGTCACTGATGAGGGTGAAGTGGCGCCCCAGCAGGTAGTATTTCAGGCTTTCCAGAGCCCACTTTACTGCCAGCGCCTCTTTCTCAACAACTGAGTAGTTGGTTTCCCGTGGTTCCAGCTTCCTGCTTAAAAACAGGATGGGGTGTTCCACCCCTTCTACCTCTTGGGACAGCACTGCTCCCAAGCCGACCTCTGAAGCATCCGTCTGAACCACAAACTCTCTCTCTCAAAGTCTGGTACCACCAGCACTGGTTACAGCAGAGGGCCTCCTGTAATGTCCTAAATGCTTTGGTGGCCCTTTCATCCCACTTGACCATGTTTGGCCCTCTGGCTCTAGTCATGTCGGTGAGTGGGGCGGCCACTGTGGCATAACTTGGGATGAACTTCCGGTAGTACCCGGTCAGCCCTAGGAAGGCTCGAACCTGCTTCTTATTTACTGGTTTCGGCCATTCTCTAACTGCCTCCACCTTCTTACGTTGGGGTTTGATTAATCCTTTTCCCACTGTGTATCCCAGATACTCCGTTTCCTCTAACCCCACATAACACTTGGCAGGGTTCGCCGTGAGCCCTGCCTTTCTAAGGGCATCTAAC
Source organism: Salmo salar (assembly GCF_965601325.2). Classification (NCBI taxonomy): domain Eukaryota; kingdom Metazoa; phylum Chordata; class Actinopteri; order Salmoniformes; family Salmonidae; genus Salmo; species Salmo salar. The sequence goes on from NC_138304.1 coordinate 48,729,299, forward strand.
ACTGCCTGTACCCGGGGTAAGTGGGATTCCCAATCTGGGCTGTAGATCCCCACGTCATCTAAATAAGCTGCGGCGTATGTTTGGTGCGGTTTTAGGACCTTGTCCATGAGCCGTTGAAAGGTGGCTGGGGCCCCGTGTAGGCCGAATGGCATGACGGTGTATTGAAACAAACCGTCAGGGGTTGCAAAGGCTGTCTTTTCTTTGGCCCTGGGGGTCAGAGGAATTTGCCAGTACCCTTTTGTCAGGTCCAGGGTCGTAATGTACCGAGCTTTACCAATTTTCTCCAGTAGTTCGTCTACTCTGGGCATGGGGTAGGCATCAAACTTGGAGATTTCATTTACCTTCCGAAAGTCGTTACAGAACCCCAAAGACCCATCGGGCTTGGAGACCATCACAATTGGGCTAGACCACTCACTATGTGACTCTTCGATCACTCCAGCTGTCAACATTTTCTCCGTCTCTGCTCTAATCGCTGCCTGTCGAGCCTCGGGTACCCGATATGGCCTCATGCTCACTTTTCTCCCTGGTAGGGAAACGATATCATGAGCTGTAACCTCAGTTCGGCCGGGTACTTCTGAAAACACATCTCTGTTTTTCTGGATCAGGGTCTTTACTTCCTGTACTTGTGCTGGGGACAAAGTAGGTGAAATATTTACTTCAGCTGTCTCCTGAGTGTGTGTGGGGTACGTGACCATTAGTGTTTCTCTCTCTCTCCATGCTTTTAACAGGTTTATGTGATAGATCTGTTCCTGGGGCCGTCGACCTGGCTGTCGGATCCGATAATTAACTTCTCCTATTCTCTCCAGTACTTCATATGGTCCTTTCCATGTGGCTAGTAGTTTGCACTCTACCGTGGGGATCAGCACTAACACCTTATCTCCCGGTTGAAATTCCCTCAGGGTAGCCTGCCGGTTATAAGTGTGCCGCTGGTGCTCTTGTGCTTGTCTCATGTGCTCTCTGACGATGGGCATGACTGTGGCTATCCTGTTTTGCATTGCCGTGACGTGCTCTATGACACTAGTATACGGGGTGGATTGGTGTTCCCAGGTTTCCCGGGCGATGTCTAAGATTCCCCGGGGGTGCCTCCCATATACCAGCTCGAAGGGAGAAAACCCCAGCGAGGCTTGAGGAACCTCTCTAATGGCAAACATCAGATATGGCAACATGCAATCCCAGTTTTTCCCATCCTTGTCGATTACCTTCCTGAGCATTGACTTCAGGGTCCGGTTGAATCTCTCAACCAGCCCGTCCGTCTGTGGATGTTAAACCGATGTCCTCAACTGTTTCACCTGCCACAATTTACAAAGGTCCGCCATTAAGCGGGACCTAAAGGGGGTCCCCTGGTCAGTAAGGATCTCCTTTGGGACCCCAACCCTGGTGAACAATAGCACTAGTTCCTTGGCGATATTTTTGGAAGCCATTGTCCGAAGGGGAATGGCTTCTGGGTAGCGAGTGGCATAATCTAGAATGACCAGAATGTATTGGTGCCCTCTGGCAGATTTGGGTAGTGGGCCCACTATGTCCATCGCTATCCTCTCAAATGGCGTTTCGATTATGGGGAGTGGCACTAACGGGCTTCTAAACGCTGGTCGGGGAGCTGTTACCTGGCACTCCGGGCACTCTCCACAATGCCGAGCCACTTCAGCCTGAATTCCTGGCCAGTAAAACCTCCTTACAATCCGGTCTCGGTTTTTATCGATACCAAGGTGTCCACCCAGAATGTGCCCATGAGCTAGATCCAGTACTGTGTTCCTGTACCGGGTGGGGACCAACAACTGTTCCACCACATCAACCCCTATTTTTGAGACTCTGTACACCAAACCATTTTTCATGATGAAGTGGGGAAAACTATTAGGCATCACCCTATCATTTATGGGAGTACCATCTACGACCTGCACGTCTGCTCTGGCTTGCTGCAGGGTTGGATCCTGGTGTTGGGCCGTCCCGAAATTAATCATGGACCCTGCCAGGTCTGCTGGTTCTAGATAGTCGTCCTCTGGATTCAGATCGACCCCAGCCCCACTAGTACTGGGCTGTTCATTATCAACGAGGTTTGCCACTTCAGCCTCCCCTACTAGTACCTGTGAGGTTGGCCCCTGGGAGACCTCTTTTCTTGGCCTTGGTTGAAGGCCCCATGCTTCTTCCTGCTTGGTCAGGGTTGTTGGCTTCTCAAATATGCCGTTCTTTTGACCTAACTTCGCAAAGTTAGGAAAGTATCTACCCAATATTACATCATATGGCATCTTTGGGACCACGCTGACCTCATAATCCAGCAGACCGTCCTCTGTTTGTATGCTCACTAATGCTGTGGGGTACAGACGGGTATCCCCATGAATGCACGTAACACTGATATCCTGACTTGTATCCAGTTTATGCGTCGGCACTAGGTTTGCAACGACCAGGGTTAGCATACTGCCGGAATCCAGTAGTGCTTCCACCTCCTTCCCTTCAACCTTCACCCTGCACATATGTTTGTTTCTTGATCTTTCAAGTACAGTGGTTACCACGGGACATGCATACCATATCTCATCTTCTTTTTCACCGAGGTTACATTGCATTGGCTCTTCTTTAATAGGGCAGTAGGCTGCAATATGTCCCGGTCGATTACAATTGTAACAGATAATAGGGTTCCGGGGGGGAGACCTCCTTGACCCCCAGTCCCGGTTTCCGGTTTTTCCCTTAGTGTCTCGACCCGATTCTGATTCTTTCCTCATGGCCCCACGCTGCTCTCCTCCCCCTCCCCCTGTTGGGACAGTCTTACCCTGTCCGCTGGTTCGCCCAGGCCTGGGGAATGGGAATCTTTCCTCCTGCGCCTGCTCAGCTGTTCCTGCCGTACAATACCGTTCAACCAGGCCCACGAGATGGTCGGCGGAAAGTACCTCGTTCTGGCCAACCCATCGTCGCACTTCTTGGGGTAGACCTCCCTGAAACTGGTTGAGTACGATGGTCTCGATGACCTCGGCGGACGAACGGGTCTCCGGTCGCAACCATTTCCGTGCCAGGAAAATCAAGTCGAACATCTGTGTTCGGGGGGGTTGTCCCGGTCTGTAGGACCACTGGTGGAAGTGGTGTGCCCTCACGGTATCGGTCACTCCCAGTCTAGTCAGAATCTCTCCCTTGAGTTTATCGTAATCCTGTGCATCCTTCAACTCCAGGTCGAAATATGCTTTTTGAGCGTCCCCTGCCAGGTATGGTGCCAGAAGCCCTGCCCATTCTTCTTTCGGCCACTTCTCCCTCTCTGCCGTCCTTTCGAAGGTGGTAAGATATGCTTCCACATCATCCTGCGCTGTCATTTTTTGAAGAAAATGATTGGCCCACCTTTGGGTATTTGCAGCTGGTAACTGAGCCCCAATTTGGTCCGCTAGCCCCTTTAGGCCTTCTCTTAACTCCCGGGTGTTTCTCTCTTGCTCTTCTCTGAGCAGCTGGTTGGTGCGGTGCTGGACCTGTAACGTGTCCTGATACATTCGCATTGCATCCTGATGAGCTATTTGTTGAGCTCTAGTTGCCTCTTGTTGGGCGGCCGCCGCTTGTAACAGGGCCTGTATGGCTCCCTCCATACTCATTTTCCTGAAAAAACTGTCCTAACCAAACAAAGCCAAAAAAATAAAAAAATAAAAAACCTGACTCCCCTTTGGAGTGCTAACTAAACTTTTTTTTTTCTTTTTTCTACCTAACCAGCGGTATGGTTAATCCAGTGCCCACATTCTCCACCACGTGTGGCAAACCTCTTCAAAGTTAGGAGTGTTTGTCACAAATTAAGTGGGAAACTGTCACCAAAGTCAGCCCAGAATGAAAGTTATTTCGAACATGACAGTACCTGTGTGTTTGTTTCGCTGTCCTGGTCCACAGGTAAGGTCAAGGATAGCAGGGTTCGGTACACAAATCTGGTTCTCGGTAGGTCCAGGTCTAAACGCCAACAGGTAAGTCCAAAACAGTCCAGCTCGTACACGGTAAATCCAGCCAATGTAGATTGTCTCTTTCTCTATGGTTCATAGATCCTTCCCGCCCTCTCTCTCTCTTCCTGGTTTTTCTTGACCTTTTATCTGTGGGTCGGCTCCACCTTCTGAGGGTTCCCCTTGCTTCTGAGAATTGTAGTTTTGGCAGTGGGCCATTTTGTGATCTGTAGTTCTGATCGGGGTGGCCATTTTAGTGATCAGAGCCCGTTTATTAGTTCTGCCCTCACATATCTGCCATTTATCACTCGACCCCCTTCTTTGCCACAATATATATATATATATATATTTTTTTTTAAATATTAAATATTTTATATTTGAGATTCTTCAAAGGAGCCATGATTTGCCTTGACAGCTTTGCACACTCTTGGCATTCTCTCAACCAGCTTCATGAGGTAGTCACCTGGAATGCATTTCAATTAACAGGTGTGCCTTGTTAAAAGCTAATTTGTGGAATCTCTATCCTTCTCAATGCGTTTGAGCCAATCAGTTGTGTAGTGACAAGGTAGGGGTGGTATACAGAAGATAGCCCTATTTGGTAAAAGACCAAGTCCATATTATGGCAAGAACAGCTCAAATAAGCAAAGAGAAACGACAGTCCATCATTACTTTAACACATGAAGGTTAGTCAATACGGAAAATGTCAAGAATTTGGAAAGTTTCTTCAAGTGCAGTCAAGCGCTATGATGAAACTGGCTTTCATGAGGACTGCTACAGGAAAGGAAGACCCAGAGTTACCTCTGCTGCAAAAGATAAGTTCATTGGAGTTACCAGCCTCAGAAATTGCAGCTGAAATAAATGCTTCACAGTGTTCAAGTATCAGACACATCTCAACATCAACTGTTCAGAGGACTGTGTGAATCAGCCCTTCATGGTCAAATTGCTGCATAGAAACCACTACTAAAAGGACACCAATAATAAGAAGAGACTTGCTTGGGCCAAGAAACACGAGCAATGGACATTAGACCAGCGGAAATCTATTCTTTGGTCTGGATTTTTGGTTCCAACCACCATGTCTTTGTGAGAAGCAGAGTAGGTGAACGGATGATCTCTGCATGTGTTTCCCACTGTGAAGCATGGAGGTGGTGGTGTGATGGTGCTTTGCTGGTGACATTGCCTGTGATTTATTTAGAATTCAAGGCACACTTAATCATTATGTCTACCACAGCACTCTGCAGCGATAAGCCATCCCATGTGGTTTGCGCTAAGTGTGAATATAATTTTTTTTTCAACAGGACAATGACCCAACACACCTCTAGGCTGTGTAAGGGCTACTTGACCAAGAAGTAGAATGAGGGAGTGCTGCATCAGATGACCTGGCCTCCACAATCACCCGACCTTACCCCAATTGAAATGGTTTGGGATGAGTTGGACCGCAGCACTCCACCAAATCAGGCCTTTATGGTAAAATGGCCAGAAGGAAGCCACTCTTCATTAAAAGGCAGGATAGCCAACTTGGAGTTTGCAAAAAGGCACCTAAAAGGACTCTGACCATGAGAAACAAGATTATCTGGTCTGATGAAACCAAGATGGAACTCTTTGTCCTGAATGCCAAGTGTCACGTCTGGAAGAAACCTGACACAATCCCTACGGTGGAGCATGGTGGTGGCAGCATCATGCTGTGGCAATGTTTTTTAGTGGCAGGGACTGGGAGACTAGTCAGGATTGAGGGAAAGTTGAACAGAGCAAAGTACAGAGAGATCCTTGATGAAAACCTGCTCCAGAGCGCTCACGACCTCAGACTGGGGAGAAGGTTCACCTTCCAACAGGACAATGACATTAAGCACACAGCCAAGACAACACAGGAGTGGCTTCGGAACAAGTCTCTCAATGTCCTTGAGTGGCCCAGCCAGAGCCCAGACTTGAACCCGAATGTCCTTGAGCCCGGACTTGAACATCGGGTTCAGCGATGCTCCCCATCCAACTTGAGGCTCTGCAGAAAAGACTGGGAGAAACTCCCCAAATACAGGTGTGCCAAGCATGTATTGTCATACCCAAGAAGACTTGAGGCTGTAATCGCTGCCAAAGATTCTTCAACAAAAGTACTCAGTAAAGGATCTGAATACTTATGTAAAATGTGATATTATTTTTTATTTTTAATACATTTGCACACAAAACAGTTTTTTATACAAAAGCCTCCACATGGTTTGAAGTTTGGATGATACTGTGGGAGTTCAACCACTTTCAGATCGCTTGCATTGTGTTCAAGATGGTCACATTCCGACAGGGAAATAGATATGAACACAGATAAGAACACCAACAATGAATTAAAAGCTAAATAACATCTTATGGTTTCAAATCTCACTTTTTTTTTTCTTCTCCTTCTTCTTTGTTTGTTTTGACAATACATTATATTTCTATCATTCTGTTTGAGGAACAAGTTGTTAACTAGTGTACTAAATCTCCTCTCCAAAAGATTTTTATGACTCATACCGTCAAATTATCCTTTCCCCTCCTGACCTGCATAGTACACAATCTGTAATCTTCTCCTGGTCAAGAAAGCCACGCAAATCCTTACATTTAACGCTTCAAATATTTCGTTCATGTGAGTTGCGTGTTCGTCCCTTTCATAGTGAAAGCACTTACAAATTTGTAACATACTATACAAATTGCAGGACGTAACACATGATACAAAATGGATGACATTCTACTCAATCGTGGCTTGGCTTGTGAGCACTAGACTACTTTCAAAACGACTGGCTGAAATTATACAAAACCTCTGTAGCATCAATATAACTGAAACTATTATCTGGCTATGCTTGTAAGGGCCAATAGATCTTCCTGCCCTTGTGACCAGACTGAAAACCAGTTACAGCCTGTAACTAGTTCCGGGTCAGGTCATATGATCAGGGAAAAAACAGTGAAATGGATTGAGATTCTGGTACAAACTTATCCACAGTTTGAACTGTTGGCAATTAATTGGATCCTTTTCAGTGGCGCAACCGGTTTGTATGTTGTCAAGCGGGCGGTCACGTGTTTATGGAGCAAAAGGGCCACAAGTTCGAGCCAGGGAAGGAAGCATTACTGTTAGCAGCACGGGGACGCCGGCTACTGTCGTGCCATGACCCAGATTCACATTGTTTTATGTAGGTTCTTGGCAAAGAAAAACAGACTATGAATTTATATAAATAAAACTCTTGGGACTTGATTCAAATCATGTGATTTTATTTGCCTATTCACCAGTTTTTAGAAATAATAGTTGACCAGAATTGTTTTCATGTTTGTGTGTGATGGCAATTTTCTTTTAACCACACATTTACAACATTGATGCTGCAAAGGGCTTTTAATTCATGACATCAAGTTTTGTAATTTAATTTCCAAAAGGTTTCACAAATAACATTCTTCAAATAATCAACAAACTTGATTTTGATCACGTGCACGTTTTGTGACGATACACAACATTGAAAATATATGCATTGGTTTCAAGTAAAACCAACTTAAAAAAAAAAAAATCATACATTTCATTCATTTCCAAGTGAGTGTTATAATAAATACTCATCATTCAAAAGAGTTTGCCTTGTGACAGATATCTACCTGACAACAGTGGCTTTCCAATTGGTATCACAATACAGAGGGGGAAGAGACATTTTGCTATCAGCTCACACTTTCTTCTAGCCTGGGTGTCCCAAATCTGTTTATTCTCTTGCCAATTGCATCGTTTTCCATGACAATGAGCGACAGGGATTTGGGATGATGGCACAAATAGACTGGCACCCAGGCTAACTTACTTCAACATTATTGCTCAGTCTGAAAGCAGCATATCACACTAGTCGGAAAGGTGTCAGTTGTGTTATTTTTCTTGTATTTGTTAGCTAGACCTACATTTACATTTGTTGAGGAACATCATTCCAGTTTGTGTGGCTTACTACAGGAAACCAACCCTAAATTGGAACCGTTTCAGTGATTCAAAAAAAATACAATTTGCATATTAAAATATCACCATGACAACAAAAATCATAGAATGTGAGCCAGATCACAAGCCTTGAACTAAAATACGCAGCTATGTTAATAATATATTGATAATAATAAAAAAAAAAGTGCCAATTTAGCAAATCAGATGTGGCATGATTAGCAACATAACTTGGAATTAGTGATGAATATCTAACAGAAGGCCAACAGTAGGGACACTCGATACAAAAGAAGAAAAAAAACAACCAACTCGCTGTAGTTTCATTATTTTAACTTATAGACTGGATGAGTTGATCAAGTATACCAGTTATTTTTCTGACGTAATCATATGTACAATAAGAGCCTTCTTTCTGTCTTAGAAAATGTACTCCAGAGACAGTCAATGTTTTTGCTTTGCCTCCTACTCACAAACATACCTTTGGGAGGGGTGTGACTGACAGTGCATGTTGTGGCATCCATCATCAGTTCCCATTATAAAATGTACGTACCTTTTTGAAATACAACATCTGCTAAATAGACTGATTTACAACAGTACCTGAACCAGCAAATGCACATCACACACCGACCAACAGTGTTGGGGAGTAGTGAACTACATTTTAGTTCAACTATAGTCACTTAATTACATTTTGCAGTAGCTTGGCGGTAGTTGAATTAAATTCTAATCTTGGCAGTGTTTTCACTGCCAAGATTGTTTTTAGCCATGTAGCAGTGTAGCTATTGGAATTACAGTTTTTTTTATTTTTTTTTGTAACAAGTTAAATGTGTTAAGTAGGCATGAATATACTTTCTTTTTCAGAATCAGACCTGCCTAATTCTCACTTTTTGTTTAATTTGTAGTTTGCCATTTCAGATTCAGATATTATTTTTCACAAAATTTGTAGTAAACTACTTTTTCCTAAGTAACTTTTGTTAAGCTATGTTTTTCTTAAGGGTAACTTTAGTGTAGCTTAATTTCTTCCAGCGTGAAGTAATTGGTAGCTTGGTAAGCTATATTTTCATTGTAGCTTGTCCAACACTGCCAACCAACCAACATACAATGTAAAGTGGGAGTGACAATAGTCGGTGACTTTCAGGTGAGTGGATGGATTGGACGACACAAATGATTTTGTCCATCTACGATGACGGAACAGACATGTCTATAGAGACATAATGATGACGACTAGCTAGCTAGCGAGAGAACAGAGGTCCAGTGGCCATAGTGATGACAGCTAACTAGCGAGAGAACAGAGGTCCAGTGGCCATAGTGATGACAGCTAACTAGCGAGAGAACAGAGGTCCAGTGGCCATAGTGATGACACCTAACTAGCGAGATAACAGAGGTCCAGTGGCTAGTGAACCGCTGGTACTGGACATTACTGAGACAAAGTTGCATAGTCACTCCCAAGACCAAAATTATCAAGGTCTCAGTAAGGTATTGTTTTACCTTCTTCACTTATTAAAAACACTGGATTCACAGTCCAGGTTTGCACATAGAAATGTAATGAATAGAGCAGACACGGACTCCCAAATTTATACAACAGGCAATCCTATCTGTTCTACACTATACATTTTTACATCTGAATGTTTCACTATGTCCTGTATCATTTCTACCTCCTGAACAGACCCCCTTCCACGTTAGAGCAACGAGGTCTGTCTGTCCCGTCTGTCTGGGGTAACCTGAACTAATGATACAGCAATGAGAGGTTATAACAGCTGATGTCAACAGTTAGATAACTTATGACAGCTAATGTCAACTTACGATACACCTATGAGAACTTATAACCTCTTATGTCAACAGATACTCAAGAAAGCGTATGAGACAGCTAAGAACGCTTACGTCAACTTATGTTATGATATACACTAAGAAAAATGCCAGTTCTTTCTGGTTCATGATAGAACTGGCTAGTTAGGGTGTAATAAGGGGGTTTAAACTGTGTGTGACTAAGGGCCCCTACAGTTTAATATCAATCATATTATCAAGTGAACTCAAGCCATTCAATCCCTCTACTACATAGATCCACACTGTAATAGATCCTTACTAAAGACCCCCCCCCCCCCCACACTGCCTAATATACCCTGTCCACGTCCCAAATTCCCCCCCCCCCCTACATAGTGCACTACTTTTGACCGAGGCCCAAAATTTGTGCACTATGTAGGTAATAGGTGTCCATTTGAGAGGCAGTAAACATACAGTATGATGTCTAAAAGTGGAGGCCTCTACACACACACACAACACTCCGTTGGTTCAGTGGCACGGTCGATAAAAAGGCATTTATGTTGTTGTTACCACTTCCAGAACTGGCAGCAGTTACATTGTATTATATAATGCTTTTGGATTGTACAACACTAACTAAGAAAATGGTTTGTTGTTTGTTTATTTTTTTTATAAGTCGATGGTGACATCGTTGATTGCGATGTCGTCCTCCCTCCCAGATACACGTTGTGGATCGGTCCTGCTATAAACTCTTTCAAAATGTGATTTCCTGTTCTAACTGTTGTTGTTGTTTTACTGTTGCGCTGGTCCCGTTCTCATAGCCCATCCATTTTAACTAACACAGCAGAGTTCAGTAAAGAAAAGAACCCTACAGGTTGACAAATGCAGCTCTTCTCCTTGGCAGTAGTGGCATCTTGGAAATTAGAACTATGCTGCTCAGCAATACTGTTTTGTTGTTCTTTGACGAAAGACCGTTGAGTTAACTGATGCTGAGCTGAGCGAAACCCATCAGCTTGACATCATCAGGGATCTCCGACTCATCTATGCCAGATGCCTGAGAGGAGAACAGAAAAAAAAGAAGTATTCTCAGTGCATCTGTCCTCGTAGGCTGTTGAACAGGGCATAGAGTTGTTTCAATAGGACAATGATGGAGGGTTTAGCAAACTTACCAGTTTGAAAGTGACATTTTTATTGTTGAGAGGATCATCAACAATCTTCTGCAAATTGGCAGCAACTGGAAAGAACCCAGAGATGAAAACAGGAGTTACTGAGGAGTCATTGAGAAAGCGCCATCATTTCAGCCATCTCTGACTAAACTCTGAACAATGGTGGCCTTTGTATGACTTATCCTAGGTTTCTCACTCACCGACCACTAAGTCTTTCCCATCGACCAGTCCTGCTGAAACTAACTCCTGAGACACTCCATCAGCTGAGTCTGAGAGGGAGAGAGTAATGTTTACAGTTCATTTTTTTTATTGTTTATTTAACTTTGGTTTTATTATCCATTTCACTTGCTTTGGCAATGTAAACATATGTTTCCCATGCCATTAAAGCCCCTAGAATTGAATTGAGAAAGAGACAGAAGCAAGAGAGCGAGAGAGGATTGTTGACACAAGCAAACACAAGTGTACAATAAAAGTCAGTGTCCGCTCCCCCTCTTGGCTCCGGTTCAACTTAAGAGCAGAATACACCTGGTGATGTTTAAAAAAAAAAACACAAACACCTACCTCTTCCAGGCATAAACTCAAAACGGATGTCATTCAGTTCTTTCTTCAAGTTTCTGGGAGAGGAAAGTTAGAACTGATTATTAGAAGGTTAAGATATGTGAAATAACTGCGTGGTATAATAGAAAAGGCATGGGAAACATCCACCAGGTCAGTGTTTCTAAAACAATGTGTCCCAGGGACAGACAAGCTACGGCCCTTCCTCCAATGTGTCCCAGGGACAGACACCCTGGAGGACCACAGATTAAAACTAGCACTTGGTGACCAGACTGAATCACTGTCATATCAGTGACGCATCTGAGGAACTGGTCAGTAACATCCCATGGACCAGGGGTTGAAGACCCCTGCACCAAATGATACATACCTCAACCTCAACACCAGGCTGATGGGGACTTTGGTGGTGGAGGAGGCAGCGGGGTCCTGGGCTGGAACGTCCCCCTGGATCAGGGTGGCCTCGCCTGGCTTGTCCTTGTCCTGCCCTGCCCCTCCTGGATGGAGCAGACTGGGCGAACCCTCCTCTGGAGGGAAAATCTGAGCAGAACCAGAGAAAGATAAACTCCTACTGTATCAGGAAGAGATTCATTAACCATTTAAATGCGAATGTGCTTGTCAACATTATGTGGTTGTCTTACCTAGTTACCTTAAGAGGAATGCTCTGGATAAGAGCATCTGCTAAATGATTTCAAATGTAAAGGCCTTTTCACACTGCATTTACTTAACCCAAGGAGTAAGGAGACTGTCAGCTCAGTGCATGATGAACGTGGCTGTAGATACTTATGACTAGTCTTATAATGCATTATGAACGCACCAGAATGCATTACACCTGTATGCCTTCAGTAAAGTGTTATGTCATCAACTACATTTATTAACATACACATGTTTTGGGGGGGGGGGGGGGGAGCAGATAAAAAAAAAAAGAGACTTCGATCAAGGCATTTGGCAATAATTCTTCTATTTCAAATTTCATGCAAATTTCATGCACAACTAAAAGCCCCTATTGTTTCAGCAATGAATAGATAACAAGTTTGAGGTGTTCTGATTTGATACCAACACCAAGGCTTACCTCGATGGAGCCATCTTTCACTCTGGGAGACTAGAATGGAATACGACAAAGATTAACAGACATCAGAAGAACACAATTAATTATATATATATATATGTATATATTTTTTTTCTCCCTCCCCCAGACAGTAACAGGTTTGATTGAACATCTGATTGATTGATTTAGTTGATTGAGTCCTAGGTGGTATTGAACCACTAGAGGGCTAAAGAAAGGCTACAGCTAGGAGACCTGGGTTCAAATATGACTTCAAATCATTTTGAAATACTTAACCTGGGCTTGATTGAGCTTGCCAGGCACAATGACACCAATAGAATAGTATCAAAAGCACAACCCTCTCCAGGCAGGCAGGCTAGAGTAAACCCTAAGGGCCGGTTTCCCGGACACAGATTAACCCTAGTCCTAGACTAAAAAAAGCACTTCAGATAAAGAATCTCCATTGAGGATACTTTTTAGCCCAGGACTAGGCTTAAAAAAAAAATCTGTGTCCGGGGTAAACAGCACTGTAAGTATTTGAAAGGTTTGAGCTAGTATTTAAAGCCAGGTCTGCTAGCTAGGGTAAGGTAGTCTCACCCGTAGAGCTGCCACCGCAGCCTGGCCCTCTTCACTCTCCATGTCCAACTCATCATCACTCCACTCCCACTCCCCGTCCTCGGTCTTATGGAGACGACCACTGGAGCCAGGCACGCGACGCACCTGCATCAATGTCACCACACACACACACAGTAACACACTAAGTCTTCAGACGGCTGCTGGAGCTAGGCACGCAACGCACCTGCATCAATGTTACCACACACACAGTAACACACTAAGTCTTCAGCATGGCATTTTGAGGGAAAAAAACACACCAAAAAAAAAATACAAAAAATAACAGGTGACCATTCCCTCGACCTCAACACATAAAAACAGGCAAACCAAACAAACCCATTGTGGAACATTTCCCTCCTCCTATACAGTAAGTCTCATACCTCATTTGCACACACTGTACATAGAGGGGAGAAAAAAAAAAGTAGATTGTGTTATTTGTTTATTCCAATGTGTAACTCTGTGTTTGTGTCGCACTGCTTTATCTTGGCCAGGTCGCAGTTGGAAATGAGAACTTGTTCTCAACTAGCCTACCTGGTTAAATAAAGGTGGAATAAAATAAAAAGTCTAGACTACTAATGCACACCCTAGTCTTAGTTTGTAATGTAATGCTCACCGTCTGCATGACTGCCCATGTTTCAGGTCCCGTGTGTTAGCTAGTGCTGCTGAAATATTAAGTTGTGCTCTACGTTACAGCACACACACACTTCCTTATTCTGACACTACACAGGCCTACCCAGCCGCGGCACAAGCACTGAGCAGATTGGACACAGACTGGTTGTCGGGTTAAGCTCCTGCACACAGAGAATAATGCTTTTTAGATACATTATGCGCTACAAGGATATCAGTGGGTTATTATAAATGGCTAAGTACTCAGCTGACAAACTGTCTTTCTGGTTAGGATCATACAGTGAAACAAACACTATATAGATACATGGGGCGGCAGGTAAGCCTAGTGGTTAGAGTGTAGGGTCGGCAGGTAGCCTAGAGGTTAGAGCGTTGGGCCAGTATCCGAAAGATTGCTGGATCGAATCCCCGAGCTGACAAGGTAAAAATCTGTTGTTCTGCCCCTGAACAAGGCAGTTTACCCACTGTTCCTAGGCTGTCATTGTAAACTGACTTGCCTAGTTAAATAAATAAAAATATTTAAAAACAATCCATATAAAACATGTATCTTTTAGCACTAATATTAATCCCTGGAAACTTGGATAACTAATATATTTCCCCCTGTAGTGTCTATGTAGTCTTTGATAGTGTATATGTAGTGTATGATAGTGTCTATGTAGTGTTTGATAGTGTATATGGCAACAGAGCTTGATGTTTCACGCTGAAGCTACAGTGCCAGTCAAAAGTTTGGACACACCTACTCATTCAAGGGTTTTTCTTAATTATTTACTATTTTCTACATTGTAGAATAATAGTGAAGAAATCAAAACTATGAATTAACACATATGGAATCATGTTGTAACCCCAAAAAAAAAAGGTGTTAAACAAGTACATAAAAAATATATTTTAGATTCTTCAAAGTAGACACTCTTTTGCCTTGATGACAGCTACATGATTCCATATGTCTTATTTCATAGTTTTGATGTCTTCACTATTATTCTACAATGTAGAAAAATAGTAAAAATGTTTTAATAAAAACCCTGGAATGAGTAGGTGTGTCCAAACTTTTGACTGGTACTGCATGTACAAATTCCTTTATGCATACCACTACTTCCACTAGAGTGACATGACAACGGAGGGGCCCTGTTCAGGGGGATGCAAAAATTACACAACGTTAATATAGAACAGCAATAGAGTAGTGCAGATCTGAACGTCATGTGGAGTCCACTATACACATCCAGGGGTTATCGTCATACCCGTTTGGATCGGTCTCCTATCGATGGACCCTTCTGAAGCAGCTTCTCTTCCAAGTATTCATTATTCTGCGAGAGAGACAAGATTAGAAAGCACATAATGGACGACAACATGGTTTGTATTATTTTTTCCCTCTGTTAACAGCATACATCTTGTAAAGGTTCCTGTCCTCTACAGATGTATACATGGGCTTTACCTTTGCTTTCGTGAAGAATTTGTGTTTCAGCAGCTCAGCAGCAGTTGGTCTGAAAGACAACGACGCACAGCGTGCTTTACTACTGCAGGACATTACGATAAAGACACAGTGTGCTTTACTACTGCAGGATATTAACAGCACACGGTGTGCTTTACTACTGCAGGACATTACGATAAAGACACGGTGTGCTTTACTACTGCAGGACATTACGATAAAGACACAGTGTGCTTTACTACTGCAGGATATTAACAGCACACAGTGTGCTTTACTACTGCAGGACATTACGATAAAGACACGGTGTGCTTTACTACTGCAGGACATTACGATAAAGACACAGTGTGCTTTACTACTGCAGGACATTACGATAAAGACACAGTGTGCTTTACTACTGCAGGACATTACGATAAAGACACAGTGTCCTTTACTACTGCAGGACATTAACAGCACACAACGTGCTTTACTACTGCAGGACAGGATGGAAATCAGATTAGGTAAGAGAACCCACTCAACTAGAAAATGGATTTGAGAATGGTTGAGTACGGGGGGAAAACAATGTATGAAATGTATGCATTCACTAGTGTAAGTCGCTCTGGATAAGAGCGTCTGCTAAATGACTAAAATGTAATGTAAAAATGGTGAGACCCAGAATAAGATTGGATGACTAATAGGAGTATCGTCTTTCTGGTTCACCACACAAAGGACAATGGTAACATGGAGAAATGGTGTCACGATGGAATTAGTTTACTAATAGCAGGAGCCACCAAACCTGTTAACACATCTGATTAGTACAATCACATTGGTTAGATTAGGTTTGGAGCAAAAGTCTGAACTGGGAAAGCTCTCCAGGAATACCCCCTGTACTTATACCATTCCCACGTCAGTGGTCCTTTGTGGGCTCAGTTGGTTAGACGTGAGCCAGCAATGTCGGGTTTTGTGGGTTTAATTCCCACTGGGGCCACATAAAAAAAATGTATACACTCACTGTACATACACATTTTGACAGATGGAATGTCATGACTTTTCCATTACTTTGAACAAAATTTCCCATGACCAACAATTGGCGGCATCTCAACGTAGATATAAATAAAGTGTGTAATGTGGTATCGACACTGGGAGGCTTCTCTCTGATACCACCTCATGTTGTTGAGCAAGAGACTTAACCCCCACAAAGTAGAATACCTGTTAGACAACTGTATAAAACACATGGTCAACCCTCAGTCTGCAGAGATACTGGATGTGCAGGCTTTTGATCAAGCCCTGCTCAAACACAGAGACAGTTTATCAAGGTGTGGTTGAGCAGATCATTTCTGGGGACTGGAATACAAGCCTGCCCCCATTAGCTCTCCTGGAGGATGGTTGACCACTCTTGATGTAAAACATTTCAACCAAATACGTTTTATACCTTTTGAAATAATTGGCTCATTCAATATATCAAAAGATCAAGTGGCTATGGTGGGCTACAAATATTTTTAATTCAGCTGATGCAAACCCACACGTTTTCTTCAGGAAATATATATCTTAGCTACCTTGAAGTGTTTACTTTGCAGGCTGACTAGCCCAAATCAACTGGTAGTACTGTATCTACATTTTATCAAATCAACTGGCAGTACTGTATCTACAAAACAAGTCCAAGCCACATAATCCCAAAGGCTACATTTAATATTTTTTCCTAAAAATCATTTTTATTCACATGATTCCATTCACCGTGATTGAACCAAATCCCAACTAATACAATGTCGAAGTGAATCGTTAGTTCTGTCAAAAAAATAAATTAAATGAATCATAGCAATTGTTTAAAAAAAGTTAATCAACTTTGTATAGGCTTATCTGCGATTTTTATTTAACCTTTATTTAACTAGGCAAGTCAGTTAAGAAGAAATTCTTATTGACAATGACGGCCTACCGGGGAACAGTGGGTTAATTGCCTTGTTCAGGGGCAGAACGACAGATTTTTACCTTGTCAGCTCGGGCATTTGATCTAGCAACCTTTTGGGTTACTAGCCCAACGCTCTAACCACTAGGCTACCTGCCGTGAGTGTCGGTGGAAATTGTTTTTGGGACATTTTTTTTATTTTTTTATTACATTTTAGTCATTTAGCAGACGCTCTTATCCAGAGCAACTTACAGTAGTGAATGCATACATTTCATAAATTTTCTTCTGTGCTGGCCCCCCGTGGGAATCGAACCCACAACCCTGGCATTGCAAACACCATGCTCTACCAACTGAGCTAACCAGTTAACTAGAGGGTACAAGATAGCTTATTCAAAACCTATCTAGTCAGTCTTCTCTACCATAGTTTATAGGCTAAGCCGTAATGTCTGACTGTCTCTCCTTGAGAAACGGTCCACTCCTCTAGCATACATGCAGGTGAAGTGTCATTCCAATCCTAGCTAATACGTGGATTTTTTTTAAATGTATAAATTACATTAATAGAAATGATTAAATAAATTGATGACTTTCCCTGAACTTTTTTTAAAGGATTTGATCATTTTGCCAACACTTTACCAGGCATAGAAATCACTATTAAAAATTGCATGACGTTTCCAGGATTTTCATGATGTAGTACACAGGTACGAACCCTTTGTTCTGTGAGTCACTTTGGATAAAAGCGTCTGTTAAATGGGATACATTGTATTGTGAGCGTTTGGGATAGTCACCTTTTCTCAGGCTCCTTCTGTAGACAGAGTGAAATCATCTTCCTGAAGGACTTGCCGTACTTCTTCACCATCTCCTTGTCCTGGATGCCCGTCTCCAAGCAGGGAGGGTCATTCTGCAGGGTCAGCATCAGGACCTACAGATATACAACATCAGGTTACTATTAGCAACAGTACCCAAACATCCATACACACCACCAAGTTACTACCAGCCTCAAGCAACCTACAATACAACACCAGGTTACTACCAGCCTCAAGCAACCTACAATACAACACCAGGTTACTACCAGCCTCAAGCAACCTACAATACAACACCAGGTTACTACCAGCCTCAAGCAACCTACAATACAACACCAGGTTACTACCAGCCTCAAGCAACCTACAATACAACACCAGGTTACTACCAGCCTCAAGCAACCTACAATACAACACCAGGTTACTACCAGCCTCAAGCAACCTACAATACAACACCAGGTTACTACCAGCCTCAAGCAACCTACAATACAACACCAGGTTACTACCAGCCTCAAGCAACCTACAATACAACACCAGGTTACTACCAGCCTCAAGCAACCTACAATACAACACCAGGTTACTACCAGCCTCAAGCAACCTACAATACAACACCAGGTTACTACCAGCCTCAGCAACCTACAATACAACACCAGGTTACTACCAGCCTCAGCAACCTACAATACAACATCCGGTTACTACCAGCCTCAGCAACCTACAATACAACATCAGGTTACTACCAGCCTCAGCAACCTACAATACAACATCAGGTTACTACCAGCCTCAGCACCTACAATACAACATCAGGTTACTACCAGCCTCAGCAACCTACAATACAACATCAGGTTACTACCAGCCTCAGCAACCTACAATACAACATCAGGTTACTACCAGCCTCAGCACCTACAATACAACATCAGGTTACTACCAGCCTCAGCAACCTACAATACAACATCCGGTTACTACCAGCCTCAGCACCTACAACATCAGGTTACTACCAGCCTCAGCAACCTACAATACAACATCAGGTTACTACCAGCCTCAGCACCTACAACACCTATTTATTTAGCCAAGATAGTCTGCTTAGCAACTGGTTGTCAGGAAGTCAGAGGATAAAGATCACACTCCTTCCATCTCTCCAAGTAGAAAATCACCTTCATGGGTGGATATTTGTGATATGGTGCAGCTCCTGTAGCCAGCTCAATGGCTGTGATCCCAAAACTCCAGATATCTGCTTTGTAGTCATAACCTCTGACCTGAGGAGACATGAAGGATAATGGTAAGATATTTTAAAGAGACAGAGAGAGACAAAGTGAGAGAAAGAGGATACCCCCTCCCACCTGCTCCATGACCTCTGGGGCCATCCAACATGGTGTCCCAACAAACGTCTTCCTGACCTTAGTCCTGGTCATGTCTCCTCCAGCTGCTAAGAAGGCACTCACACCAAAGTCTGGGAGAGATAGACAGGGTGAGTGAAGAGTGGTGAAAGAGAAAGATCAGAGAGACAGATATAACCAATGAACTTGTTCCAGAGAAACCAATGCCATAAAGCAGTTTCCTAGAAGCTCAGTCCTCGGGACCTCAAGGGGTCCACGTTTTGTTTTTTGCCCTAACACTACACAGCTAATCAAAAGCTTGATGATTAGTTGAATCAGCGGTGTAGTGCTAGGGGGAAACTAAACTAAAAACGTGCACCCCTTGGGGTCCAGAGGAACGAGTTTGGGGAAACCCCGGCATAAATTTTATAGAATTTGCAGTGGTAAAAAAAAACCAAAAAAAACCACATTCAATACTTTGACAGCATAAATCTATAAGAAATAGGCAGTTAAGGTCTTAGGACATGTGACCATACCTGCGATTTGCACTGAGCCATCGTCACCGAGAAGAATATTTCCAGCCTTTAGATCCCTGTGAACGGAAGAAACCAGACAAACCAGTATTTATTTATCTGGAGTAACCTGTAAATGAAACTAATTGACATGTAAATGCCAGGGAATGACAAGTAGTAGCCTAGTGTATATAAAGGTTTTTCTAGTAGAGGCCTACTACTAAAACAACAACACAGGCATGTTGGTCACACTACCAAAGAGGACTCATTATCCAGTGTGTGTGGCCTGTTTTAGCTGTAAACAGTTAGCCGTTTTTAATAGCTCACAATAAGTGCCCTGCAGTTTAGTGCATACTGTTTCAACAACCCAAGCCCCTTATTACTTATCAGGACTTAACTGTTGTAAATCTGAGCCAAACATGCTGAGCAGCGCATATTAGTGAAGAGGAGTCAATATACTGTGTGTCTGTGGCTTGTTTTTTTTTTTTAGATGTAGTCGACACTGTAGTGTTTCAGATGTAGTGCTTCCTGGGGAGAGAAGCTGTGACATAAAACAAACCTCTAACAATGCATAAAGCCCTCTATAAAATATTGATCAATATGGGACAGTGTGAAAGCCCACCAACCCAAACAATGTTGAAGGTAAAAAACAAAACAAAAATGTGTCCTGACCTGTGGATCTGCCCGTTCTTATGCAGGTACTCCAGTCCTTCTAGAACCTCTTTGAGGATGGTGGCTATGGACGACTCATCCAGCACCCCAGACTTATGTTCCCCACGAGATATGATGTGTTTAATGATGTCCAGTACTGAGCCTGACAAAGTGACAGAGTAACAAACGGACCAGGTTACTATTAGTTAGCTTAAGTATCTCTTGAATAGCTGCAGACCAGGCTACTATTAGTTAGCTGAAGTATCTCTTGAATAGCTGCAGACCAGGCTACTATTAGTTTGCTGAAGTATCTCTTGAATAGCTGCAGACCAGGCTACTATTAGTTAGCTGAAGTATCTCTTGAATAGCTGCAGACCAGGCTACTATTAGTTAGCTGAAGTATCTCTTGAATAGCTGCAGACCAGGCTACTATTAGTTAGCTGAAGTATCTCTTGAATAGCTGCAGACCAGGTTACTATTAGTTAGCTGAAGTATCTATTGAATAGCTGAAGACCAGGCTACTATTAGTTAGTGACATGTTTTAGTTCGGTGCAGCGATAGAGCGGTGTTTGAACTAGGGCTCTGAACTTTATTACTGCTGTGTTTAACCTTGGCTTGTAATGAAATGTGTGTGACAGCTGAAAGCCATATCCCTCTATCTCTTGACATTGTTAATGCATGCCAGGAGGATGGAGAGTACCGCAGCAGGCTGAGAGCCAAGGCCACAGCTGGAGAGAAGCTGCTGCTCAGGGCCCTGCTTCCTCCAGACAGGGACCTATAGTGCCTGGTAGTCAGGCAGCTGGGATGAAGATGAACCAAGCTAACCATCCTCCTAGAGAGCTACTAGGTGTGCAGGGTTTTTCTTCATCCCTGCTATAACTGCTGGAGGACTAACAGCTGGGGCCTATAGAGCCTGAAGTGTCTGTTCGATGTGGGCAGGAGCAGGGGTGGCCAACCAGCTCCTGGAGAGCAGTGGTTTGCTCCAGCCCTGCTCGATGATTTGTTGAATCAGGTGATTACAGTAGGGCTGGAGGACAACCAACAACCACCTCTGTTATAGTATTGCTAAGCAGACTGCAGTGTTTCCTCTAATCAACGCTTTATGCAAGGCGGGCCGCCACCAAGTAAAGAGCTACATAAGTGGTATTTATGCTCCACTACTTCCTTGCCTGGTACCGTCCCTAAAGCAATACCCACCACCACTGAGGAGTCGCATCACCAGCCACAGCTCGTCCTTCACTACGAAAGACGTGTAGTAGGACACAATGTTGGGGTGGTGGCACTGGGACATGGCCTGGATCTCTTTCTGCAAGGAGAGAGAGAAACGGAATGAATGAGCTTCAATGGCTCAGCACATTGTACAGTAAAGAGTTTGAGTCTTGATTTGAACAATGCAGTAACATATTTCCATTTTGGACAGGCTAAGTGGAATTTTCTCCATATTGCTTATGCTTAACCAATCCAAGTCAGATCCAAACAACAGCTTAAGGGGTTGATTTGTTGATTGGATATCAGTCTCTAGAGGAAGGCTAAATCTCCACAGCTGTGCTGCTTGTTCTGAACCTGACTGATCACATGACAGAACAGGCCCCCAATAGGGACGACTGAGTGAGGAGTGACCTAGGTTATGTCACTACCATAGAAATATAATTACTTGGACAAACATATTCAAGTCAAGTCAATGTGCCATGATGGGTGAAGTCAAAATCACTGTGGCTTTTTCCGTTCTAGTTATTCTATTTCTATGTCACTATTGGCATTATCCCCAAGACAGACCTGATTGAGTTGCCAAGACAGGGCAGAGTAGATCCGGGTCCTACTGAATGTTATGCAATAAGGGCTGAAAACGCTGTGTTGGTGTCTGTCCAGCTGCTGGCCTGAGCTTGTCTGATTTACACTGACAGCCTGTGTGTGTACGTGCGTTTGTGGATGTGTGTGTTCGGGGTATTGTGTGTGGGTTCCTGCTGCTGTACTCTCATCTTTCACAGGCCCACCTTACAGCTAAGCTATACCAGAGACCATAAAAGGCTATGTCAAATGATTAGCTAGTATTGATTTGACAGTATTGATTGCTATATTGTCAACTCCTGAAATAAATTGTGCTCTCTGTGGTTGGGTTACCAGGAGCTCGTCCATGCTGGTCTGACACTTCTCCAGGTTAATGCGTTTAATGGCCACCCTCTCCTTCCTGGGCTCACAGTAGGCCGCCTGCACCACGGCCGTGGCACCACTCCCTGAAGAGGAAACGAAGGGGGAAGAATTACAATGTAACACACATCCAAAAGGGAAGCCAGTGGCACCACTCCCTGAAGACGAAACAAAGGGGGAAGAATTACAATGTAACACATCCAAAAGGGAAGCCAGTGGCACCACTCCCTGAAGACGAAACAAAGGGGGAAGAATTACAATGTAGCACACATCCAAAAGGGAAGCCAGTGGCACCACTCCTTGAAGACGAAACAAAGGGGGAAGAATTACAATGTAACACACATCCAAAAGTGAAGCCAGTGGCACCACTTGCAGGGACAAACCAAGAGGAAGACAAAATAAGATGGCAACTCAGTGCGAATGTGAATCTCAACAAGGAAACAGTCGGTGGTTGAATTTGATAAATGTTTTATTACAAAGTATGCATTTCAGCAAACAAAGAAAGGCATGGATACACGTTAAGGGATTAAGAATGTACCTTATTTTTTTTAAGTATTGAGACATAATGATCTGAAGTAGTTGGAGGTTCATTCAAAAACCACTAGTCTGCAGATAACTCCTGGAGGAGTTGAGGTACTTGGCAAGATACCAGAAAACTACAACAAAATGAACTTTTTTCTGTATTTACTACAAACAAATATTTCTTGAAGGTTGTTTGACATGTGTCTTTTGCCATTTGTATCGAAAGTGATTAGCTCGTGAGATACAGAGAGTGTCTTAAAAAGGACAAAATGTATCAAGTGCGAAGTCTCATTTAGGTCTCAAACTTAAACTACTAAACTATATTATGCATATAACGTTAGCTAGCTACATGTCTTATGCATTGTACAGGAAGAACAACAAACACAACGCGGTCCATATCACAAAAATTAAAGCCTGAATAATACCAACTCCTTGGTACCACAAAGGTATGAGTGACTCACTAAGCCCCATCATGTCTTTCAGCGAAGGCACCACCCACCTCCATACTTCAACTATGCTGCCCGACTTAGCTAACTACTGTAGCTAACGACGTTAGCTACTAGGCTAGTTATTCAAGTTAGCATCTGGGGGGGAAAAGCTAACAAGGTAGCTAATTAGCTTGCTAGCAACCTATGAACGAAAACTGAGGCACATATGCTTGGCCTAGCTACTTAACGTTATATCTAACGTTACTTAGTTATATCTAATAGCTTAGTTAGCTGTCAAAAGTAAGGTTGGTTAGCTGTAACTAGGTTTAACGTTAGCTAACCAGCTTTAAGTTAAGGTTAGCTAAATAGCTGTCTTGGGAGAAAGCTAGCTAAGAGGTTAGCATGCTAGCTGTGTGACTAGCGACATACTCACCAATCACCTCGTTGAGTACATAGTCGTCCTTGTTGATGGACCAAGTTTGAGCACTCGAGTCCTCTGCCATGGCTTCGTTGGAGGTTTACACTGTTTACAGTGTTATAAGGAATGTGGTGGGTTTGTTTTCTTGAAATATAACGAGATAATTACTCCATTCGGCTCGTGATGTTAGCTACCTCGCCCTGACAGTTCCTGCTGCTACTACTGTCAACACAACTTTGACACTTGCGAGGCGCCTCACGTCCTTGCGTAGCCAAAATTGGAATGAAAAAGCCGCCATCTTGAGTGTGGCACTTAAACAATACAGATGTATTTATTTGATTTAATCTTTATTTAACTAGGCAAGTCAATTAAGAACAAATAAAATTCTTATTTATAATGACGGCCTACCAAAAGGCAAAAGACCTCATGTGGGGACGGGAGCTGGGATAAAAAGAAATAAAATAAAAATTGAATATAGGCCAAAACACACATCACAACAACAGAGACTCCTCATAAAGAGAGACGTAAGACAACAACATATCATGGCAGCAACACATGACAACACAACATGGTAGCAGCACAACATGGCAGCAGCACAATATGGCAGCAGCACTAAACATGGTACAAACATTATTGGCCATAGACAACAGCACAAAGGGCAAGAAGGTAAAGACAACAATACATCACGCAAAGCAGCTACAACTATCAGTAAGAATATCCATGATTGAGTCTTTGAATAAAGAGATGGAGATAAATCTGTCCAGTTTGAGTGTTTTTTTGCAGCTCGTGTAGACAGAAAAAGAAGGAACAGGAGATCAGAAATCAGTTCAATGTAATTGAATAATCCATATAATCGAACCACTTCTGGGAAAATTGGAAAACACTAAACAAACAACAAAATGAGGAGTTATCTATCCAAAACGGAGATAATCCACTTCTACAATCTTTTGGGCTCTATAACAAAGAACAAACACCAAAAACATATACATGATCAATTACAAATATTAGAATCAGCTATCAGCTATCACCTCCACTACGCTGATCCTGCTCGGCATCCGACCGTAAGGCGCTACAGTGGGTATTGCGTGCGGCCCAGTACATCACTGGGGCCAAGCTTCCTGCCATCCAATACCTATATACTAGGTGGTGTCAGAGGAAGGCCCAAAAAATTGTATCTGCTACTGCACAGCAGGCGGTACCGGAGCGCCAAGTCTAGGTCTAGGTTCACAAACACAAACAGACCCCACAGAGCCCCAGGACAGCAACAGCAACACAATTAGACCCAACCAAAAACGTAATTACTTAACACAAACTTAATTACTTGACACATTGGAAAGAACCAACAAAAAAAACAGAGCAAACTAGAATGCAATTTGGCCGTAAACAGAATACCTGAGCACTGTGGCAGAATACTTGAGCACTGTGACTGACCCAAACTTAAGGAAAGCTTTGATTATTTACAGGCTCAGTGAGCATAGCCTTGCTATTGAGAAAGGCAGGCAGGCACACTCCCCACACTAGGCAGACACACTCCCCGCAAAATGAGGTGGAAACTGAGCTGCACTTCCTAACCTCCTGCAAGATTTATGCTCATATTAGAGACACATATTTCCCTCAGATTACACAGTCCCACAAAGAATTTGAAAACAAATCCCGTTTTGATAAACTCCCATATCGGTTGGGTGAAATACCAGTGTGCCATCACAGCAGCAAGATTTGTTACCTGTTGCCACAAGAAAAGACAACCTGTGAAGAACAAATGCCATTGTAAATACAACCCATATTTATGTTTATTTATTTACCCTTTTGTACTTTAACTATTTGCACATCATTATAACACTGGATATAGCCATAATATGACACTTTAAAAGACTCTATTCATTTGAAATGTTTGTGAGTGTAATATTTACTGTTTGTTTTTGATTGTTTATTTCACTTTTGTTTATTATCTATTTCACTTGCTTTTGCAATGTAAACATATGTTTCCCATGCCAATAAAGCCCTTGAATTGATAGATTAATTCATTAGTCACATGCACAGGGTCGCAGATGTAATAGCAGGGTACGTTGAAATTGGTAAACTCAGAGCTCCAATAGTGCAGGTCAAAGAGAAGTCAATGAAACAATATATTTTTTAAAAGTCTGTGGTCGAAGTCTGGGGTTAAATGCAAAAGTGTCAGAAAAACTGGCAATTTTTGCCAGTATATTTTCAGCAAGTATGTTCCCTCAGGAATCTGCAATCATAAATACAACCTTGACCCAGAGTCAGAACATTTATATTTCTTGAAAATGGCCTCTTCTATGGGTCTATGCATAGAGTTTCTAAGCCCAGAGGCGCAACATCGCAAAACTTTCAGGAATGCTTGCGAAACAGACCAAGCAGGTCAGGCCAGGATTTGAGAAGTCAGAGAGAGCCTCTCACAGAGAGGTGAATTTTTTTTCAATAGTTATTAATTTTCTCGAAATCTAAAGGTACAACCTAGATTCGAGACAATGTCTTAAGTAGGTGAACATGTTATTACTGCAACTTTGTGAAAGTGACAAACTGAAAAGTTGTCATTTTCGTAAAAAAATTGCTTTATATCGAAGGAGTGCCATTGATTTTTGACGGCCTACACATGCGCAGTTCGGCTTGAGATGACCATTAGACTTGATTATATTGTAGCGACCCGCACAGACAGATGTGTGTTATGTGTTAGGATATTCGTTGGTTGTGTTGTACTTACCAGTGTTCGCAGGATCTGACATGCCAATCAACCTGCTATCTGCCAATCACGGAAATGCCTGGAATGTTCTGAATCCGGGCATCCTGGTGGTTGGCGGAGTGGCGTGGAGGGGGTTGGGCAGGGGAATGGAGCATTGGAAGTTAAGACCAGGTTTAGACATTGTTCTTTCTCTTACGTCTGGCCTTCACAAGAGAAGGTCACGGTTAGTTTGTGGGGTATCTTTCATTTATTTTATTTTATTATTATTATTGGCAGACTCGACAGCCTTGGTTTCTCAAATGATTGCCTCGCCTGGTTTACCAACTACTTCTCTGATAGAGTTCAGTGTGTCAAATCGGAGGGCCTGTTGTCCGGACCTCTGGCAGTCTCTATGGGTGTGCCACAGAGTTCAATTCTCAGGCCGACTCTCTTCTCTGTATACATCAATGATGTTGCTCTTGGTGCTGGTGATTCTCTGATCCACCTCTACGCAGACGACACCATTCTGTATACTTCTGGCCCCTCTTTGGACACTGTGTTAACTAACCTCCAGACGAGCTTCAATGCCATACAACTCTCCTTCCGTGGCCTCCAACTGCTCTTAAACGCAGTTTAAGTTTAATGCTATTCAATCGATCACTGCCCGCACCTGCTCGCCCGTCCAGCATCACTATGCTGGACGGCTCTGACTTAGAATATGTGGACAACTACAAATACCTGGGTGGCTGGTTAGACTGTAAACTCTCCTTCCAGACTCACATTATGCATCTCCAATCCAAAATTAAATCTAGAATCGGCTTCCTATGTCGCAACAAAGCATCCTTCACTCATGCTGCCAAACATACCCTCGTAAAACTGACCATCCTACCGATCCTCGACTTCGGTGATGTCATCTATAAAATAGCCTCCAACACTCTACTCAACAAACTGGATGCAGTCTATCACAGTGCCATCCGTTTTGTTACCAAAGCCCCATACACTACCCACCATTGCGACCTGTACGCTCTCGTTGGTTGGCCCTCGCTTCATACTCGTCGCAAAACCCACTGGCTACAGGTTATCTACAAGTCTCTGCTAGGTAAAGCCCTGCCTTATCTCAGCTCACTTGTCACCATAGCAGCACCCACTCGTAGCACGCGCTCCAGCAGGTATATCTCACTGGTCACCCCCAAAGCCAATTCCTCCTTTGGTCGTCTTTCCTTCCAGTTCTCTGCTGCCAATGATTGGAACGAACTGCAAAAATCTCTGAAGCTGGAGACTCATATCTCCCTCACTAGCTTTAAGCACCAGCTGTCAGAGCAGCTCACAGATCACTGTACCTGTACATAGCCCATCTGTAAACAGCCCATCTATCTACCTACCTCATCCCAATACTGTATTTATTTATTTATCTTGCTCCTTTGTACCCCAGTATCTCTACTTGCACATTCATCTTCTGCACATCTACCATTCCAGTGTTTAATTGCTATATTGTAATTACTTCGCCACCATGGCCTGTTTATTGCCTTAACTTACCTCATTTGCACTCACTGTATATAGACTTTTTGTTTTCTTTTGTTCTACTGTATTATTGACTGTATGTTTTGTTTATTCCATGTGTAACTCTGTGTTGTTGTATGTGTCGAATTGCTATGCTTTATCTTGGCCAGGTCGCAGTTGCAAATGAGATCTTGTTCTCAACTAGCCTACCTGGTTAAATAAAGGTGAAATAAAAAATAAATAAAATATTTGGCGTGGGCTACGGCCAAACAGTAGCCTGTGTAAAGTTGGGTTAATAAACCGTCAATTCGTAAACTCAATCCTCTCTCTGGACAATTGTTCCTTTATGATCTAGTCAGGTCATTACATTGGTGTCAGAAGGAAAAACGTTGTTAAAAGTTAGCCAGCTAGCTGACTTCCATGGCTAGCTACTGTAGGTGAGAACGGGGGTTGAAAAATGCTTTGAGGGAATCCGAAAGTGAAGGTGGAGGTAGGGGACGATTATGGCCAAGGAGGTGCGTGTGCATGGACGTCGGAGGATCTGGCTGAGGAGATCGCCAGGGCGTCGGAGCCCAGAGGCCTCTTGAGGGAGGACGTTAGAGTGATGGCGGCTGAAGCGGGTATGAGTGCATCGTCGACTGTGCTTCGCGCGGATTCTGGTGGGCTCAGGATGTAAACAAACATGAGGAATCTGGGGCTCAGGATGTAAACAAACATGGTGGCGCCCAGTTCCCGGCTGCGTCTGTATCTGTTTTAAGACCACGAAGTATTCCGGTAAGGCAGATTGGGAAGCTTTTCATGCTCAGTTTGAACTGTTAGCTCATTTTAGGGGGTGGTCGAATGAAGATAGGGCACTGCAGTTGGCTTTATGCCTCACGGATGATGCTCTGGCCTGTTTGATATTGATTAGCCCCGAGGACAGTAAGTGATTATGGTGCACTGAGGAGGCGCTATGGACAGTGTGTACAGCCCGAGCTGCTGCGCTCCGAACTGAGTAATAGCCGCAGGCAGCCTGAAGAGCCTCTACGGGTGCTAGCTAATGACATTGAGAGCCTCTCTCGGCGGGCATATGCTCACATGCCCCCCTCAAATCAAATCAAATCACATTTATTTATGTAGCCCTTCTTACATCAGCTGATATCTCAAAGTGCTGTACAGAAACCCAGCCTAAAACCCCAAACAGCAAGTAATGCAGGTGTAGAAGCACAGTGACTAGGAAAAACTCCCTAGAAAGGCCAAAACCTAGGAAGAAACCTAGAGAGGAACCAGGCTTTGAGGGGTGGCCAGTCCTCTTCTGGCTGTGCCGTGCAGAGTGAGCTAGCACGGGACCAGTTCATACAGGCGATCTCTCCTACGGAGCTGCGTGTACAGACCCAGCTGGCTCATCCTAAGTCATTGCAGATAGCCTTGGAGATGGCTTTGGAGAGGGAGCTGGTGTGGGCTGGGGCTTCAGCTAAGGCTTTGGTGGGGGTGCAGGGAGACAGACCCTCTGTGCGGGCTGGGGGGCAGAGCAGCTCAGAGCTGGAAAAGCCTGCATGGGTGGCTGAAATGACAGAATTCATTCGTGCTGTGTCGCTACAGGCGGCACGAAACACACGCCCTGGTCCCAGGGTCTGCTGGGGTTGTAGCCAGCCAGTCCATCTGCGCCGGGATTGCTCCATGTCCCCCAGAGCTCAGGGAAACGGCTCTGGGTCCGCATAGACCGGGTAGTGCGGACCCCTGGCTTTCTTTCCTAACCACCATCTTCTTCAGGAGGAACCCACTGGCACAGACTGGGAAGCAAGGCTCTACTTCCCCCAGAAGCAGACGATGGCAAGCGGATGGAGCCTGTTGTTGTGGTGGGCCGGACCTGTGTTGGGGACTTTTGTCATGTCCCTGTCACTGTGGAGGGGGTGCCCTGCTCTGCCCTGGTGGACACTGGGTCCACAGTAACCCTGGTGAGGCCAGATATTGTGCCAGGTTGGACTCAGTGTGAGCCCACAACTGTGCAGTTCTGCACAGTCACAGGTGAGCTGGCACCCATGAAAGGTAGAGGAATAATGACTCTGACAGTAGGGGGCAGGACTGTGCGTCATCCTGTGTGGGTGGCGGCTGTGCAGGACCCTTGTATCCTGGGGTTGGACTTTCTTAGGAGCACAGGCTGCCAGTTAGACATAAATGGGGGCACACTGAGCTTCCAGGGAGGGCCGGCAGTCACCATGCCCCCCCCCAATGTCACATTCACTCAACCCAACAAACCCTTTACTCCAGCAGTTAAAGCAGCAGAGACTCATGGCTGCCCCCCCCCCCTCCCCCACATCTGTGTGTGACTTTTCCCCAGCCCCCCTGTCATCTACGGCTGTGTGTTACATTCCCCCAGCTACCTCCACAACACAGCCCTCCGCTCCGTGAGCCTGGGCCGCATGGTGACTGCCGGCTACCCCAAATGGGAGAGGAGAGGACACTGTCTGCAGTGAGGGAGATATGGGGGAGGAACTGTGTTGGTCTTGACCCCGAGCAGCAGGAACGGTTGTGGCAGTTGCTGTTTGAATTCAGAGACAGCTTTGCGCTGAGTGAGGAAGAGGTGGATCAGACTCATCTGGTGCAGCATGAGATCGACACAGGTGATGCTCGACCCATCAAGATGCGTCTCCGCCGTATCCCGCTGGCACGCCAGGAGGCGGCAGACAAGGCTGTGTTGGAGATGCAGCAGGCAGACTTCATCGAGCCCCTGGGCGGCGCCAGTCGTCATGGTTCCTAAGAAGGGGGGCAAGCTGAGGTTCTGTGCGGACTACAGGTGGCTGAATGAGGTAACCAGGAAGGACTCATACCCCATACCACGTATCGATGAGTCGCTGGACCTGGTTAGGGGGTCCTCCTGGTTCTCCTCACTAGACCTCCGCAGTGGCTACTGGCAGGTGCCCCTCTCCCCAGAGGCCAGAGCCAAAACTGCGTTCTCCACTAACAGAGGACACTGGCAGTTCAAGGTCCTGTGCTTCGGCCTGTGCAACGCTCCAGCTACTTTTGAGCGTTTGATGGACAGGGTGCTGGATGGCATCCCCCGACAGCAGTGTCTGGTATACCTCGATGACATCCTGGCCCATGGCAGCTCCTTCCAGTCAGCTCTGGTGGCGCTACGGAGTGTGCTGGAGTGGGTGGCTGCCGCAGGTCTGAAGCTCCACCCCAAGAAATGCCACTTCATGAGGAGAGAGGTGTCCTTCTTGGGCCACTGAGTGGGGAAGGAGGGGATCAGCACCATGGAGGACAAGGTGAGGGCTGTCCGAGACTGGCCCACCCCCACCAACCAGAGTCAGCTGAAGAGCTTCCTGGGCCTGGCCTCGTACTACAGGAGGTTTGTACAGGGCTTCTCAAGCGTCGCTGCTCCCCTGAACCGCCTCCTGCCGAAGGACAAGGCTTTCACTTGGACAGTGGAGTGTGAGGAGGCCTTCAAAACCCTCAAACGTGCACTGATCGAGGCCCCCGTGCTCGCCCCCCCTGACCTCACCTTGCCCTTTATCCTGGACACAGACGCGAGCAATGTGGGTATGGGTGGGGTGCTGGCCCAGGTGGGGCCAGAGGGGAGAGAGTGGTGACATACTTCAGCAGAACATTTGACAAACATGAGCGCCGCTACTGTGTCACACGGCGGGAGCTCCTTGCTGTTGTGGCTTCCATCAAACACTTCAAGTACTACCTGGGTGTTCTGCCATTTACTGTAAGGACTGACCACTCTGCTCTCCAGTGGCTCATGTCTTCCAGAGAGCCAGAGGGGCAGGTGGCACGCTGGTTGGAGGAGCTTCAGCCGTATGACTTCACAGTGGTGCACAGGGCAGGGGCACGCCACTCCAACGCCGACGCCATGTCCCGTCGGCCATGTACTGCAGACGGCTGCCGCCACTGTGAGCGGAGAGAGGGACGGGAGAGGGAGCTGTGTGCAGAGGAGAGGGTCTGTGCCACAGTGTGTCGGGTGAGTGGGTAGAGGCGCAGGTGAGGCCACCATGGGAAGAGGTGACAGCGCTCACTCGCGACCAAAGGGTTGTGGTCAAAGTTTGAGAGACTGCGGCTGGCTGATGGTGTGCTACAGCGGGCATGGAAGGAGTCAGCTACGGGAGAGGAGAGGTGGCAGGTGGTGGTCCCAAAAGCATTGCGGGAGGCTGTGCTCCAGAGTACTCATGGGGGGGTGGGAACTGGACACTTTGGGGTCACAAAAACACTCAGCCGCCTCCGTCAGGGCTTTTACTGGGGGCAGCACAAGAGGGATGTGGAGGACTTTTGCCGCCAAACAGTAGCCTGTGTTAAGTTGGGTTAATAAACCGTCAATTCGTTAACTCAATCCTCTGTCTGGACAATTGTTCCTTTATGATCTAGTCAGGTCATTACAATATATTTCTGCGCATGAGTTTAGCTAGCCAACGTCGCCAGGACATCGCCTACACTCTACAAAGAATGGAGTATCCTTTAGGGTTTCATCAAATTGAAACTGTGGGGGAACCCTTTAAAAGGGTTTCTCAAATGTGCTCTGCATAGCATACCAATACTAATTGGCATACCTTTGTATGCCTCCTCGTCTGTATATTTGCAGACACAGACACAAAAGAGAGCAGTTCAGTCATCTGCACCCAATACAGCTAGCCTTCAACATATTCCTATAGCCTACATATTCTTACCTTTTTGTTGATTGATATCCATTGAATTGTGTCCATTTTCTGATTTAGAAAGGTTTGCACAATTATGAAAAGACAGATGGTTTCATTATAATACCAGTGGTGTAAAGTACTAAAGTAAAAAATACTTTAAAGTACTACTTAAAATACTGAGCTATAGGGGAAATTATATTATTTTATGCTAATTCAATTGCTTAGAGAAAGATATTTCTTTAAACAATTGACACCCCTAAAGAGGGGGTATCTGTACTTTACTTTACTTTTTTATGTTTGACAACTAAGGATGTTCCTTGTTTAATTAACCCCACCTCCTATGAGGTTCTTGGAAGAACCTTTTGGGGGCAATTTTTAGTGACAAGAACTCTAAGGTTCTTTGAAGAACTTTGAGGAACTTAGAAGAACCCTTGTTGAACCCCTAATTTTTAGAGTGTACACGTGTGATAGAAGCATCTCCTTTCTGTCTTCATACTGTAAGGTCTTTGGTCTAAGGATCTAAACGTGGGCCCAAGGCCATTAATTTACAACGTTTCCCCACAAGAGGGCGCACCGCACTCAATATCTGGCTCTAGGGAAGGGGGTTTTCACTGGTTACCACAGCCACAAAGTAAAATTGAAAATGTATGAAAACAAAAATGTGCTTTTGATATTCATTTAAGGTTAGGATTAGGCATAAGGCTAGCAGTGTGTGTTAAGGTTAGGTTTAAAATAAACAATTT
Source organism: Salmo salar (assembly GCF_965601325.2). Lineage (NCBI taxonomy): Eukaryota > Metazoa > Chordata > Actinopteri > Salmoniformes > Salmonidae > Salmo > Salmo salar. Next base: position 48,762,483 of record NC_138304.1, read on the forward strand.
TAAAAATCTATTGTAGAAATAGGCGAGAGTTAACCATAATTATGACTTTGTGACTGTGGTAACTAGTGAATACGCTGGGGAACGTGATCATATACATGTCCAGTTTCATGAGGTTGTTGTGTAAACAATATGCAATAGTTATTTTATACACGCAACAGTTCCAGAACACAATGGCCTTGTGTTAGGGTGAAGTCATAACAGGAGTCTATGAAATGCATAACATCACAGTTCAACACAGAACAGAGCATAACACTTGAAGTGACAACAGCTAAGCCAAATTCTGCAACAACAAGGTGAAGCATGATGCTAATTCTAAGAAAAAGACTACAGATAGTGTGGCTAAACAGAATATTCCCAGGCATCAGCACAAGACTTCCAGACCAACTAAAAAGGTGGCATCAAGTCCTAATGTGTAAAACGTGTTTTTTCCCCCCGTTAGTTTCATGTAGTGATATAAATTAATTTATGAGGAAGTAGGAGAGAACACCTATTTTGGTATTAGGTAGAGCCCTTTTGGGTTCCATGTAAATCCCTCTGTGGAAAGGGTTCTACATGGAACCCAAAAGGGTTCTACATGGAACCCAAAGGGGTTCTACATGGAACCCAAAAGGGTTCTACCTTGAACCAGAAATTGTTATTTAAAGGGATCTCATTTTTGGGACAGCGGAATAACCCTTTTAGGTTCTACGTAGATAGCACCTTTTTTTTTTACTAAGACATGGAGTCTGACCTTGCTAAACATATCAAGAATCTTAGTTTCATAAGCTTAGTAGCCTCAAACACAGAGAACTTGCCTACAAATTGGCACATCAAAATAACGTCCCTGTCCCAGACAGCTGGTCAAGAAATGGAAGGGTAAGTGATATTGAACAGAGAGATTTATATCTGAATGTAGGCATACATTGAAGTTATACAATGTACCACATCCCCATTCCATGAATGAATCTTTGACCTACAAGCACCAACACCCACTGTCACAAGACACCATCACCCACTTACCCCAAGGCTGCTCAACTTACCCCATACCAGGGGGGTATGCTGAATGTAAAAACACCTCAACTTACCGAATACCGGGGGGTAGGCTGAACGCAAAAACACCTCAACTTACCGCATACCGGGGGGGTAGGCTGAATGTAAAAACACCTCAACTTTCCCCATACCAGGGGGGTATGCTGAATGTAAAAACACCTCAACTTACCCCATACCAGGGGGGTATGCTGAATGCAAAAACACCTCAACTTACCCCATACCAGGGGGTATGCTGAATGCAAAAACACCTCAACTTACCCCATACCCAGGGGTATGCTGAATGTAAAAATACCTCAACTTACCCCATACCAGGGGGGTATGCTGAATGCAAAAACACTTCAACTTACCCCACTCTCCCCTATTTGATCTAATATTCTATGTAACAAATGTTTTAGGGAAATGGTATCTTCACGGTTGTGGGATGAGTATCTTGGATGTTTTTCATATGAACGATTCAGTTAAATGCATAACAAAGAAGACAGACAGTATATTACTGTAGCACTGCTTTCTGAACAATGTTAAACATGTGGTAACCCTTAACTTGAAGGGCATCTAGGCTACATAAGGACTTCATAACCCATACAAAACACATTCATAACCCATACATAACACATTCATAACCCATACATAACCCATACATAACCCATACGTAACACATTCATAACCCATACATAACACATTCATAACCCATACATAACACATTCATAACCCATACGTAACCCATACATAACCCATACATAACACATTCATAAGCAGTCCATATGTATTTCATGAATGCATTGTACGTATTCCGCTGATATAGTTTAACTGAGTATTATTCTTTTTTTTTTTTAAACACCATTTTATTGAACCTTGATTTAACTAAAGGTTAAATGACGGCTTACCCCGGCCTAAACCCTAACCTGACTATGACCTAGTGTAAACACATGACAGAGAAAACACCAGAGGAAGTGAAACCCAACTCTGATAAACATGAGAGCTGATAAAAGGCCATGTCTGGAGATGATTGGTTGAAAGATGCACTATGAATGGTATGAATGTGGTTGTTATCCTTTCATCTTGCCATAAGGCGGTCTTGAAAAGCGCAGACTTTTTAATGAAATACAATTTGACATGGAAAACTTAAGCAATACGAAACAACAATAATGTTACAGTGCCTTCAGAAAGTGTTCACACCCCTTGACTTTTTCTACATTTTGTTGTTGTTACAGCCGGAATTTAAAATGTATTAAATTGAGATTTTGGGTCACTGACCTCCACACAATAACCCATAATGTCAACGTGTAATTATGTTTGTAGACATTTTTTACCAAAGTATAAGTATTCAACCCCCTTGGTTTTGGCAAGCCTAAATAAGTTCAGAAGTAAAACTGTGCTTAACACATCACATAATAAATTGCATGGACTCACTCTGTGTACAATAATGGTGTTGAACTAGTCTCTGTATCCCACACATACATTTATCTGTAAGGTCCCTCAGTCGAGTAGTGGATTTCAAACACAGATTCAACCACAGAGACCAGTGTCACGTCCTGGCCAGTATATAAAGTTAATTGTTTTGTAGTTTGGTCAGGGCGTGGCAGAGGGTATTTGTTTTATGTGGTTCGGGGTGGTGTGTTTGTTAAAAGGGTGTTTGGTTTAGTATTTCCGGGTTTTGGTTTATGTCTAGGTAGTTCTATGTGGAGTCTAGTGAGTGTATGTCTATGTTTGGTTAATTGGGGTTGGGACTCTCAGTTGAAGGCAGGTGTTGTCTATCTGCCTTTGATTGAGAGTCCCATATATTAGGGTGTGTTTGTGTTTGTGATTGGTGGGTAATTGTTTCTTGTTTAGTGTGGTTGCACCTGACAGGACTATTGGCTGTCAGTTTCCTTGTTTTTGTTTTGTATAGTGTTCTTTCCAATTAAATTGAAGGATGAATACTAACTCTGCTGCATTTTGGTCCTTTCCTGAAGACAGCCGTGACAGAATCACCCACCACCAAAGGACCAAGCAGCAGAGGAAGGAGCAGACGGAGTTCGAGTTGGACTGGCGGGAGAAGTGGACTTGGGAGGAAGTTCTGGACGGGGCCGGACCCTGGCATCAGGCTGGGGATTATCGCTGCCCGCAGTGGGAAATTGAGGCAGCCAAGGCAGAGAGGCGGTGGTACGAGGCCAGAGTGGACGCGCTGATGGAGAAGCACGAGAGGCACCCCCAAGAAAATGTTTTGGGGGGGCACACGGGTAGTTTGGCTAGGCGTAAGAAGAGCCGGAAGCCAGCTACCCGTGGTTATATGGAGGAGCGTATGGGGTGGAGAGCGCTATGTTTCGCTGAGAAGCGCACTATCTCACCCATACGCACGCACAGTCCGGTGCGAGTTATTCCAGCCCCTCGCAGGTGCCGTGCTAGGGCGGGCATCCAGCCTGGTAGGAGGATGCCTGCGCAGCGCATCTGGTCGCCGGTACGCCTCCGAGGACCAGGCTACCCAACTCCCGCTCTACGCACGGCTACCATCAGGCCCCTGCACAGCCCAGTCTGCCCTGTACGAGCACCCCGCTCGTACAGGGCTACTAGTTCCATCCAGCCAAGGCGGGTTGTGCAGGAGGTAAGATCTAGACCGGCTGTGCGCCTCCATAGCCCTGGGTTTCCAGCTCCTGTCTCTCGTGCGGACCCGGAAGTGCGTCCACCCAGTCCGACTCGTCCTGTTCCCGCTCCCCGCACTAAACTGCAAGTGCGTAAACCCAGCCTCGCCAGTCAACAGTCATCATCAGAGCTGCCCGCCAGTCAACAGTCATCATCAGAGCTGCCCGCCAGTCAACAGTCGTCGGAGCTGCCCGCCAGTCAACAGTCGTCGGAGCTGCCCGCCAGTCAACAGTCGTCGGAGCTGCCCGCCAGTCAACAGTCGTCGGAGCTGCCCGCCAGTCAACAGTCGTCGGAGCTGCCCGCCAGTCAACAGTCGTCGGAGCTGCCCGCCAGTCAACAGTCGTCGGAGCTGCCCGTCAGTCAACAGTCGCCGGAGTGGTCAGACTGCGCTGAACTGCCGGAGTGGCCAGACTGCGCTGAACTGCCGGAGTGGCCAGACTGCGCTGAACTGCCGGAGTGGCCAGACTGCGCTGAACTGCCGGAGTGGCCAGACTGCGCTGAACTGCCGGAGTGGCCAGACTGCCCTGAACTGCCGGAGTGGCCAGACTGCCCTGAACTGCCGGAGTGGCCAGACTGCCCAGACGGTCCCGAGTTGCCAGACTGTCCCGAGTTGCCAGACTGCCCAGACTGTCCCGAGCTGCCAGACTGCCCAGACTGTCCCGAGCTGCCAGACTGCCCAGACTGTCCCGAGCTGCCAGACTGCCCAGACTGTCCCGAGCTGCCAGACTGCCCAGACAGCCTGGAACGGCCTGAGCCGGAGCCACCTCCAAAAAATAGGTGGGTTGGGGAGGGGGGGTGTAGCACAGTGCCGTCGTTGACGGCAGCCACCCTCCCTTCCCTCCCTTTAGTAAGGGGGAATTTTTCTTTTGGGTAATGTTTGGGGTTATTTTTTTTTTGTTAAGGTGCTTCCGGGGTAGCACCTTTAAGGGGGGGGTACTGTCACGTCCTGGCCAGTATATAAAGTTAATTGTTTTGTAGTTTGGTCAGGGCGTGGCAGAGGGTGTTTGTTTTATGTGGTTCGGGGTGGTGTGTTTGTTAAAAGGGTGTTTGGTTTAGTATTTCCGGGTTTTGGTTTATGTCTAGGTAGTTCTATGTGGAGTCTAGTGAGTGTATGTCTATGTTTGGTTAATTGGGGTTGGGACTCTCAGTTGAAGGCAGGTGTTGTCTATCTGCCTTTGATTGAGAGTCCCATATATTAGGGTGTGTTTGTGTTTGTGATTGGTGGGTGATTGTTCTGTGTTGAGCCTATGCTAGCCAGACTGTTTGTAGTTGTTCGTTCGTTCTTTTTGTTTTGTGATTTTGTACGTTCATTTTTTGAAGTTAATAAATTCTCAAGATGAGCATACACGTACCTGCTGCGTATTGGTCCTCCTTCACCGACAACACCCGTGACAACCAGGGAGGTTTTCCAATGCCTTGCAAAGAATGGCACGTATTGGTAGATGGTGAAGTTATTAATTACACTTTGGATGGTGTATCAATACACCCAGTCACTACAAAGATACAGGCGTCCTTCCTAACTCAGTTGCCAGAGAGGAAGGAAACCGCTCATGGATTTCACCATGAGGTCAATAGTGACTTTAAAACAGTTACAGAGTTTAATGGCTGTGAAAGGGGAAAACTGAGAATGGATCAACAACATTCTAGTTACTCCACAATACTAACCTAAATGACAGAGTGAAAAGAAGGAAGCCTGTACAGAATAAAAATATTCCAAAACATGCATCCTGTTTGCAATAAGTCACACTAAAGTAAAACTGCAAAAAAATGTGGCAAAGAAATTAACGTTATGTTTGGGGCAAATTCAACACAACACATCACTGAGTACCAGTCTTCATATTTTTAAGTATGCTAGTAGCTGCATCATGTTATAAGTATGCTTGTAATTGTTAAGGACTTGGGATTTGTTTTATGATAAAAGAAATGGAATAGAGGTAAGCACAGGCAAAATCCTAGAGGAAAACCTGGTTCAGTCTGATTTCCAATAGACACTGTGATGAGACATATTCACCATTCAGCAGGACAATAACCTAAATCACAAGGCCAAATATGGAGTTGCTTACCAAAATGACATCGAATGTTCCTGAGTTGCCTAGTCAATCAGTCAATCAAATGTATTTATAAAGCCCTTTTTACATCAGCCGATGTCACAAAGTGCTGTACAGAAACCCAGCCTAAAACCCCAAACAGCAAGCAATGCAGATGTAGAAGCACGGTGGCTAGGAAAAACTCCCTAGAAAGGCTGGAATCTAGGAAGAAACCTAGAGAGGAACCAGGCTCTGAGGGGTGGCCAGTCCTCTTCTGGCTGTGCCAGGTGGAGATTATAACAGAACATGGCCAAGATGTTCAAACGTTCATAGATGACCAGCAGGGTCGGATGATAATAATCACAGTGGTTGTAGAGGGTGCAACAGGTCAGCACCTCAGGAGTAAATGTCTGTTGGCTTTTCATAGCCGATCATTCAGAGTTAGAGACAGCAGGTGTGGTAGAGAGAGAGTCGAAAACAGCAGGCCCGAGACAAGGTAGCACGTCCAGTGAACAGGTCAGTGTTCCATAGCCACAGGCAGAACAGTTGAAACTGGAGCAGCAGCATGACCAGGTGGACTGAGGACAGCACGGAGTCATCAGGCCAGGTAATCCTGAGGCATGGTCCTAGGGCTCAGGTCCTCTGAGAGAAGAGAGAGAAAGAGAGCGAGAAGGAGAAAGAGAGAGAGAGAATTAGAGGGAGCATACTTACATTCACACAGGACATCGGATACTACAGGAGAAATACTCCAGATATAACAGACTGACCCTAGCCCCCTGACACATAAACTATTGCAGCATAAATACCAGAGGCTGAGACAAGAGGGGTTGGAAGACACTGTGACCCTGACTCTACCCCCGGACAGGGCCAAACAGGCAGGATATAACCCCACCCACTTGGCCAAAAAAACAGCCCCCACACTACTAGAGGGATATCAATAGACCACCAACCTACCACCCTGAGACAAGGCAGAGTATAGCCCACAAAGATCTCCCCCACGGTCCAAACCCGAGGGGGGCGCCAACCCAGACAGGAAGATCACGTCAGTGACTCAACCCACTCAAGTGACACACCCCTCCTAGGGACGGCATGGAAGAGCACCAGTAAGCCAGTGACTCAGCCCTGTAATAGGGTTAGAGGCAGAGAATCCCAGTGGAGAGAGGGGAACCGGCCAGGCAGAGACAGTGCCTTTCCGTTCACCTTCACACCCCTGGGCCAGACTACACTCAGTCATAGGACCTACTGAAGAGATGAGTCTTCAATAAAGACTTAAAGGTCGAGACCGAGTCTGCGTCTCTCACATGGATAGGCAGACCATTCCATAAAAATGGAGCTATATAGGAGAAAGCCCTGCCTCCAGCTGTTTGCTTAGAAATTCAAGGGACAGTAAGGAGACCTGCGTCTTGTGACCGTAGTGTACATGTAGGTATGTACGGCAGGACCAAATCGGAAAGATAGGTAGGAGCAAGCCCATGTAATGCTTTGTAGGTTAGCAGTAAAACCTTGAAATCAGCCCTAACCTTAACAGGAAGCCAGTGTAGAGAGGCTAGCACTGGAGTAATTATGATACAGTTTTGAGGTTCTAGTCAAGATTCTAGCAGCCGTGTTTAGCCCTAACTGAAGTTTATTTAGTGCTTTATCCGAGTAGCCGGAAAGTAGAGCATTGCAATAGTCTAAATCTAGAAGTGACAAAAGTATGGATACATTTTTCTGCATCATTTTTGGACAGAAAGTTTCTCATTTTTTGCAATGTTACGAAGATAGAAAAAAGCTGTCCTTGAAATATTCTTGATATGTTCATCAAAAGAGAGACCAGGGTGATGATTCTAACATGTATTTGTAAAAATGTTTGAATTTTTCTTCCACTTTGACATTGAGTATTTTGTGTAGATCACTGACCAAAAAGTACAATTAAATCCAGTTTAATCCCACTTTGTAGCACAACAAAATGTGGAAAAAGTCAAGGGGTGTGAATACTTTCTGAAGGCACATGTATCAAATATACATTTCTCATTTATTGAATAGTCAGTTAATTTAATGGTAGATGGTATGTTGTTATTGATACACATCACAGGAAAACCAGGCAACCCTTTTCATGCACCTTCAAAGAACTTTGTTTTATCACAAACAATCAGTCTCGTTTGCATAAAGTTGTTCAGGTCAGAAAACTGTATTGGTGCTGTAACAATAGTTTACTGTGTAGCACTACATTAATCTCAGGGCTTAAAGGGATGAACAAACATCGGGCAATTGTGGTGCACTTTTCAATTGTGAACCCTGTTGTGCCTCGGAATGAGTCTGTAACCAATTACGTGCAAGCTCAAATTCAATGCAACACATTACTACTCTGGTTCTCTCTCTGGATGTTGGATTTGCCTCTCCCAGTTTCTCTAATAATGTGATGGCTTTGGAGAGGGTTGGGCATGCCTTTCCATCGACTTCTATGATAGCTTGGGAGAGAGGGATGACCACAGACCATTCATCAGTAGATGGGAATTCTATGGTTCCAGATCTACAGATGTGGGATCTTAATTTGAGCCAGTTTTCTACAGCAGGAAAATAGCCCTGCAGCAACAGGAAAGGTGATTTTTTGAAAGGGAAAATCAAGTCTGAAATTTCTACATCGAATTTACAAACTTCAGAAGCCTTTTTAAACCTCAAATACACTCCTGCAACAGGGTGATCAAATTAAGATCCTACATTTGTATGGGGATGCCTGTTCCCTCTTCCCAGAAGTGAGGCCCTGTCTCTGTGTAAAAGCCCACTAATCCCTGTGTGTTAATGATCCCTGTGCCCTGCTGTGCTGACTGAGCGCCGCCTGGGGGTAAGCCTGGCCTGAAAGGGAAGTGCTGAGGGCCACAAGCTCCCCCGGCATCCAGCCGGCAACCTGCCTCTCCATCACTATTGTCGGGGGAAACTGGGTTGGGGGCAGGGCGCCACCCGGGGTGCCTAAAATAACTTTTTCATTGGTAGCAGTGCATGGTGCTCTAACCTTTAGTTAGGAGCACCACCAGTACTCTAACCTTTAGTTAGGAGCACCACCAGTACTCTAACCTTTATTTAGGAGCACCACCAGTACTCTAACCTTTAGTTAGGAGCACCACCAGTACTCTAACCTTTAGTTAGGAGCACCACCAGTACTCTAACCTTTAGTTAGGAGCAACACCAGTACTCTAACCTTTAGTTAGGAGCACCACCAGTACTCTAACCTTTAGTTAGGAGCACCACCAGTACTCTAACCTTTAGTTAGGAGCACCACCAGTACTCTAACCTTTAGTTAGGAGCACCACCAGTACTCTAACCTTTAGTTAGGAGCACCACCAGATTCTAACCTTTAGTTAGGAGCACCACCAGTACTCTAACCTTTAGTTAGGAGCACCACCAGTACTCTAACCTTTAGTTAGGAGCACCACCAGTACTGTAGCCTTTAGTTAGGAGCACCACCAGTATTCTAACCTTTAGTTAGGAGCACCACCAGTACTCTAACCTTTAGTTAGGAGCACCACCAGTACTCTAACCTTTAGTTAGGAGCACCACCAGTACTGTAGCCTTTAGTTAGGAGCACCACCAGTGTACGAACACCAGTAAAAGAGAGTAGGCCTATATGAATCAACCTTTAAAGCACATCTCCTGGAGTAGCCCTTTACTTTCGTCCAGTGCCATCTTTAACCAAACTCGCCGAGTTATTAGCCAGATGGATAACTTGACCAGGGGTCAGGGGTCAATGGTCCTAATCAAGTTAAGTGTGATGCGGATGCACTGTCTTTTTTGGTTAACCATCTGCCAACATCCATGACGGCGGCAGGTAGCCTAGCGGTTAAGGGTGTTGGACCAGTAACCGAAAGGTTGCTAGTTCGAATCCCTGAGCCGACTAGGTGGAAAAAGCTGTCGACGTGCCCTTGAGCAAGGCACTTAACACTAATTGCTCATGTAAATTGCTCTGGATAAGAGTGTCTGCTAAATGACCAAAAAAATTACTATATATATATATGGGCCAGGCTTTGTATGCACAGTATAGTTGAAGATAGATAGATCAGTACTGTTTGTCCTGCAGTTTGCTATACATTCCCATGCTTTTACCACAGACCGTCTGGATTAACCACAGACCAATAAACATGACATTATTACATACCAATGGTTAAAATATATCCTGTTTGGACAAAAGATGTAACCTCTATTCTTTAAACTGGACAATAACAACAGGCAGTAAGTATATCCTTTTGAAATACTTTACTAGGCCGTCACCTGCTCCACCTTTCCCATTGTTTAAACATTCTTTCAAACGGTTGCCAGCCACTGTAGCCAGGGAGGATATTAGCCTCAGGTTATGCTTTGAGACCGGTCTGGCTTCTTTCAGGTCAAGATGTCTGTGATTGGTGAGAGAACGCGAGTCATTCAATATGAGCCTCCAATAATTCCCATTGGAAATGGGGTCAGAGGGCCAGCACTTGTCTTAGAGATTGTTAGTGATTCTGGGAACAGAGAATCATTTATCAATCATTTGTCATCTGTGATATTCTGAGTAGTACATTTACAGTTACCACTGACTGGCCAACCCAACCTATGTCTCAGCTGACTTAAAGTTATTCTTTTACTGATCCATCTACATTGATACATTCTGAATATAAATAGGACGGCGATACTACAGAATCGGTTCACAATGAAGTCACTCTGAAGTATGTTATGCATTTAGCATTGACTTCACACGAAAATGGTATCGTAAGGAGTAACCCAAAACTGGTCCATGATGCCAGTGACATCACTCGTTGACAGCAGGCGGGGCGGAGCGGCATTTCAATCTTCCACAAGAAAAGTAACTGCCCCTCAGAACTAACCTTACTTTGTTCATGTTTTTGAGGATGTTATATTGTACTCTTTGAATAAGAAAAACAATGATTTTAGGCTATCCGAGGCATGCGTAACTACGCACACGGCAGAGAGTGGGGGGTGAAAAAAAGTGGCCTTCGGGGGACGGACAGAGAGGACGGATAACTTTCCCTGGTACTATCGTAGGCACAAGAAAATGTCACATAATGGAAACAAATGGGATAAACGGCAAACACGGTAAAAGCTACAGAAACTTTGTGTTGGTTTTATTATGAATCAAAACATTTATTGATCTAGACGATTTTAAAAAAGGTTACATTTTGTCATCTGAAGCAACATGAATAGGATACATTTGATTTGTTTTGATTTGTTTTCGTTGTTTTACTCATTTAAATGTACAACTGTTGATTGTGACGGTCTTGACCAACAACATTCCAATTAGTTTACGATGTATAATTACAGGAAGCTATTATGCTGGTAGTCATAATGGTTACTCATAGGGTAATATAATACACAGGCATAACCTACATGAATCAACACCAATTATTTCTCAATAACCAGCTTCAGTAGTCTATATGCATGTATGCACTGTATGTATGTATCTCAGTCAATCCTACTGCTCTCATCTAAATCAAATAGATACATATGTTCCATGGGGATAAGTTTCATGGGGATAAGTTCCATGGGGATAAGTTCCATGGGGATAAGTTCCATGGGGATAAGTTCCATGGGGATAAGTTTCATGGGGATAAGTTCCATGGGGATAAGTTTCATGGGGATAAGTTCCATGGGGATAAGTTTCATGGGGATAAGTTCCATGGGGATAAGTTTCATGGGGATAAGTTCCATGGGGATAAGTTCCATGGGGTGGGTATGAAATGTGAACATCATCATCCCCCATATTCTTTACCAACTGCCCAACTCAACAACACTAATGACACTTTTCTCTGAGGGTACACTTGGATTTGAAAAAAGATATGTCTGAGGTTTTGGTTTAATTGCATTCCACCTGTAGTCAAAAGGTGTGGCCTTCGTCTGGACCGTCTAGACTCTATGCCCTATATTCAATCCAGTCCATGGACCCTTAGCCCCTGTCCCCTACTACTGGGCACTTCTGTTTGACCCTCAGCCCCTACTGCTGGGTACTTCTGTTTGACCCCTATCCCCTACTGCTGGGCACCTCTGTTTGACCCCTAGCCCCTACTGCTGGCTACTTCTGTTTGACCCCTAACCCCTACTGCTGGTTACTTCTGTTTGACCCCTAGCCCCTACTGCTGGTTACTTATGTTTGACCCCAAGCCCCTACTGTTGGGTACTTCTGTTTGACCCCTAGCCCCTACTGCTGGGCACCTTTGTTTGACCCTCAGCCCCTACTGTTGGGTACTTCTGTTTGACCCCTAGCCCCAACTGTTGGGTACTTCTGTTTGATACCTAACCCCTACTGTTGGGTACTTCTGTTTGACCCCTAACCCCTACTGTTGGGTACTTCTTTTTGACCCCTAGCCCCTACTGCTGGTTACTTCTGTTTGACCCCTAGCCCCTACTGTTGGGTACTTCTGTTTGACCCCTAACCCCTACTGCTGGGCACCTCTGTTTGACCCCTAGCCCCTACTGCTGGGCACCTCTGTTTGACCCCTAACCCCTACTGCTGGGCACCTCTGTTTGACCCCTAGCCCCTACTGTTGGGTACTTCTGTTTGACCCCTAACCCCTACTGCTGGTTACTTCTGTTTGACCCCTAGCCCCTACTGTTGGGTACTTCTGTTTGATACCTAACCCCTACTGTTGGGTACCTCTGTTTGACCCCTAACCCCTACTGTTGGATACTTCTGTTTGACCCTAGCCCCTACTGCTGCTTAGTTCTGTTTGACCCCTAGCCCCTACTGTTGGGTACTTCTGTTTGACCCCTATCCCCTACTGCTGGGCACCTCTGTTTGACCCCTAGCCCCTACTGCTGGCTACTTCTGTTTGACCCCTAACCCCTACTGCTGGTTACTTCTGTTTGACCCCTAGCCCCTACTGCTGGTTACTTATGTTTGACCCCAAGCCCCTACTGTTGGGTACTTCTGTTTGACCCCTAGCCCCTACTGCTGGGCACCTTTGTTTGACCCTCAGCCCCTACTGTTGGGTACTTCTGTTTGACCCCTAGCCCCAACTGTTGGGTACTTCTGTTTGATACCTAACCCCTACTGTTGGGTACTTCTGTTTGACCCCTAACCCCTACTGTTGGGTACTTCTTTTTGACCCCTAGCCCCTACTGCTGGTTACTTCTGTTTGACCCCTAGCCCCTACTGTTGGGTACTTCTGTTTGACCCCTAACCCCTACTGCTGGGCACCTCTGTTTGACCCCTAGCCCCTACTGCTGGGCACCTCTGTTTGACCCCTAACCCCTACTGCTGGGCACCTCTGTTTGACCCCTAGCCCCTACTGTTGGGTACTTCTGTTTGACCCCTAACCCCTACTGCTGGTTACTTCTGTTTGACCCCTAGCCCCTACTGTTGGGTACTTCTGTTTGATACCTAACCCCTACTGTTGGGTACCTCTGTTTGACCCCTAACCCCTACTGTTGGATACTTCTGTTTGACCCTAGCCCCTACTGCTGCTTAGTTCTGTTTGACCCCTAGCCCCTACTGTTGGGTACTTCTGTTTGATACCTAACCCCTACTGTTGGGTACTTCTGTTTGACCCCTAACCCCTACTGTTGGGTACTTCTGTTTGACCCCTAGCCCCTACTGTTGGGTACTTCTGTTTGACCCCTAACCCCTACTGCTGGGCACCTCTGTTTGACCCCTAGCCCCTACTGCTGGGCACCTCTGTTTGACCCCTAACCCCTACTGCTGGGCACCTCTGTTTGATACCTAGCCCCTACTGCTGGGCACCTCTGTTTGACCCCTAGCCCCTACTGTTGGGTACTTCTGTTTGACCCCTAACCCCTACTGCTGGTTAGTTCTGTTTGACCCCTAGCCCCTACTGTTGGGTACTTCTGTTTGACCCCTAGCCCCTACTGTTGGGTACTTCTGTTTGACCCCTAGCCCCTACTGCTGGTTACTTCTGTTTGACCCCTAGCCCCTACTGCTGGTTACTTCTGTTTGACCCCTAGCCCCTACTGTTGGGTACTTCTGTTTGACCCCTAGCCCCTACTGTTGGGTACTTCTGTTTGACCCCTAGCCCCGATCCCCTACTACTGGGCACTTCTGACGGTCTGAATTGGATAGGTGTATCCATAGCCTTATCTAAATATAAGGATAGGACAGCGGCTATAGGACAGCGGCTATAGGACAGGGGCTATAGGACAGCGGCTATAGGATAGCGGCTATAGGACAGCGGCTATAGGATAGGGGCTATAGGACAGCGGCTATAGGATAGCAGCTGTAGGATCGTTTTATTGGTTTTATAGTGTGTGTTCAGTCTTCGGTCTGTTGCGTGTAGAATATCCTAGCCTATTCATGGCACCAATGTCTTTTAGGGCCAGTGTTGTGATCACGGGGTAGCCTACTCTTCGTTTTGGCCTCATGTGAAATTACAGAAGGCTACCGGTAGCCTGTATCATTACGCTTTTCAGACGTATTGGGATGTGGCCCCTTGAAAGCGTCTCCGCTACGGTATGTTTGATTGTCTGTTAGGGTAGGCTACACTACGGTTTTTCAAAAGCCGACACGAAACCTTGTCTGGCGATATGAACGAACATTTAACTTGTCTGTAAAGAAATGCCTTTTATATGAAGCGGGACTAAAATCCGTCACTAGGCAACCAGAACTGTCAATCAAATAATCTCAAACTGTTGTGGGCAGACCACTCTCCTCTAAAAAAAGTACTTTAATGTTTGTCAAATACCGTGATCTACCATACAATATAAAACTGCATTAAAAAACAACAACATAGCAGCACATCAATCGACGACGTTTATTGTTGTCAGGGAAGAAATACATAACATTTTGACGCCGGAGCAGAATTCTACTGTCTGAAAAGGTACAGACCTGAAGCGGCACTTTTTTTTTAAAATTATTATTGTCTGAAAAGTTATCAATTGTGGCTATAGACATGTTACTGTAGCTGCTTTCTATGTCTGTACGGGGTGGAAGTAGATAACTTAATTTTTCCGGCTCCTGCGGTCAAACATACATAATATGTTCTTCATTGTAAATTAACGTGACATTTTATGATTTGTTCTTATCGTTTTAGCGGAAAACCGAGAGAAAAAAAATGGCCGTTTAAACGTTAAGAAAAATGGTGCGTTTGCCACATTCCTAGTATAGGATAGTGGCTATAGGATAGTGGTTAGTGGACCATTTTGAATTCAGCTGAGCTAGGAAATGGCAGACAGTTGAGAGTGAAGTGAACTAATCCTCTTCTTGCTAAATATCTACCTTAACTCTTGTTTGTCTCAGTCTGAATCATTATGTAGCTCACTCTCTGGTTTGAATATGATACCCACCATACTCCCCATTCAATGGTATGTTGTTTACAGTAGCTGCTGGCAGGGTTATAACGTCATTTTGCACAACAAAACAATAAGACATTTCATAACTGTAAGGAGATGACAAAATACCCTGCAATGATGGCGGTTATATCCTTTTCATACAATCTAGCCTTTTGGGGGGCCCTACGTGAAATTTGGTAGGGAGGCCCCCCCACCTCGCGGCAAAACATTTTAGTGCTGCAATTCTTCTAACTCCTTTAAATTGAGACCCAACTGAGTCCGTTTATGCCTGGAACGGGCCCTGCGCACAATGTCTTCTACAATCTCACCACAAGAGGGCAACCTAGTCTTATTATCAATATCATCCAAGTACAGCTGTCTCAGGCAAAGTAAGGGAAGGTAGACAGGCTATCCATAATGAAAATAATCACATTTGACAGATGCCATCTCTTATAGTATGACTCCTATAAATAGTTCGCCATCATTCATGATATTGATCATAAACATTTACATTTGGATATTTTATTTTGTATTTATGTTATGAATGATGGCATAGGGCTACTTAGTATACTAGTATATGTCACGACACTTGGGTTAAAATTATACTGATTTAAACCGAGCATAATCATCTAATAGCATATGCAGCCAGTATCAGGACAGTAACACAGTGGCATTTTTAAATTGTGATTTTTTAATATTTTATTCTAGTGTACTGTACACGCAGTGAAAACGCGAAAACACGTAACAGATGCTTACTCCTTACGGTAACCAGCTCTTGCCTATCGCTTTACTGAGGAGTGGAGTTGACTGTAAAATGATTAGTGAACTTTTACCTTTGAGTAAGCAGTACACGCCCTTTAAGAAAGATCCTTTCAAAACGTATTCTCGCTGACAAGACACTTTTGTTTTGTAACAACGGATACTATTTGTAACAACGGATACTATATGTAAGGAATTTGCGTCACAATGCAATGCATACAAAGGCAACCTAAACGCACCAAATCCGAGGAATTACTTCATAATGAAAAAAGCAATAAGGTTACTCGTTTAAATGTGAAACTGTTGGGTAAGTTTACTTATCTAACCCACGGGAACACCTGTGAAATTGTAAGATGTTGTGTCAACTATTTGACAGCTGTTTGTACCTGCGACTGTAGCCAATATATACTGCGACACATGATCACCAGGTCACCTAATAGGCATAGCACTTCCAATGACTGTATGGAAGTAGTAGTACCTGGGATCAGCTGGCATGACTTTCAATATTGACACCTTTTTAAGTCTTTCTATCATTTACCACAAACGTAAAAAGGCTCAGAGTATCTAACATTCAAAAGTACTATCCCTACACTATCTAAATTCAATAGCACTCTTTCCATACTCCCTACAGTTATATAGTATTGTAGCGAGCCTGGTGTATATGTGCGGATATCGATTCTGCCACTGAAACATGGTTTTGTGGCACAGCCGATTTACGCGGGGCTATGGGCCAGATGGTTGAGCGCTCGGGCCGCAATCCCTACCTGTTTCATTACACTGAAGCAAGATTTGTGTTTTTTTTGTTTTTTTCTCCTATAATTTTTTGTAACGGATTCCCCCAGGCTGTTATGTTTCTGTTTCGCATGTTACTGTTTAATAATACATTATAAAAACAAGCTCAAGTGGCGGAAGTCGATTCCCGCGATTATACACCAGGGTCGCTACAGTATTTATAAAGATTATATAGCTCACACTTTTGATGAGGCCACACAAAATGCTTAATAACTAATGATTAGTACATGGTTTATAAGCACCTATATTACACATGGTTGGAGTAAATGAATAATACATGACAAATGCTTTATTTCGTGGAGTTATTATAAAGTGCCCCAGATAGTTTTTACTTCCATGTGGTTATTACGGAATACAAAACTGTCAACTTCAGTGACAATTATATCTATTTAGTTAAACTTGGTGTGTCTGGGGGCATGATGTGGAGTAACCTAAACAACTAAAATCGTGAAGATCTGATCACTGGAAGCTCACTATAACCATTTTGAATTAGGTTACTGCTTCCATACAGTCATTGGTCCAACTCAAGGTGTCATGAATAAAAATGCCCCCCCTTCCCCAACAATAAATATTATCACATGACCCTCCCCTTGTACTGTATAGAATTAACCCAAAATAATGTTTACGACCAAAATAACTATGGCAACCTTGTGTTTATTTAACTAGGCAAGTCAGTTATGAACAAATTCTTATTTACAATGATGGCCTAGGAACAGTGGGTTAACGTCCTTGTTCAGGGGCAGAACAACAGATTTTTACCTTGTCAGCTTGGGAATTCGATCTAGCAACCTTTCGGTTACTGGCCCAATGCTCTAACCACTAGGCTACCTGCTGCCCCAGCAATGTTTATAAACGTTTATATAATGACTTTGCCACTTCAGCATGCTTTTGTGGCACAGTCGATGCCACACGGGGCTAAGGGCCAGAAGGTTAAGGGTTCACCGACCACCACAGACAAGCTCACTCTCCCTGCCTGTTTCATTACTCTACAATCAGAGCCGGCTGCAGACAATGATCAGCTAGGGGGAAATCAGATTTTCAAAATGTTGATGCCTTATTTATAATTATATAAAATATATGCAACGAATTCTCCACCAACAGGTTACTATGCCAATGCACCACACAACCAATAAACAAAGCATAGCGGCTTAAGGCACTTCAAAATCATGGTTTGTGTTTTCAACACCACAATAAACAGACTATATCAATGTTGACAAACAGAAAATACCACCCTCCCTACCAATATCAAAGGCTTGTCTTGACAATCTCAGAATTTCATTAAACATTTTGGTGTTCTGTAACAGATGCCTCTTTCCATTCATCAATTGGTCGCTGCACAGTTTGGATTGATTGATGGATGGATTTGATTTGTCAGTAGAAAAAAAATACATATGTGACCGACCGCCTTGATTCAGTCTTATGTAGCAAAATTTGAAATTGTTTTTTTTTAAAAGTTGGATAAAAGCAGAGACGCAGAGCTACAAAATGGTATATCATACACTGCATTTGAGGAACAATGGGAAAATATTTCTGCTTTGAAAGTTGATAAACTTGTAACTTAACTTTTGAGAAAATGGCCTTTTAGTTTTGGTACCTACTGGAGAGCTCTTCTTTGTCTACACCCATTCAGCTAGCTAGCTAACAGTACACATTCACTTGAAATGAAAATACTTTATGTCAAAATTAGAAACGTGTAATATCTGATAATGTAGCTAGCTAGACTATCTTACCCGTGGTCTGAAATCGGAGTAGATAGCCAGAGCGAATTTACCAGCTATGTCTATCAACAGTTGTCGTAGTGACTTTCTATTGAAATGGATACCTGCATAGCGTTTTTTGTTAAGACATGTAGCTAGCTAGCTATTTAAACAATGAACCATAATCCCAACTCACGAGAATACTACCCTGCATGAATCTGCAGGTAGCTAACCAACCAGGTTCAATGTTAGTTAGCTAACATTAGGCTATAACTAGCCAAGCAAATAGCAGTGGTGGAAAAAGTACCCAATTTTCATACTTGAATAAAAGTAAAGATACCTTAAAAGAAAAGGACTCAAGTAGAAGAGAAAGTCATCCAGTAAATACTACTTTAATAAAAGTATTTGGTTTTAAATGTATCAAAAAGTAGAACTATAAATCATTTAACATTTCTGTCACGCCTGCTCCCGTTCCCTCTCAGGCTGCCCATCATTACGCACACCTGTCACCATTTGTAATGAACACGATGGGAGACAGATAGCTGGTTTCAAGCGCAGGGAGCAGCAGGTGTTTATTTGTAAATGACCACAGGAGGAGGCTGGTAGCTGGGTCCAGGGGCAGGCAGAAGGTCATACACAGGGACTCCAAAAAGGCAACAGTACAGGCAGGGACAAGGCAAGTAACGTCGTCCGGGAGATCAGGCAATAGGTTGATAACAGGAAATCCGATAGGCTAAAGTACAGGCAGGGAATAGGCAAAAGGCGTCGTTAGTGAGGCAGGCCAAAACCTATCATACACAGGAGGATTAAATTACAGGAAAAACAGATCTCTGAATAGAAGTGTGTCACAAAGCAAACAATACCTCACAATGATGGGGTGCAAAGAATTGAACTAAATAGTGTGTGATAATGACATACAGGAGTGTGAACAGGTGATCAGAATTCAGGTGATAGGGATCTGGAGAGTGAGCTGCATTCAGGGGATCTACCTTGTTCGAGTGTGTGAGTTGGAAGTAGACGTTACACCATCATTACGCGGATCAGCGCAATATTGGACTCACCTGGAGCCCTTCACTTTGTTGATTTCCCCTTCAATATCTGTCTGTTCCTCAGTTTGTTCCCCGTGTCAGCATTGATGGTGTTATGTTTTCCCCTGTCCAGATGCTGTCCTTGTTTGTTTCTTGTCCATTAAATGATCACTCCCTGTACTTGTTTCTCATCTCCCAGTGTTGATCCTCACAATTTCTTATATTAAGCAAATCAGATGACACAATTTTGTATTTTTTATTTATTTACGGATAGCCATGGGCACAGTTCAACACTCAGACATCATTTACAAACAAAGCATTTGTGTTTACTGCCAGTGTCACATCCTGGCCAGTATAAAGGTTAATTAGTATTGTAGTTTGGTCAGGACGTGGCAGAGGGTATTTGTTTTATGTGGTTCAGGGTGGTGTGTTTTGTAAAAAGGGTGTTTGATTTAGTAATTCCGGGTTTTGGTTTATGTTTAGGTATTTCTATGTGGAGTCTAGTGAGTGTATGTCTATGTTTGATTAATTGGGGTTGGGACTCTCAGTTGAAGGCAGGTGTTGTCTATCTGCCTTTGATTGAGAGTCCCATATAGTAGGGTGTGTTTGTTTGCTTTTGTGGGTGATTGTTCTGTGTTAGCCTTGTGCCTTGCAGACTGTCAGTGAATCGTTCGTTTTCTTGTTTGTTGTTTTGTATTCGTTTTGAAGTGAATAAATGTTCAAAATGAACAATCACATACCTGCTGCGTATTGGTCTACCTTTTCCGACGATGATTTCGTTATATCGTCAGAAGACGAAGAAAGCCCTGACAGCCAGATCAGAGGCAGTAGGGATGACCAGAGATGTTCTCTTAATAAGTGTGTGAATTAGACAATTTTCCTATCCTGCTAAGCATTCAAAATATAACGAGTACCTTTGGGTTTCAGGGAAAATGTATGGAGTAAAAAGTACATTATTTTCTTTAGGAATGTAGTGGAGTAAAAGTAAAAGTAAAAAAATATAAATAGTAAAGTAAAGTACAGATACCCCAAAAAACAACTTAAGTAGTAATTAAAAGTATTTTTACTTAAGTGCTTTACACCACTAAGTGCTTTACGAATAATGAGATCATACACATAACATTAGCTAGCGAGCCAGCCAGCTAGCTAACGTTAGCTAGCTAGTTAACAGTACGCTTTAACTTGAAATGAAAACAACTTTGTCAAAATTAGAAACATGCAGTGACGATTATAGCATGTACATCTTGGTGGGGCGAAAAAAAAAAGTGTGATGCATGCCAGCAAAGCCACTACACAACACTAAACAATACATTAATTGCACTGTAACGGTGACAAACGGTGCCCACAAACTGTTAGGGCCTACATAAAGCTGTTCCAACAGCAGTGCCAACACCTTACCACTGCTACACCTGGCTATCAGCAGAGCCTTGTCTGGCAGCAAAACAGTTCATTCAGCCTCATTTAGGAAACTAAGCGTATCTCGCACGTAACTACTTCACAGGAGAGGCATTTGAACGTGAACATTTATGTTTGATCAAAATAAAAACCACCCTCCCCTCCCCTGTGGCCAATAAAAACCACCTTCCCCTCCCCTGTGGCCAATAAAAACACCCTCCCTCCCCTGTGGCCAATAAAAACACCCTCCCTCCCCTGTGGCCAATAAAAACACCCTCCCTCCCCTGTGGCCAATAAAAACACCCTCCCTCCCCTGTGGCCAATAAAAACCACCTTCCCCTCCCCTGTGGCCAATAAAAACACCCTCCCTCCCCTGTGGCCAATAAAAACACCCTCCCTCCCCTGTGGCCAATAAAAACCACCCTCCCCTCCCCTGTGGCCAATAAAAACCACCTTCCCTCCCCTGTGGCCAATAAAACCACCCTCCCCTCCCCTGTGGCCAATAAAAACCACCTTCCCCTCCCATGTGGCCAATAAAAACCACCTTCCCCTCCCCTGTCGCCAATAAAAAACACCTTCCCTCCCCTGTGGCCAATAAAAAACACCCTCCCCTGTGGCCAATAAAAACCACCTCCCCTCCCCTGTGGCTAATAAAAACCACCCTCCCTCCCCTGTCGCCAATAAAAACCACCCTCCCCTCTGTGGCCAATAAAAACCACCCTCCCCTCTGTGGCCAATAAAAACCACCCTCCCCTCTGTGGCCAATAAAAACCACCCTCCCCTGTGGACAATAAAAACCACCCTCCCCTGTGGCCAATAAAAACCACCCTCCCTCCCCTGTGGCCAATAAAAAACACCCTCCCCTCCCTCCCCTGTGGCCAATAAAAACCACCCTCCCCTCCCCTGTGGCCAATAAAAACCACCCTCCCTCCCCTGTGGCCAATGAAAAACACCCTCCCTCCCCTGTGGCCAATAGAAACACCTTCCCCTCCCCTGTGGCCAATGAAAAACACCCTCCCTCCCCTGTGGCCAATAAAAACCACCCTCCCCTGTGGCCAATAAAAACCACCCTCCCTCCCCCTGTGGCCAATAAAAAACACCCTCCCCCTCCCCTGTGGCCAATAAAAACCACCCTCCCCTCCCCTGTGGCCAATAAAAACCACCCTCCCCTCCCCCCTGTGGCCAATAAAAATCACCCTCCCCTCCCCTGTGGCCAATAAAAATCACCCTCCCCTCCCCTGTGACCAATAAAAAACACCCTCCCTCCCCTGTGGCCAATAGAAAATACACTACCCTCCCCTGTGGCCAATAGAAAACACACTACCCTCCTCTGTGGCCAACCTTCCCTCATTTTGGACCACCCCTCTCACCCAGTACATTTCGATCTGTCCCTTATAGGCTACATTATTTATTCATTTTTTATTGATCCAGCTAAGTCTTCTTCTTACAGTATCACTTTATTGTCTTCATAGTCTGTATTTTATATCTTTCCATCCTGAGGGAGACGTGAACCTCCAATAATAACCTGCCTTTATTGCCTATACAGTAGCTACTGTCCTCCTGACACTGTCTCTCCCGTCCTCAGGTATGGAGGGGAACACAGACCTCCAGTTCCTGCTGGTGGGTGGAGACCTTCTGAAGGTGAGATCTTCCTCCTGGAAGAAGACCCGCTTCTACAAGCTACAGGAGGACTGCCAGACCATGTGGCACGAGTCCAAGAAGACCTTCAAGTCCAACCAGACCTGTGAGTGCTGTCCGTGAAAACCACCATGGTGGCAATCCATCCACATGTGTGTATGACTGTCCATTTCTCCGACCGTCTGTCTCTCTAGTGTTGGGGTGTGGTGGATAGGAGTTTGTTGGCTCTCTGTTCTGTTTTCACTGTTCTTCTATGATGTCCATTGGGAGATGGGGTGGATTTAGGAGGTTAATAAACGGGGGTTTAATCTCAGGGGACACACTTAGATCTACACTTAGGGGGGGGGGGGGGGGGGGGGGGGGGGGGGGGGGGGGGGGGGTAGATCAGCTTTAATATTGCAGATAGATTGTAGCTTCCATCAATGTAATTGTCTGCATCACTTCCAATCCTCCATATCTATTTTTTGCAAATATATATATATACACATATACATACATACACACATATACAGTACCAGTCAAAATTTTGGACACACCTATTCATTCAAGGGTTTTTCTTTAATTTGACTATTTTCTACATTGTAGAATAATAGTGAAGACATCAAAACTATGAAATAAAACATATGGAATCATGTAGTAACCAAAAAAGTGTTTAACAAATCAAAATACATTTTAGATTCTTCAAAGTAGCCACCCTTTGCCTTGATGAAAGCTTTGCACACTCTTGGCATTCTCTCAACCAGCTTTCCCTGGACTGCTTTTCCAACAGTCTTGAAGGAGTTCCCACATATGCTGAGCACTTGTTGGCTGCTTTTCCTTCACTCTGCGGTCCAACTCATCCCAAACCATCTCAATTGGGTTGAGGTCAGGTGATTGTGGAGGCCAGGTCATCTGATGCAGCACTCCATCGCTCTCCTTCTTGGTTAAATTGCCCTTACACAGCCTGGAGGTGTGTTGGGTCATTGTCCTGTTGAAAAACAAATGATAGTCCCACTAAGCGCAAACCGGATGGGACGGCGTATTGCTGAAGAATGCTGTGGTTGCCATGCTGGTTAAGTGTGTCTTGAATTCTAAATAAATCACTGACAGTGTCACCAGCTAAGCACCCCCACAGCATCACACTCCTCCTCCATGCTTCACGATGGGAACCACACAACAGTGGTTTTGGACTCAACAGACCAAAGGACAGATTTCCACCAGTCTAATGTCCATTGCCCGAGTTTCTTGGCCCAGGCAAGTCTCTTCTTCTTATTGGTGTCCTTTAGTAGTGGTTTCTTTGCAGCAATTCGACCATGAAGGCCTGATTCACGCAGTCTCCTCTGAACAGTTGATGTTGTGATATGTCTATTACTTGAACTCTGCGAAGCATTTATTTGGGCTACAATCTGAGGTGCAGTTAACTCTAATGAACTTTCCTCAGAGAGATAACTCTGCGTCTTCCTTTCCTGTAGCGGTCCTCATGAGAGCCAGTTTCATCATAGCGCTTGATGGTTTTTGCGACTGCAGTTGAAGAAACTTTCAAAGTTCTTGAAATGTTCCGTATTGACTGACCTGCATGTCTTAAAGTAATGATGGACTGTTGTTTCTCTTTGCTTAATTGAGCTGTTCTTGACATAATATGGACTTGGTCTTTTACCAAATAGGGCTATCTTCTGTATACCACCCCTACCTTGTCACAACACAACTGATTGGCTCAAACACATTACATTACGAACAAAATAAATTCCACAAATTGTTAAAACTTCTTATGGCTGGAATCCCGTTAGCGGGATCGATATGACAACAGCCAGGGAAAGTGCATTCCGCCAAATTCAAAACAACAAAAATCTCATAATTAAAATTCCTCAAACATACAAGTATTATACACCATTTTAAAGCTTTACTTCTTGTTAATCCAGCCACAGTGTCTGATTTCAAAAAGGCTTTACGGCGAAAGCATACCATATGATTATGTTAGGTCAGCGCCTATACACAAAAAAACACAGCCATTTTCCAGCCAAAGAGAGGAGTCACAAAAAGCAGAAATAGAGATAAAATGAATCACTAACCTTTGATGATCTTCATCAGATAACACTCATAGGACTTCATGTTACACAATACATGTATGTTTTGTTCGATAAAGTTCATATTTATATCCAAAAATCTCAGTTCACATTGGCGCGTTATGTTCAGTAATATTTTGCCTCCAAAACATCCGGTGCTTTTGCAGAGAGCCACATCAATTTACAGAAATACTCATCATAAATGTTGATGATAATACAAGTGTTATACATGGAACTTTAGATAAACTTCTCCTTAATGCAACCGCTGTGTTAGATTTCAAAAAAGCTTTACCAAAAAAGCAGACCATGCAATAATCTGAGTACGGCGCTCAGACACAAAAACATTCCATACAATATATCCGCCATGTTGGAGTCAACAATAGTCAGAAATAGCATTATAAATATTCACTTACCTTTGATGATCTTCATCAGAATGCACTCCCAGGAATCCCAGTTCCACAATAAATGTTTGTTTTGTTCGATAAAGTCCATCCTTTATGTCCAAATACCTCCTTTTTGTTCGCGCCTTCAGTTCACAAATCCAAATTCACGACGCGCAGGTCAGACGAAAACTCAAATTCCATTACAGTTCATAGAAATATGTCAAACGATGTACAGAATCAATCTTTAGGATGTTTTTATCTCAAATTTCAACCGGAGAAATCCTTTGTCTTCAGAAATGCAATGGAACTGAGCTACCTCTCACGTGAGCGCGCATGGCTGAGGCTCATGCCCTGCTGGCAGTCCTCTCAATGAGCTCTTATTCTCACTCACTTCACAGTAGAAGCCTCAAACAAGGTTCTAAAGACTGTTGACATCTAGTGGAAGCCTTAGGAAGTGCAAAATGACCCCACAGACACTGTAGTTTGCATAGGCAATCACTTGAAAAACTACAAACCACTTCCTGTTTGGATTTTTTCTCCAGTTTTTGCCTGCCATATGAGTTCTGTTATACTCACAGACATCATTCAAACGGTTTTAGAAACTTCAGAGTTTTTTTCTATCCAAATCTACTAATAATATGCATATCTTAGTTTCTGGGAGTGAGTAGCAGGCAGTTTACTCTGGGCACGTCAGTCATCCAAGCTACTCAATACTGCCACCATCTATGAGAAGTTAATTGAAATGCATTCCAGGTGACTACCTCATGAAGCTGGTTGTGAGAATGCCAAGAGTGTGCAAAGCTGTCATCAATGCAGAGGGTGGCTACCTTGAAGAATCTCAGATATAAAATATATACCTTTTTGGTTACTACATGATTCCATATCTGTTATTTCATAGTTTAAATGTCTTTACTATTATTCTACGATGTAGAAAATAGTAAAAATAAAGAAAAACCCTGGAATGAGTAGTTGTGTCCAAACTTTTGACTTGTACTGTACATACATACATACATACATACATACATACATACATACATACATATATATATATATTAAAAAAAAAATATTTTCCTTTATTACTTTCTAACCCTACCACCCCCCCATTTAACCCCTGCTTGTGAACATGGGAGTCGTACTACGGCTAGAGGCAGAGATGGTCAATTAGTCGGTGCACCAGTGATGCAGTGCCATTGTCTGTATCATAGCCACACCTGTGGCAGCCAGGTAGGTCCTTATCTCGCTGAGCCCTGAGGCTGAGGTAGTTCTCAGGTAGTTCTCAGGAAGGCTAACTATCTGTAAATGGCCTCATCTACGACTGACTTACTGTATCAGAAGAGCTGGGGGATTGACCAAGCCCATTCCACACACAGGCCCTGCAATTACCTTAAGGTGAAACCTATCTCCCGAGTGGTGCAGCGGTCTAAGGCACTGCATCTCAGTGCTGGAGGCGTCACTACAGACCCTCGTTCAATTCCAGGCTGTATCACAACCTGCCGTGATTGGGAGTCCCATATGGCGGCACACAATTGGCCCAGCGTCACCCGGGTTAGGGTTTGGCCGGGGTAAGCCGTCATTGTAAATAAGAATTTGTCCTTACCTGATTTGCCTAGTTAAATATAAGTAAAATAAAATCTAGTCCTCTCAGATCTACAGGAGTGGTTAGGGTAGGGAATGTTTTAGAATCCAGCACCAGCATCGTCTACCTCCAACAACACCAGTATCCTCTACCTTTACACTCAGTAGATCTCTCAGATAAAAATCTTAAAATGACTATTATATTTTTCTGATATGGTAATCACTGCAATATGTACAGGTATCTAATCTGGTATTCATTTAGATAAATAAAAAATGTGGATAGTTTTTTATTTATTTTATTTAGGCCGCTAGAATTAAATACATATACTATATGTACTTGACATGATTTGATATTTCATTCAGCTTCATGATGTCACCTTTTTATGGGTTAAATCTTTAGGTTCACAGACCATAAAAGTCTGTTAACACAGAGAGTTTGATAATAACTATGGTGGTATGAGTTTATGGCTTTCTTAGTCTCTCTTAGCACGGACATGTCTCTAAGTCAAAGAGAAATTAGTGTTTTCATTGGATACGCTGTTTTTTTCCCAAAAAAGGAGATAAAGAAAGAATTTGAAGGCATTTTGTTTGTCGTTTTTAATAAGGGGTTTCAAGGGTCTAAATCTTTTTTTTTTTTGTATTTTATCTTTTATATACTTTTGAAATGATGTGTTGTTTTTGTTTTTTTGTCAATTCTGTAATCTTGAGTGGAAATTTCCAGAGCTGGTTTATGAGTATTTTTATAGTCTATTATATTTTATGACACAAAGCAAAGTTCACTTGAATGAAGAACATACACAGAAGACTACGGAAACAAAAGCCTCAGCCAATTTAGTATCCAAAGTACACAAAAAAACTTCCCCTAGTAGTAGTCAATCAACGCAGGACTAGTATAATGTAATTCCTGGTTCTAGGGAACGCCAAACCTTAACTGTCTTTTGCATGTTTCCTATGTGGCTTCCTGTTTATTTAAATTATCTTTCATCTCTCTTTTTCTCTGTGAGTGCTTTAATAATAATAATACATGGGACTTATGGAGTGCTTTTTAATAGACCCAAAGTAAAATAAAATGAATAAAATACAAACAGTAGTCAAAACAAAACAACATCAGACTATCAAAACATGAAAAAAGAGAGGGGTGGGTCAAGGAAGGGAAAGAGTGTGATGTATCAGTGTATGTAGAGGAGAGGGTTGGGATTAGGATACAAACCCAGTTTAGGGTAAGAGGCGGGATTGGGGTTAGGATACAAACCCGGTGTAGGGTAAGGGGTAGGTTAAGGGTTTAGATTAGGTGGTGCTCAGTATGGTGGAGAGAGGAGAGTCTTTATAGTGTATTGCATTGCTTGTGTGTGTGTGGGGGGGGGCTTGTCAAAGAGGTAGAGCTTTAGGGGGGACAGAAAGATGAGGGAGGGAGTTCCAGGGCCTAGGATCAACCCTGGAGAAGGCCCTGTCGCTGAAACTCTGGAGCAACCCTGGAGAAGGCCCTGTCGCTGAAACTCTGGAGCAACCCTGGAGAAGGCCCTGTCGCTGAAACTCTGGAGCAACCCCGGAGAAGGCCCTGTCGCTGAAGCTCTGGAGCAACCCTGGAAAAGGCCCTGTCGCTGAAATTCTGGAGCAAACACCCGGAGAAGGCCCTGTCGCTGAAACTCTGGACCAACCCCGGAGAAGGCCCTGTCGCTGAAATTCTGGAGCAACCCTGGAGAAGGCCCTGTCGCTGAAACTCTGGAGCAACCCTGGAGAAGGCCCTGCCGCTGAAACTCTGGAGCAACCCTGGAGAAGGCCCTGTCGCTGAAACTCTGGAGCAACCCTGGAGAAGGCCCTGTCGCTGAAACTCTGGAGCAACCCTGGAGAAGGCCCTGCCGCTGAAACTCTGGAGCAACCCCGGAGAAGGCCCTGCCGCTGAAACTCTGGAGCAACCCTGGAGAAGGCCCTGTCGCTGAAACTCTGGAGCAACCCCGGAGAAGGCCCTGTCGCTGAAGCTCTGGAGCAACCCTGGAAAAGGCCCTGTCGCTGAAATTCTGGAGCAAACACCCGGAGAAGGCCCTGTCGCTGAAACTCTGGACCAACCCCGGAGAAGGCCCTGTCGCTGAAACTCTGGAGATTCATCCTGAGGATGACAAGGTGGCCTGCTGTGGTGGAATGGAGTGTGCGTGTGGGTTGGTAGTGGAGAAGAGAGGTAAGGGGTGGGGCAAGGTGGTGAAGGGCTTTGTACATCAGAAAGAGGATCTTGTAATCACTGCTGGGGGAGGACTGGGCAATTTCACGGTAAAATCTATACCTGTTGTATTTGGCGCATGTGACAAATACAATTTGATTTAATTTGACAGGGGTGATGTGCTGCCAGGACTTAATGTGGGTGAGGAGTCGGGCTGCAGAGTTCTGAACCATTGGCAGCTTATGGAGGGAGCTTGAGTTGATGCCGGAGAGTAGTGAGTTGCAGTAGTCAAGATTGGATTGGGTTGAGCAACACTGGTTCTTTGGTATTCAACACTGGTTCTTTGGTATTCAAAGTTGCTTTACAATATAGTCTGAGCGATCCTGTTGTAGACAATAACCTCCCTCCCTCCCTCCCTCCCTCCCTCCCTCCCTCCCCTCCCTCCCTCCCTCCCTCCCTCCCTCCCTCCCTCCCTCCCTCCCTCCCTCCCTCCCTCCCTCCCTCTCCTTTCCTCTCCTCTCCTTTCCTCTCCTCTCCTCTCCTCTCCTCTCCTCTCCTCTCCTCTCCTCTCCTCTCCTCTCCTCTCCAGTTTCCATTAAGGACATCTCGGCGGTGCGTGCTGGCCGTCAATCGGAGGGTCTGAGGAAGAACACAGAGGAGCAGGTGGAGGGGAGATGTTTCTCCATAATCTTCAAGGTTCTTTTATATATTTTTTAAACAACTCAATTTGCAGTGTATTCAATGGAATTTCAGTCAGGCTTTATTTCATTTTACAATATTACAGAGATGGCAGTGGGTGGAGGTCAAGCAGAGATGACAGTGGGAGGAGGTCAGGCAGAGATGGCAGTGGGTGAAGGTCAAGCAGAGATTACAGTGGGTGGAGGTCAGGCAGAGATGGCAGTGGGTGGAGGTCAAGCAGAGATTAGGTACAGCATAATCTCTCGTGAACATAGGGTGGTATAGAAGCATCCGTCAACAGACCGTGGGATGCGGCAACTAACGAGGAACTAACCAGATTTGTTCAGCACTAATCATTTGGACAAATCATGATTTCTCTGGTGTTAGCATATTTCGACTGTCAGAAGGGGAAGGGATATTTGGCCATGCTTTGGCTGAGAGTTTCTGTTTAGGGGGGATTGGAGACTTCTCTTGTCGCGTTAATATCTTTACAAAGAGCAAACCCCAAAACCTAATGGATCATCTGACACATTTACACAAGATTGTAGTGCTGGGTTTCTGAGATTAGGTACAGCATTGTATTAACACGATCACATTTACATCATAGTTGCATTTGTACCCCTTCCATTATTTTTAAGGGCAGAAGAAAGAACCTGGACCTGATGGCCAGCTCTGAGGAGGAGGCCAAGCAGTGGGTCACCAGCCTGGGGAAGATCATGTCTAACATGGAGAACCTTAACAGTCAGCAGAAGATAGAGCAGTATCCTTTTCACAGATATAGAGTCAGAACCATGGGAACCAGAATCTATAGAAAGGCCTTGGAACCTCTAACTCTGGCAATTTGACTGGTAAACTCATGAGTACAACGGTCGCCAGTCCCATCATTATGACATCATTGACTTGAATGGGGAGGTCCGTTCTATCGATTCTATTTCTATGGTCATAACAGCCTCGTGGTGATTAGGGTAAGTATACTTTAGTTACTAACCATTTGTTTTTGAGTAACTCCTATTCATTTGAAATGACTGAATCAATATTGTAATGGGCAGTAATATTTGATAGTGAATATTCAGTATATTATATATACACATCACATACACAACCAAACGTTTTATCTGATAAATTGCAATCTGCTAGAGACTATGTTTGAGTTACAGTAGTAGGCAGTGAAAAAATGTCTGAGAATGGACTTCTAAATACAAGTTGCAAAGCATTAACAAGCATTACAAGGCATTATTATAAGCATGGTCAGAGAGAGAGAGAGAGATCATAGCCTGAAAGGTCATGCCCCAAAAGTCCATGGGATGGAGCGAGAGAGAGAGAGAGACAAGAGAGAGAGAGAGTATCTCACCACAGCAGGTCAGGAACAAATAAGAGAAAGAACAATGAAGACCTTTTAATGAGCATCTGAGTTGTTGATCAATAGCTTTACTGTAAAGTTAATCAACAATCAGATATCAGACCTAGATGATTTAACCAAGACTTTTCAGAGGTGAGCCAATGGAGGGTTGGCAAGACCAACACAGATAATGCTAAATTCCTAGGAAAACACAGAGGAAATTATTGTATACAGTTGATAAGAAGAGTCCCTTTGGGGGGCTGCCTTACAATATGACAAGGAACCCTCTTGTAGAAATACTGTCTGTGCAGGATTTTGCTCTAGTAGGGCTGGAACAAAACCCTGCAGAAAGGTAGCTCTGCAGGAGGGCTGGCCACCTCTTTGCAGTAGGTAATGATACTGATCAAGTAACCCATATCACCATGTTGTGCCCATATGATACGGTGAGTTCAGTCCTTACATTAACTCTTCTTCAGTTGGATCTTCAACTGCCTTAGGAAAGCAGACAAGAACAGTGACGACAAGCTGAGTCTGAAGGAGCTGAAGGACTTCCTGCACCAGATCAACATTGAGGTGGACGATGAATACGCAGAGAAGCTCTTCCTGGTGAACACTTGAATTAAATACTTTATTTTATTGTATAATTTAATAACTTTTATCATTCTCAGAAAAACTATGTTTTGATACATGTAAGAGCTCAAATCGTCTTCCAGGTGAACACGTCACAATATAAAATATGACAAAGTGTAGAGGCCTGGTGTACAGTATAGAGGCCTGGTGTACAGTGTAGAGGACTGGTGTACAGTGTAGAGGCCTGGTATATACTGTTTAGAGGACTTGTGTACAGTGTAGAGGCCTGGTGTACAGTGTAGAGGCCTTGTGTACAGTGTAGAGGCCTTGTGTACAGTATAGAGGCCTGGTGTAAAGTGTAGAGACCTTGTGTACAGTGTAGAGGCCTGGTGTACAGTATTGAGGCCTGGTGTACAGTGTAGAGGCCTGGTGTACAGTGTAGAGGCCTGGTGTACAGTGTAGAGGCCTTGTGTACAGTGTAGAGGCTTTGTGTACAGTATAGAGGCCTGGTGTACAGTGTAGAGGCCTTGTGTACAGTGTAGAGGCCTTGTGTACAGTATAGAGGCCAGGTGTAAAGTGTAGAGGCCTTGTGTACAGCGTAGAGGGCTTGTGTACAGTATAGAGGCCTTGTGTACAGTATAGAGGCCTGGTGTACAGTGTAGAGGCCTTGTGCACAGTGTAGAGGCTTTGTGTACAGTGTCTCTAACACGGAACCCAAACCGGCTGCGCGCGTGCGCCATCGTGCATGAACGTATTTTGTCCCCCCACACCAAACACGATCACGTCACGCAGGTTAAAATATCAAAACAAACTCTGAACCAATTATATTGATTTGAGGACAGGTCAAAAAGCATTAAACATTTATGGCAATTTAGCTAGCTAGCTTGCACTTGCTAGCTAATTTGTCCTATTTAGCTAGCTTGCTGTTGCTAGCTAATTTGTCCTGGGATATAAACATTGAGTTGTTATTTTACCTGAAATGCACAAGGTCCTCTACTCCATCAATTAATCCACACATAAAATGGTCACCCGAATCGTTTCGAGTCATCTCTCCTCCTTCCAGGCTTTTTCTTCTCTTGACTTTATATTGCGATTGGCAACTTTCATAAATTAGGTGCATTACCGCCACTGACCTCGTTCGTCTTTCAGTCACCCACGTGGGTATAACCAATGAGGAGATGGCACTTGGGTACCTGCTTCTATAAACCAATGAGGAGATGGGAGAGGCAGGACTTGCAGCGCGATCTGCGTCACAAATAGAACTGACTTCTATTTTAGCCCTTGGCAACTCAGATGCTCGTTGGCTCGCCCGAGCAGTGTGTGTGCAATAATCAAATAATATAGATTTCTAAATGTATTTTGCAACCGTCGCACACGCGACGTGAGCGGTGTAGTCAGCCTGTAAGGTGCTTGTTCTTGAGGAGAAGCTTTGTCTTCTGTCTTTTACACTCCACCTTCAAGACAGACAAGGAGGCAGGGGTCAGGAGGCAGGTTCAGGGGTCAGGGTCAGGAGGCAGGGGTCAGGAGGCAGGGTCAGGGGTCAGGGTCAGGAGGCAGGGTCAGGAGGCAGGGGTCAGGAGGCAGGGTCAGGAGGCAGGGTCAGGAGGCAGGGTCAGGAGGCAGGGGTCAGGAGGCAGGGGTCAGGAGGCAGGAGGCAGGTGTCAGGAGGCAGGGTCAGGGGTCAGGAGGCAGGGGTCAGGAGGCAGGGTCAGGAGGCAGGGGTCAGGAGGCAGGGGTCAGGAGGCAGGGTCAGGAGGCAGGGGTCAGGAGACAGGGTCAGGGGTCAGGAGGCAGGGTCAGGGGGCAGAGGCAGGGTCAGGAGGCAGGAGACAGGAGGTAGGGGTCAGGAGGCAGGGGCAGGGGTCAGGAGGCAGGAGGCAGGGGGCAGGGTCAGGGGAGCAACAGCATTTTGATGCACCAATGAATGTCTTTCTCCCTATCTCCATCCTGTAGGAGTGTGACAAGTCTAAGTGTGGCCACCTGGCTGGTGATGAGATAGAGCACTTCTACAGCCTTTTGACCCATCGCCAGGAGATAGACACCATCTACGGAGAATACGCTAAGACCACGGGCTTCATGAGCGCTGAAAATCTACTGGAGTTCCTGATTAAAGAGCAGAGAGAGGAGGCAACGCTAGCCGACGCACACAGACTCATCAACAAGTACGAACTGGATGATAAAGGTGATTATGAATGAATATGTTGTCTTTAGTTATTATGCCTTCACAACAACATAGAAGAGCATTCATAAAGTCTTCCTAAGCCCTACATTCAGTAGACGTTTCACAAAATAATTTAGAAGAAAAATCCTACTACCACACAGCATTCCCTGGAAGGTGAGACTGGGCAGCTCTCAAATGACAAATGGGAGCTGTCCAAATCATTTCAAACAGTTCAGAGTTAACTTCCTATTCAGTAGCGATACTTCTGCTCATTTGAATTGTCAGCAGTCTATCTTGTAGTTAGAGTCTGACATCTGTCTGGTCTATCTGCAGCCAAAGAGAAGCAGCTGATGACCCAAGATGGTTTCCTGATGTATCTCCACATGCCCGAGGGTCTGGTGCTGAATCCTACCCATAAGGCCGTGCACCAGGACATGAGCCAGCCCCTGAACCACTACTTCATCTCCTCGTCTCACAACACATACCTGATGGAAGATCAGCTCAAAGGGCCCAGCAGTACTGAGGCCTATGCCAGGTATAAATGACAGACATTATCTAGGGCAATGTTTTTCCAAACCTCTCCTGGAGTAACCTCAGCTAGTTCCACTGATTTCATCTATTCTGGTATTACAGTAGTACACTTGATTCAACTGGTCGGGACTAAGTTTTACTAGCTATTGTAATGTTTCATAGCTTCTATTCTTATGGAAGACTCTGTGGACATTTAAAAACCTTCACTTGTCAGTGTCTACCTGTGAATGAGTCAAGTCAGGACATGTTGTTAAACAGTTATAACTCTTCGTAGGGCTCTTACAAAACAGTTATAACCCTTTGTAGGGCTCTTATAAAACAGTTATAACCCTTCGTTGGGCTCTTATGAAACAGTTATAACCCTTCGTTGGGCTCTTATAAAACAGTTATAACTCTTCGTAGCACTCTTTTAAAACAGTTATAACCCTTCATAGGGCTCTTATAAAACAGTTATAACCCTTTGTAGGGCTCTTATAAAACAGTATAACTTTTCGTAGGGCTTTTATAAAACAGTTATAACCCTTCGTAGGGCTCTTATAAAGGGCTGTCGCTGTGTGGAGCTGGACTGCTGGGACGGGTCAGACGGAGAGCCAGTCATCTACCATGGATACACCCTCACCTCCAAGATCCTGTTTAAAGACACCATCAAAGCCATCAAGGAGTACGCCTTTAAGGTAGGCTAAAGTTCCATGTCAACTTGTGTCTGAAATTATTTCACTCATTTATTTGACTCAGGTCTGGAGTTAAACTGTATTTAACTGTCTCTGTCTGTCCCCAGACCTCGGACTACCCAGTGATCCTGTCCTTGGAGAATCACTGTAGTGTGGAGCAGCAGAGGGTCATGGCCCAGCACATGAGCTCTATCCTGGGCAGCGCTCTGCTCACCTCCCCCCTGGGGGACCGGATGCCCACAGACTTCCCCTCCCCAGAGGTGGCTGGCTATAGTCTCTAGTCTACTGTTTCATATAAGAGTTTCTGTCTGCGTGTATATGAGGAAGTGTATGATATGTGGAATTCTTACAGTTCCCCTCTTTTCACAACACATTCTCGATTTACTTCCATCTGTTTTAATGTGTCTAGTGCTTCCTAGGACCAGGAGCATTTCCTGTCCAGGAATGTCTCTAGTCCCTATTCAAGAAGAACTTAAAAATATACACTGAGTATACAAAACATTATGAACACATGCTCTTTCCATGACATAGACTGACCAGGTGAATCCAGGTGAAAGCTATGATCTCTTATTGAGGTCACTTGTTAAATCCACTTCAATCAGTTTAGATGAAGGGGAGGAGACAGGTTAAAGAAGGATTTTAAAACATTTAAGTGCCTTTAAACAGGGTATGGTAGTAGGTGCCAGGCACATCGGTTTGTGTCAACTGCAACGCGGTTGGGTTTTTCGCACTCAACAGTTTACCGTGTGTATCAAGAATGGTCCACCACCAAAAGGACATCCAGCTAACTTGACACAACTGTGGGAAGCATTGGAGTCAACATGGGCCAGCATCCTTGTGGAATGCTTTTGACACCAACGAATTGAGGCTGTTCTGAGGGCAAAACTCAATATTACATAGGAGTTCCTAGTTTTTGGTATACTCAGTGTATATAGTTTTATTCCATCACATTAGCAGAGTATTTGTGAACTAACACATTAAGATCATTTTTATACGTGTGTCACATTCATCAGGAGCTGAAGGGAAGGGTCCTGGTCAAAGGGAAGAGATTAACTAAACTGGAGGCCTGCTTTGGCCCTGAGGAGACAGCCGGGGATGATGGTAGCTTCACTGAGGAGGAGGAGGATGACAAGGAGGAGGAGGAGGAAGAGGAGAAGAAGGCCAAGGTAGGGGAAGAGGAGCCAAACCTACTATGACACTCCAATAGTATCATTGTGACGGCCCCCTCCCTGTCTTCTATACCATATAACTGTATTGCAACATACAGTGTATGCTTTATTTGTTTTGTATGTTCTATTTGTTCTATATGTTCTGTATATTCTACATGTTTTGTATGTTCTGTATGTTCTATATGTTCTGTATGTTCTATATGTTCTGTATGTTCTGTATGTTCTATATGTTCTGTATGTTCTATATGTTCTGTATGTTCTGTATGTTCTATATGTTCTGTATGTTCTGTATGTTCTATTTGTTCTATATGTTCTGTATATTCTACATGTTTTGTATGTTCTGTATGTTCTATATGTTCTGTATATTCTACATGTTTTGTATGTTCTGTATGTTCTATATGTTCTGTATGTTCTATATGTTCTGTATGTTCTGTATGTTCTATATGTTCTGTATGTTCTATATGTTCTGTATGTTCTGTATGTTCTGTATGTTCTATTTGTTCTATATGTTCTGTATATTCTACATGTTTTGTATGTTCTGTATGTTCTATATGTTCTGTATATTCTACATGTTTTGTATGTTCTGTATGTTCTATATGTTCTGTATGTTCTATATGTTCTGTATGTTCTGTATGTTCTATATGTTCTGTATGTTCTATATGTTCTGTATGTTCTGTATGTTCTATATGTTCTGTATGTTCTGTATGTTCTATTTGTTCTATATGTTCTGTATGTTCTGTATGTTCTGTATGTTCTGTATGTTCTGTATGTTCTATATGTTCTGTATGTTCTGTATGTTCTATATGTTCTGTATGTTCTATATGTTCTGTATGTTCTGTATGTTCTATATGTTCTGTATGTTCTATTTGTTCTATATGTTCTGTATATTCTACATGTTTTGTATGTTCTGTATGTTCTGTATGTTCTATATGTTCTGTATGTTCTGTATGTTCTATATGTTCTGTATGTTCTATTTGTTCTATATGTTCTGTATATTCTACATGTTTTGTATGTTCTGTATGTTCTATATGTTCTGTATGTTCTGTATGTTCTATATGTTCTGTATGTTCTATATGTTCTATATGTTCTGTATGTTATATTTGTTATATTAATTCTATTTGTTCTATATGTTCTGTATGTTCTGTATGTTCTATATGTTCTGTATGTTCTATATGTTCTGTATGTTCTGTATGTTCTATATGTTCTGTATGTTCTATATGTTCTGTATGTTCTGTATGTTCTATATGTTCTGTATGTTCTATATGTTCTGTATGTTCTGTATGTTCTATATGTTCTGTATGTTCTGTATGTTCTATATGTTCTGTATGTTCTATATGTTCTATATGTTCTGTATGTTCTGTATGTTATATTTGTTATATTAATTGGAGTGTGTTACCATTCTGCCCAACCTACTGTACAGTAGAGATGGAGTGTGTTACCATTCTGCCCAACCTGCTGTACAGTAGAGATGGAGTTTGTACCATTCTGCCCAACCTACTGTACAGTAGAGATGGAGGGTGTTACCATTCTGCCCAACCTTTTGTACAGTAGAGATGGAGTGTGTTACCATTCTGCCCAACCTGCTGTACAGTAGAGATGGAGTGTGTACCATTCTGCCCAACCTGCTGTACAGTAGAGATGGAGTGTTACCATTCTGCCCAACCTTCTGTAGAGTAGAGATGGAGTGTGTTACCATTCTGCCCAACCTACTGTACAGTAGAGATGGAGGGTGTTACCATTCTGCCCAACCTACTGTACAGTAGAGATGGAGTGTGTTACCATTCTGCCCAACCTACTGTACAGTAGAGATGGAGGGTGTTACCATTCTGCCCAACCTTTTGTACAGTAGAGATGGAGGGTGTTACCATTCTGCCCAACCTTCTGTAGAGTAGAGATGGAGTGTGTTACCATTCTGCCCAACCTACTGTACAGTAGAGATGGAGGGTGTTACCATTCTGCCCAACCTACTGTACAGTAGAGATGGAGTGTACAGTAGAGATGGAGGGTGTTACCATTCTGCCCAACCTACTGTACAGTAGAGATGGAGGGTGTTACCATTCTGCCCAACCTACTGTACAGTAGAGATGGAGGGTGTTACCATTCTGCCCAACCTACTGTTCAGTAGAGATGGAGGGTGTTACCGTTCTGCCCAACCTACTGTTCAGTAGAGATGGAGTGTGTTACCATTCTGCCCAACCTGCTGTACAGTAGAGATGGAGGGTGTTACCATTCTGCCCAACCTACTGTACAGTAGAGATGGAGGGTGTTACCATTCTGCCCAACCTACTGTACAGTAGAGATGGAGGGTGTTACCATTCTGCCCAACCTACTGTTCAGTAGAGATGGAGGGTGTTACCATTCTGCCCAACCTACTGTTCAGTAGAGATGGAGTGTGTTACCATTCTGCCCAACCTGCTGTACAGTAGAGATGGAGTGTGTCTGAAGTGTGAATGTGTTTGATCTGTAGGCAGGTAAAAAGCTGAAGCTGGCTAAGGAGCTGTCAGACATGGTGATCTACTGTAAGAGCGTCAATTTCAACGGATTCCAGGACGCTAAAGATAACCTGGGCTTCTACGAGATGTCCTCCTTCAAGGAAAGGAAAGCTA
Source organism: Salmo salar (assembly GCF_965601325.2). NCBI lineage: Eukaryota > Metazoa > Chordata > Actinopteri > Salmoniformes > Salmonidae > Salmo > Salmo salar. The sequence goes on from NC_138304.1 coordinate 48,800,593, forward strand.
TGGCGCTGGCTGAGGAGTCTGGTGAGCATGTTAACTGTGAAGCTGAGGAGTCTGGTGAGCATGTTAACTGTGAAGCTGAGGAGTCTGGTGAGCATGTTAACTGTGAAGCTGAGGAGTCTGGTGAGCATGTTAACTGTGAAGCTGAGGAGTCTGGTGAGAATGTTAACTGTGAAGCTGAGGAGTCTGGTGAGCATGTTAACTGTGAAGCTGAGGAGTCTGGTGAGAATGTTAACTGTGAAGCTGAGGAGTCTGGTGAGAATGTTAACTGTGAAGCTGAGGAGTCTGGTGAGCATGTTAACTGTGAAGCTGAGGAGTCTTGTGAGCATGTTAACTGTGAAGCTGAGGAGTCAGTTGAGAATGTTAACTGAGGAGTCTGGTGAGAATGTTAACTGAGGAGTCTGGTGAGAATGTTAACTGTGAAGCTGAGGAGTCTGGTGAGAATGTTAACTGAGGAGTCTGGTGAGAATGTTAACTGTGAAGATGAGGAGTCTGGTGAGAATGTTATCTGGTGAGAATGTTAACTGAGGAGTCTGGTGAGAATGTTAACTGAGGAGTCTGGTGAGAATGTTAACTGAGGAGTCTGGTGAGAATGTTAACTGTGAAGCTGAGGGTGTCGTGAAGGGTCCATTTTTATTATGCGTTTAGCTACCTATTACAACCTATTACAACCTATTACAACCTATCGCAGAACATGTTTAGCCAAAATAGGGAGTGTTACTTTATTCACCATGAAAGGCGATCAGTTTACCCACAATTTTTTTACCACTATGTCACTGCTGTGAAGGTTTTTACCACTACGTCACTGCTGTGAAGGTTCTTACCACTACGTCACTGCTGTGAAGGTTTTACCATTACGTCACTGCTCTGAAGGTTATTACCACTACGTCACTGCTGTGAAGGTTCTTACCACCACGTCACTGCTGTGAAGGTTTTACCATTACGTCACTGTTGTGAAGATTTTTTACCACTATGTCACTGCTCTGAAGGTTATTACCACTACGTCACTGCTGTGAAGATTATTACCACTACGTCACTGCTGTGAAGGTTTTACCTCTACGTCACTGCTGTGAAAGTTTAACCATTACGTCACTGCTGTGAAGGTTTTACCATTACGTCACTACTGTGAAGGTTTTACCATTACGTCACTGCTGTGAAGGTTTTACCATTACGTCACTACTGTGAAGGTTTTACCATTACGTCACTGCTGTGAAGGTTATATTAAACTAACACAAATGAAGACAATCTCAGAGATACAATGCCATTTTTGTAGACTGTATGGTATCTGCATCAGTTGTGTCTCTTTTTGTGGGTTTTAGTTCAACTTTATTGAACTTAAATGTACACAAAGCTTCCTGTTAATAGTTTCTCTTCACACTCCAGTAAGGATGTGAGAATGACATTGTTCTGTATAGTTTCTGTATAGTTAAGTGACATCTGTCTCTCTTTTTGTTTCCTCTCTCTCTCTTTTTGTTCTCTCTCTCTTTCTCTCTCTTTTGTTTGTTCTCTCTCTCTCTCTCTCTCTCTCTCTCCAGCCAACAGCTACATCCATCACAATGTGGACAAGCTGAGTCGTATCTATCCAGCAGGCAGCAGAACAGACTCCTCCAACTATAACCCTGTACCCTTGTGGAACGCAGGCTGTCAGATTGGTAAGACTGTCTAAAAGAAGAAGGGGCGAGGGCTATAGGGAATGTTTTCATATGGTAAATTGGGCTGTGGTACAATTCTCTCCTGAAGTTAGGTGGCAGGTAGCCTAGCGGTTAAGACTGTTGTGTCTTTAGTATCATTAAAGGTGAAGACTGTTATTTTATCTAATCAATTCTCTGTAATTATTACGTGATTAAATTAATTATGTAAATATAATTAACTAGGAAGTCGGGCCACCACGGAAAATGTTCAGATTACAAAGTTATAATTTTCTGAATATAACTCTTCAGATATTTTAAGATCTGATCAATTAGTCTTCAATGAATTAATTATTATTATTACCTTCGTCAGTCTCATCTGAACGTCGTAAATTGTTGGTTATCTGCACGAACCCAGCCTTTCCTATAAATCATCCATACACCAACTGGCTCAATTATTTATTTACTAACTAATTAAACAAATACCGAATATTCAATACATAAAAACATTATACCGTCCCTAGTGGACTAAACAAAAACAGTTTGGTTGTAACACGATAGATTCAGAGAAGAGAAAGGGGTTTTGGAAGGAAGACTAAAGGTACATGGATCTCTGTGGGAAGCTATTCTCACATAAATACATATGCCACTTACCATCGCTCATTCGGAAAAGCAATGCATTGTATTTACGTGAAGCTGGTGATGTGAAGCTCTGGTTTGTCGCCCTGTCCTTTGTGGAATCTTCCAGGTCATCGTGTGAGAAGTTCACGTATTCTGAGAGGTTCATCTCACTCTGGAGATTCGTCCACGTCGGTCAGTGTTCTCATACTAGATTTGCTAACTTTCCAGCTGCAGTCTGTTAGGCTGTCATCTAGGACTCACTTCTTGAATGATCAATAGTTCAGAGTTTATACCATTTCACGTGTAGAGCAAGCTCCCACGTTTCCTGGCCTGTATGGTTGACATTAGAATTAGCCCTTTTAAACATGAGGACAAGTCCTCACGGTATTCGGAACTTGAGTGACTTTTCGTTATGAAGAGTGGATATCCAACTATTCGCCACCACAGGTCACGCTGGGGTTTGCTTAGTCCAACGTGAATTGGGTCATGGGGGCACTTATAGAAATGTAGAAAAGGGGTTGGTTCATAATTTCCAACCAATGCCTATACACCTGGGCGTGGCTACTGACTTATTTAAACTTTACAGGGAAGATGATTTTCTCATTTTAAAAGTTAACATCACATTACATAATTTTGCAAATAGTTTCATCTTTACTCATTAATTTTAAACAAGAATAAGATGCAAACCTCATAACTTAGGGACCTGTATAAACAGAGTTAGGGTAATGTGGCTGTATTCTCTTTCATGAGGTCACAAACATGAAACAAAACGGACCGGGTCGTAGCTGGCTTCTCCACCGATCGTTTACACATTCTCCAAAATAGGAATATTGTTCAATTCTCAAATTCTGGGATGTAGTACAATTCGGTAGGAGAATCCCTTTGTCTTACTGTGAAACTCTCTCTCTTTATACTGCATGGTCATGGAGAGAGGAGTCTCTGTGGTATTTACGACGTGGTTGTAAGGTCGTAAAACTGCCCCCCCCCCCCCCAACCCCTCCTAACAGCCAATAACAGCTAGCCAATTCACTGAAAGGGCTAGCGTCATGACAAGAGCGTTGGGCCGACTACGTGAAAAATCTGTCAATGTGCCCTTGAGCAAGGCACTCTGGATAACATCATCTGCCAAATGACTGATATTTAAATGGACACTCACCCTCATGGATTTTAAAGGACTGGTGTGAGGAAACCACGCTTGCACCATCCATGAGGACTGAGCGTTCTAGAAGGGTAAGGATTCTCCCCACAACTGTTACTTAATCTCCTCTCCTCCTGTCAGTGTCCCTGAACTTCCAGACGCCCTGTAATGACATGGATGTGAACCAGGGTCGGTTCCTGACCAACGGGAAGACAGGATACGTCCTAAAGCCGGCCTACATGAGGGACCGGGGGTCAGAGTTTGACCCCATCACTCTGACCACGGGACCGTGGCTGCAGCACAAGATGCTCCACCTCATGGTCAGACTCATTCTCTGGCTTGTTGGTTATATGTACATATCTACGTCAATGACCTCATACCCCTGCACATCGACTCAGTACTGGTACACCGTGCATTTAGCCAAGTTATTGTTACTTATTGTATATCTATTATTACTTGTTTTACTTTTCTATTATTTCTCTATTTTCTTTCTCTCTGCATTGTTGTGAAGGGCCCAGCATTTCACTGTTAGTCTACACGTTGTTTACGAAGCCATGTGACGAATAAAATTGTATTTGATTATATTTTTGTGATATATAGCTTGTTTGTTATCAACGTTCACTCTCTTATGACCATGTTTCCACATTGATGATGTCAAACTCTGACATGTAGCTTTTTCCCCTTTGTTATTCCCAGATCATCTCAGCCCAGCAGCTTCCAAAAGTGAACCAGAAAAAGACATCCATCGTGGACGCACTGGTCAAAGTGGAGATACATGGGGTGCCTGCTGACACTGCAGAGAAAGAGACGCCGTACATCGGGAACAATGGTATGAGAATTAACACACCCAAAGTGCATAGCAAGTGACACTGTTCTGACCTGAATTCAACAATGCTAATTTAACTAGCAGATGTATATACCAATGTGTAATGGGTGCTTTCTTGCTTTTGGACTGCCCAGGTTTCAACCCGATGTGGAATGAGAACTTTAAGTTTGATGTGTACGTGCCAGAGCTGGCCCTGGTCCGCTTTGTGGTTGAGGACCACGACTCTGTTACTGATAATGACTTCGTCGGACAGTTCACCGTACCATTCACCAGTTTACAGATGGGTAAGTTAGTAGTAATACCATTCACCAGTTTACAGATGGGTAAGTTAGTACTCAGACCCTCCCATTCACTAGTTTACAGATTAGTTAGTAGCCATACCCTGCCATTCACTAGTTTACAGATTAGTTAGTAGCCATACCCTGCCATTCACTAGTTTACAGATGGGTAAGTTAGTAGTCATACCATTCACCAGTTTACAGATGGGTAAGTTAGTAGTCATACCATTCACCAGTTTACAGATGGGTAAGTTAGTAGTCATACCATTCACCAGTTTACAGATGGGTACGTTAGTAGTCATACCATTCACCAGTTTACAGATGGGTAAGTTAGTAGTCATACCATTCAACAGTTTACAGATGGGTAAGTTAGTAGTAATACCATTCACCAGTTTACAGATGGGTAAGTTAGTAGTCATACCATTCACCAGTTTACAGATGGGTAAGTTAGTAATCATACCATTCACCAGTTTACAGATGGGTAAGTTAGTCGTCATACCATTCACCAGTTTACAGATGGGTAAGTTAGTAGTAATACCATTCACCAGTTTACAGATGGGTAAGTTAGTAGTCATACCATTCACCAGTTTACAGATGGGTAAGTTAGTAGTAATACCATTCAACAGTTTACAGATGGGTAAGTTAGTAGTCATACCATTCACCAGTTTACAGATGGGTAAGTTAGTAGTAATACCATTCACCAGTTTACAGATGGGTAAGTTAGTACTCAGACCCTCCCATTCACTAGTTTACGGATTAGTTAGTAGCCATACCCTGCCATTCACTAGTTTACAGATTAGTTAGTAGCCATACCCTGCCATTCACTAGTTTACAGATTAGTCAGTAGCCATACCCTGCCATTCACTAGTTTACAGATTAGTCAGTAGCTATACCCTGCCATTCACTAGTTTACAGATTAGTCAGTAGCTATACCCTGCCATTCACTAGTTTACAGATTAGTTAGTAGCTATACCCTGCCATTCACTAGTTTACAGATTAGTTAGTAGCTATACCCTGCCATTCACTAGTTTACAGATTAGTTAGTAGCTATACCCTGCCATTCACTAGTTTACAGATTAGTTAGTAGCTATACCCTGCCATTCACTAGTTTACAGATTAGTTAGTAGCTATACCCTGCCATTCACTAGTTTACAGATTAGTCAGTAGCTATACCCTTTGCCAGATGAGATGGGTGAGTTGGTAATAGCTCCTAAGAGTTCCTTCAGTGTTTTAATACACTGGCAAGACTCATCGTTCCAAAGTCTCATCGTTCAAAAGGCTCATTGTTCCAAAGTCTCAAAGTTCCAAACTCAACCATCAGTTCTTTATTTTGATAGAAACGATTCTCAATCTACTAACACTGAAAGCACTCACTATGCCTTTCCTGTCAGTGTGACTAGATGATAGGGAAGTATTGTCTCCTCTCTGACACAGAGAACAGAGTCTCTGTCATAATGATGAGACTGTACAGAATTAAAGCTTTGTTTCCCTCTCCAACTACAGTACCAGTCAAAAGTTTGGACACACCAACTCATTCAAGGGTTTTTCTTAATTGTTTTACTATTTTCTACATTGTACAATAATAGTGAATACATCAAAACTATGAAATAACACATGGAGTCATGTAGTAACCCAAAAAGTGTTAAACAAATCTAAATATATTTTATATTCTTCAAAGTAGCCACCCTTTTCAAGCACACTCTTGGAATTATCTCAACCAGCTTCACGAGGAATGCTTTTCCAACAGTCTTGAAGGAGTTCCCACATATGCTGAGCACTTGTTGGCTGCTTTTCCTTCACTCTGCGGTCCAACTCATCCCAAACCATCTTAATTGGGTTGAGGTTGGGTGATTGTGGAGGCCGGTCATCTGTTGCAGGGGGCGCACAATTGGCCCAGCGTTGTCCGGGTTAGGGTTTGGCCAGGGTAGGCCGTCATTGTAAATAGAAATGTGTTCTTAACTGACTTGCCTAATTAAATAAAGGTTAAATAAAAAGAAATAAAAATGCAGCACTCCATCACTCTCCTTCTTGGTCAAATAGCTCTTACACAGCCTGGAAGTGTGTTTTGGGTCATTGTCCTGTTGAAAAACAAATGATAGTCCCACTCAGCGCAAACCAGATGGGATGGTGTATCGCTGCAGAATGCTGTGGTAGACATGCTGGTTAAGTGTGCCTTGAATTCTAAATAAATCACAGACAGTGTCACCAGCCAAGCACCCCCACAGCATCACACTCCTCCTCCATGCTTCACAGTGGGAACTACACTTGCAAAGATCATCTGTTCACCTACTCTGCGTCTCACAAAGACATAGCGGTTGGAACCAAAAATCTCAAATTTGGACTCATCAGACCAAAGGACAGATTTCCACCAGTCTAATGTCAAAGCACGTCTCTTCTTCTTATTGGTGTCCTTTAGTAGTGGTTTCTTTGCAGCAATTCGACCATGAAGGCCTGATTCACGCAGTCTCCTCTGAACAGTTGATGTTGTGATGTGTCTATTACTTGAACTCTGTGAAGCATTTATTTGGGCTGCAATCTGAGGTGCAGTTAACTCTAATGAACATATCCTCTGCAGCAGAGGTAACTGTGGTTCTTCCTTTCCTGTGGTGGTCCTCATGAGAGCCAGTTTCATCATAGCGCCGATTGCAGTTGATGAAACTTTGAAAGTTCTTGAGATTTTCCGGATTGACTGACCTTCATGTCTTAAAGTAATGATGGACTGTTGTTTCTCTTTGCTTAATTTGTTAATTTAAGCTGTTCTTGCCATAATATGGACTTGATCTTTTACCAAATAGGGCTATCTTCTGTATACCACCTCTTCCTTGTCACAACACAACTGATTGGCTCAAACACATTACATTAAGAAGGAAAGAAATTCCACAAATGAACTTTTAACAAGGCACAACTATTCATTGAAATGCATTCCAGGTGACTACCTCATGAAGCTGGTTGAGAGAATGCCAAGAGTGTGCAAATCTGTCATCAAGGCAAAGGGTGGATACTTTGAAGAATCTCAAATATGAAATATATGAATATTTGTTTAACACTTTTTTGGTTACTACATGATTCCATATGTGTTATTTCATAGTTTTGACATCTTCACTATTATTCTTCAATGTAGAAAATAGTAAAAATAATGAAAAAACCCTTGAATGAGTAGGGGCCCAAACTTTTGACTGGTACTGTATACACACTGACTGTTCATTGACTGAGACCCTTCTCTCTGTTTAGGATACAGACACGTGCCGCTACTCAACAAGGAAGGAGACCCCCTTCCCTCAGCAGGACTGTTCGTACACATCATGATCATGGATGCCTAAAACAATCCCTGTCTGAATGTGCCATAATCACCACTGTGACTATCGCCCAGTCCCAAACAGACCTTCAGCCCTACACCACTACACCCTAGGGCACTAGAGTGGATCTGAAATGATTGAATAGGTGTAAGTGCCGTAGGGAGGAGGGGCTAGGGGATGTGTTGGGATTTGGCCCTAGGTGAGGCGGGGCTAGGGGTTGGTTTGGGATTGGGCCCGAGGGAGGCGGGGCTAGGGGTTGGTTTGGGATTGGGCCCGAGGGAGGCGGGGCTAGGGGTTGGTTTGGGATTGGGCCCAAGGGAGGCGGGGCTAGGGGTCGGTCTGGGCCCGGAGGACATCCTCCGTTATTGCATCACTACTCCGGAATCCAGCGGAAGATTTTAACTGTTTTTACTTGGGAATTTCAATTTTTTTGTGAAACAATTATAATTAGCTTATCGAATAGGGAAGAAGATTATTTGTAACAGTAGAACTCCATTTGAGTTTTTTGTATTAGTATTTTGGGGAATTGTGACAAATGAACAAGTTTATCAAACCATCACATCACAGGGATTATACAAATCATTGTTTTTGTATGCTAGGTATTATTATAGTGTTAAACACTTTTCATTTTGGATCGTTGTATTTTTTTTTTTTATGTCCAGCATTTCTTTTCCGTGTTGTATAATCAGTTTATTTAAATCAAGGTATTCAAATGACAATTTTAAGAGAATTCATTGAATGAACAGTATTTGAAACCAACAAACAGACAAGAGAAAATGTTTTTTTTTTTTTACAAAGAAGCACTTAGATGTTTCAGCTTTTATTGTTTTTATGAATCAATATCCACATTGTATTACAGTGCATTCAGAAAGTATTCAGGCCCCTTGACATTTGCCACATTTTGTTACGTTACAGTCTTTTTCTAAAATGAATGAAAGAAATGTTTTCCCTCATCAATCTATAAACAATACCCCATAATGACAAAGCGAAGAGGTTTTTAGAAATTTTTGCAAATTTGATTAAAAAAACCAAACAGAAATACCTTATTTACATAAGTATTCAGACCCTTTGCTATGAGACTCAAAATTGAGCTCAGGTGCATCCTGTTTCCATTGATCATCCTTGAGATGTTTCTACAACTTGGAGTCCACCTGTGGTAAATTCCATTTATTGGATATGATTTGGAAAGGGACATACCTGTCTATATAAGGTCCCACAGTTGACAGTGCATGTCAGAGCAAAAACCAAGCCATGAGGTCGATGGAATTGTCCGTAGAGCTCCGAGACAGGATTGTGTTGAGGCACAGATCTGGGGAAGGGTACCAAATAAATGTCTACAGCATTGAATGTCCCCAAGAACACAGTGGCCTCCATCATTCTTTTTTAAATGTAACCTTTATTTAACTAGGAAGTCAGTTAAGAACCAATTCTTATTTACAATGACAGCCTAGGAACATTGGGTTACCTGCCTTGTTCGGGGGGGGGGGGGGCAGAAAGACAGATTTTTACCTTGTCAGCTCACTAACCACTAGGCTACCTGCCACCCCATATTTACAATGACGGCCTACCCCGGCCAAACCCGGACGACGCTGGACCAATTGTGCGCCGCCCTATGGGACTCTCAATCATAGCCGGATGTGGTACAGCCTGGATTCAAACCATGGACTGTAGTGATGCCTCGTGCACTTCAATGCAGTGCCTTAGACCGCCGCGCAACTCGGGAGCCCAATTCTTAAATTGAAGAAGATTGGAACCACCAAGACTCTTCCTGGAGCTGGCCTCCCGGCCAAACTGAGCAACCGGGGGAGAAGGGCCTTGGTCAGGGAGGTTACCAAGTATCCAATGGTCACTATGACAGAGCTCCAGAGTTCCTCTGTGGAGATGGGAGAGCCTTCCAGAAGGTCAACCATCTCTGCAGCACTACACCAATCAGGCTTTATGGTAGAGGCCAGACAGAAGCCACTCCTCAGTAAAAAGGCACATGACAGCCCACTTGGACTTTGCCAAAAGGCACCTAAAAACTCTCAGACTATGAGAAACAAGATTCTCTGGTCTGATGAAACCAAGATTGAACTCTTTGTCACGTCTGGAGAAAACCTGGCACCATCCCTACGGTGAAGCATGGTGGTGGCAGCATGATGCTTTAGGGATGTTTTTCAGCGGCAGGGACTGGGAGACTAGGCAGGATCGAGGGAAAGATGGACAGAGCAAAGTACAGAGAGATCCTTGATGAAAACCTGCTCCAGAGCGCTCAGGACCTTTAGACTGAGGCAAAGGTTCACCTTCCAACAGGACAATGACCCTAAGCACACAGCCAAGACAATGCAGGAGTGGCTTCGGGACAAGTTTCTGAATGTCCTTGAGTGACCCAGCCAGACCCCGGACTTGAACCCAATCGAACATCTCTGGAGAGACTTGACAGAGCTTGAGTGGATCTGCAGAGAAGAATAGGAGAAACTACCCAAATACATGTGTGCCAAGCTTGTAGCGTCCTACACAAGAAGACTCAAGGCTGTAATAACTGCCAAAGGTACTTCAACAAAGTACTGAGTAAAGGGTCTGAATACTTATGTAAATATGATTTCAGTTTTTTATTTGTAATAAACTTGCAAAAATGTCTAAAAAAACCTGTTTTTGCTTTGTCATTATGAGGTATTGTGTGTAGATTGATGAGAACAAAAAAAAATGTTATCCATTTAGAATAAGGCTGTAACATAACAAAATGTGGAAAAAGTCAAGGGGTCTGAATACTTTCCAAACGCACTGTATGTGATGTCAACCAAGTGTAATTTATACATCTTTAATTTGTTCTGGGAAAATGCAATCTCTGATAAATTAAGAAAACAAATTAATTGTTTGTGTTATCAGTTGGTGTCAGTAATTCACAGTACGAGTAGTTAATCAAATGGTTTTTATTTCAACCGTTACTACCAAAATATCTGTACTACTTATGAGCACTGAGTGTGGGGAAATGCACTCATGAAATATTATATTACTTACTGTGTCCATGGGTAACGTAAGTATTAAACAATGTAGTACAAAACACATCAAGCACTGTGTAACCGTGTAGTTCCTCAACTCCCCAATCTGCCCTTAGATTTTTCCCAATATTGAGCTGCCTCGCCCTCAATTAGTCGGGTCATGAACTCTTAGGTGTCCAAAGCGTTCCACGGGGATGGTGGCACACGTTGATTCCAATGCTTCCCAGTTGTATCAATTTGGCTCGATGTCCGTTGGGTGGTGGACCATTCTTGATACACACAGGAAACTCAGCAGCGTTGCAGTTCTTGACAAACTGGTGTGCCTGGCACCTACTACCATACCCTGTTACAAAAAAGTTACTTCAATATTTTGTCTTGCCCATTCACAAAATAGGCCTACACAACCCATATCTCAAGGCTTAAAAATCCTTACACCCGTTTCCTCTTCATCTACTTCTTTTTCCAAGATGGCGTAGCAGTTCAGACGTCCTCTACCCTCCTCTTGTCGTGTCCCGTGTATATATATATTTACATATTTTTTTTCTTCACTTATCTTTATATATATATATATATATATATATATATTTTTTTTTTAAATTCTAAATACTCAACCTCAAAGCACTCTCCTGCAACCCGCCTCACCAATTTAAAAAAGAAAGTATTATTTACCTCATCTGAATTCCACAACAGAAGCTAGCAAGTGTTTAGCCATTTTCACTGGCTAACGTTGAAGTTCAGCTAGCCACGGTTAGCTGTCCTCAGCTATCCATTAGCTCGAAAAGCTATCGCCAGTTTTTGTACAGCGCGATTCAGACCAGAGCATACCGGACCTATTCTCTCTCCTTTTCCCCGATTTCTACCGCAGGCTCTGGACATTTACACCTGGATCTTGCAGCTAACTAGCTGCTACCTGAGTGACTATTGGCAACGTCGGTCACGGAATTAACACACATTATTACGGAGCTAGCCAGCTGAAGAGTTCCGTCAGCCACTCCTGGGCTATTCATGAGCTAGCCAGCTGAAGTGTCTCCTGGGCTACAACTCACCTCTCCTGACCCGTTTTACTGCCGATGCGGAGCCCCATCGGGTCTTCACGACTGGACCAACGACGTTATCTGCCCGAGGGAGTTATCCAACTGGCCCCTCCGTCGCGACGTAACCTGATCGCCCATCTGCGGCCCGCTAATCGTTAGCTGTCTTTTCGGCTGCGATCTGAATAGGTCTATCGGACACTTTTATTGGGCCACTATAACTAACTATTTTGCCAACTTGGACTGGTCCCCCCTTCCACACGGAACCCCACTAACCCACAGACGGAAACGCACGAGGTGGCTAAAAACAGACCTCCCTCCCATCTTCCACCAGCTTGCTACCTATGGCCCGGCTAGCTGTCTGAATCTCACTGGACCCTTTGATCACTCGGCTAAGCATGCCTCTCCTTAATGTCAATATGCCTTCTCCATTGCTGTTCTGGTTAGTGTTTATTGGCTTATTTCACTGTAGAGCCTCTAGCCCTGCTCATTATACCTTATCCAACCTCTCAGTTCCTCCACCCACACATGCTATGACATCTTCTGGTTTCAATGATGTTTCTAGAGACAATATCTCTCTCATAATCACTAAATGCCTAGGTTTACCTCCTCTGTACTCACATCCCACCATACCTTTGTCTGTACATTATACCTTGAAGCTATTTTATCACCCCCAGAAACCTGCTCCTTTTTCTCTCTATTCTGGACGTCACAGACGACCAATTCTTATAGCTTTTAGCCGTACCCTCATACTTATTCTTCTCTGCTCCTCTGGGGATGTAGAGGTGAATCCAGGCCCTGCAGTGCCTGGCTCCACTCCTACTCCCCAGGCGCTCTCTTTTGATGACTTCTGTAACCGTAATAACCTTGGTTTCATGCATGTTAACATTAGAAGCCTCCTCCCTAAGTTTGTTTTATTCACTGCTTTAGCACACTCTGCCAACCCGGATGTCCTAGCTGTGTCTGAATCTTGGCTTAGGAAGTCCACCAAAAACTCTGAAATCTTCATCCCTAACTACAACGTTTTCTGACAAGATAGAACGACCAAAGGGGGCGGTGTTGCAATCTACTGCAGAGATAGCCTGCAGAGTTCTGTCCTGCTATCCAGGTCTGTACCCAAACAATTTGAACTTCTACTTTTAAAAATCCACCTCTCCAAAAACAAGTCTCTCACCGTTGCCGCCTGCTATAGACCCCCCTCGGCCCCTAGTTGTGCTCTGGACACCATATGTGAACTGATTGCCCCCCATCTATCTTCAGAGCTCGTGCTACTAGGTGACCTAAACTGGGACATGCCATCCTACAACACCCCAGCCATCCTACAATCCAAGCTTGATGCCCTCAATCTCACACAAATTATTAATGAACCCACCAGGTACAACCCCAAAGCCGCAAACACTGGCACCCTCATAGATATCATCCTAACCAACGTGCCCTCTAAATACACCTCTGCTGTTTTCAACCAAGATCTCAGCGATCACTGCCTCATTGCGTGCACCCGTAATGGGTCAGCGGTCAAACGACCTCCACTCATCACTGTCAAACGCTCCCTGAAACATTTCAACGAGCAAGCCTTTCTATTCGACCTGGCCCTGGTATCCTGGAAGGATATTGACCTCATCCCGTCAGTAGAGGATGCCTGGTTATTTTTTTAAAATGCCTTCCTCTCCATCTTAAATAAGCATGCCCCTTTCAAGAAATTTAGAACCAGGAACAGATATAGCCCTTGGTTCTCCCCAGACCTGACTGCCCTTAACCAACACAAAAATATCCTGTGGCGTTCTGCATTAGCATCGAACTGCCCCCGCGATATGCAACGTTTTAGGGAAGTTAGAAACCAATACACACAGGCAGTTAGAAACGCCAAGGCTAGCTTTTTCAAACAGAAATTCGCTTCGTGCAACTCCAACTCTAAAAAGTTCTGGGACATTGTAAAGTCCATGGAGAATAACAACACCTCCTCCCAACTGCCCACTGCACTGAGGATAGGAAACTCTGTCACCACCGATAAGCCCACTATAATTGAGAATTTCAATAAGCATTTTTCTACGGCTGGCCATGCTTTCCACCTAACTACCCCTACTGCATTCAACAGCACTGCACCCCCCACAGCTACTCGCCCAAGCCTCCCCCATTTCTCCTTCTCCCAAATCCATTCAGCTGATGTTCTGAAAGAGCTGCAAAATCTGGACCCCTACAAATCAGCTGGGCTTGACAATCTGGACCCTTTCTTTCTAAAATTATCTGCCGAAATTATTGCAACCCCTATTACTAGCCTGTTCAACCTCTCTTTCGTGTCGTCTGAGATTCCCATAGATTGGAAAGCAGCTGCTGTCATCCCCCTCTTCAAAGGAGGTGACACTCTTGACCCAAATTGCTACAGACCTATATCCATCCTACCCTGCCTTTCTAAGGTCTTCGAAAGCCAAGTCAACAAACAGATTACCGACCATTTCGAATCCCACCGCACCCTCTCCGCTATGCAATCTGGTTTCAGAGCTGGTCATGGGTGCACCTCAGCCACGCTCAAGGTCCTAAACGACATCGTAACCGCCATCGATAAGAAACAATACTGTGCTGCCGTATTCATTGACCTGGCCAAAGCTTTTGACTCTGTTAATCACCACATCCTCATCGGCAGACTCAGTAGCCTTGGTTTCTCAAACGATTGCGTCGCCTGGTTCACCAACTACTTCTCTGACAGAGTTCAGTGTGTCAAATCGGAGGGCCTACTGTCTGGACCTCTGGCAGTCTCTATGGGGGTACCACAGGGTTCAATTCTTGGGGCCAACTCTTTTCTCTGTATACATAAATGATGTCGCTCTTGCTGCTGGTGAATCTCTGATCCACCTCTACGCAGACGACACCATTCTGTACACTTCTGGCCCTTCTTTGGACACTGTGTTAACAACCCTCCAGACGAGCTTCAATGCCATTCAACTCTCCTTCCGTGGTCTCCAACTGCTCCTAAACACAAGTAAAACTAAATGCATGCTCTTCAACCGATCGCTGCCTGCACCTGCCCGCCTGTCCAGCATCACTTCTCTGGACGGTTCTAACTTAGAATTTGTGGACAACTACAAATACCTAGGTGTCTGGTTAGACTGTAAACTCTCCTTCCAGACTCACATCAATCATCTCCAATCCAAAGTGAAATCTCGAATTGGCTTCCTATTTCACAACAAAGCATCCTTCACTCATGCTGCCAAACATACCCTCGTAAAACTGACCATCCTACCAATCCTCGACTTCGGCGATGTCATTTACAAAATAGCTTCCATTACCCTACTCAACAAGCTGGATGCAGTCTATCACAGTGCCATCCGTTTTGTCACCAAAGCCCCATATACTACCCACCACTGCGACCTGTACGCTCTCGTTGGCTGGCCTTCGCTTCATAATCGTCGCCAAACACATTGGCTCCAGGTCATCTACAAGACCCTGCTAGGTAAAGTCCCCCCTTATCTCCGCTCACTGGTCACCATAGCAGCACCCACCTGTAGCACGCGCTCCAGCAGGTATATCTCTCTGGTCACCCCTAAAGCCAACTCCTCCTTTGGTCGTCTCTCCTTCCAGTTCTCTGCTGCCAATGACTGGAACGAACTACAAAAATCTCTGAAACTGGAAACACTTATCTCCCTCACTAGCTTTAAGCACCAGCTGTCAGAGCAGCTCACAGATCACTGCACCTGTACATAGCCCATCTATAATTTAGCCCAAACTACTACCTCTTCCCCTACTGTATTTATTTATTTTGCTCCTTTGCACCATATTATTTATATTTTATCTCTGAACTTTCTTCAAACTACAAATCTACCATTCCAGTGTTTTTCTTGCTATACTTTATTTACTTTTCCACCATGGCATTTTTTTGCCTTTACCTCCCTTATCTCACATCATTTGCTCACATTGTATTTAGTCATATTTATATTTTCCAACTGCGTCATTGATTGTATGTTGTTTTACTCCATGTGTAACTCTGTGTTTTTGTATGTTGTCGAACTGCTTCGCTTTATCTTGGCCAGGTCGCAATTGTAAATGAGAACTTGTTCTCAACTTGCCTACCTGGTTAAATAAAGGTGAAATAAATAAATAAATAAAACACCAGTGGAGGCTGCTGATGAGAGGACGGCTCATAATAATGGCTGGAACAGAGCGAATGGAATGGCATCAAATACATGGAAACCAATGTCTTTCAAGTACTTGATACCATTCCAGCTATTACCACAAGCTTGTCCTCCCCAATTAAGGTGCCACTAACCTCCTGTGGTCTACACTGATTGAAGTGGATTTAACAAGTGACATCAATAAGAGATCATAGCTTTCCCCTGGATTCACCTGGTCAGTCCTTCGTCATGCAAAGAGCAGGTGTTAGAGCAGATAGTATTTTGTACTTGTACTTAATCATTCGTCATTTAGCGAAAACCGATTCAACTCGCCAAGGGCTTATCAACCAATTGAGAAAAAGTGCTAAAAAAAAACCATGACTTCTTATTTTATTAAAAAGGTGCTTTATTGTGACAAGGAAGGAAATATGCTCCAAAATCATGAATACTGTAAAAAAAATATATATACCACTGTACAGCAATGTCCCTCTCTGACCTGCTGGGGTTTGAGAGACTCAGATGGAGTCACAACAGGGCCTGTATTCAGTCTCATAGGAGGAGGAGTGCTGATCTAGGATCAGTTTTACCTTTTAAATCATAAAATCAACAAGAAATGGGGACCTGATCCTAGATCAGCACTAAATACAGGCCCAGATCTGTCTTCACTTCAGTCTTCTCTGACGATCCTTTTGCTTCAATCAAACAATGTATCGTCTAGCCATACCTTAGCTTTAAACTGTTTAGCAATATATTAATCACAACTGACAAATCAATATCACAAGTCATGCCTGAATGTATAGGTTGGTAGCGGCTGGTAAGGGCTAGTATGGGTCGGTATGGGCTGGCAGGAGTAGGCATGGGTTGGTAGGGGCCGGTATGGGTTGGTAGGGCATGAAATAAATATGCGGTATGAAGGTATGGGTTGCAATTAACATTTTATTACATTTAAAAGACGGCAAAGAAACGTTGATAGTGTGGGGAGTACAGGGTGAAAACAAAACATGGACACTCAAAAGTACACCACTTAGAAGAGAAAGTAACAACAAAAAATCTGACAAAGAATAACAACTGAACTTCCCTGTGAGTTGAAATCGGAGACTGGTAGAAGACTGTTTTAAACAAGGAGGTGTGTGACAGTGTGTGACTGAATGCAGCGTCTGACACGTCATACATACACCTAGTCTTCATATACAGTACCAGTCAAAAGTTTGGACACACCTACTCATTCAAGGGTTTTTCTTTATTTTTACTATTTTCTACATTGTAGAATAATAGTAAAGACATTTAAACTATGAAATAACACATATGGAATCATATAGTAACCAAAAAAAAAGGGTTAAACAAATCAAAATACATTTTATATTTGAGATTCTTCAAAGTAGCCACCCTTTGCCTTGATGACAGCTTTGCACACTCTTGGAATTCTCTCAACCAGCTTCATGTGGTAGTCACCTGGAATGCATTTCAATTAACAGGTGTGCCTTGTTAAAAGTTCAATTGTGGAATTTCTTTCCTTCTTAATGCGTTTGAGACAGTCGTGTTGTGACAAGGTAGGGGTGGTATACAGAAGACAGCCCTATTTGGTAAAACACCAAAGTCCATATTATGGCAAGAACAGCTCAAATAAGCAAAGAGAAACAACAGTCCATCATTACTTTAAGACATGAAGGTCAGTCAATCTGGAAAATTTCAAGAACTTTGAAAGTGTCTTAAAGTGCAGTCGCACCATAATGAAACTGGCTCTTATGAGGACCGCCACAGGAAAGGAAGACGCAGAGTTCTCTGTTGCAGAGGATAGGTTCATTAGAGTTACAAGTCTCTGAAATTGCAACCAAAAAATGTGAGCTTTTTGGTTCCAACCTGCTGTGTCTTTGTGAGACGCAGAGAAGTTGAACGGATGATCTCCGCATGTGTGGTTCCCACCGTGAAGGATGGAGGTGTGACGGTGCTTTGCTGGTGACACTGTCAGTGATTTATTTAGAATTCAAGGCACACTTAACCAGCATCGCTACCACAGCATTCTGCAGCGATACGCCGTCCCATCTGGTTTGCGCTTAATGGGACTATCATTTGTTTTTCAACAGGACAATGACCCCATTTGACCAAGAAGGAGAGTGATGGAGTGCTGTATCAGATGGCCTGGCCTCCACAATCACCCGACCTCAACCCAATTGAGATGGTTTGGGATGAGTGAATGAAAAGCTGGTTGAGAGAATGCCAAGTGTGTGCAAAGATGTCAACAAGGCAAAAAAGTGGCTACTTTGAAGAATCTCAAATATAAAATATATTTTGATTTGTTTAACACTTTTTTGGTTACTACGTGATTCCATGTGTGTTATTTCATAGTTTTTGATGTCGTCACCATTATTCTACAATGTAGAAAATAGTAAAAATAAAGAAAAACCCTTGAACGAGTAGGTGTGTCCAAACTTTTGACTGGCACTGTATGTGAGGTAAAAGAGTTCTGATTGAAAACGTAATTCAATAGATGTCGTCACCAATATCTGTTTTCTCAGTGTGCTAGAGGTGTTGGTCATCAGAGAGAGAGAGAGGGACGTTACCGTGCTGAGAGAAGACAAATTAAAACACCAGCTGGATAAAAATGGGTAAAACGGGCAACTTTTTCAAAACCAAATACTGACAAAGGTAACTAGAAAAATATCACAATGATATGAACAACAGTTTCAGAGAGAGAGAGAGTTTGTCAGAGAGGTGAAACCCAGTAACACTTTCTATTACACTAAAGGGCATTCATTGCATTAAAAACAAGTAACATCTTGAAAGCATGACACCCCAATCATCAGCAATAATACACAAGCATTATTATTAAAATGTCCATGTCAACAACCACAGGTTGACAATATGGTACCCCAAGACCCCATAGGAGCTACCAACAGTAGCCTGCCTACCAAAATCACTAGTAAAAACCTTCAGGTCTAAACACACTGTGCCAACCATTAAAAGCAGCGGGTGACCGTCCTATTGTCTCTGTACAGAACATCATTTTCTGTTTCATTTCTCGAACGAATCGCACAGCTCGTCGACACCCAGCAGGTGATCACGTGACCACCTGCTGCTTTTACCCATTGGTCAGGAGATTGTGTTTCTTCCTGGTCTATGATGTTACAGCTAGACTAGATACCTTGGGATTCATGACGGAGAATTGCTTTAAGGCATTATTACCATGCCGAGGTATCCTGCGGTCCTTTAGCAGTGCCCAGAGTGTTACAACAGAACCTGTATTCAGTGTTCAGACTCCTACACAATGAGATGGGGAGGGACAGGAGTTTTCCCTAACCTAATCAGATCAGAGAGTCAAGTCAATCAGCTTTTAGTTTCTTTGCATTCCATGTATGGAACAACCTACAGGAGTTCTCTACAACAGGATGTCCATGTATGGAACAACCTACAGGAGTTCTCTACAACAGGATGTCCATGTATGGAACAACCTACAGGAGTTCTCTACAACAGGATGTCCATGTATGGAACAACCTACAGGAGTTCTCTACAACAGGATGTCCATGTATGGAACAACCTACAGGAGTTCTCTACAACAGGATGTCCATGTATGGAACAACCTACAGGAGTTCTCTACAACAGGATGTCCATGTATGGAACAACCTACAGGAGTTCTCTACAACAGGATGTCCATGTATGGAACAACCTACAGGAGTTCTCTACAACAGGATGTTCTGGTGCCTCTTTGCAGTTCAACGTGTTGAATGGGGACCACCTTGCTGAGGAATGTGACCGTTTTTCTTGAAAATGTATTTGTAAATTGTTGAATTTGTATTATATTTTGTAACGTGTTAAAAGAAATCAATACAACAGGCCCTAGTAATAGCCAATAACAACGAGGCCAGAGTATTTTCTGATCAGGTCACATGGTATGGGGGGGTAAAACACTCTGCTCTAACACTGACCCAGGTTGAGTCTCCTGAAAGTTATTGCCCATGGTTACAGTACTGTTTCAGTGTGTGTCCTCAGGACTCAAGTCAGGCACTGCGGTGAGGAGAAACATGGCACTCTACCCATTAGAATACTGTACAACATCAGGACAGCATCCCAAATTACACCCTAACTCCAATGTAGTGCACTACTTTGGACCATGGGCCCTGGTCAACAGTAGTGCACTAAATAGGGAATAGGGTGCCATTTGGGACGCACACCAGATCACTGGAAACAATGAGACGGATACCATGGCAACAGTGTACCACTGGGGGGTGGGGGGGGAGATTGGTAAGGGTTACAGCCTCCTGTAGGATATTTTTGTTTGTTTGTTGCTAGACTTATATCCATGTGCAGAAATAAAATGACTTGCATGCTAGTTAAAAACTAGCAGACTAAAATAATTAAATGGATTGCTAACAAAGTATGATCCATTCACTTCAAAACATAACTGAATGGCATTCGTTAACTGGCAAAACTCCTTAAAACAGACTGAGGTAAACCCCTACTTAGATTTTAACAATTGAAATGACGTTTGGCAAAAACGAATAAAAGAAATACATTGAAAAATGTTGGCACAAATTCAACTATGGTTCAGGATGTTTCCCAAAATTAGGCCTAATTGCCATGTAGAAAGTTACATATTCCTTTACTTCTTAAAACAAATTAACCATAATACACTATTCTAAGGTATAGTGAAGACAGCAAGATAAAGAGAAAATAAAACACTTATATGGTGTCAAAAAGAAGAGAATATAACGTGTAACCAATACAAGGTATGACAACCTCCTGCTAAAATAACAACAGTGCTTTGTTATAAAGAATCATAGCGGTCTCCATTTTAAAGTATAGACAGAATTCAATAAAAAGACTGGAGAAGTATTCTGCAAATATGCCATGTACAAAATATCTCCTCATAACCACATTCAAACAAGGCACTTCATTCGGTAAGAAAAGGAAAACATTAAATCACAGTCCTTTCAAACTACCAGAAACTGCCTGATGCATAGCAACAATACAAGGACCTAATACTCAGACTGAATTTATCGGATATCTTCACAACAAAAACATTTCCACACAAAATATAGATTTTTGGTTAAAAGTAACAACTCTGCCTGTTAGTCGGTGTGACAAGACTAGAGTTTCTTCCTTTGCGTCCATTCCCTCAAATCAGAACCGCATTCTGCCGCTCCATACACATCTTCTAACTGATGATGTCACAGTCGAGCTTCCTGATTCCGCCACTGTGCTCCATGGGAGTTGGAGTATTCTTCACTCTGACTACAGTGAGCCCCCAGCCTCCAGGAGAGGATACCATAGCGGAGAGAGGTGTACTGTTTGGGGTGTCTGGTGTTGGGTTACCCACTACAATCCACAGTGTGACTCCAGGTTGCCCCTAGGGGCCGGAGGCCGGGACATCTGTCTAAGCCTGAGCGATGGTGTGTCGTTAAAGAGGCAGAGTGAGAGAGAGAGAGGGAGAGAGAGAGAGACAGTGAGAGAGAGCGAGAGAGAGGGAGGGAGAGAAAGGAGGAAGGTGGTGTTACCCTGGCGCTACCTGCCCCGGAGGTTCTGCAACACACCATACACCTCTTCCTCTCTGCTCAGGCCCTCGAAGAAGGGCAGCAGGTCCTGTAGCTCTGTGTCGCTCAGATCATCAAACCACGACTGGACCGGCACCTGAGGAGACAGACAGCACATGCTGGTTCAGTTGGGTCTACTGGGTGTAACGGCCCTGCACTAAACACACCTGATTCAAGTGATCAACGTCTAGATCAGCAGCTGATTAGAAGAACCGCGTGTGTTAGAGCAGGGCTGGAACAAAACCTGGCGGAGCCAGTAGCTCCCAGGGAAGATCATTCGGCCAGTGGCAGGAGAATTGTCTGCCATACACAGGCGTAACTAGTGAACTCACAGCGTTCTCCGGGTGGAAGATGTAGGAGGCAGGAGAGTTGTCCAGTATGATGACGTTACTGAGCTCTCTACCCAGCCTGCTCAGGTCCTTAACATAGTTCCCCCGGTGAAACACACATGACTCCCTGAACAGACGGGCTCGGAACACACCCCACTGGTCCAGGAGATCCGCCACAGGGTCAGCATACTGGACACACACGGGTCAAAAAGGTTACAGGTCAGGGGTCAGACAGTACAGATATCAAAAGGTGAAAGAAGACACTGTACAGAGATGGAAGCAGGAATCTCTGAAGCTACCATGTTACAACTACCACTAGCCTGTTAGTGCAATCATGCTACCAAACCTTTGGCACGAAAAGGAGTGACATGATGACACAAACAGACTGGTACCCAGGCTAGACTAGCACATCTTAGTGATTTAATGCAGCTGCTTAATGACATGGTTGGTAGTCTCCGTACGACAGAGAGATCCCACTACTGAAGGGTAGGACACTTTGAAAATGGGAGACGCTCATTTACCACACAGACAGTTGACACTTGCCCATCATGCATCAGAAGTTGACAGAGAACGGCTCAAAGAGATGGACAAGAGGAGGGAGTAGATAGATATTAACACAGGGAGAACAGAAGGGAGTAGATAGATATTAACACAGGGAGAACAGAAGGGAGTAGATAGATATTAACACAGGGAGAACAGAAGGGAGTAGATAGATATTAACACAGGGAGAACAGAAGGGAGTAGATAGATATTAACACAGGGAGAACAGAAGGGAGTAGATAGATATTAACACAGGGAGAACAGAAGGGAGTAGATAGATATTAACACAGGCAGAACAGAAGGGAGTAGATAGATATTAACACAGGGAGAACAGAAGGGAGTAGATAGATATTAACACAGGGAGAACAGAAGGGAGTAGATAGATATTAACACAGGCAGAACAGAAGGGAGTAGATAGATATTAACACAGGGAGAACAGAAGGGAGTAGATAGATATTAACACAGGGAGAACAGAAGGGAGTAGATAGATATTAACACAGGCAGAACAGAAGGGAGTAGATAGATATTAACACAGGGAGAACAGAAGGGAGTAGATAGATATTAACACAGGGAGAACAGAAGGGAGTAGATAGATATTAACACAGGGAGAACAGAAGGGAGTAGATAGATATTAACACAGGGAGAACAGAAGGGAGTAGATAGATATTAACACGGCGAGAACAGAAGGGAGTAGATAGATATTAACACAGGGAGAACAGAAGGGAGTAGATAGATATTAACACAGGGAGAACAGAAGGGAGTAGATAGATATTAACACAGGGAGAACAGAAGGGAGTAGATAGATATTAACACAGGCAGAACAGAAGGGAGTAGATAGATATTAACACAGGCAGAACAGAAGGGAGTAGATAGATATTAACACAGGCAGAACAGAAGGGAGTAGATAGATATTAACACAGGCAGAACAGAAGGGAGTAGATAGATATTAACACAGGGAGAACAGAAGGGAGTAGATAGATATTAACACAGGGAGAACAGAAGGGAGTAGATAGATATTAACACAGGCAGAACAGAAGGGAGTAGATAGATATTAACACAGGCAGAACAGAAGGGAGTAGATAGATATTAACACAGGGAGAACAGAAGGGAGTAGATAGATATTAACACAGGCAGAACAGAAGGGAGTAGATAGATATTAACACAGGCAGAACAGAAGGGAGTAGATAGATATTAACACAGGCAGAACAGAAGGGAGTAGATAGATATTAACACAGGCAGAACAGAAGGGAGTAGATAGATATTAACACAGGGAGAACAGAAGGGAGTAGATAGATATTAACACAGGGAGAACAGAAGGGAGTAGATAGATATTAACACAGGCAGAACAGAAGGGAGTAGATAGATATTAACACAGGCAGAACAGAAGGGAGTAGATAGATATTAACACAGGGAGAACAGAAGGGAGTAGATAGATATTAACACAGGGAGAACAGAAGGGAGTAGATAGATATTAACACAGGGAGAACAGAAGGGAGTAGATAGATATTAACACAGGCAGAACAGAAGGGAGTAGATAGATATTAACACAGGCAGAACAGAAGGGAGTAGATAGATATTAACACAGGGAGAACAGAAGGGAGTAGATAGATATTAACACAGGCAGAACAGAAGGGAGTAGATAGATATTAACACAGGCAGAACAGAAGACAGAAGGTGGGACAGAAGACAGGGGAGCAGAAGAAACAGAAACCAAAACAATGAGAACAGAGCCATGTCCCAAAAGGCACCCTATTCCCTATAGTAGACTACTAGAGTATGCACCCTATTCCCTATAGAGGACTACTAGAGTATGCACCCTATTCCCTATAGAGGACTACTAGAGTATGCACCCTATTCCCTATAGAGGACTACTAGAGTATGCACCCTATTCCCTATAGTAGACTACTAGAGTATGCACCCTATTCCCTATAGAGGACTACTAGAGTATGCACCCTATTCCCTATAGAGGACTACTAGAGTATGCACCCTATTCCCTATAGAGGACTACTAGAGTATGCACCCTATTCCCTATAGAGGACTACTAGAGTATGCACCCTATTCCCTATAGAGGACTACTAGAGTATGCACCCTATTCCCTATAGAGGACTACTAGAGTATGCACCCTATTCCCTATAGTAGACTACTAGAGTATGCACCCTATTCCCTATAGTAGACTACTAGAGTATGCACCCTATTCCCTATAGTAGACTACTAGAGTATGCACCCTATTCCCTATAGTAGACTACTAGAGTATGCACCCTATTCTCTATAGTAGACTACTAGAGTATGCACCCTATTCCCTATAGTAGACTACTAGAGTATGCACCCTATTCCCTATAGTAGACTACTAGAGTATGCACCCTATTCCCTATAGAGGACTACTAGAGTATGCACCCTATTCCCTATAGTAGACTACTAGAGTATGCACCCTATTCCCTATAGTAGACTACTAGAGTATGCACCCTATTCCCTATAGTAGACTACTAGAGTATGCACCCTATTCTCTATAGTAGACTACTAGAGTATGCACCCTATTCCCTATAGTAGACTACTAGAGTATGCACCCTATTCCCTATAGTAGACTACTAGAGTATGCACCCTATTCCCTATAGAGGACTACTAGAGTATGCACCCTATTCCCTATAGTAGACTACTAGAGTATGCACCCTATTCCCTATAGTAGACTACTAGAGTATGCACCCTATTCCCTATAGTGGACTACTAGAGTATGCACCCTATTCCCTATAGTAGACTACTAGAGTATGCACCCTATTCCCTATAGTAGACTACTAGAGTATGCACCCTATTCCCTATAGTAGACTACTAGAGTATGCACCCTATTCCCTATAGTGGACTACTAGAGTATGCACCCTATTCCGTATAGTAGACTACTAGAGTATGCACCCTATTCCCTATAGTAGACTACTAGAGTATGCACCCTATTCCCTATAGTAGACTACTAGAGTATGCACCCTATTCCCTATAGTGGACTACTAGAGTATGCACCCTATTCCCTATAGTAGACTACTAGAGTATGCACCCTATTCCCTATAGTAGACTACTAGAGTATGCACCCTATTCCCTATAGTGGACTACTAGAGTATGCACCCTATTCCCTATAGTAGACTACTAGAGTATGCACCCTATTCCCTATAGTAGACTACTAGAGTATGCACCCTATTCCCTATAGTAGACTACTAGAGTATGCACCCTATTCTCTATAGTAGACTACTAGAGTATGCACCCTATTCCCTATAGTAGACTACTAGAGTATGCACCCTATTCCCTATAGTAGACTACTAGAGTATGCACCCTATTCCCTATAGTAGACTACTAGAGTATGCACCCTATTCCCTATAGTAGACTACTAGAGTATGCACCCTATTCCCTATAGTAGACTACTAGAGTATGCACCCTATTCTCTATAGTAGACTACTAGAGTATGCACCCTATTCCCTATAGTAGACTACTAGAGTATGCACCCTATTCCCTATAGTAGACTACTAGAGTATGCACCCTATTCCCTATAGTAGACTACTAGAGTATGCACCCTATTCTCTATAGTAGACTACTAGAGTATGCACCCTATTCCCTATAGTAGACTACTAGAGTATGCACCCTATTCTCTATAGTAGACTACTAGAGTATTTCAGAGAAGTGACAAAGGATTAGAGTTGTTGAAAGTACCTTTGCAAGACTAGCCGTGAACAGAACACATTCAAACAGCTCTCCCATCTTCTGCAGGAACTCATCCACATGAGGTCTCTTCAGCACGTAAACCTGCAACCACAGATTAATATAGGATGATTCACAACTAAAAAACACGTGTTTTATGTGAGAAGTAGGCATTGGTCTGAAGCAGAAAAAGAAAAGGAAATTAACATGAGCACCACAATGCCTACCCCACCCATGCTCTACCAAGGTTTTTCAACACACAGCTTTTACCTACTACAGAAGCTACTGTATATTGGTCTATTGCACTTCAAACATTGTAGATGCAGGTTGCTTAGGATTCAAACCTTCTCAAACAGCCTAATCATCTAATTTCCTTGGTTTTTACACCAGAAGGTGTAAAACACAACATTATAATACATCATAACACAGCAATACAAGTCAAGTAAAAAGTACACCAACATAACTAATGGCAACAGAAATAATGTAGTTAGTACTTTTTTAACATTAATAGCTGATTTTACATAGGGAAGCGAAAAAAACTACAAAAAAAACAGAAACCCATTTAAGCCAATAAGGAGAAAAAAAAGAGATCAGGGAAAATGTTCCAGTTAACAAGACAATAAGAGGAAGTTCCTGGAAAATACACAATAATCACCATGTAGCCTACCCATTAACTGTTTACATACTGTGGCGTACAGCAGGTCAGCCACCAGGGGGAGACTCGTCGAGGCCTGGTGACAGACGGAGTATACATCACGAGGCGATGGCTCCATCTGTTGGACGTGCCAGGTCTCGACGGGCTCTCTGCCCAGGACTAATTGGGGCTGATTGGGGATTGGTGAGTAATCAAGGGCTGATTGCTCACCAGCTGTACAAGTCCCATAAAGCTGCCAGAAGGGCAGCACACAGAGAGAGACTGGGGGAGGAAAGGACTCCTGTATAGTTGGGGACGGTACCAGAGGTAACAGGAGGGAGTTCAGTTTTTGATCCCCCCCATGGGGGAGACCTTTTCTTTTTGACTATTATTTTAATAAACACCTTTGAAACTGAGCTAATCCTACTCTGTTCGTGTCTGATCTGTGTAAACGTTTTGACCCCAAACCCATAATACATTGACTGTCACATTAAGTGGCTCGGGAGAGCAAGGCATGAAGTGGCACAAACTGCTCTGTGTTCTGCGCCAGCAGAGGGACTGTGCTACTTCTCCCCCCTTGACATCCTAGTCATCCACCTCGCTGGAAACGTCTTGGGATTAAACCGAGGGGACGGCACTGGTGCGGCTGATACACAGATTTAGAGGCGGTCATCCGAATGTTTCCCGGGACGACGGTGGTCCTCTCTTGATATCGCGCTGCGCTGGATGTTCCAGTGAGACCAGAAGATGAAAAAAAAAAAGTGCATAGAGAGGGCCGGGCGCTCCGTCAATCAGCTGGTGTACGCATTTCAGGGAACACAATCCTCCCACCTGGTCATTAAGCAGCGTGTCCCTGGGATGTAGCGTAGGGGGTGGCATGAATCTGACGGATGAGGGCAATGATGTATTCTATCTCCAGTCTCCTCCGTAGTAGCAAGATATGAGCAGTAGTACACACACACACACACACACACACACACACACACACACACACACACACACACACACACACACACACACACACACACACACACACACACACACAGTCCCTGTCCAATGGCACTCAAAGATGCTCTTTTAAGAGCCACCTAATAACTGAAAATAAGCACACTGTGTGGGTGTGTCAGGACTGGGGGGGGGGGACTTTTGTTGCTCATTCACTCACTACTAAGCATTTATTTATATTGCTTGGTAAAACTTATTTTTGTTGTTGTCTAAAACAGTTGATGTGTTGAAAATAGTCACATCGCTAACCAAGTTAGCAAGCATGGCATTTTCTTTTAACTGCACAAAGGTCATGCAGGCAAGCAATGATGTTGGTGTTATTTAACCTGGGTGCAGCTGTACCCCCCTGGCAACTTTTTACTTGGATGGTGGACCTCAGGTTTTCCGGAACGCATTGAAAAGTAACTTGACACAGTCAATGCAAATTTGGAGTATTGTATTTTGTTCCTAATGCTAACGACCCTGTTAAAAATACAGTATGCGGTTCTCGGTAATTGCCGAACAGCTCATGACTAGAGGCGAGGAGCGTGTTGTGTACCTCCAAGCCGATAAAAATTTGCTAATCAACTTTGCACAGACATGATGGTAGGGAGATTTGAATTTAACATTGAGCTTTATCCAATGCCATACTATTACACCTACAACCAGTGTTTTGGGATCATACACCTGAAATCAGTCAGAATTACAACAACTACAATCACTGATCATACACACATTAAGTGAAACAATCAGACAGCTATCCTCTTTCCCAGTAGCAGTAGCTGCCACCCAGTACAAGTAATCATGAATAGGCCAACCAGGATACACACAGCCTATCCTGGATTACTTGAACTGGGTCACAACCTTTCTCCTCCTCCTCCTCCTCCTCCTCTTCCTCCGGAGTTGTTGAGCTCAGAGGAACTGGGAGCAACAGTGGAACATTTGGTCGGGTTTCGAAAGACTTGTGAAAATATTACTTTTTAAAAATGTGGCTTCTATAAAAGTAAAATTTGTCATTTCTGACATCACCGTTGCAGACACTAATGACTCTGGGTGGGCATAATCCAATAACCAGTATTTAAAAGTGAATGAAGACAGAAGTGATCCTACAGTACCTGATGAACAGTGCCATCTATCTCCACTGGGACTATGAAGTCAGCATTGCTAATGGGCTGTAGAGAGAAGAGATAAAACACAACATGTCAGTGTGTCTCAGAAACTGTTCCACAGTGGTGTAATACAACAGTCACACAGCAGAGGGAGAGCTTGCACTGTGCCATAGATTTTAGGCTAGCACACCCATTCAGTCGCCTTCAAGAAAGGAAAACTAATCTTCTCCTGCCCCCTTTAAAGTATTATTCTCCTCCTCCTTCCCTTTTTCCGCCAAAACAAATCTCTCTGTTTCTCTCTGCCTTTCTCTCTAACAAACTATGACAGAGAGAGAGAGAAACTGTACCAAGTAAAAGAGAGGAAGAGAAGAAGAGGGGGATTACGAGAAAGATATTTTGGGTATTGACACCAGAGGCCAAGCAAGGTCACCGTTAGTCAGACTCTCTGAACTACAGTCTATCCCTGCTACTGCTGTTGACTCTCTAACATGGGACAGAACAGTCTCTACTGCTGTTGACTCTCTAACATGGGACAGAACAGTCTCTACTGCTGTTGACTCTCTAACATGGGACAGAACAGTCTCTACTGCTGTTGACTCTCTAACATGGGACAGAACAGTCTCTACTGCTGTTGACTCTCTAACATGGGACAGAACAGTCTCTACTGCTGTTGACTCTCTAACATGGGACAGAACAGTCTCTACTGCTGTTGACTCTCTAACATGGGACAGAACAGTCTCTACTGCTGTTGACTCTCTAACATGGGACAGAACAGTCTCTACTGCTGTTGACTCTCTAACATGGGACAGAACAGTCTCTACTGCTGTTGACTCTCTAACATGGGACAGAACAGTCTCTACTGCTGTTGACTCTCTAACATGGGACAGAACAGTCTCTACTGCTGTTGACTCTCTAACATGGGACAGAACAGTCTCTACTGCTGTTCACTCTCTAACATGGGACAGAACAGTCTCTACTGCAGTTGACTCTCTAACATGGGACAAAACAGTCTCTACTGCTGTTGACTCTCTAACATGGGACAGAACAGTCTCTACTGCTGTTGACTCTCTAACATGGGACAGAACAGTCTCTACTGCTGTTGACTCTCTACCATGGGACAGAACAGTCTCTACTGCTGTTGACTCTCTACCATGGGACAGAACATTCTCTACTGCTGTTGACTCTCTAACATGGGACAGAACAGTCTCTACTGCTGTTGACTCTCTAACATGGGACAGAACAGTCTCTACTGCTGTTGACTCTCTAACATGGGACAGAACAGTCTCTACTGCTGTTGACTCTCTAACATGGGACAGAACAGTCTCTACTGCTGTTGACTCTCTAACATGGGACAGAACAGTCTCTACTGCTGTTGACTCTCTAACATGGGACAGAACAGTCTCTACTGCTGTTGACTCTCTAACATGGGACAGAACAGTCTCTACTGCTGTTGACTCTCTAACATGGGACAGAACAGTCTCTACTGCTGTTGACTCTCTAACATGGGACAGAACAGTCTCTACTGCAGTTGACTCTCTAACATGGGACAAAACAGTCTCTACTGCTGTTGACTCTCTAACATGGGACAGAACAGTCTCTACTGCTGTTGACTCTCTAACATGGGACAGAACAGTCTCTACTGCTGTTGACTCTCTAACATGGGACAGAACAGTCTCTACTGCTGTTGACTCTCTACCATGGGACAGAACATTCTCTACTGCTGTTGACTCTCTAACATGGGACAGAACAGTCTCTACTGCTGTTGACTCTCTAACATGGGACAGAACAGTCTCTACTGCTGTTGACTCTCTAACATGGGACAGAACAGTCTCTACTGCTGTTGACTCTCTAACATGGGACAGAACAGTCTCTACTGCTGTTGACTCTCTAACATGGGACAGAACAGTCTCTACTGCTGTTGACTCTCTAACATGGGACAGAACAGTCTCTACTGCTGTTGACTCTCTAACATGGGACAGAACAGTCTCTACTGCTGTTGACTCTCTAACATGGGACAGAACAGTCTCTACTGCTGTTGACTCTCTAACATGGGACAGAACAGTCTCTACTGCTGTTGACTCTCTAACATGGGACAGAACAGTCTCTACTGCTGTTGACTCTCTAACATGGGACAGAACAGTCTCTACTGCTGTTGACTCTCTAACATGGGACAGAACAGTCTCTACTGCTGTTGACTCTCTAACATGGGACAGAACAGTCTCTACTGCTGTTGACTCTCTAACATGGGACAGAACAGTCTCTACTGCTGTTGACTCTCTAACATGGGACAAAATAGCCTCTACTGTGACCAAAAGCTTGGCAATTAAATTACTTCCATTTGCATAGATCTAAGAGGAGACTTTTGAATCTTCTGATCTACCCGTCAGGTGTGCCGGCAGCTTGCTTTGCACTAACTAGTTAGCTACCTTTAAAAATGACTTTTCTTTCCCAGAACAGGTAAGAAAATGGTGCCACTCTCAGAGTTGGTTATCTATAAACTCAGACTGCTTTACAAAACACACAGTGCTGCTAGATCACAGCAGACACAGCCTGGATCTGTCCTACTGGAAGTTGTTGAGGAGGAACAGAGGTCTGTAAAGGTTTAAGGAAACAGTGACTCGCTCTCTGTTGTTTTATCTGCAGCACAGACTGCTTTCAGTGACGAGAGAAGTGCTTTTTGAAGTCGGTTCAATTCTTAAAAAAAATAAATCACAGTTTTCAATTTCGGTTTCGATTATTTGGGTTGAATGCTGTAACACAGAATAAAACAATTAATAAAAGTCCCATGAGGGTAGTGACTGCCCATTACTGCTTATCACTTTATATATTTCAGTTGTTGTATACATTACATTTGTCTTATTTGATGACTTTATTATTTCATTCCAAGTCATCATCTCATCTCTATAGAGCTGCTGTCTGACAAAGTCACTATTTAGTAGTTGTTCAAAGTAAATAAGGCATACTTTTATGACTGCTGAATACCAACTATCAACCACCTAGATCATACATTTTCAGGTAGAGATACCTGGTGAAGCAACAGCTGCTCTCTATATCACCTCGCGATACGTCGCTAAGCAACAGCTGCTCTCTATATCACCTCACGATACGTCGCTAAGCAACAGCTGCTCTCTATATCACCTCACGATACGTCGCTAAGCAACAGCTGCTCTCTATATCACCTCACGATACGTCGCTAAGCAACAGCTGCTCTCTATATCACCTCGCGATACGTCGCTAAGCAACAGCTGCTCTCTATATCACCTCACGATACGTCGCTAAGCAACAGCTGCTCTCTATATCACCTCACGATACGTCGCTAAGCAACAGCTGCTCTCTATATCACCTCACGATACGTCGCTAAGCAACAGCTGCTCTCTATATCACCTCGCGATACGTCGCTAAGCAACAGCTGCTCTCTATATCACCAGACGATACGTCGCTAAGCAACAGCTGCTCTCTATATCACCTCAAGATCACGACACGTCGCTAAGCAACAGCTGCTCTCTACATCACCTCAAGATCACGATACGTCGCTAAGCAACAGCTGCTCTCTACATCACCTCAAGATCACGATACGTCGCTAAGCAACAGCTGCTCTCTATCACCTCACGATATGTCGCTAAGCAACAGCTGCTCTCTATCACCTCACGATATGTCGCTAAGCAACAGCTGCTCTCTATCACCTCACGATACGTCGCTAAGCAACAGCTGCTCTCTATATCACCTCACGATCGCGCATTCTTCTCTCTTCTGTAGTAGTCGTAAAAGTAACACAGACCGGACAAGTGCGCGCGCAATGGATTATGGTCATTGTAGTTAATTACCACGTTTTATGCGCTAAACTATGTAGAATTTGGCTTGTTGGAAACTACAACTCCCTACTACATCGCACAGTTCAGGTTGTATCTGATCAATCTCTAGAGAAACACTGCAATGCGGGCACTGAGCTCTCAGGAAGAAAAAAACTAACAAAATGGAATTCAAATAACTGAACCGACGTCTGTCAATTAGTTGTTTATTAAAAAGCGAAAAATGAATGGCTCAGAACTAAGTACTTTACAAACACACGGTCTAATGTACGTGTAGCCCTACATGATTACAATGAACAGAATGAGAGCAGTGGATCTAGGGGAACTGAAAGTAAAGAGGAAACTGTTATGCACTACGTAGGTTAAGTCTACACATTATGACAAAGGCAAGATAAGCCTCATTCAACATTCTATTTATTTGTATTTAACCAGGCAAGTCAGTTAAGAATACATTTTTATTTACAATGACTGCCTACACTGGCCAAACCCAGACGACACTGGGGCCAAATTGTGCGCCACCCTATGGGACTCCCAATCACGGCCGGTTGTGATACAGCCTGGAATCAAACCTAGGGTGTCTGTAGTGACGCCTCTAGCACTGAGATGCAGTGCCTTAGACCGCTGCGCCACTCGGGTGCCTATGAAGGCTGATGAGGGGAGAATTAAAGCAGGAATCATTAAAAATGGTGAAACAGCCACCACCCTCTGTTAGCCATATTACAACAAAGTTACTACACTTTTCTAACCCCTTTTCTGCTCGGACATCATGGCCACACAAGAGCACAATATGTAGTGTTAATATTTTTTAAATAAAGTTAGATGCTAAGGCTTTTTACCTTGAATGAGCCGAGTATCGAAATCAACTTTGTCTCAGAGGAAAATTGGTTTTGCAGAAATAATCTAACATAAGACATGAAAACTGTACATTGATAATACCAGCCTACCAGGGCTTAATTTGTATTTATTTGTTTTACCTTGAATGAGCTGTGTACCAATGTCTCATCCAAGTCGATCACTACACACTTCTTCCCATAGTCTGATATGTTCATCTCTGGTAGGAGGAATTTGGCTGGAGGCTGAAGGAGAGAGAGAAGATATTTTATGTTAGAGAGAGAGAGATGGAGGTAGAGAGATGGAGGTAGAGTAGAGAAAGAGAGGAGAGAAAGAGAGAGGAGAGAAAGAGGAGAGAAAGAGAGAGGAGAGAAAGAGGAGAGAAAGAGAGGAGAGAAAGAGAGGGGGAAAGAGGAGGGAAAGAGGAGAGAAAGAGGAGAGAAAGAGGAGGGAAAGAGGAGAAAGTGAGAGAGAGAAGAGAAAGAGAGAGGTGAGAAAGAGGTGAGAAAGAGAGATGAGAGAATGAGAGAGGAGAGAAAGAGGAGAGAGGGAGAGAAAAGAGTGCATAATCAACACATTGAGATATCATTAGTTAAATGTGTGAGGCAGGGTGGATTAGCAGCCCAGTGTTAATAGTGAGTCTGGTGTTTCCCATGAAGAAAGATTAAGGGAGAGAAACATGAACACTAGCTAACACTGTGCTGGAACGGTCTGCTGGTTCTCTCTTCTGAACAGATCGGGTCTACATCAGACAGAACCAACAGACACTCCGAAGGACTGAAGCTACCCATCCCTGTCCGGCATCATCTCAGAACAGGAATCCCATCATCTCTGTCCTTCCCTCTCAACACTAACCCAGTGTAATATATAGTGTGTTTAATCCATCCAGATTTCTGTCTAATCTGAAGAGATTAAAGTTAACATCTTTCACACATTCTGACAGACAGTAACAGGTCATGTTGCGGTCAACCAGTACAGACCGAGCCTGCGTTCCATTTCTCTCTTTTTTTTGGTTATTGTTTCACATTCCAGATACAGTGCACTACTTTTAACCAGGGTTAAAAGTGGGCTCTTGTCAAAAGCTGTATACTTTATAGAGAATAGGGTGCCATTTGGGACACAACCAGACAGGACTATTTTCCAGGAAATCACCATCTGTCCTTCTCAGGAACACAGACTATATTAACACCAGATCAATGTCACTAACTGCAACATTTTCTACATGGACCTGAAGTGCTATGGAAAATGGATGCCCTCCATGACGGTGCTAGTGAAAGACGGACATGCAGCAGATCTAACCTACTCCATTAAAAAAGGGTAGACTCAGCAATAGGAGACGATAATACACACAGTGACTACGGCAACTAGTACCCTCTGTTCCCTGACTCGAGGCCAATGCGGAGTCTATGTTTAATGGGCTTAGGCCTTGGGTGTCATGGTCCAGACACAGACTGTGGTAGGTGATCTAGCCAGTGTTTATCTTACTGGCTAGATAACGAGCTCTTCTCTAATACCCTCATTAGCTAAATGGGATCAATCACATCCTACTTTCCATGAGAGCAGAATCTATGAATGTATCCCGAATAGCACCCTATTCCCTATGTAGTGCATAGGGCTCTAATCAAAAGTAGTGCACTATGTAGGGAATAGGGTGCCGTTTGAGATGTAGCCGTAGACTACAAGAACCAATGGAATTGAAGCTCTCACAGAGTAAATGTAAGACAATAAGGGAAAAGTATTATTATAATTTTTTTACATAGTGCATTGCTTGTGCACTATGAGTGGCGCAGCAGTCTAAGGCACTGCATCTCAGTGCTAGAGGTGTCACTACACATCCTGGTTCGATCCCGGGCTGTATCACAACCGGCCGTGACCAGGAGTCCCATAGGGCGACGCACAATTGCCCCAGCGTCGTCCGGGTTAGGGGAGGGTTTGGCCCAGCGTCGTCCGGGTTAGGGGAGGGTTTGGCCCAGCGTCGTCCGGGTTAGGGGAGGGTTTGGCCCAGCGTCGTCCGGGTTAGGGGAGGGTTTGGTCGGGGTAGGCCGTCATTGTAAAATAACAATTTGTTCTTAACTGACTTGCCTAGTTAAATAAAGTTTCAATATACACTGCTCAAAAAAATAAATGGAACACTTAAACAACACAACGTAACTCCAAGTCAATCACACTTCTGTGAAATCAAACTGTCCACTTAGGAAGCAACACTGATTGACAATACATTTCACATGCTGTTGTGCAAATGGAATAGAAAACAGGTGGAAATTATAGGCAATTAGCAAGACACCCCCAATAAAGGAGTGGTTCTGCAGGTGGTGACCACAGACCACTTCTCAGTTCCTATGCTTCCTGGCTGATGTTTTGGTCACTTTTGAATGCTGGCGGTGCTTTCACTCTAGTGGTAGCATGAGACGGAGTCTACAACCCACACAAGTGGCTCAGGTAGTGCAGCTCATCCAGGATGGCACATCAATGCGAGCTGTGGCAAGAAGGTTTGCTGTGTCTGTCAGCGTAGTGTCCAGAGCATGGAGGCGCTACCAGGAGACAGGCCAGTACATCAGGAGACGTGGAGGAGGCCGTAGGAGGGCAACAACCCAGCAGCAGGACCACTACCTCCGCCTTTGTGCAAGGAGGAGCAGGAGGAGCCCTGCCAGAGCCCTGCAAAATGACCACCAGCAGGCCACAAATGTGCATGCGTCTGCTCAAACAGTCAGAAACAGACTCCATGAGGGTGGTATGAGGGCCCGACGTCCACAGGTGGGGGTTGTGCTTACAGCCCAATACCGTGCAGGACGTTTGGCATTTAGCAGAGAACACCAAGATTGGCAAATTCGCCACTGGCGCCCTGTCCTCTTCACAGATTAAAGCAGGTTCACACTGAGCACATGTGACAGACGTGACAACAACATCCTCCGGCATGACCGGTTTGGTGGTGGGTCAGTCATGGTGTGGGGTGGCATTTCTTTGGGAGGCCGCACAGCCCTCCATGTGCTCGCCAGAGGTAGCCTGACTGCCATTAGGTACCGAGATGAGATCCTCAGACCCCTTGTGAGACCATATGCTGGTGCGGTTGGCCCTGGGTTCCTCCTAATGCAAAACAATGCTAGACCTCATGTGGCTGGAGTGTGTCAGCAGTTCCTGAAAGAGGAAGGCATTGATGCTATGGATTGGCCCGCCCGTTCCCCAGACCTGAATCCAATTGAGCACATCTGGGACATCATGTCTCGCTCCATCCACCAACACCACGTTGCACCACAGACTGTCCAGGAGTTGGCGGATGCTTTAGTCCAGGTCTGGGAGGAGATCCCTCAGGAGACCATCCGCCACCTCATCAGGAGCATGCCCAGGCGTTGTAGGGAGGTCATACAGGCACGTGGAGGCCACACACACTACTGAGCCTCATTTTGACTTGTTTTAAGGACATTACATCAAAGTTGGATCAGCCTGTAGTGTGGTTTTCCACTTTAATTTTGAGTGTGACTCCAAATCCAGACCTCCATGGGTTGATAAATTGGATTTCCATTGATTATTTTTGTGTGATTTTGTTGTCAGCACATTCAACTATGTAAAGAAAAAAGTATTTTATAAGATTATTTCATTCATTCAGATCTAGGATGTGTTATTTTTAGTGTTCCCTTTATTCTTTTGAGCAGTCTATAAAATGTATTAAGTGCAAAATGTAGCATAAACCTCATTGTAATCAGACAGAATGATTTAATGACAATTTTCTTCAGCAATGTGCCTTACAGCGAGGCAAACATGTCGCCCCTACAGCTACATTTACTGTTCCTTGTCAAAACTTATGCAAGAGGCCATAGTGGCTTCTTCTAGTAAGGCGGTCTGGCTGCCAGTTGACTTTCTACATAATTGATGGGCAGGCTGTCTAGGAGGTTCAGTTAGTTTGGTTACCTAGAGAGCGTCTCATTCTGGTCCCAACAGATTATTACGTTGTCTGTCGTTGAACCAAATGAAGACACAATTCGTTAAAGCAATTAAAGTGAAGTAGTAGAAACAACACGCCTCTAACTGGGTTTAGAAGCAATCCAGGAAGATAGATCACACTAGATTGGTCAGGCTGGCAGTTAGTGTTAGGACGTTTTTTCAAATGCAACCAAACCACTTGTATCATTCATGCAGGAGATGCAATAAGCTTGAACACGGTTTGATTGCTTACGAACACCTACAAATTAAACCCACCACCATGATAAATTCAGATAAGAGGACTTCAGCTCCCCCAACAAAAATCTAATTGCGATTTGTGTACCAAAATATTGCAATTTGAGATCAAAACACTTAGAATAGAAATAGAATGATGGTTCTAATGTTACGGTTGGAATACAATGGGCATTTGGAATGCAGTTTTGTTGGCATGACAACAGAAGGGAGGAGAATGGTTGTGACAGAGTAGGAACCAAAGTGTTGGTCAGTGTTTCACCATGGGACCCTAATTAGATAGGTACATTCAGACAACGATTTTTTTTGAATATTTGCCTTTTCCTCTCAGATTAAGAACAAGCTGTTGCACAAACAATGCCGATATTCCACACCACTGGTACTGGCCTGTAGCAGAGCAAAAGTTTACTAGCAAGATTTGTCCCATCTCAGTGGATTTAGCTAGCGATTAGCATTAGGGGCTAACCCACATTTTTTTTGGCACATTTGCAGCTTAATATCGCAATTTTGATAAAAATGTGATTAATCGTGCAGCCCTACCTAGAGTCAAGACATTCAGAGCAGATACAGAGCCAAATCTTACCCTTGAGATCCATGCCTATAAGTCACATTTTCACTTTTATCTCAATGGACAGCAATGAGTGACTTAATGATTTACATGGTAGTCATTAGTCAGTGTTAGGATCACGGATCTTAAGTTAGGATTCAGCCACTTAAGGACTGAGCGGCCACATGCAGAAGGAAAGATAAATAGTGATACATACACTAGGGATAGGAATAACCTCGACCTGGTCAAACTAGACACAGAGAGAGAGACAGTGAGAGACAGTGAGAGAGAGAGAGACAGTGAGAGAGAGAGACAGTGAGAGACAGTGAGAGAGAGACAGACAGACAGACACAGTGAGACAGACAGACAGACACAGTGAGACAGACAGACAGACACAGTGAGACAGACAGACAGACACAGTGACAGACAGACAGACACAGTGACAGACAGACAGACACAGTGACAGACAGACAGACAGACAGACAGACAGACAGACAGACAGAGTGACAGACAGACAGACAGAGTGACAGACAGACAGACAGAGTGACAGACTGACAGAGTGCGCGACAGACAGACAGACAGACAGACAGACAGACAGACAGACAGACAGACAGACAGACAGACAGACAGACAGACAGACAGACAGACAGACAGACAGACAGACAGACAGACAGACAGAGCGAGAGAGCGAGAGAGCGTCACAAACATGGAAACAACAGTCAATGTTGAAACAGATTTTCTGGAGTTCTTTAAAGACACTTCTCTTTTTCATTGTTTATCTGCAATATTGTGTGTGTGTGTGTGTGTGTGTGTGTGTGAGTGAGTGAGACTTGTCCTAGTGTGTGTACCTTTGGTTGTGTCCCGTTCTCCTCTGGGGCTGGAGGCAGGGAGGTGGTTGTGTTGTTGGAGGCAGGAGGCTCCACATTGTAGTTCCTAAAGCAACAGAAGAACGTACTGAAGATGCCTGGACTCCTCTGCTTCTTTACACTGCTGTTGGACTGGGAGACTGGAGGGGGAAACAGAGGAGAGACGTTAAAACATTAAGAGTAAAGAAACAGCTACTGAAAACGCCTGGACTCCTCTGCTTCTTCACACTGCTGTTGGACTGGGAGACTGGAGGGGGAACCTAGAGGAGTGTAAACACTGAGGTAGATTATAGCCTAGCCTATACAGCCGTCGCGGTAAAGCACAATTCTCCGTTTTTTTCCACGCAGAACATTTTTTATTAAAAAACACAGAAGAAATATCTTGCTGTGTTTTTGTAAACGCAGATCTAAAATACATCTTACTGTAATTTCTGCAAAGAATCAGACTAATTTTGTACTTCAGTTACACTTCTCCACTCAGATGAGAAATCTTTGCTGTGGTTTTCAGACCAATCAAAAGTCCCACATTCATGAACAGGCATTCGATCAGCAGACAGCGCTCTGACTGATGGCAGCGGGAAAATGGCGATGGTTACTTTTCTCTAGCAGTTTTAGCAAGTTCAAAATCCACCAGTAACTTCAGCAAAACATTAGCAAATGTAGCTGGCTACATTTGTCTGTGGTAAACATAAGAAATCTGATGGCCGTGCATCATCTTTGTAAAAAAATACCTTGCTCTTTCATTGTATGCTAATTTACCTATGTGTGGCTGCTAGCCAAATAGCGTTGCACTTCTGTTGTCATCTGATGAAAACTACGCTAATTTCGGTATAATTTTTAGCATTTATTTATTTCGTTGCCCGCCCCATATCGCTCTATAGAAAGCAAAAAAAACAAACACTTGCCTTTCAATATAAAACGTAGGTGAAATGGTTAAAATCAATGAATAACTCAACCTCATTATAGAGCAGAAGTATAGCACTCTGGGAAAAACAGAGCAGAGAGAAATACTAATGAATGATGATATATGAACGCACATAGCTGCTTTCCTGCAACCGAAAAACAACCCATGTTATGAAGGTAGCACACAACCCATGTTATGAAGGTAGCACACAACCCATGTCATGAAGGTAGCACACAACCCATGTCATGAAGGTAGCACACAACCCATGTCATGAAGGTAGCACACAACCCATGTCATGAAGGTAGCACACAACCCATGTCATGAAGGTAGCACACAACCCATGTTATGAAGTTAGCAGAGTAGTGGAGTAGCTGTTGTTGACCCTGGTCTGACAGACTGAACCACTGATCAGAAAATAACCAGTGACATTAGTCACACATAGCCGAGCTGTAGACGCTCTACCGAGCACGCTCTCTCCCACTTGTTCGGTCTTCCCCCCCCCCCATATCTCTCTCTCTCTCTCTCTCTCTCTCTCTCTCTCTCTCTCTCTCTCTCTCTCTCTCTCTCTCTCTCTCTCTCTCTCCTCTCTCTCTCTCTCTCTCTCTCTCTCTCTCTCTCTCTCTCTCTCTCTCTCTCTGTAAGTCAGTCAGTCTGACCCGGTAGAACCAGCCTATACAAGGCAGCATTCCTCTCCCTCCTTTCCTCCCCTCCTCCCCCTGGAGCAAGAGCTGCGGTCAGTCCACCCACACTCACACACCCAGTCAACCGCCCCTCAACACTTCCAGTCAAACTCCCCTCCTACGCCCCTCAACCCCTCCCCCCTACGCCCCCTCACCTCTCCGAGGGCCAAGCTGCAACACCAGGGCCAGTTCAGGAGGGTGCAACGTTAGTTACATAATGTTCAGAGGATAGAAATGTATTGTGTCACTCACAGTTAGGTCTTGGTAACGTCTCAAACCGCACACTATTCCCTATATAGTGCCCTACTTTTGATCAGAGCCCTATAGGTGTGTGAGTCCTGGTCAAAAGTAGGGCACTATGTAGGGAATAGGGTACCATTTGCGTACAAAGCCATCCCCCCCACCGCCACTTAAGCCAATCAGATCACGTCTCCCTGTTCCTACTCCCCTCCTACAAGCAGCAACTCAATAAGGAGCCACTAACACAGTGAACAGTGAGGCGCTGGACAGAGACAGACAGACTCACTGCTGCAGGACTGTTCTGAGAATAATGATAGGAATATGCTGGATGAGTCTTCCACCCAGGACTCACCGGTCAATACTGAGGAATATATATCGTCAGTCACAGGCTTCATTAGGAAATGTGTTGATGTTGTACCCACAACAACAATGCGGTCATATTCCAACCAAAAACCCTGGACGAACGGAGATATCCGTACAATGCTGAGAGCCCATACTGCAGCATTCAACATCATCGGAAAGAACCCCGATGACTCTGTGTCGTGCACAAGGCAAGCAGGTACGAGCTCTGCAAATCCATTAGGGACGCAGAAAGACAATTCACAAGACTCAAACTTTAATTGATGTTTGACAACTCAAAACACGCATTGCATGTGGCAAGGGCTACAGACAAAAAAAGGTAAAACCAGCTACGTGGTGGCCGCCGAAGCCTCCCTCCCAGACGAGCATTTCGAGGCAGACAATCCCGAGTCATACAGGCAGAGACTCTCGTTGCTCCGGATGACCAAACATTCTCCGAGGCTGACGGGAAGAAACAAAAAAAAAAACTCAAGAGTGAATACTCACAAAGCTGCCGGCCCAGATGGCATACCAGGCCACATCCTCAGAGTGTGTACTGACCAGCCAGCCCAGATGGCATACCAGGCCACGTCCTCAGAGTGTGTGCTGACCAGCCAGCCCAGATGGCATACCAGGCCACGTCCTCAGAGTGTGTGCTGACCAGCCAGCCCAGATGGCATACCAGGCCACATCCTCAGAGTGTGTGCTGACCAGCTGGCGGACGTCTTCTCAGACACCTTCAACCTGACTCTGTCCCAGGCTGTAGTCCCCACCTACTTTAAAAAGGAGACCACCAGTCCCCAAGAAAAAAAAACAAGGTGACATACCCAACTAACTATTGCTGCGTCGCGCTCACCTCGGTCATCATGAAGTGCCTTAGAGAGGCTGGTTATGGACCACATCAAGGCCAGCATGCCAGGCACGCTATACCCACTCCAATTTGCCAGCGCTCTAATAGATCCATGGAAGATGCCATTTTCCATCGCTATTCACATGGATGAAACATCTGGACAAGAGGAACACCTATGTTGAGAAAGCTGTTCATTAACTTTTAGTTCAGCATTCAACACTATTGTTCCCTCCAAGCTTGACACCAAACTCAGATCCGTGGGTTTGGACACCAACCTCCGCAACTGGATCCTGGACTTCCTGACAGCCAGACCACAGGCTGACTTAACAACAGGGGCCCTGTCTTACAACACCACCACTGTCTACTTGCTAAGGCGGCTGAATAAATTTGTCATGACGACCCGGGTCCTCTCCAAATACTACCGCTGCACCATCGAGAGCGTCCTGACCGGTTGCATCACAGTCTGGTACGGGAATTTCTCTGTCCATGACCTCAAGGCCCTCCAGCGGGTGGTGAAGATGGCACAGTACATCACTGGGACCATGCTCCCACCCATCCAGGACATTTACTTGAAACGGTGCCTAGGGAAGGCCCACAGCATCATCAAGGACCCCACACAGCCCAGCCACAAGCTGTTCTCTCCCTTAACGTCGAGCAGACGGTATCGGAGCATAAGGTATGATAGAAATGGTCTCTGAGCCTGTTGGTATCTACAAGCCATCAGACTGCTGAACACTTGAACTGGACTGACCACCTGCTCTGATTCTCCACAACTTAGCACACACCCACACACTACTACCAGACTTATTATACTGCTCAGTTTATTCACTGCCCCCATCCCCCCCTTCACCAAAACACATGGAAATATTGAGACTGGAAATTGTGTCTTCCTGTATTATATTGAAATGTTTATTGTATTCTACAGAGCTATTTACTTTATCTTGTATTATTTCTTATTGTTGTTGCATTGTTGAGAAGGAACCTGGAAGTAAACATTTCATTGGATGATGTATACCATGTGTATCCCGTACACGCGACTAATAAAAACGTGATTTGGGACGCAGACAGGATGTCAAATCACCATCACTTCACCTCTAAAAGGATTGGTGTAATCTTCTGAGAGGAAAAAAATGCATTATTCGAATGGAGTCACATTATTTGGGCAGAGAGCAATCAGATACCATGATGACATTCAAGTTGCAGGAGTCTCTCGCTCTCTTTGTATATCTCTCTGTATGTCTCTCGCTCTCTCTGTGTATGTCTCTCGCTCTCTTTGTATGTCTCTCGCTCTCTTTGTATGTCTCTGTATGTCTCTCGCTCTCTTTGTATGTCTCTGTATGTCTCTCGCTCTCTTTGTATGTCTCTGTATGTCTCTCGCTCTCTTTGTATGTCTCTGTATGTCTCTCGCTCTCTTTGTATGTCTCTGTATGTCTCTCGCTCTCTTTGTATGTCTCTCGCTCTCTTTGTATGTCTCTCTGTATGTCTCTCGCTCTCTCTGTATGTCTCTCGCTCTCTCTGTATGTCTCTCGCTCTCTCTGTATGTCTCTCCCGGTCTGTATGTCTCTCCCGGTCTGTATGTCTCTCTCTCTCTCGGTCTGTATGTCTCTCTCTCTCTCTCGGTCTGTATGTCTCCCCTGGTCTGTCTGACACTACCTGATTGTCTCAAATTCCCTGACTGTCTGTCTCTCTCACACTGTCTCACTCTTCTCTCCCATCTCTAGCTCTCCCTCCCTCTCATTTCATCATCCTCTCTCCCTCTCCCACGCTCTCCCTCTGGCTTCCAGTCAAATTAATGACTGTTTCTCACACTTCAGTATGCTGGGTATTAAAATCTCTTTCAATCTAAGACCGACAAAGAGAGAGAATTAACTAGCCTAGGCATCCATCGATGACAGAGCTGGGCTATAGAGCATCAAGATTAGTGCCTGACAGATATGGGATTTTTGTATCCGATACCGATTTTAGAGTGGAATATTCACAGATAAGCAATATTTTTTATCATTATAGAAAACTAAAAGTTTTTTGTATTGACTGTGCTTAAAACCAGCCAGGTCACCCATGATACAAGTCAGTGTTCGATGTCCATCCATGTTCTGAGGACGTTGAGAGATGTGGAAACCTGCTACTAGGGGGCAACAGTGAGCGCTGTTACCTTCTAAGTAGGTTTTGATTTACTAGGGCGTTGTGGACTGGGATCGCGGATGGGCGTTGTGGACAGGGATCGCGGATGGGCGTTGCTAGGGCGTTGTGGACGGGCGTTGCTAGGGCATTGTGGATGGGGATGGGCGTTGCTAGGGCGTTGTGGACGGGCGTTGCTTGGGCGTTGTGGATGGGGATGGGCGTTGCTAGGGCGTTGTGGACGGGCGTTGCTAGGGCGTTGTGGATGGGGATAGG
This sequence comes from Salmo salar, assembly GCF_965601325.2. Taxonomy (NCBI): domain Eukaryota; kingdom Metazoa; phylum Chordata; class Actinopteri; order Salmoniformes; family Salmonidae; genus Salmo; species Salmo salar. Next base: position 48,844,924 of record NC_138304.1, read on the forward strand.
CGTTGCTAGGGCGTTGTGGACGGGCGTTGCTAGGGCGTTGTGGATGGGGATGGGCGTTGCTAGGGCGTTGTGGACGGGCGTTGCTAGGGCGTTGTGGATGGGGATGGGCGTTGCTAGGGCGTTGTGGACGGGCGTTGCTAGGGCGTTGTGGATGGGGATGGGCGTTGCAAGGGCGTTGTGGACGGGCGTTGCTAGGGCGTTGTGGATGGGGATGGGCGTTGCTAGGGCGTTGTGGACGGGCGTTGCTAGGGCGTTGTGGATGGGGATGGGCGTTGCTAGGGCGTTGTGGACGGGGATGGGCGTTGCTAGGGCGTTGTGGACGGGGATGGCGGACGGGCGTAAGCATCCACTTTCCGATTCCAAAGGTTGTTTAAGATTTTTGTTTTAAGCCGACCCCAAACCTTAGTTAATGCCTGAACTTTACTTTTGCAAATTTGACGTTTGAGAAACATGGATGACATTTTAAATTTTTGTCATTTAGCAGATACTCTTATCCAGAGCGACTTACAGTAGTGAATGCATACATTTCATTTCAAGCGTTTTACTTTTTTTTAAACGTCTAATAGTGACGTGAGACTGAGACCTAGTTGCTTTAAAATAGCCCTATAAAACGATCCTCAGCTGATTTCTCAAATTTGAGGAAAGAACGTTAATGTAAGCAACACATAACATTTAAGAGCCCCACAAACACTATATGTTTCAACGGACAAACAGTTACTCTAGTGAAAGGAGGATAAACTGAAACTGATTCCAGCCCCAAAAAATTGCCTAGGATCTGAAGACAGCTGCCTAATGCTAGCCAGCGGGAAAACAACGACATAGCTAAATACCAATAAACTGAAAATGTGTCCTGTGTTTTCATCGACTGTAGGGCTTTAGCCACTCAATTCTGCTAGTTGTCATTTAAAAGGAAAAACATCTAAATCACAAAATTTGCAGCTGGCACGGCGCTGCCGCTTGCGAAGTGTTGCCTTAGTAAATATTCTTTGCTATCTGGGATCCTTTAGCTTTTCGCTAGCTAGCTGGGCTGTTTTATAAAAAAAAAATAATAATCTGATATGAATCAGACACTGTAGCTAGCTAGCAAGCACTCCTCAGGGACAATGTTATTGGGGTGCGGGAATGTCAGATTCGTATTTAAAATGTTATGTTGACTGTCATTGAAGTTGGTGGCTACTACTGGTATCTGATCTGACGTGACAAGAAATTGTCCGCCACGTTTTGTGTTTCGGTAAGGGCTCAGATTGACGTCACTCACTCAAGAAGGCTCAACCAAATCACCCGGCCCACCGCCTTCCTACGGAAGGAAACTTCACGTCCCTGACAAGGTGACAACCCAAACATCAAAACGGAACTATCAAGTGCTACTTTATGACCTGCTATGTTTAAAAATCTCTCTATATATATATAATTGTCTCTGAAAACATTTGAATGGCAGAGCTTGAGGAACACCCGTCGCAAAAAAAGCAAATATTACACACCAGATTTCCCCCCTGTTTCACTTACGGGCTGTAAAGTTACCACAGAGTTGCATGTTCTTAGCACAGCACTTGCTTGACCTTTGGGCATAGAATTCATTGTTTGTCATGACAACCAAAACCCTACCATGACACTTCACGTAATAGTATATGATCAGTGTGCATTTTGCACTCAGTACTCACCATAGAAGCAGTAACAGTTAGTTCACTCTCCTCTCCGACATGTGTTGGTGTGTAGGGTTATACAATGTACAGTCTTGCTGTAGCCTTATAGCCTAAACAAAAGGTTAAGTTACAACAACAACAAAAAGACACGTAAAGAGTGCCCTCTTCAGGACAAACAATGAAATACAAACATGAAGCCAAAATTTGATGAAGAACAGTTTGAGGTTCTCTCAACATTTTAAAGTGGTCCTTTTCGGTGGATTAAAACACCATACATTGGTAAAAAGCTTAATAATCGGCCGATAATACTGGTCGGGCTCTAATAAAGATGTGCTGTTTTTTGTTTTTGTTGGTACATTCTACAAAGGGCTTAGGCCTCAGTATTAGGCTACATGCTATAGAGCACACTGTCAAAGGGAAGGTTTGTGATTATTCTAGGCCTAGGCTTTGAGTGCAATTTTGCTGTAATAGTGCCAGGAATAAGAACAGTGATTGCCTGTTATACGCTTGCTGCGTTGAAGTCGCCAAAAGTATTAGGCTAAGTGGAGTGTACAAAAGTAGAGGATGACCGCAGACAAAAACCTTTTGGCGAACAAGACAGTAAACAGAAAAGACAGACAATTATCTGACCAATCTGTTAGAAAAAGTACCAATTTCACAGGGTTTTCCATTTTTCAAGCAATATGAAGCCTACTAGGGCGAGAGATACAGTTAGCCTTCGTCAATGAGTCATCAGTGAGAAGCTGGAACACCACTAGTGAAGGAGCCATTTCTGCGCTCCATAGGATGCAATCACAACAGCCACCGCGCTTCAAACAACAGCCACCGCACTTCACACAACACCCACCGTGCTTCACACAACACCCACCGCGCTTCACACAACACCCACCGCGCTTCATATAACATCCACCGCGCTTCATATAACATCCACCGCGCTTCATGGCTTGCTGAAATGACATGGAACGACCCACATACTAAAATTAGGCAGTTCTGTGCTTCCTATGTATGAATCATTGCAATCACATCACACAAAAACTAACATCAACCAGGACTTCCGGCTCTGCTCAGTCCACTGCATGGCTCCAAATATAGCCCACAGCTGGGGGAGGATGCAGTGCACACAGACAGACAGAGAGGAAAGGGACTGTCCATTACTGTTGCCTACCTATACAAACTGAGTTGGTTTATGCTGCTGGATGCATACAGACCAGGGTTTCCATTAGTACTTGACTGGCCTGGACAGAGCCATGACCTCAACCCCATCGAACACCTTTGGGATGAATTGGAATACAGACTGCAAGCCAGGACTAATCGCCCAACATCAGTGCCTGACTTCACTAATGCTCGTGGCTGAATGGAAGCAAGTCCCCGCAGCAATGTTCCAACAAGTTCTTCCACACTGATCTCGACAAACCATTTCTGTACGGAACTCGCTTTGTGCACAGGTGCATTGTCATACTGAAACAGGAAAGGGCCTTCCCCAAACTGTTGCCACAAAGTTAGAAGCACAGAATCGTCTGGAACGTCATTGTATGCTGTAGCGTTAAGATTTCCCTTCACTGGAACTAAGGGGCCTAGCCCGAACTATGAAAAACTGCCCCAGACCATTATTCCTCCTCCACCAAACTTTACAGTTGGCACTATGGATTGGGGCAGGTAGCGTTCTCCTGGCATCCGCCAAACCCAGATTCATCCGCCGGACTTCCAGATGGTGAAGTGTGATTCGTCACTCCAGAGAACACGTGTCCACTGCTCCAGAGTCCAAAGGTGGCTAGCTTGACACCACTCCAGCCGAAGCTTGGCATTGCTCATGGTGATCTTTGGCTTGTGTCCGGCTGCTCGGCCATGAAAACCCATTTCATGAAGCTCCAGACGAACAGTTCTTGTGCTAACGTTGCTTCCAGAGGCAGTTGGAACTGGGTAGTAAGTGTTGCAACTGAGGACAGACGATTTTTACAAGCTACGAGCTTCAGCGGTCCCATTCTGTGAGCTTGTGTGGCCTACCACTTCGCAGCTAAGCCGTTGTTGTTCCCAGACATTTCCACTTCACAATAACAGCACTTAAAGTTGACCAGGGCAGCTCTAGCAGGGCAGACATTTGACAAACTGACTTGTTGGAAAGGTGGCGTCCTATGACAGTGCCACGTTGAAAGTCACTGGGCTCTAAAGTAAGGCCCTGCTACTGCCTAGGTTTGTCTATGGAGATTGCATGGCTGTGTGCTCGATTTTATACACTGGTCAGCAACGGGCATGGCTGAAATAGCCAAATCCACTAACTTGAAGGGGTGTCCACATACTTATGTATATATAGTGTACATGACTAACGAAATTACACACAATTGAATTCCAATAAATTATGCAAATTAACCTATTGACCGATAAGCATGATGGTCAAATGTATTTCCATCAACTAATATTTTGTAATTGGATTTTTTTTTTCTTCTCACGATCGATTTGGCCAGCGTCAATTTTATCTATCGACTTGTCATTGTAATTTTTGGGGCCAAAAGCTGTCAATTACCCTGACAGACTAAAGTATGACAGTGTGAGGAAAATCCAATGTGCAGGAATTAATTCAACCACTAAATATAGATTTCAAACAGCATAGACTGTTTCAGTCTCTCACTAAAGACTTCATATAAACAACATAACCACATATCTTGGAAGAAGACCTTGACAGTGAAATAATTAGTCAATCTGCACCTGGAGAGCACAAATAAACAATCACTTGTGGGTCCAGTTGTTCTGGAAAGCAGGCAGCAGCTCGTTCCATTCAACACCAGACTGTTCACACACACTCTAAAATAAGGCATTAGGGAGTGGGTGCAACAACAGCGTCGCATGGTCTAAACATTTCAGGAGAATGTGTTATTCCAACTCCGAAGCAGCTTGCCAACCAGCCCGCCTCTCTGTCAGAAGACCTGTGTGTGTGTGTGTGTGTGTGTGTGTGTGTGTGCATGCGCTACGTGCGTCGCAGTCCAGACTCGTGGGTGGGTTTGTGGTTGTTGACACATCATAACTGTGTGCTTGTGTAAGATTTGGGATGTGCCTCCCCTAGTCCACAGACCGGTCCTGAAGTCCTTCCCCTAGTCCACACAGACCGGTCCTGATGTCCTTCCCCTAGTCCACACAGACCGGTCCTGATGTCCTTCCCCTGGTCCACACAGACCGGTCCTGATGTCCTTCCCCTAGTCCACACAGACCGGTCCTGAAGTCCTTCCCCTAGTCCACACAGACCGGTCCTGATGTCCTTCCCCTAGTCCACACAGACCGGTCCTGATGTCCTTCCCCTGGTCCACACAGACCGGTCCTGAAGTCCTTCCCCTAGTCCACACAGACCGGTCCTGAAGTCCTTCCCCTGGTCCACACAGACCGGTCCTGAAGTCCTTCCCCTAGTCCACACAGACCGGTCCTGATGTCCTTCCCCTGGTCCACACAGACCGGTCCTGAAGTCCTTCCCCTAGTCCACACAGACCGGTCCTGATGTCCTTCCCCTAGTCCACACAGACCGGTCCTGATGTCCTTCCCCTAGTCCACACAGACCGGTCCTGATGTCCTTCCCCTAGTCCACACAGACCGGTCCTGATGTCCTTCCCCTAGTCCACACAGACCGGTCCTGAAGTCCTTCCCCTGGTCCACACAGACCGGTCCTGAAGTCCTTCCCCTGGTCCACACAGACCGGTCCTGATGTCCTTCCCCTAGTCCACACAGACCGGTCCTGATGTCCTTCCCCTGGTCCACACAGACCGGTCCTGATGTCCTTCCCCTAGTCCACACAGACCGGTCCTGATGTCCTTCCCCTAGTCCACACAGACCGGTCCTGATGTCCTTCCCCTAGTCCACACAGACCGGTCCTTGTGTCCTTCCCCTAGTCCACACAGACCGGTCCTGATGTCCTTCCCCTGGTCCACACAGACCGGTCCTGAAGTCCTTCCCCTAGTCCACACAGACCGGTCCTGATGTCCTTCCCCTGGTCCACACAGACCGGTCCTGATGTCCTTCCCCTAGTCCACACAGACCGGTCCTGATGTCCTTCCCCTAGTCCACACAGACCGGTTCTGAAGTGCTTCCCGTAGTCCACACAGACCGGTCCTGAAGTCCTTCCCCTAGTCCACACAGACTGGTTTTATACTGCCTTTGCTGCATACTACTACAGAGGTGTGGACCGTTAAACAGTGAAGGATGTATGCAAAAAATATTAATAGTCTATTACAGTGGTCTGCTAGTAACAAGTCCATCACAGCACAAATACTAGTCTATTACAGTGGTCTGCTAGTAACACGTCCTTCACAGCACAAATACTAGTCTATTACAGTGGTCTGCTATTAACAAGTCCTTCACAGCACAAATACTATTCTATTACAGTGGTCTGCTAGTAACAAGTCCTTCACAGCACAAATGTAGTAATCTAAATTCAACGATTTTTCTAAAATTACAGTGAATGTAAGGAGTAGGCTATGTATGCAGTGTTGTTGAAGTATCCAAATCAACGTAAGAACACAAGGGCCTATTTAAAAGATGGCTAGTCATCATTAGCTTGGTTCTGTATGGAATACAGGCATATTATGGGACACAGGCCAGGTCAATACCTTTCATTTTAATGTTATACACAGTACCAGTCAAAAGTTTGGACAGCTACTCATTCAAGGTTTTTTTAAACGTTTTTTTTACTATATTCTACATTGTAGAATAATAGTGAAGACATCAAAACTGTGAAATAACACATGGAATCACGTAGTAAACAAAGAAGTGTTAAACAAATCAAAATATATTCTATATTTTTGATTCTTCAAAGTAGCCACCCTTTGCCTTGATGACAGCTTTGCACACTCTTGGCATTCTCTCAACCAGCTTCATGAGGTAGTTACCTGGAATGCATTTCAATTAGCACGTGTGCCTTGTTAAAAGTTAATTTGTTGAGCCAATCAGTTGTGTTGTGACAAAGTAGTGGTGGTATACAGAAGATGGCTTTATTTGGTAATAACAGATTGACTGCATTACCTGCAGGACTAGAGTTACAGTGCAATCGGAAAGAATTCAGACCCCTTCACTTTTTCCACATTTTGTTGCGTTACTGCCTTAGTCTAAAATTTATTAAATAAAAAATACCTTATTTACATAAGTATTCAGACCCTTTGCTATGAGACTCGAAATTGAGCTCAGGTGCATCCTGTTTCCATTGATCATCCTTGATATGTTTCTACAACTTGATTGGAGTCCACCGGTGGTAAATTCAATTGATTGTACATGATTTGGAAAGGCACACACCTGTTAATATAAGGTCCCACAGTTGTCAGAGCAAAAACCAAGCCATGAGGTCGACGGAATTGTCCGTAGAGCTCCGAGACAGGATTGTGTTGAGGCACAGATCTGGGGAAGGGTACCAAAACATTTCTGCAGCATTGAAGTTCCCCAAGATCACAGTGGCCTCCATCAATCTTAAATAGAAGAAATTTGGAACCACCTAGACTCTTCCGAGAGCTGGCCGCCCAGCCAAACTGAGCATTCAGGGGAGAAGGGCCTTGGGCAGGGAGGTGACCAAGAACCCGATGGTCACTCTGACAGAGCTCCAGAGGTCAAATCAAATCAAACTTTATTTGTCACATGCTCCAAATACAACAAGTGTAGACTTTACTGTGAAATGCTTACTTACAAGCCCTTAACCAACAGTGTAGTTCAAGAAGAGTCCTCTGTGAAGATGGGAGAACCTTCCAGAAGGACAAACATCTCTGCAGCACTCCACCAAATCATGCCTTCATGGCATCACGTCTGGAGGAACCCAGGCACCGACTCATCACCTGGCCAATACCATCCCTACGGTGAAGCATATTGGTGGCAGCATCATGCTGTGGGGATGTTTTTCAGTGACAGGGACTGGGAGACTAGTCAGGATCGAGGGAAAGATGAATGGAGCAATGTACAGAGAGATCCTTGATGAAGAGCGCTCTGGAGCAGGTTAGGACCTCAGACTGAGGCAAAGGTTCACCTTCCAACAGGACAACGATCCTAAGCACACGGCCAAGACAACGCAGGAGTGGCTTCAGGACAAGTCTCAGAATGTACTTGAGTGGCCCAGCCAGAGCCTGGACTTGAACCCGATCTAACATCTCTGGAGAGACCTGAAAATAGCTGTGCCAAACTTGTAGCGTCATACGCAAGAAGAATCGAGACTGTTGAAGCACCTTTGGCAGCGATTACAAAGTACTGAGTAAAGGGTCATGTAAATGTCATTTAAGTTTTTCTATAATACATTTGCAAAAAATTCTAAAAAACGATTTTTACTTTGTCATTATGGGGTATAGTGTGTAGACTTGTGTGTCCCCCCCCCCCCCCCCCCCCGCCTAATCAATGCAATACATTTTAGAATAAGGCTGTACCGTAACAAAATGTGAAAAAAGTAAGGGGGTCTGAATACTTTCCGAAGGCACTGTATGTACCCCCCACCACCACAAACAGTCTAAATCGTGTTTTTCATGAAATGTTATGATATTTGGATGAATCCAGATCAAAGCATGAGGACTAAAGTATGAAAAATTACTGTTGGTTCTACATCGATAAAGTGGGGGGGAAAGGTCGGCCAAAACTCCGCCACAGTTGTCATGTCAACACATTTTGTCAACGATGCTGAGAACTTGATTACAAAAGACATGCCAAATGGGAGATGAATAAAATAATTGACATCATTGATGCAATTTCGATTGTTGTTGGACTTGCTGTGTAATTTGCTTGAGATGATTTTACTGTAACACTGCTCACCGCATCCAAGACATAGGCATTTCAAAGAGCTGTCAGTCAAGGTGAGCTCATGAATATAAGCTCCCCGCCCACTCAGCATGTCTTCCCAAACTTGCTGGTAGTTAGCCATGAGAGAAAAAGTACTTTCTAAAATGTAGCATTTCTATCCACCCCCCAAAAATAGTAATATTTTAGTCACAAAAAGGTTATTTTACATGGAAATCAGAATAACTGTTCGGGACCTTTAAACAGAGTGAAGTCACTCTGCACTGCGTCCCTGTCAAATATCAGGGTTGTGTAATACCATTATCTCTGGGACGTTCCTGAAAACTACCCTGCTGAGACTATGGGGCTAGTCAAGTCTGGCCAAAAGTAGTCAACAACAGCAGTATTACTTGGAAGAATTGTAAGGATAAATGGCAACGACATAATAATAACAATCAAATATACCCCAGCTGTAGGGCTCCCGAGTGGCACTGCATCTCAGTGCTAGAGGCATCACTACAAACCCTGGTTCAATTCCAGGCTGTATCACAACCGGCCGTGATTGGGAGTCCCATACGGCGGCGCACAATTGGCCCAGCGTCGTCCGGGGTAGGCTGTCATTGTAAATAAGAATTTGTTCTTAATTGACTTGCCTAGTTAAATAAAGGTTAAATAAAAAAATACCCCCTTTCCTAGTCCCAGCCTGATAAACCCAGCACCATACCCCAGCCCCCTAGCACCATACCCCAGCCCCCTAGTACCATACCCCAGCCCCCTAGCACCATACCCCAGCCCCCTAGCACCATACCCCAGCCCCCTAGCACCATACCCCAGCCCCCTAGCACCAACAGGGTAGTTAGCCTATATTTAGATGTAAACCCCAGCCAGCCTGGCAGGCAGCAGCAGCAGTTTAACAGTGGCTGTAGAGTAGAGAGAGAGAACAGAAGGACACTTGTGTTTGACGGCGGCCAGGAGACCAGAGGTGGACTGAGGCCAAAGGTGGTGGCCAATTCTGTTCCTGACAGTTGGTCTGGTGCTTCTTCAGCCATTAACTTTAGCCTACTTTATTCACGTTAGCCTACTAACCAAGACTCAAAAAGACTGTTTGAGATGTGCATCACAGTCAAATCAACTGCTTGAAAAGGTAAGAAAATGACATTTTATAGTGAGGCACCCATTGGTACAATTCAACACGAGGAGATATATTTCTCATACATGTGAAATCTTAACCTCAAATACAAAAGTTAGAAATGAGACAGAACAGACATAGCCTACACAACACAGGCGACAACAACAGTCCCTTCACTCCAAGTCCCTTCACTCCAAGTCCCTTCACTCCAGGTGGTCAAACATATGGCCCCGCAGGCCAGGTTTGACTCAAAAAATGTAATATATATTAAATATTTTCTAGGGGGAGAAAAATGAACTCGGTATACTTTAAAATGACTCAAACCAAATTTAAACTATGTAGAACCTGTATATAAATAATAATGGGCATCCGTTTAACACCCCTGCTCTATGCCCTGCCTCTGCCAGATGTTCCATTGGCGTGTCCAGTCTGTTCTGTCCAGATTTTCACAAAACGGACAGCAGTCTGTAATTATTGCTCAGATACAATCCTAGTTGCAATGTTAATGTTTGCGTTGGCACCATGAGGAACTGTTCTGTGTGACTCATTCAGTGCGAGAGCGAGAGAGAGAAACCGAGAGCGAGCGAGAGAGAGAGAGAGCATGGGTGGATAGGAGAGATATGTTGGATCAGAGAGAGAACGAGAGTGAAGGAAGCAGAACCGCAAACACAACCAGTGTGAGCAGCAGCATCACTGAGCTCTGCTTTCAGCGGCCTGGCCTCAAATATGACAACCACGGAGACGCTCCCTCTCCCTTCATCCCTCCCTCTCCACCAGCCTCTCAAGCTCACCCTCTCTGGGTCAGTGCCATGGGGAGTTAGTGTCATCTGAGCCGGCTCTGCACTGAGAAGAGGTCCTGCTCTCCGACCTACTCATATCTAAACTACGGCATACAGACACTTCTTGTTCGTTACTTCAGTCAGACTCGGAACTGATAGTAGCATCAAATGACCTGTTGTGGGTGTACTGAAATTAGGGCTGGGTGATATATTTAACTCATTCAATTAATTTGAATCGCATTCACACACACACACACACACACACACACACACACACACACACACACACACACACACACACCCACACACACACACACACACACACACACACACACACACACACACACACACACGAGAGATCACTAACTCGCTATTTGCATTTGGAGGTTTGATCGAACACAAATCAGGTCATATGGACACAAACACACTGATATGATTTCATTGTAATAGAGAGGGCTCTAAATTAATTACAAAAAAATATTTGGTATCACTAAAAAGTTAGGAGCAACACATAAAATGTAGGAACCCCAGAGAATAAGATTGTTTAAATTGATTGGGATAGAGCCTATATTGGGGCTATATGAATTATTGCTAATATAGAAGGACATGTTGTGCCCTAGAAACAAACATGTAACACTGTAAAGACATGAATATATTCTAAAAGCATAAATGTTGGTATGAATACCCGTCATTGAAATTAGTCATTTGTAGCATGGGGGTGTACTGAGTTTTCAATATTGGTAAAGTACATCAGGTGATCATCTGCAAATAAGTGTAGTTTATATTCATGTTTACCAATACCTGTTACGTTTGGGTCCTGTCTAATTATTTCTGCAAGCGGTTTAATTGCCAGTGCAAACAGGAGGGGGGAGAGGGGACATCCCTGCCTTGTGCCCCTTTCTAAAGCAATTTCATCAGATAATGTATTATTTGTGTATATTTTTACTTTAGGACATTTAGAAAATATTTTTTTCTAAAATGTATTATGTCAGATGGAAAATTGAAAGCTTCCAAAGTTTTGAATAGAAAATGCAATTCAAGACAGACAAAAGCCTTTTCGGCATCAACAGCCATTATTGATAAATCTATATATCTTGTTTTTTTAGCGTATTGTATTAAACTGAAACCTGTTCTTGTATTTGTTTGCGTCTATTTTTAATAAACCTTGTTTAATTTATATGTATCATGTCTGGTAAGACTTGGCATTCGATTGCTAATGAGTTTTGTTATTATTTTATTGTCACAATTTATTAAACTGGGTTTATAATCAGCAGGAAACTTTCCGGGTTTTAATATAATTGAAATAGCTGTTTGATACATTGAACTAGGAACCACTGAATTGAGTGACGTGTGTAAATAGGGGAGCTACTTTGTCCCAAATTGTTTAATAGAATTCTATGGGAAAGCAGTCCAGGTGCTTTTCTCTGCACAAATGTGTTTAACAGCATCTAATATTTCTTCTTGGGTGATCTGTTTTCTGTGATGTTGTGTCTCCTGATAATTACTTCAGGGTTGTCGAGTTTAAGAAAGCTGTAGGATCGGTCCAACTATTGTTTAATTCTGATTTATATAGATTATCATAAGCTTTTCAAAATGTGTCATTAATCGTGTTGTTGTTTCTAATTAACGCATTTGTATCTTTATCTTTTAAAATTATAACTGGTTTGGCGTGTATTTGTTATGGTGAGGGCTGCGAGATGTTTACCAGGTTTGTTTGCCAATAAGTAGTATGCTTTATATGAGTTTAAAAACTGCAGTTGTTGGCCTTCTTCAAAAGTAAAAGATCATAATCCTGCTTAAGTTCTTTTGCAAAAATTATTTTTCGTTATTCTCTAAAATGTCAGGATATAAAATGAACGTGGAAAAAAACAAAGGCAATAGGAAAAAGAAAAACAATAACTCATGATCTAGAGCAATCCTTTAAGAGGACCACAAAGGATGGCTAGGATGCTTAAGTGACAACAAACAACACATATATAAAGATAACTTTATCCCATTACTCAACAATATGAAAGCAGATCTAATTAAAATGGAACAATCTTCCCATAAATCTTACAGGTAAAATAAACCTCTTCAGAATGGCATGGCTCCCAATGTTTTTATATGTATTCTTGATAATAACAATTACGCCACAGAAGACATTCTTTAAAAAAAAGGAATTACTCTCAGAATAAAAAGGAAAGTTTTACATCTTCCTAAGTCTGAAGGTGGTTTTAACCTTCCAGACTTGAAATTGTATCAACTCGCCACCCAGGGATTTAGTTAAAAATTCACTAAAGAGGAACAATGGGTACCATATTGAAGATGCTCATTCTCATCTGCAAAATCTTTTTACGTGTCTATTTTAAAGGATACAGCTAAGAACATTAACAACTTTATAGTTTAGAAAACTATAACAATATGGAAGAAAATGTAACTGTTTAGACAAGAACCAATATCACTCCCTAAAAACACAAACCCATCCTTCGATAGCTTTTCAGAATTCACCGATTAATTGATCCACATGGAAAACTAAAAGTATAGAAACTTTAAATGACTTGGTAATAATAAATACATGTATTTCCATGACAAAATTAAAAAGCAATTTTGGACTGAGGAATGTAGATATTTTCAAATATATGAAACTTAAGTTTCATAAAGAAATGTTGATTTGAAATCTTTTGGACATCAGAGTAACCTTGAGGGGAAAGGTGCAACCATGATGTTGCTTTACAACGGTACTGTGAAGCCTTATCTTGACAACAATTATTATTTGGGAGAAGGGAAAAAAATCCCAAGTTGCAAATTGTTTGCAATTGAACCTTTCTAAAGATACCCTATTTCTCAACTCGTCAAATTGCAGAGAGCAGACACTACTAAAAACAGGAGTATCAATGAACATGATTCTGGATTATGTTCAGTTTGTCATGGGCTGCATTGTTGTACCACTGGCAGCATTTTAGCCAAAGACTGTTATACTAGCCGTCTAGTCTTTTACAAATGTGCAATAAGCATAAAACACAATTATAAGGAATTGGCAACTTCTTCTCATTCTGAGAAATAAGATAGGCCATTTGATTTGAACATCTGAACAAAGTGGACAGGCTAGCATGCTGTTCAAACAGTTGGAAACAGACAGAAGGGTGTGTTCATAACTATTAAAACTGTTTTACTTTGTTAGCTAGCATACAGATCCAAGTTGGCTAATGTTTAAATATAAAGATTAGCTGGCTAATCACTAGGTTGTGGGCTTGTTCTTGAGAGATTGTTTATGAGACCTGTGATCATTTTCTATAATACCTACAATAAGTTAGTCATTATTAGTGAATGTGCAAAGTTCTGGTTAAAATTCTAACCAAGAGTACTTTCATAGACTTGATAGCCAGATCAGTGATTATTGCAACAACAGAATTTTTTTTTAAAAAGCAGGTTAAACTATTTTTATAAAATAATAAAATGATTAGTGGGTCCTATGGTTGTAGAAGGCTTATATTTAGCCTAGGTATAATTTCACAAGCCCTGAATTCATTATTGCTGACTTTTTAAAATGCTGTATATTTGACCTTTAAAATGTACAACAAAGCTTATTTAGATAAAACATTTATAAAAATAAAATCAATTGAGAGTCAGCCATAAATTTGAAAAATAAATAGGATTTTTAGGCCATATCGCCCAGCCCTAACTGAACTGCACCATATCCCATTCTCTGCTGTAATGATTTGCGCCAACTGTGTGTGTGAACAAAACTAACCTAGTTATGTTAGCAATTTCCACTTGGCTGTCAGACCAACAACATGCATTCTTTCTTAGGAGGAAGGAAGGAGCCGACAGTAATTGGTCTGAGCTGCGCTAGGCTAATCATCGCTAATGAGATTACAACAAAGCCACACTCATCTAATGAAACCTGAACGACTAAGGTCATTAGTAAAAGCCTTTAGGCCCTCAGTTTAACCAACACAGGTCCTTCTTATTAGGCCTATGGCAGCATCTCAAATGGCACCCCATTTCCTATATAGTGCACTACTTTTGACCGGGGTCCATTTGAATAGGAATACATTTGGGATTCAGCCTCTCACTCTTTGCTGGTGGGTCTTTTTCTGGTGGATAGCAGATTATAGGTCCATCTGTCATTGGGCTTCAGTGATTGGTTGACACAGGTCAAAGTGCATGACCTTTCCCAGACTGGCCACTGCCACACCTTCACTCTTTGGCCCCATGACCCTACTTGACCCTGTTTGGCTCCTTTTGGAATTTAATGCACAGAAGGAAAGAGCAACAGCTGGGAACTGGAAAATGTGTGGTTCTGCCCAGCCAGTGTTTCCTAGGGACGGGGAGATACCAGCATCGCGATACTCGTTAGTATCTTGGCAAGGAAACAAAACACGAAGCGGATTTACCTTCGATAGGAAAACAGCCCTAATATGTTGTAATCCAGTCACATTTTACACTGACTGTAAAAAATCATTAGGAACACCTTCCTAATATTGAGTTGCACACCATTTTACCCTCAGAACATTCTCAATTTGTCGGGGCATGGACTCTACAAGGTGTTGAAAGCATTCCACAGGGATACTGAATACAGGTCAGCATTCAACGGCATAGTGCCCTCAAAGCTCATCACTAAGCTATGGACCATGGGACTAAACACCTCCCTCTACAACTGGATCCTGGACTTCCTGACGGGCCGACTTTAGGTGTTAAGGGTAGGTAACAACACATCCACCACGCTGATCCTCAACACAGGGGCCCCTCAGGGGTGCATGCTCAGTTCTCTCCTGTACCCCTGTTCACTCATGACTACATGGCCAGGCACGACCCCAACATCATCATTATATTTGCCGATGACACAAAAGTGGTAGGCCTGATCACCGACAACGATGAGACAGCCTATAGAGAGGAGGTCAGAGACCTGGCCATGTGGTGCCAGGACAACAACCTCTCCCTCAATGTGATCAAGACAAAGGAGATGATTGTGGACTACAGGAAAAGGAGGAACGAGCACACCCCCATTCTCATCGACGGGGCTGTGGTGGAGCAGGTTGAGTGTTCCATGGTGTCCACATCGTCAACAAACTATCATGGTCCAAACACACCAAGACAGTCGTGGAGAGGACACGAGAACACCTATTCACCCTCAGGAGACTGAAAAGATTTGGCATGGGTCCTCAGATCCTCAAAAAGTTCTACAGCTGCACCATCAAGAGCATACTGACCGGTTGCATCACTGCCTGGTATGGCAACTGCTCGGCCTCCGACCGGAAGGCGCTACAGAGGGTAGTGGACCATTCTTGTTACACAGGAAACTGTTGAGCGTGAAAAACCCAGCAGTGTTGATGTTCTTGACACAAACTAGTGCACCTGGCACCTATTACCATACCCCGTTCAAAAGCAGTTAAATCTTGTCTTGCCCATTCACAAATAGATTGTGTAGGCCTGTCTCAAAGCTTAAAATGACTTATTAAACCAGCCTCCTTCCCTTCATCTAACCTGACTGAAATGGATTTAACAAGTGACATCAATACGGGATAGCTTTCACCAGGATTTACCTGGTCAGTTTATGTCATGGAAAGACCAGGTGTTCCTAATGTTTTGTACACTCAGTGTATTTTCCAAGCTATAACACACAATATTTTACATACAGCAGGTTTTTAAAGGATCACAGAGCGGTCCGCTTCGTGTTAAAATCTTAGCCATGGGAGAAAAAAATACTGCAATACTGGTATCGTCACAGCCCTAGCGTTTCTCCTAGCATTGTATAGAAGGGAGTGAGTCACAGGCAGTACTGGTCTATCCAATACTAGACCTAAACCTCAATTGATAAGTGCCACAATCAATGACCCACAGCGTTGAAGTAATTCTCAAAACACAAGTATTATTCTGACTTATAAAAGCTCCATCATCTACTTTAATAGCCTCACCAGCACAGGTAGCTAGGATCAGACCAGGAAAAGACCTGCGGTAGTCATCGTTCTGGTTCAAAATTCCTGCTAGCTTCAGGGATCTGGCTGGTACACACCAGATACTGGTACTGATAGTGTCTGAATGACCCGGGAAACCCAGTCACCACAAACTGTAAATGCACAGTAGCAGCCAACGGACTGGAAGGGAACACATTACCACAAGAGGTTTACTTTCTATGACGCTTTAATCCACTAACATGCTGACAATGAGTGATGTCATGAGTGATGTCATGAGGGCTTATGCAGTAAGTGTGCAAAAGGAATGCAATGAAGACGGAATGGATTGACTGACGACGGAATGGATTGACTGACGACGGAATGGATTGACTGACGACGGAATGGATTGACTTGTTCACACTTGGTGCAAACCTGCAAAGTAGGTTTAGGCTCGATGTTGAATTGATGAATAATTTATTGGTCTGTTTAGGGAAATTTAGTCCTAGGCCTACACCAGGCAAGCAGTGGGGGTGCCACCACAATGTGTTCAGCAGCCATCGGAGATACGATACGCTGAATCACACACTGAGGCATTGGCCTTAGGGCAATTCCACGGTAACTGAGTGATGCTTAGTCTCAAGCGATTTTTTTACTTTAAAAATGGATGCCAAACCAAAAACAATAATTGCAAAGTTAAACACCAAACAACACTATGCACGAGGACTACATTGAATAATTTCCACAGAGAATTTTACAGTGCAGATGCAAAGTTTGGTAACAGAATGGCAGTTTGTGTTGTTTGGGCTGTCAGTCTGTTACCAAACTTTCCATCTGCACTGTTCAATTAAATGTGTTTTTGTAAAATTAGGGAAATTGTTTATAAAAACTAAGTTAAAAAAAAGTCCCTTACTGTGGAATTGACCCTTACCATGAAATATTCTGTCATTACCTCAGGCTATTCAGAATGATGGACCTTAAGAGAGTCATGAAGTGACCTAACAACTTGGAAAGTTAGTGTGTGGAGATAGCTATTGAAAATGTTATCAGACACCGAACACCAGAACACCCTGAATCACATACATGATTTATTTATGCTATCCAGCGCAGTCTGGCAATTCACTCAAATTATTGGCATTACCTCGCTTATTTTGAAGGATAGACCTTAGGAGGGTCATGGAGTGACCTAGTCTAACAGCAGCCATATAGGTCCAGCTATACATGGAGTGACCTAGTCTAAACAGCTGTAGAGCAGCCATATACAGTTGAAGTCGGAAGTTTACATACACCTTAGCCAAATAAATTTCAACTCAGTTTTTCACAATTCCTGACATTCAACCCTAGTAACAATTCCCTGTCTTAGGTCAGTTAGGATCACCACTTTATTTTAAGAATGTGAAATGTCAGAATAATATTAGAGAGAATGATTAATTTCAGCTTTTATTTATTTCATCACATTCCCAGTGGGTCAGAAGTTTACATACACTCAATTATTATTTGGTAGCATTACCTTTAGATTGTTTAACTTGGGTCAAACGGTTCGGGCAGCCTTCCACAAGCTTCCCACAATAAGTTGGGTGAATTTTGGCCCATTCCTCCTGACCAGAGCTGGTGTAACTGAGTCAGGTTTGTAGGCCTCCTTGCTTGCACACGCTTTTTCAGTTCTGCCCACAAATGTTCTATAGGATTGAGGTCAGGGCTTTATGGCCACTCCAATACCTTGACTTTGTTGTCCTTAAGCCATTTTGCCACAACTTTGGAAGTATGCTTGGGGTCAAAGTCCATTTGGAAGACCCATTTGCGACCAAGCTTTAACTTCCTGACTGATGTCTTGAGATTTTGCTTCAATATATCCACATAATTGTGTTTCCTCATGATGCCATCTATTTTGTTAAGTGCACCAGTCCCTCCTGCAGCAAAGCACCCCCACAGCATGATGCTGCCACCCCCGTGCTTCACGGTTGGGATGGTGTTCTTCGGCTTGCAAGCCTACCCCTTTTTCCTCCAAACATAATAGTCATTATGGCCAAACAGATCTATTTTTGTTTCATCAGATGAGGCCATTTCTCCAAAAAGCACAATCTTTGTCCCCATGTGCAGTTGCAAACCGTAGTCTGGCTTTTTTATGGCAGTTTTGGAACAGTGGTTTCTTCCTTGCTGAGCAACCTTTCAGGTTATGTCGATATAGGACTAGTTTTACTGTGGATGTAGATACTTTTGTACCCGTTTTCTCCAGCATCTTCACAAGGTTCTTTGCTGTTGTTCTGGGATTAATTTGCACTTTTCACACCGAAGTACGTTCCTCTCTAGGAGACAGAACGCGTCTCCTTCCTGAGCGGTATGACGGTTGCGTGGTCCCATAGTGTTTATACTTGCATACTATTATTTGTACAGATGAACGTGGTACCTTCAGGCGTTTGGAAATTGCTCCCAAGGATGAACCAGACTTGTGGAGGTCTACAAAAAAAAAAATTCTGAGCTCTTGGCTGATTTCTTTAGATTTTCCCTTGATGTCAAGCAAAGAGGCACTGAGTTTGAAGGTAAGCTTGAAAAACATCCACAGGTAACCCTCCAATTGACTCAAATGATGTCAGTTAGCCTATCAGAAGCTTCTAAAGCCATGACATCGTTTTCTGGAATTTTCCAAGCTGTTTAAAGGCACAGTCAACTTAGTGTATGTAAACTTCTGACCCACTGGAATTGTGATACAGTGAATTATAAGTGAAATAATCTGTCTGTAAACAATTGTTGTAAAAATGACTTGTGTCATGCACAAAGTAGATGTCCTAACACACGACAAAACTATAGTTTGTTAACAACAAATTTGTGGAGTGGTTGAAAAACTAGTATTAATGATTCCAACATAAGTGTATGTAAACTTCCGACTTTAATAGGGGTCCAGCTATACATGGAGTGACTTAGTGTAACAGCTGAAGAGCAGCCATATAGGTCAGCTATATATTAAACTCTGATGGAAACAAGACACCTCTTTATGTGAGTAGTGATATTGCAAAGCTGGTTGTATCGGTGTGTGTGTGTGTGTGTGTGTGTGTTGGTGTGGTTGTGTGTCAGTGTTCCAATAGTTGCAAAATGCCCTGATTTGGAAAAGGTCCCCTCTATATGCCTGTCAATTGACACCTAGCCCCTTTCAAAACCTCTTTGGTTGATATATAGTGTAGCTACTGTGACATTCATGTTTTGGCAAGCTCCATCTGGTTCTCTGAAATGAACAGGCCTTTAAGGTGACCTGTATCAGAGTTACATTAGTACCCTGCCTACGACGTAAACAGTAGTGGAAAACAGTGGAGGAAAATTACTTGTTATGAGTACAGCATGTTACTTGAATGTGGCAGGACTGGGCCAAGAATCAAGCTGCAATGGCACACAACTCCAGGAAAAACGTGACAGGCATACCAGTTAAAGCTCTCTTTGTTTGTTTATTTGAATCCCCATTAGCTTTTGCAGCAGCTACTCTTGCTGGGTTCCACAAAACAAAAACAAAAAACATGACAAGTAAAACACTGATAGACAAGCACAGTCACACAAATGTAAAATACAACAATATACAAACCATACTACAACAACAAAAATAGTGTGTGTTGGAGTGTGTCTGTCCCCACCGTTCCATGACATGTTGTTTAACCTGTTTTATTAATTTTTTTTAAAGGTATTTTTGCCATTTGCTGAGTATAGGTCTTCCCTGTGGCTCAGTTGGTAGAGCATGGTGTGTGCAACGCCAGGGTTGTGGGTTCGATTCCCACGGGGGGCCAGCACAAAAATTTAAAATTAAAAATACATGAAATGTATGCATTCACTACTGTAAGTCGCTCTGGATAAGAGCGTCTGCTAAATGACTAAAATGTCAAATGTATTGGGAGATGGAATGCAATCATGGCTCTGTATAATACTGTGCGTTGTCGTGAATCTGTTTTGGACATGGTGACTGTGAAGAGTGGTCCCACACAATGGTCCCACACTTCATGTACAACTCCAGTTGAGGTTTAGGTCTTAGAGAAAAAAAAATGTAATCAAATACAATGCTTTTAGTATGTGTGTGTGTGTGTGTGTGTGTGTGTGAAAAAGGAGTGGGGCTCACTGCAAACCCTAGAGAACAGATCACTAACTAGTTAGAGTACTGCATAACCTCCAAGTCCACCTATAACTTAACTGACTAGCTGTTTAATTAGCTATATAGCTAAAATAAGTGGGCAACGTTAGCTAGCAAGTTTTCTCCTAGCTCTCAAAATCCCTTCTCTGTCAGGTTTTCATCAGTTCTCTTCAACCAAAATTGTGAACTATAATTCCAACGCTGAGTTTTACATGTTTAGAAACGTCAATTTCAAACAGATTCAACCACAAAGAGCAAAGAGGTTTTCCAATGCCTCGCAAAGAAGGGGATCTATTGGTAAAAAATAAATAAAAAAGCAGACGTTGAATATCCCTTTGAGCAGGGTGAAGTTATTAATTACACTTTGGATGGTGTATCAATACACCCAGTCACTACAAAGACACAGGCGTCCTTCCTAACTTAGTTGCCAGAGAGGAATCAACCGCTTAGGGACTTCACCATGAGGCCAATTATGACTTTAAAACAGTTGGCTGTGTTAGGAGAAACCTGAGTATGACAAGAGTGAAAAGGAAGCCTGTACAGAATAAAAAATATTCCAAAACATGCATCCTGTTTGCAACAAGGCACTATTTTATTTATTTAACCTTTATTTAACTAGGCAAGTCAGTTAAGAACAAATTCTTACTTACAATGACGGCCTACCCCTGCCAAACCCGGACGATGCTGTGGCCAATTGTGCGCCGCCTTATGGGCTAAAGTAATACTACTAAAAATGTGGCAAAGCAATTAGCATTTTGTCCTGAATAGAAAGTGTTATGTTTGGGGTATATCCAATACATTACTGAGTACCACTTTCCATATTTGCAAGCATAGTGATGGCTGCATCTTGTTATGGGTATACTTGTATCATTAAGGACTGGGGAGTTTTTCAGGATAAAAAAAGAAGCCAAATGGAGTTAAGCAAAATTCCTTGAGGAAATCCTGGTTCAGTCTGCTTTCCATCAGACACTGGGAGATGAATTCACCTTTAAGCAGGACAATAACCTAAAAACACAAGGCCAAATATACACTGGAGTTGCTTACCAAGAATCCAGTGAATGTTCCTGAGTGGACGAGTGAGTTTTGACTTAAAAATCTGCTTTAAAATCTTTGGCAAGACCTGAAAATGGTTGTCTAGCAATGATCAACAACCAATTTGACAGAGCTTGAAGGATTTAGAAAATAATTGGCAAATGTTGCACAATCCAGGTGTGGAAAGCTGTTACAGATTTAACAGACTCACAGCTGTAATCGCTGCAAAAGGTGATTCTAACTTGTATTGACTCAGGGGGTTGAGTACTTATCTAATCAAGAAATATTAGTTTTTTGTTTTATGTATACAAATATTAGCATTTTTCTCCCACTTTGACAGAGTATTTTCTGTAGATCGTTGACAAAGAATTACAACTACATTTACATTTGAGTCATTTACCAGACACTCTTATCCAGAGCGACTTACAGTAGTGAATGCATAATTATTTTTATTTTTTTTCTGTGCTGGCCCCCGTGTGAATCGAACCCACAACCCTGGCGTTACAAACACCATGCTCTACCAACTGAGCTACATTTTAATCCCACTTTGTAACAACATCATTTTGGAAAAAGTCAAGGGGTGTGAATACTTACTGAAAGGCACTGTATATGGAAGTAGTTGAGTTCTTATTTGTTTTGTTAACTATGAGTCCACTTTTTTTTGGTATGATCTTTCTTATATCGTTCCGATATAGGTCAGACACTTTAATCCTTATTGGGGGGGGGGGGGGCTACTAAAACCGTCCTACGGGATCATTAAGCTATTTGATTTAAAATGTTAGGATCCCCTTATAAAAAATATGATGAAACATAATTTGATCTTTCTCCTATTAGCCCATAGAGACGCATTGAATAACGTATTTATACATGGAAAAACAGTTTTAAAAAAAAAACACATTTATCAAAAAGGTGTTCGTTTTAAGGTAGTTAGCGTCTATAAAACGGGTTAGTCCTCTCCAATCCATCATCATGTCATTCCATTGTAGCATAGCGATAATACCGCAACAGTTTCTGACAGCCAGAGCGCTTTCCCAACAACCACTGGTGATGCTTGTCAACTAGCTACCGTAAATTCATGTGGGCTTTTTTTTTCTTACCTTTCTCCTGATTAAACGAGATAATCTCCTCCTCCTTTGGGTTGGAAACCTGGGTTATTATAGACGTGTGGTCCATTGCGACGGATGGTTATTCCTTTTTGGTTCGTTTTTAAAATGTTTATTTGCTTGCTTGTTTGTTTTCTACAAAAACAAGATGTCCAGCTAGTCCTAGTCCACAATGGTTAACGTTAGCCTAGACGTTAGCTACCTTGCTAGCTGTGTTGAAATGGCAGCCGGGCCCTAAACTAGCTAGCTAGTGTAACGATGGCCAAATGGACTGAGACGGGACACAGGAGGGGCTACATGTAACTAGCTAGTGGTTTAAAGGTAAAATACCAACACTTGTCAATCGCTGGGAATATCCAATTTAGCAAGCAACATTCAAGAACAGCATGGGCAAAACAAACTCCCAACGTTGAACAAAAAAATAAGAAAACGTTGCTAACGTCTGGCTAGCAACTAGAGCTAGCCTTGAACTGATATCAGTGTTCAATTCAACATAAAAATTAACGTTGACTGAAACAATGATGAAACGACGGAAGAAACAAAAAAAAAGACCTCCCGCTCTCGCCTCGGTCAAGTTTCAATACGAAAGTGGGACAGTTCCGATAATCCCGTTTCTTTGAACTCTCATTTTCAAAAAATAATTGTATGCCCCCTCTACACTCTTTCCAACATGGAGGCGTCGTGTGTATTTGATATTCACGAAATGGATCAGAAAGCGAGCAGCGCTCAAGTGGGAGGGGGCGGTTTCTAGGAACCCCCTCCCATGGATAGAAAATAATACCTCAGTAGCTATGGCTTTATCGACGTACCACTTTGGGTCAATGATATTTGAGTCACTGCCTTCTGAAATGTTGCAAAAAAAAAAAAAGATTGTCAGTCTATGATTGATGGCCAGTACATCATAGCTTGTGCACAATTTAAATCTGAACATGTTAGATTTGGGTTAGATTCCAGTCAATGCATGAATTAGGTCAAAACATGTATATGTCCATAATAAACGGCTCTCTATCCACCGGATGTGTACCAAGCTCACTAAAAGTGGCAGTAATAAAGCCTCTCTTGAAAAAGCCGAATCTTGATCCAGAAATTATAAAAAACTATCGGCCTATATCGAATCTTCCATTCCTCTCCAAAATTTTAGAAAAAGCTGTTGCACAGCAACTGACTGCCTTCCTGAAGACAAACAATGTATACGAAACGCTTCAGTCTGGTTTTAGACCCCATCATAGCACTGAGACTGCACTTGTGAAGGTGGTAAATGACCTTTTAATGACGTCAGACCGAGGCTCTGCATCTGTCCTCGTGCTCCTAGATCTTAGTGCCGCTTTTGATACCATCGATCACCACATTCTTTTGGAGAGATTGGAAACCCAAATTGGTCTACATGGACAAGTTCTGGCCTGGTTTAGATCTTATCTGTCGGAAAGATATCAGTTTGTCTCTGTGAATGGTTTGTCCTCTGACAAATCAATTGTAAATTTCGGTGTTCCTCAAGGTTCCGTTTTAGGACCACTATTGTTTTCACTATATATTTTACCTCTTGGGGATGTCATTCGAAAACATAATGTTAAATTTCACTGCTATGCAGACGACACACAGCTGTACATTTCAATGAAACATGGTGAAGCCCCAAAATTGCCCTCGCTAGAAGCCTGTGTTTCAGACATAAAGAAGTGGATGGCTGCAAACTTTCTACTTTTAAACTCGGACAAAACAGAGATGCTTGTTCTAGGTCCCAAGAAACAAAGAGATCTTCTGTTGAATCTGACAATTAATCTGGATGGTTGTACAGTCGTCTCAAATAAAACTGTGAAGGACCTCGGCGTTACTCTGGACCCTGATCTCTCTTTTGAAGAACATATCAAGACTGTTTCAAGGACAGCTTTTTTCCATCTACGTAACATTGCAAAAATCAGAAATTTTCTGTCCAAAAATGACGCAGAAAAATTAATCCATGCTTTTGTTACTTCTAGGCTGGACTACTGCAATGCTCTACTTTCCGGCTACCCGGATAAAGCACTAAATAAACTTCAGTTAGTGCTAAATACGGCTGCTAGAATCCTGACTAGAACCAAAAAATTTGATCATATTACTCCAGTGTTAGCCTCCCTACACTGGCTTCCTGTTAAGGCAAGGGCTGATTTCAAGGTTTTACTGCTAACCTACAAAGCATTACATGGGCTTGCTCCTACCTATCTTTCCGATTTGGTCCTGCCGTACATACCTACACGTACGCTACGGTCACAAGACGCAGGCCTCCTAATTGTCCCTAGAATTTCTAAGCAAACGGCTGGAGGTAGGGCTTTCTCCTATAGAGCTCCATTTTTATGGAATGGTCTGCCTACCAATGTGAGAGACGCAGACTCAGTCTCAACCTTTAAGTCTTTACTGAAGACTTATCTCTTCAGTAGGTCCTATGATTAAGTATAGTCTGGCCCAGGAGTGTGAAGGTGAACGGAAAGGCTGGAGCAACGAACCGCCCTTGCTGTCTCTGCCTTGCCGGTTCCCCTCTTTCCACTGGGATTCTCTGCCTCTAACCCTTTTACAGAGGCTGAGTCACTGGCCTACTGGTGTTCTTCCATGCCGTCCATGGGAGGGGTGCGTCACTTGAGTGGGTTGAGTCACTGACGTGGTCTTCCTGTCTGGGTTGGCGCCCCCCCCCCCCTTGGGTTGTGCCATGGCGGAGATCGTTGTGGGCTATACTCGGCCTTGTCTTAGGACGGTAAGTTGGTGGTTGGAGACATCCCTCTAGTGGTGTGGGGGCTGTGCTTTGGCAAAGTGGGTGGGGTTATATCCTGCCTGTTTGGCCCTGTCCGGGGGTATCATCGGATGGGGCCACAGTGTCTTCTGATCCCTCCTGTCTCAGCCTCCAGTATTTATGCTGCAGTAGTTTATGTGTCGGGGGGCTAGTGTCAGTCTGTTACATCTGGAGTATTTCTCTTGTCTTATCCGGTGTCCTGTGTGTATTTAAATATGCTCTCTCTAATTCTCTCTTTCTCTCTTTCTGTCTTTCTCTCGGAGGACCTGAGCCCTAGGACCATGCCTCAGGACTACCTGGTATGATGACTCCTTGCTGTCCCCAGTCCACCTGGCCGTGCTGCTGCTCCAGTTTCAACTGTTCTGCCTGCGGCTATGGAACCCTGACCTGTTCACCGGACGTGCTTGTTGCACCCTCGACAACTACTATGATTATTATTATTTGACCATGCTGGTCATTTATGAACATTTTAACATTTTAACATTTTGACCATGTTCTGTTTTAATATCCACCCTGCACAGCCAGAAGAGGACTGGCCACCCCTCATAGCCTGGTTCCTCTCTAGGTTTCTTCCTAGGTTTTTGGCCTTTCTAGGGAGTTTTTCCTAGGGAGTTTTTCCTAGCCACCGTGCTTCTTTCACATGCTTTGCTTGCTGTTTGGGGTTTTAGGCTGGGTTTCTGTACAGCACTTTGAGAATATCAGCTGATGTACGAAGGGCTATATAAAAATAAATTTGATTTGATTTTGAATGACACAGATTCATATTTTATCTCAATAACTATACTCCACCTGTAAAACCGCTTGTGAATGCTTGTTTTTTTTCTCTCTCCAGTATTTGCATGTGGAACCTTGAGATGGACGGATTGGGTCCACGATCAGCATGAACCCAATCAGCACCACTGGACAAATCCAGCAGAAATGACATAGGCGCCATCGAGTGGCCAAAGTGTTGAATTCCAATCACAAGCTTCCTTCTGGCGTCGCTCTCATCTTACCGACACATCATATGAATGCCTTCAGAGCTGTGCAGCCTATCTCTGTCTTCGTGTGGGTGGAGGTTCCGTGAGGGGGCTGAATGTGGGTTAGATTTCAGCTGAGGAGCGAAAATACACAGCAGTTAGGCCTACCAGTTGCATAGCACACTTTGTTTGTGTGTGTATATATATATATATATATATATATATATATATATATATATATATATATATATATATTAAGAGCAGCCTATGTTTTAATGTTTATTTACACATACTTTCCTTATCACTGATTCATGGCAAATACTGTTTAATGAGTGCATCAATAAAGCTAGATTCCATGACCACATTTGTGTGTGTGTGTGTGTGTGTGTGTGTGTCATTCATCAATAAAGAATGAAAGAATTGATCATCATAACGTGTCAAAATCCTTGTGGTCTCTTCTCGCTCTCCATAGACAAGCACGCTATATTATTATTAACAGCCTATTGATTGCTACAGGTTTTTATGGATTTATGACCTTTGTATTGTGCATTTTTAGATTTCAATTCTGCATCTCCTCCTCCTATAGGCTACCATCATTTTGATCTCCCTGAGCCCCCCAACAGCTCAACTTTTACCCCCTAAAATGATTAGAATAAACATTAATTGACATTTTATTAATAAAGATCCATTGCAAGGACAACACTACTTCACACAGTAGAATATCATTTTTTTTATAGGCTTTGTCTTCCTCTAGTGATCACAGATGTTAACGACACCCTATACCACTGACTTTTTTAATATTTCCTGTCTGTAATATGCTTACTTACTTACTTTATTGTGTATTCTTATTTCTCATGTGTTTTTTTATAGTAATACATTGTTATTGATTATTGCATTGTTGGGTTTTGTGTTTGCAAGAAAGGCATTTTACCATACTTGTGCATGTGACATTAAAACTTGAAATTTGAGAAACACCTCTGAAGCTGATGATGAAGGTAGCCTAGTGGGCCAATAACCAAAAGGTTGTTTGATCGAATCCCCGAGCTGACGAGGTAAAATCAGTTGTTCTGCCCCTGAAGAAGGCAGTTAACCCACTGTTCCCCGGGCACCGAAGACATGGATGTCGATTAAAGCAGTCCTCCGCACCTCTCTGATTCAGAGGGGTTGGGTTAAAGCAGTCCTCCGCACCTCTCTGATTCAGAGGGGTTGGGTTAAATGCGGAAGACACATTTCAGTTGTACAACTGACTAGGTGTCCCCCTTCCCTCAAGTGGTATTGACAGATGGGGAGGATGATGCACATGGTCTGGTTTGTTCACAGGAGGCTTGGTCTTCTGATAGTGGTGATGATAGGCTAAACCTAGAGCCACATTGTACATAGCCCTATGAGTCTACTGTATGTACTAGGACACACCCTGGTTTTAGTAGCCTGATTTACATATGGATAGCCTATATATTTTTTTTATGTAACCTTTATTTAAATAGGCAAGTCAATTAAGAACAAATTCTTATTTACAATGACAGCCTACCCCGGGCCAAACCCAGATGACGCTGGGCCAATTGTGCACCGCCCTATGGGACTCCCAATCACGGCCAGATGTCATTTGTCATCAGATGGATTTGAACCAGGGACTGTAGTGACACCTCTCGCACTGAGATGCAGTGCCTTAGACCGCTGCGCCACTCGGGAGCCTAAACATGGAACATAATCTGAACCAGAATAATAGTGGATATTGTGGCTCCCCAGGTTGCCAGAGGTAAAGGCTATCAGAGACTTGAGTAGTCTAGGCATGTCTGGTATACATTTATTTGGGTATTTTACAGTTATCTGGTTATTATACAGTTATCTGGGCATTATACAGATATCTGGTTATTATACAGTTATCTGGTTATTATACAGTTATCTGGGAATTATATAGTTATATGGTTATTATACAGTTATCTGGTTATTATACAGTTATCTGGGTATTATACAGATATCTGGTTATTTTATAGTTATCTGGTTATTATACAGTTATCTGGGCATTTTACAGTTATCTGGTTATTATACAGTTATCTGGTTATTATACAGTTATCTGGTTATTTTCCAGTTATCTGGTTATTATACAGTTATCTAGTTATTATACAGTTATCTGGGCATTATACAGCTATCTGGTTATTATACAGTTATCTGGGTATTTGGTGTCAAGTAGCCTAGGGCATGTCTGGTTTACAGTTATCTGGTTATTTTACAGTTATCTGGTTATTATACAGTTATCTGGGTATTTTACAGTTATCTGGGTATTTTACAGTTATCTGGTTATTATACAGTTATCTGGTTATTTTACAGTTATCTGGTTATTATACAGTTATCTGGGTATTTTACAGTTATCTGGTTATTATACAGTTATCTGGTTATTTTACAGTTATCTGGTTATTATACAGTTATCTGGGTATTTTACAGTTATCTGGTTATTATACAGTTATCTGGTTATTTTACAGTTATCTGGTTATTTGACAGTTATCTGGGTATTATACAGTTATCTGGGTATTTTACAGTTATCTGGTTATTATACAGTTATCTGGGCATTATACAGATATCTGGTTATTTTACAGTTATTTTTACATTTATTTGGGTATTTTACATTTATCTGGGTATTTGGTGTCTAGTAGCCTAGGGCATGTCTGGTTTACAGTTATCTGTGTATTATACAGATATCTGGGAATTATACAGTTATCTGAGCATTATACAGTTATCTGGGCATTATACTGTTATCTGGGCATTATACAGTTATCTGGTTAATTTACAGTTATCTGGATATTATACAGTTATCTGGTTATTTTATAGTTATCTGGGTATTTTACAGTTATCTGGTTATTATACGGTTATCTGGTTATTATACAGTTATCTGGGTATTATACATTTATTTGGGTATTTTACATGTATCTGTGTATTTGGTGTCTAGTAGCCTAGGGCATGTCTGGTTTACAGTTATCTGGGTATTATACAGTAATCTGGGCATTATACAGATATCTGGCTATTATACAGTTATCTGGGTATTATACAGTTATCTGGGTATTTGGTGTCTAATAGCTTAGGACATGTCTGGTTTACAGTTATCTGGGTATTTGGTGTCTAGTAGCCTATGGCAGGTACGAACAGTTAGATCTTCATTCAACTGGGTTAGTTACTACTAGACACCAAATACCTTCTCAAATAGTACTTTGTCTACAAATGAATCCTTGATATGTTGGATTCAAGTCTCCATCTCAACCAAAAATAAAAGTTGAATAGGACTAAATCAAATCTAACTTTATTGAAAGTTCGAGTTGAATTCGTCATGTTCTTTCATTTAGATTTTTGGTTGAGATGGAGACGTCAATCCAACGTATCAAGGATTAATTTGTTGACAAACTGGAATTAAAGCCAGACTACGTCACCAGCACAGATTGAACTGGAACTATCCAAGCAGAATATAAAACTCTTTCAAATGTGGTTGAGTTGTCAAACAAACAATTCAATATTACTTTTGTATTACTGTAAATATGTAAGAACCGACGTTGGAGACAACATTTAATTTGGAACGGACATAGAACAGGACAGGCACAGCGCCAGCACCGGGTAACATAAGGACATACGCCAATTAATACAGCAGCGGGGAACAGATCTGGGGAACTGAAATATAGTGGAGGTAATATAACAGGTGATGGAGTCCAGAAAAATCGCTGATGCGCGTGGCGAGGGAAGCAGGTGTGCATAATGATGGTGGCAGGATTGCGCAGTGCTGGACAGCCTGGCGCCCTGGAGCGCAAGGGGGAGAGAGCGGGAGCATGCGTGACAGTACACTCCCCCCCCCCCCCCCGACGGCGGAGGCATAGGGCGTGGAGCCTGGCAATCCGGTTGAGGCGTGATAGCCTGACGTTCCCGCTGGGACGTGGGAGCCTGGTGAGCCATCTGAGGCGTAAAAACCTGACGATCCGGCTGAGGCCTGACGTGGGATGTGCGCCTGCCGAGCCAACCATGGCAAGGAAACCTCTCGAGCCGGCTAGGGCATGGACGCCCGACGTTCCAGCTAAGGAACCCCCGGTTCCATCGGCGGCAGCCACCGGACCCGCGGTCACCACCAACCGAAAAGACAGCACTCCCCATTTGATGGCTGCTGCATTCTGTAAGAACCGACGCTGGATATGAGAAGCAAGTACGAGGAGTCAACATTTAATTTGGAACGGACATAGAACAGGACAGGCACAGCGCCAGCACCGGGTAACATAAGGACATACGCCAATAAATACAGCAGCGGGGAACAGAGCTGGAGAACTGACAAATATAGGGATCACCTGTAATAAAAGTCCAGGTGAGTCCAAATATTCGCTGATGCGCGTGACGAGGGAAGCGGGTGTGCGTTATGATGGTGGCAGGAGTGCGCAGCGCTGGGCAGCCTGCCGCCCTCGAACACCAGGGAGAGAGTACTGGAGCAGGCGTGACAAAATAGCATAAAGCTTTCTTACAAACAAATGTAACATTCAACCTTAAAATGAGTAACAGATCCTTGGGCACATTTTGAGGATACTGTTACTATACATTTCTTCTTAGGGATGTTCAACTATATTCAGCTGAGGGCCGATTTGTTCTTGAGTGAATGGTCGGGGGGCCTGAACATAATTACAAATAATTGCAAATTGACCGCAAGAAGCCCAAACAGATATAATGTTTGACTAAAACATACAAATTTCAAACCTTACTAACATTTGCATAATATTTTTTGTCTCTCTATTCATTGTGGGAATACTTCCAAAAATGTTAAACAAATCAAGATATATTTTATATTTGAGATTCTTCAAGGTAGCCACCCTTTGCCTTGATGAAATCTTTGCACACTCTTGGCTTTCTCTCAACCAGCTTCGTGAGGTAGGTGCATTTCAATTAACAGGTGTGCCTTGTTAAAAGTACATTTTTAATGTGTTTGAGTCAGTCAGTTGTGTTGTGACAAGGTGGTATACAGAAGATAGCCCTATTTGGTAAAAAACCAAAGTCCATATTATGGCAAGAACAGCTCAAGTAAGCAAAGAGAAACGACAGTCCATCATTACTTTAAGACATGAAGGTCAGTCAATACGGAAAATTTCAAGAACTTTAAAACTGCAGTCGCAAAACCCATCAAGCACTATGATGAAACTGGCTCTCATGAGGGAAACTGGCTCTTCCTTTCCTTCACAGGAAAGGAAGACCCAGAGTTACCTCTGCTGCAGATGATAAGTTAGAGTTACCAGCCTCAGAAATTGCAGGCCAAATAAATTCTTCACAGAGTTCAAGTAACAGACACATCTCAACATCAACTGTTCAGAGGAGACTACATGAATCAAAATGTCATGGTCAAATTGCTGCACAGAAATCACTACTAAAGGACACCAATAAGAAGAAGAGACTTGCTTAGTCCAAGAACAAGAGCAATAGACATTAGACCGGTGGAAATCTGTCCTTTGGTCTGATGAGTCCAAATGTGAGATTTCCACTATGTCTTTGTGAGACGCAGAGTAGGTGAACGGATGATCTCCGCATGTGTGGTTCACACCATGAAGCATGGAAGAGGATGTGTGATGGTGTTGGAGTGCTTTGCTGGTGACACTGTCAGTGATTTATTTAGAATTCAAGGCATACTTAACCAGCATGGCTACTACAGCATTCTGCAGGGAAATGCCATCCCATCTGGTTTGAGCTTAGTGGGAGTATCATTTGTTTTTCAACAGGACAATGACCCAAAACACACCTCCAGGCTGTGTAAGGGCTATTTGACCAAGAAGGAGAGTGATGGAGTGCTGCATCAGATGAGCTGGCCTCCAAAATCACCCGTCCTCAAACCTATTGTGATGGTTTGAGATGAATTGGACCGCAGAGTGAAGCAAATGCAGCCAACAAGTGCTCAGCATATGTGGGAACTCCTTCAAGACTGTGGGATGAGTTTTGTATTTGTATTTTTTAGGGATCCCCATTAGCGGCTGCCAAAGCAACCGCTACTCTTCCTGGGGTCCAAATTTATTAAATCACTTACATTACACATAAAACAAAAGATAAAACAGTGCACCATATGACATTAACAACGTTACACCACTACATATCTACAATACAGAATGTTTAATACCGCCATACAGCAATATTACAATGGATGCGTATGCATGTGTTTGTACCTTTGTGTGTGTCTCTTCACAGTCCCCGCTGTTCGATAAGGTGTATTTTTTACCTGTTTTTTTCTACTGCTTGCATAACCTGATGTGGAATAGAGTTCCATGTAGCCATGTCTCTATGTAGTACTTTGTGCCTCCCATAGTCTGTTCTGGACTTGAGGACTGTGAAGAGACCTTTGAGGGCATGTCTTGTGGGGTATGCTTAGGTGTCTGAGCTGTGTGCCAGTATTTTAAGCAGACAGCTCGGTACATTCAGCTTGTCAACACCTCTTACAAAAACAAGTAGTGATGAAGTCAATCTCTCTTCTACTTTGAGACATGAGAGATTGACATGCATGTTATTAACGTTAGCTCTCTGTGTACATTTAAGGACCAGCCGTGCTGCCTTGTTCTGAGCCAACTGCAATTTTCCTAAGTCCCTCTTTGTGGCACCTGATCACAGGACTGAACAGTAGTCAAGGTGCGACAAAACCAGGGCCTGTAGGACCTGCCTTGTTGGTAGTGTTGTTAAGAAGGCAGAGTAACACTTTATTATGGACAGACTTCTCCCAATCTTAGCTACTGTTGTATCAATATGTTTTGACCATGGCAGTTTACAATCTTCAACTTGCTAAATTTCCACATTATTCATTACGAGATCTAGTTGAGGTTTAGGGTTTAGTGAACAATTTGTCCCAAATACAATGCTTTAAGTTTTGGAAATATTTAGGAATAACTTATTTCTTACTACCATTCTGAAATTGACTGCAGCTCTTTGTTAAGTGTTGCAGTCATTTCAGTTGCTGTAGTAGCTGATGTGTATAGTGTTGAGTCATCCACATACATAGACACACTGGCTGTACTCAAAGCCAGTGGCATGTCGTTAGTAAAGATTGAAAAAAGTAAGAGGTCAAAACAGCTACCCTGGGGGAATTCCTGATTCTACCTGGATTATGTTGGAGAGGCTTCCATTAAGAACACCCTCTGTGTTCTGTTAGACAAGTAACTCTTTATCCACAGTACAGCAGGGGGTGTAAAGTCATAACACATACATTTTTCCAGCAGCAGACTATGATCAATAATGTCAAAAGCTGCACTGAAGCAACAAGACAGCCCCCACAATGATTTTATCATCAATTTCTCTCAGCTAATCATCAGTCATTTGTCTAAGTGCTGTGCTTGTTGAGTGTCTTTCCCTATAAGCGTGCTGAAAGTCTGTTATCAATTTGTTTACTGCATTGTATCTGGTCAAACAGCATTTTTCCCCCAGAAGTTTACTAAGGGTTGGTAACAGGCTGATTGGTTGGCTATTTGAGCCAGTAAAGGCGGCTTTACTATTCTTGGGTAGCTGTCACATCCTGACCAGTATAGAGGATTATTTGTATTATTTGGTCAGGGCGTGGCGTGGGCGTTTGTTTTGTATGGTGTTTTTTTTTGTGTATAGCTTAGAGGGGTGTGTTATTTATGTGTTCCGGGGTTTTGTGGTGTATGTTTTAGTATGAGTAGGTTCTAGGTTAAGTTTTCTATGTGCAGATTTGGTTGCTGGACTCTCAATTGGAGGCAGGTGTTTCTAGTTGCCTCTGATTGGGTGTCCTATAAGTAGGTGTGTGTTTCGTTTGTCACTTGTGGGTAGTTGTATGTTAGCACTGCTTTTGTTTAGCCTGCGACACTGTCCCTGTCGTGAGTTTTGTTTATTGTTTTTTCCTCGTGTTCACATTTAAAATAAATGATGATGAGCACGCAATCCGCTGCATATTGGTCCACTTTGTCCGACAGCGATTTCAACATATCTTCTGACGAAGAGGAGTGTGACAGTAGCGGAATGACTTTAGCTTCCCTCTAGGCCTGAGGGCACACACTGTCTAGTAGGCTTAAATAAAGATGTGGCAAATAGGAGTGGCAATATCGTCTGTTATTATCCTCAGTAATTTTCCATCCAGATTGTCAGACCCCGGTGGCTTGTCATTGTTGATAGACAACAATAATTTGTTTACCTCTTCTACACTTACTTTACATGGAATTCAAAAGTACAATTCTTGTTTTTCATAATTTGGTCAAATATACTTGGATGTGTAGTGTCAGTGTTTGTTGCTGGCATGTCATACCTAAGTTTGCTTATCTTGCCAATGAAAAATTAATTAAAGTAGTTGGCAATATCATTGGGTTTTGTGATAAATGAGCTTCTGATTCAGTGAATGATGGAGCCTAGTTATCATTTTTCCCCCAGATGTCATTTAAGGAGCTTCAAAGTTTTTTTCATCCTTCTTTATATCATTTATTTTTGTTTCATAGTATAGTTTATTTTTATTTAGTATAGTAACATGATTTCTTAATTTGCATTATATTTGCCAATCAGTTGGACTGCCAGACTTATTTGCCATACCTTTTGCCTCATTCCTCTCAACCATACAATTTTTCAATTCCTCATCAATCCAAGGGGATTTAACAGTTTTTACAGTCATTTTCTTAATCGGTGAGTGCTTATTAGTAAATGGAATAAGCAATTCCATAAATGTGTCAAGTGCAGCTGATTGCTCCTCATTACACAACACAGACCAGCAAATATTCTTTACACCATCAACATATAAATCACTACAAAACTTGTTGTATGACCTCTTACACTATATTAGGCCCAGCCTTTGGAACTTTGGTTTTCCTACAGTAGATATGGCTACTATATTGTGATCACTACATCCTATGGAATTGGATACTGCTTTAAAAAAAAAATCTGCAGCATTAGTAAAGATGTGATCAATACATGTTGATGATTTCATTCCTGTGCTGTTTATAAATACCCTGGTAGGTTGACTGACACAACCTGAACCAGGTTGCAGGCACTGGTTACAGTTTGAAGTTTTTTCTTGAGTGGGCGGCTTGATGAGAGCCAGTCAATATTTAAATCACAGACAAAATATACATATTATCCAGATACTTACTGACTGTTAGCACTTACATTTACATTTTAGTCATTTAGCAGACACTCTTATCCAGAGCGACTTACAGTAGTGAATACATACATTTCATTAAAAAAAAAATTGTACTGGCCCCCCGTGGGAATCAAACCGACAACCCTGGCGTTGCACACACCATGCTGGCGTTGCAAACACCATGCTCTACCAACTGAGCCACAGGGAAGGGAAGGACCACTTGGTGGTCTATAGCAGGTTCCCACAACAATGGGCTTAAGTTGAGGCAGATGAACCTGTAGCCGTATTATTTCAATAGTATTTAACATAAAATCGTCTCTAAGCTTGACAGGAATCTGGTTCTGAATATCGACGGCAACACCGCCCCCGTTGGCATTTCTGTCTTTTCGGTAGATGTTATAACCATGTATTGCTACCACTGTATCATCAAAGGTACAGTGCCTTGCAAAAGTATTCATCCACCTTGGCATTTTTCCTATTTTGTTGCATTAAAACCTGTAATTTAAATTGATTTTTATTTGGATTGCATGTAATGGCCATACATAAAATAGTCCAAAGTGGTGAAGTGAAATGAAAATAATTACTTAAAAATGGAAAAGTGGTTTGTGCATATGTATTCACCCACGTTGCTATGAAGCCCTTAAATAAGATCTGGTGCAACCAATTACCTTCAGAAGTTACATAATTAGTTAAATAAAGTCCACCTGTGTGCCATCTAAGTGTCACATGATCTGTCACATGATCTCAGTATACACCTGTTCTGAAAGGCCCCAGAGTCTGCAACACCACTAAGCAAGGGGCACCACCAAGAAAGCGGCACCATGAAGACCAAGGAACTCTCCAAACAGGTCAGGGACAAAGTTGTGGAGAAGTACAGATCAGGGTTGGGTTATAAAAAAATATCTGAAACTTTAAACATCCCACGGAGCACCATTAAATCCATTATTAAAAAAATTGAAAGAATATGGCACCACAACAAACCTACCAAGAGAGGGCCGCCCACCAAAACTCACGGACCAGGCAAGGAGGGCATTAATCAGAGAGGCAACAAAGAGACCAAAGATAACCCTGAAGGAGCTGCAAAGCTCCACAGCGGAGATTGGAGTATCTGTCCATAGGACCACTTTAAGCCGTACACTCCACAGAGCTGGGCTTTAAGGAAGAGTGGCCAGAAAAAAGCCATTGCTTAAAGAAAAAAAATAAGCAAACACGTTTGTGTTCGCCAAAAGGCATGTGGGAGACTCCCCAAACATATGGAAGAAGGTATTCTGGTCAGATGCGACTAAAATTGAGCTTTTTGGCCATCAAGGAAAACGCTATGTCTGGCGCAAACTCAACACCTCTAATCTCCCCGAGAACACCATCCCCACAGTGAAGCATGGTGGTGGCAGCATCATGCTGTGGGAATGTTTTTCACCGGCAGGGACTGGGAAACTAGTCAGAATTGAAGGAATGATGGACGGCGCTAAATACAGGGAAATTCTTGAGGGAAACCTGTTTCAATCTTCCAGAGATTTGAGACTGGGATGGAGGTTCACCTTCCAGCATGACAATGACCCTAAGCATACTGCTAAAGCAACACTCAAGTGGTTTAAGGGGAAACATTGAAATATCTCGGAATGGCCTAGTCAAAGCCCAGACCTCAATCCAATTGAGAATCTGTGGTATGACTTAAAGATTGCGGTACACCAGTGAAACCCATCCAACTTGAAGGAGCTGGAGAAGTTTTGCCTTGAAGAATGGGCATAAATCCCAGTGGCAAGATGTGTCAAGCTTATAGAGACATACCCCAAAAGACTTGCAGCTGTAATTGCTGCAAAAGGTGGCTCTATAAAGTATTGACTTTGGGGGGGGGGGTTGAATAGTTATGCACGCTCAAGTTTTCAGTTTTTTTGTCTTCTTGTTTGTTTCACAATTTTTTTTATTTTGCATCTTCAAAGTGGTAGGCATTCTGTGTAAATCAAATGATGCAAACCCCCCAAAATCTTTTTTTTACAGGTTGTAAGGCAACAAAATATGAAAAATGCCAAGGGGGTGAATACTTTTGCAAGCCACTGTATAATCTTAGTGAGTTTCAGAGATAGTCAGAATATTAATGTCATCTGTTACAAGCAAGTTATTGACTTTAAGGACCTTGTTTCTCAGGCTGCATATGTTAATATGGGATATTTTTTGCAGTTTCTGGGTTGCTTGATTGTTTTTAATGCTTTACTGGGAAGTTTATCAGAAGTAGACCTACTCATGTTATTTATGTTTGAGCTGATAGTGCAGGGTGAGCTGCACACAGTGGCACACCTACTCAGTGCTAACAGTATAACTCTGGTTCATAGGCTCATGATTACTGCATACAATAGCTGTAGGATCAACAGAGGTATTCAGGGCAGTTAGAGGGACACAATTTAATTTACTTACATTGTATCTGCCAATGCCCCTAGGATAATGTACATTTGATGCAGCATTATGACGACTCATTGTCACAATGGTTGGGATTAACTGAGCTCCTCTTGGGTCATTGATAAGTCATTGTTTCCACGCAGCCATGAAATGCGGAGACAGAGTACAGGAGCCAAGATGATTTGGGTGGACTCCGTCATTCCTGTAGAGTATCTTCTGTTTCCAGAAGGTGTCAAAGTTATCCATAAAAGGGATTCCAGCAGAGTTACAGTAATCTTTAAGACAGATGTTTTATGCCAGTAGCCTGTGGAATCTTTCACACCCGTAGCCCAACGATGGTACTGGACCTGAAATGATTGGCCATTTTTTGGAGTTTTTTAATGCTAAAATCAGTTCTTTAAAATCAATTTTCAGATGTTCCGAGCTAGCCCTCCTGATGTCGTTTGACCCTACATGGACTATGACAGCATCAGCTCCCGGCATCTGTGGTAGAACAGTCGGAAGCAGCCTTTTTATGTTCTGTACTCGTGCTCATGGGTAGCACTGGGTTTTTGCATTGGGGACCGAGATGTTTCTCACCATAGAGCTGCCGATGATGACAGCTGGTGATGTTGAATGGAAAGGTGTCTCTCTCAGGCAGTCTCACGGTCTGATGAGGGTGTGAGTGCTGAGAATCTGAACCAGATGTAGAAGCCACTGGAGAGGGTGACAGAACAGAGGATAAAGACGCAGGTACCTCCGAATCCAATATCGAATGGGAAGCCCTTAAGGAAGAGGGCGCCGGAACCTCTGGATCCAGGGCGACAAAGCTGTTTCTGGTCTGTGTCCGGTCCGGGCTTAACGTCTCTAAGGAGGTCCCCGTTGCCAGAGGACGCTTTCTTCGACTTTCACGGCGAGTGACATACCTCCATGGCTGATTGGTTGGGTCGAGAACAGTTCCGTTCTCCAGGGAAGGGGGAGATCCCTTCAGGGAAGGATCCCTGCTGAGCACCAGCCAGTCGGCCGTGGAGAGCCGGGGTGGAAGAAATTTAAAAAGTAGGCAGGCGTGGTTCCCCCAGTAGCTTGTGTAGGTTTGCTACATGCTTTCTAAGAGTAGCCACTTCGCTACTGTAGTTCTCCACAAGCAAGGAATTGCTACATTGAAAGTCAGCGTGGTCCAGATCATTCCGGAACAAAGCAAAGTAAATACAGCTCCTGCAGCGCTGGAAACGTTCAATAGCGACCTCCATTTGAGTCTGCCGAGCCAGCTAGGCTAGCTGGGCTTCCGTGTCTCTCCCCCTATGTGGAATCTGGCAGGATCCCAGGACAGACAGCGCGCTCACAGCAGTTAAGCCCAACAGAGTCGCAGGTTCCAAAATGAAATACAAGTATATAAAAACAAAATTTTCAAGGAAACACTGTCAACTTAAAAAAAAAAAAGGTATTTCGTTCAGCTTTCAGCTTTCAACAACAAACAACATACATAGCCTGATCCTGTGGATATCATTCTCATGAAGCTGAAACAGAGTGAAGAAAAAGAAGCCAACAAGTGCTCAGCATATGTGGGAACTCGTTCAAGACCGTTGGAAAAGCATTCCAGGTGAAGCTGGTTGAGAGAATGCCAAGAGTGTGCAAAGCTTTCATCAAGGCAAAGGGTGGCTATTTTGAAGATATATTTTGATTTTTTTGGTTACTCCATGATTCCATATTTGTTATTTCATAGTTTTGATGTCTTCACTATTATTCTACAATGTAGAAAATAGTAAAAATAAAGAAAAACCCTTGAATGAGTAGGTGTGTCCAAACTTTTTACTGGTACTGTATTTATATTCCGGACTCTGACATTGTTCATTCTAATATTTCTTTGTGTGTATTGTTTTGTATTGTTCGGTATTACTGCACTAATGGAGCTAGAAACATAAGCATTTCACTGCACCTGCGATAACATCTGCAAAATATGTGTACGCCGACCAATAACGATGGATTTGATAGCAGGTATAGATAGTTGCAGGTCTGTCGAGATCTTCACAATTAATATAATAATCTGCGCAGAATCTCGAATGGCATTGATCAGTTGCCCCATGTACTTTAATGTAATCTCAACTGCAATCCAGGTCATTTGGTTCTGCTATTAGATGAAGCACAGTGATAACACAATCTCTTTTCAAAAATATAAACAAAAATATCTGACGTTGTGTTATCCCATTTGAACTTTGCTGTGCTTTCAAATGGTTGAAAACGCAGTGAAAGACATTTGGATGACAACTAAACCAAAAATCAGACATTGTTTTTCCATTGGAATTTGGTTGTATTTTTAGATGGTTGAAAGCAAAGTGATAACACATTGGAAATTCAACTCACTTTTGACTGGGTGAATATAGCTTGTAATCTCATTGATGAACGTCTCAACCAAGTTTTACCCAATTCCCCACGTCGAAATGACGTGGTGTGACCAGTGGGTAGCGTATCAGTTCAATGTATGAACATTCATGTAGACTATGGAATATGATATAGCAGAACCATCATCCTGTGAGAATAGGCTGCGACAGTATCTATTCCATTTGTCTCCTCTCTGCGCTGTGGAACCTGCGTCCGTTTTGACAGGCAGTCACTGGACCACCTCTCACTGCGGCGCAGTTCTGAAAAAGATAAATATATCCCGCAGAGTGGCACCCACACCCACACCCCCACCCACACCCTAGTTTGCAACATCCTCAACTGCTGCGCCTGGCTATCACAGGGGGTACGGCACAGGCGTTACCAAAAGCAGGGACGAATGAATTAGAAAAACAAAACGCTTTACAAACCCAAACCCCTTTAACTTCTTCTTTTTTGGACATTTTGGAAAGAGGGACAGCAATACACCTTGTAACCTGTCCTGTGGCTGAGAAGCGGATAGAAAGGTCAGTAGAACAGGTGCGCTATCGGATGACTGTGACATAATCGCATAGAAATGCGGTAGAATTTTACTGCAACAATGTATCGTTACATGCTGGCAGTGTAGGCGGTTTTAGGACAATAGACCTACCGCTAAATAGCGTTCAATTTGTATGCAACACACTCAAGCCGAAGCTGGAGTTCTTCTTTGGCAATAAAAAGATCTTGGCAATTGGGTTTGTTATTCCAACTCCATCTAACTCTCTCAACTTGGTGCAGTGTGGTCATATAACCCTATTTGTATATGCCAGCGCAGGTGCGTTATTCTTCCAACTATAGTCATAATATGAACACAGTCTAGGCCTATAGCTAGTGGTGTATTCCAGTGCACCTTTCTTGGTCATTTTATGCGATGCTAATTTACACTGTGGTGTTATTCCCCGATGTGTCTCAGTGCAGATATCACATAGCATTGCAGCTGCTGTACGGTGGTGGAGAGAGCGAGATAGCTCAACTGCTATCTATGGCTAAAATAGGAGAGGAGGTAGGATTGCTCAGCTGACAGTGCTGATTCTGGGGAACTCTGAGCAGGGCAGTTTGTGAGGCGTTACAGTCCAATTTAGAACACGCTGTCTGCTGCTGTCACTGACTTGTCCCTCCGAAGCTTAACAGGAAAATATACTTTTAAAACGTTTTTTTTTATTGAGAATGTTTAGTGTTCTTTATATGACCAGCATTTCCAGAGATCCAACTGTCAATGTTATGTTGTTAAAATGTTCTCACATTTCTACTGTTACCATTTTTCATTGTTTTCAAATTAGAAACAGTGTGTGAAACAATGTAGGCCTACAGTTGACGTTGATAAGGGAGGACTATTTTATTTTCAAACTGTACAAGATATCTTGTATTGCAATCAGGGTCAGCTCAGGGCATAATTAGGGCCCCCGCCCCTATTTTTTCTTTAAAAAATGTGGAACTCAGTCAGGGTCTCAACTTACTGTTAAAAGTACAATAGTAGAATACATGAGGTGCAAGTTCGACATTTGGTTATGCATCAGCATTTTTTCTCTTGTTTTGTCAGTCACTGACAGTCACTCAATTAGCCATGTCAGCTAACTATTTTTAGATTGGTAAATGAGCCAAGACAGTTATCTAAACTTGTAGTAATCATGGCTGAATACAGACCAGGCACAGGTCCACATACATGTTGTTAGTCACTCTCATTCAGATCATTAACATGGCATAAGTCATGGCAAAATGTGTAGAATTGCAGGAAATTAGCTTTAAAACGGCAAAAAATTCTCTCCGCCCCATGGCAAAATAAGTAGAATTGTATAAAATGTGTTATAAAATTGCAAAGATTTCTCTCTGCCCTATGGCAAAATGTGTAGAACTGCAGAAAACCTGTTGTAAAACTGCAACAATGTCTCAGAATCGCATGAAAGGTGTTGTAAAACTACTAAATTGTCTCTCCGCCCCATGGCAAAATGCATATAAGTGCAGATAATGTGCTTTCAAAGTGAACCTTTTCTTTACGCCCCATGGCAAAATGTACAGAATTGCAGGAAATGTACTTTAAAACGTATTTTTTCTCTCTCTGCCTTCAAGAGAAGAGACACTAAAAAATGTTGCCCGCACAGTGGAACCCCCAACCAAATCTTGCTAAGGGCCACCAAAAGGCTAATTGTTATGATTGCAATTATCAACAAAGATCAAAGTTATGCAAATAGCTTCTGTGGCTTTTTAAAAAACATTTTTAAGACTAGGTTTAGCAATTCAAGTAAGCCAAAGTTCCCAAGTAAAATGGCATGTTAGCCGTAGTTCAGGTTCCTGTGTAGCATTTTACAGAAACAGAATACGTTACGTCCAACGCCTTCAGAAAGTATTCACAACCCTTGACTTTTTCCACATTTTGTTGTGTTACAGAAAATTTATAAAATTGAGATTTTACTGTATCTGTAAAGTCCCTCTGTTGAGCAGATTCACAGATTCAACCACAAAGACCAGGGAGGTTTTCCAATACCTCGCAAAGAACGGCACCTATTGGTAGATTGGTATAAAAAAAAAGCAGACATTGAATATCCATTTGAGCAAGTTATTAATTACACTTTGGATGGTCTATCAATACACCCAGTCACTACAAAGATACAGGCGTTCTTTCTAACTCAGTTGCCGGAGAGGAACGAAACCACTCAGGGATTTCACCAAAAGGCCAATGGTGACTTTAAAACAGTTACTGCACAGAGTTGAATGGCTGTGACAGGAGAAAACTGAGTATGGATCAATAACATTGTAGTTACTCCACAATACTAATCTAATTGACAGACTTAAAATAAGGAAGCTTGTACAGAATACAAATATTCCAAAACATGCATTGTGTTTGCAACAAGGCACTAAAGTAATACTTCAAAAAATATCGCAAAGCTTTTGTCCTGAATACAAAGTGTTATGTAAAACACATTACTGAGTACCAATCTCCATATTTGCAAGCATACTGGTGGCTGCATCATGTTCTGGGTATTCTTGTAATTGTGAAAGAGTGGGTAGTTCTTTAGGATAAAAAATAAACAGAATGGAGCTAAGCACAGGAACAATCCTAGAGGAAAACCTGGTTCAGTCTGCTTTCCACCAGACACTGGGAGATGAATTCACCTTTCAGCAGGACAATAACTTAAAACACAAGGCCAAATCTACACTGGAGTTGCTTACCAAGAAGACAGTGAATGTTCCTGAGTGGCCAAGTTACATTATTTTTACTTAAAACTACTTGAAAATATATGGCAAAACCTGAAAATGGTTGTCTAGCAATGATCAACAACCAATTTGACAGAGCTTGAAGAATTTAGAAAATAATAATACAAATGGGGAATGAGTCAAGGGGCGTGATGCCCTCTGAAGGCACTGTAGGCTACAATAACAGCAGAACCATATTGTTATACAAGGCTTAGTTCTATAGGTGTCAATGGTTGTTTTTCCCTGTCATCTTACTTTCAACCTATTGCACCTAAACACTGCTTTATGCTGAAGTAATGGAATACAGTCACTTTTTTTTTGTTGCTTGTTCAATATCACATAAAAAAATGAAAAAGATCAGTCTCTTATTTTCAACGTTTGAACTGAGTACTTTGTGGCTTTTACACAGGATGGTTGCAATGGTTGAAATGGTTTAACAGTTATTATGCAATGTGTGCATATTTTGTGA
The DNA here is from genome assembly GCF_965601325.2 of Salmo salar. NCBI lineage: Eukaryota > Metazoa > Chordata > Actinopteri > Salmoniformes > Salmonidae > Salmo > Salmo salar. Next base: position 48,888,547 of record NC_138304.1, read on the forward strand.
CAGTGACTGACACAGAAGCTTGCAAAATACATTATGTTCATGAACAAGACTCAATATGGGGTGTTTTTGTTGTTGTTGTTTCGAACCACTACCGACTGGTATTACGGAGAATAGTCAACGTCTCCTTGAGGTGAATTCTTCTCCATAGCCGGTCAGTATTGTAATTTCATTCCAAAGTGGTTCTCTCTCTCTCTCTCTCTCTCTCTTTCTCTCTCTCTCTCTTTCTCTTCTCTCTCTCTTTCTCTTCTCTCTCTCTTTCTCTCTCCTCTCTCTCTCTCCCCTCTCTCTTTCTTGCTCTCTCTTCTCTCTTTCTCTCTCTCTCTCTCTCTCTCTCTCTCTCTCTCTCTCTCTGTATCTATATATATAATGCCTACTACCATTTTAGCCTGTTCTAATATCCTCCTTTTCCTTCCCCTCAGGTCCCCTGTGTGTGTTTAGTGCCAGAGATCCACCATGAGGCTCAAGGCAGCCCTTCCTAAGCTGGAGCTCTACCTGTACGCAGCGGTTCTCTACCTGTCTCTACTATGGGCTGGTACCTGGATATGGGACGCCTCCGCTGGTGAGTAGTGGACCATGAGTTGTTATTGGACTTTTCCCAAATTACACCATATTCCCTATTTAGTGCACTGGGGCACTAATTAGTTAAGGAATAGTTTGCCATTTGGGACGTGCCTATGATGTAACTGTATTGTTGATTTGATGTGTCTGATGTTTGAATTGCAGCTTTCTTGGGACAGGTCTCCCTTGTAAAATATTAATCTCATAGCTATCCACATCATGTCCTGCCTTCATAACAACCTGTATTCTTTCACAAAGGAGGTCCCTATTTTCAATTTCACCTGCCAACACTCTGATAGAAAACTGACTCTGCACAACATGGCTCGGCGTTTATTACATTTTTTGTTGTTGTCTCTCGTATAGATTTTCCTCCCTGTACATTATCCTCAGTTAAGCGTGTTATTTAAACGTTGCATTGCTTGACGTGTTTGCGTCTACAGTATCTGATTGAAATGAAGAGGCCTTAAAGGATTTCTTATTAGATTAATCTGTGTATTATGAGTGTCGGGTTATTATAATAGGCCTAATTAGCAGCTATAATTGTTCTAATCATTAGATAAGGACGATATTCTTGGTGTCTAAATGACAGAACGTGTCGGGGAGTCAAACACAACCAGAAATACTATCGTCTGCCAATGTATTATATTTGTAATAACCTGTAAACATGTATATACAATATTTATAAAAGAATGTGTAAAAAAAAAATATTTTTAATGAAAGTCATTATGAAGTGTTACCAGCCAGTGTATTCCTTGTTCAGTTTGCTTACTAAGCTATTCAGAGATGTTATCGATGTCCTGCAGAAGAGCTGCATGGTAATAATGCTGCAGTGTAGTCAGGCATTATCTTCGTGAATTGATTTGAATAAAGTGACGGGCAGATTATGTAACCTCTGTGGATGGATGGATGCATGAGCAGGGAGGGAATTACCCATGCTGCAGTCTGTGTGCACTGCAGTCGGACCGTGTCAAACTGAAGTAGTGTAGCTTTGTCCTCTAGTATTCTGCTCAGCCTAACTCCAGCCTACATTTTAATAGAGGGATTTCTTTAGCCCACGGCGCTAGCTTGTAAACAACGACTGGGTTATAGAATAAAGACTACGGATGTACAGTATGCTGCTGCAACCACCACTACCCGGCAATGGGACAATAAAGACTTTCTGAATTATGGGGATGATGTTGACTTGCTTTCCTCTCAATGTCAGTTGTGGTTTAGAGTATAGTAGAGTACCGTACAGTACAATACAGTAGAGTACAGTACAGTAGAGTACAGTACAGTAGAGTACAGGAGAGTACCGTACAGTACAATACAGTAGAGTACAGTAGAGTACAGTACAGTAGAGTAGAGTAGAGTACAGTACAGTACAATGCAGTAGAGTACAGTAGAGTACAGTACAATGCTGTCATGTATTATAGGTTGTATTATAGGTTGTATTATAGGATGTATTATAGGTTGAATTATAGGTTGTATTATAGGTTGTATTATAGGTTGTATTATAGGTTGTACAGTAGGTTGTATTATAGGTTGTATTATAGGTTGTATTATAGGTTGTACAGTAGGGTGTATTATAGGTTGTATTATAGGTTGTATTATAGGTTGTACAGTAGATTATAGGTTGTATCATAGGTTGTATTATAGGTTGTACAGTAGGTTGTATTATGGGATGTATTATAGGTTGTATTATAGGTTGTATTATGGGATGTATTATAGGTTGTATTATAGGTTGTATTATAGGTTGTACAGTAGGTTGTATTATGGGATGTATTATAGGTTGTATTATAGGTTGTATTATGGGATGTATTATAGGTTGTATTATAGGTTGTATTATAGGTTGTACAGTAGGTTGTATTATGGGATGTATTATAGGTTGTACAGTAGGTTGTACAGTAGGTTGTATTATAGGTTGTATTATGGGTTGTATTATAGGATGTATTATGGGATGTATAATAGGTTGTATTATAGGTTGTATTATAGGTTGTATTATGGGATGTATTATAGGTTGTACAGTAGGTTGTATTATAGGTTGTATTATAGGTTGTATTATAAGTTGTACAGTAGGTTGTATTATAGGTTGTATTATAGGTTGTATTATAGGTTGTATTATGGGATGTATTATAGGTTGTATTATAGGTTGTATTATAGGTTGTACAGTACGTTGTATTATAGGTTGTATTATAGGTTGTACAGTAGGTTGTATTATGGGATGTATTATAGGTTGTACAGTAGGTTGTATTATGGGATGTATTATAGGTTGTACAGTAGGTTTGTATTATGGGTTGTATTATAGGTTGTGTCATGACTTTGGCCTCTTTTGGTACAGGGAGGACAGTTGACCCCTCCCTTTTGCACCCAATCCACCCTGTGTGTAAAGGGTCGTAAAAACTCTAAAATTCCAGGAGAGTCTCTGGCCACATGGCCCATAGAGAGACACAGGAAATTCTTCCAACTCATGGAATTGGAGAGCCAAGCGACATTTTGTGTTCTGGAGAAGGTATGGAAGATTGTTGAAGAATCCAGCTACGAACTGATCCGCTTGGTACAATTTTGTGATACTCAGAAGAGACAATATAGCCATATTACCATAAAACTGTTTATATAATAGCATCATAATGGTTGTATAGAATGTATTAATAAGGATAAAGCTTTTGTAAGACATTGAGATGCTATGTACTGATGTAATGTGATAGAATTGTATTTCTGTAACCAAATCTAACTCAGTCATAGGCACACCCCAGGGACACATACAGGACCAGGCGTCATTTGACAAGCATGTTCGATGGGCACTATAAAACACCCCCTGATTTACATTTCTACAGACCAGGCCTACACTCCGTGGCCACATAGGTTCTACCATCTAATTCCTCTACTGAAAGTGAACCATACCACGTGGTTAACTTTTAGACTATTGATACCGACAGAATAAGAACAAGTCTTTGATATTAATTATTAGTCTGCAGCTAAGTAAATTATATCATCGAACGCGAAGACCAACGAAACAACCATTCTATGACGACATTAATGAATGTCGCTTTGAAAGATCCATTCTAACCGAGAGAGAGACTCTCCAACAGAACCGAACTCTCCAACAAAGAACGACGACACACTGAGCGTAAATATATATTGATTGCAATTGTTCCCGAATGAGTGAGCCTTCAATTGTCAATTGTTAATATTAATGAACTCTGTGTAACTTCTCAGCGGACCGTTTATGACCCATTGTTCAACAGGCCGACCTGCCTGTTTAGCCCACAAGGGCACATTCCTCTAACAATCCTTTGTGACGATAATGACTGTTTGTATGTTTTTCTTTTAATTACTTAGTGTAGTAAATAAATGATTTTAAGACAATTGATGTATGGATGATTTTAGTAAAGACTGGGTTCGTGCAGATACAATAATTTACGACGTTTGGAATGAAACTGGACTAGAGGTAAAATACACCATTGAAACTAGAAGATAATCGGCCTATACTATAATAGAATAGAATATTATAGTACAGGAAAGTTATATTAGGAAAACTATAGCTTTGTAATCTGAATATTCTCCTTGGTGCCCCGATCTCCTAGTTAATTACAATTAAACGATTAATCAGTTTAATCGCGTGATAATAATTACAGGGAGCTAATTGATAAACATATCTTCCGTTTAATGGTAACCCAAAGACACGACAGTTGTATTATAGATTGTATTATAGGTTGTACAGTAGGTTGTATTATAGGTTGTATTATAGGTTGTATTATAGGTTGTACAGTAGGTTGTATTATGGGATGTATTATAGGTTGTATTATAGGTTGTATTATGGGATGTATTATAGGTTGTATTATAGGTTGTATTATAGGTTGTACAGTAGGTTGTATTATGGGATGTATTATAGGTTGTACAGTAGGTTGTACAGTAGGTTGTATTATAGGTTGTATTATGGGTTGTATTATAGGATGTATTATGGGATGTATTATAGGTTATATTATAGGTTGTATTATAGGTTGTATTATAGGTTGTATTATAGGTTGTATTATAGGTTGTATTATGGATTGTATTATAGGTTGTATTATAGGTTGTACAGTAGGTTGTAATATAGGTTGTATTATAGGTTGTATTATAGGTTGTATTATAGGTTGTACAGTAGGTTGTATTATAGGTTGTATTATAGGTTGTATTATAGGTTGTATTATAGGTTGTACAGTAGGTTGTTTTATAGGTTGTATTATAGGTTGTATTATAGGTTGTACAGTAGGTTGTATTATAGGTTGTACAGTAGGTTGTAATATAGGTTGTATTATAGGTTGTATTATAGGTTGTACAGTAGGTTGTATTATAGGTTGTATTATAGGTTGTATTATAGGTTGTATTATCGGTTGTATTATAGGTTGTACAGTAGGATGTATTATAGGTTGTGTTATGGGTTGTATTATAGGTTGTACAGTAGGTTGTATTATGGGATGTATTATAGGTTGTATTATAGGTTGTACAGTAGGTTGTATTATAGGTTGTATTATAGGTTGTACAGTAGGTTGTATTATGGGATGTATTATAGGTTGTATTATGGGATGTATTATAGGTTGTACAGTAGGTTGTATTATAGGTTGTATTATAGGTTGTATTATAGGTTGTATTATGGGTTGTATTATAGGTTGTATTATAGGTTGTATTATAGGTTGTATTATAGGTTGTACAGTAGGTTGTATTATAGGTTGTATTATAGGTTGTATTATAGGTTGTATTATGGGTTGTATTATAGGTTGTATAATAGGTTGTACAGTAGGTTGTATTATAGGTTGTACAGTAGGTTGTATTATGGGATGTATTATAGGTTGTACAGTTGGTTGTATTATGGGATGTATTATAGGTTGTACAGTAGGTTGTATTATAGGTTGTATTATAGGTTGTATTGTAGGTTGTATTATAGGTTGTACAGTAGGTTGTATTATAGGTTGTATTATAGGTTGTATTATAGGTTGTACAGTAGGTTGTATTATAGGTTGTATTATAGGTTGTATTATGGGATGTATTATAGGTTGTAGTAGATTGTATTATAGGTTGTATTATAGGTTGTACAGTAGGTTGTATTATAGGTTGTACAGTAGGTTGTAATATAGGTTGTATTATAGGTTGTATTATAGGTTGTACAGTAGGTTGTATTATAGGTTGTATTATAGGTTGTATTATAGGTTGTACAGTAGGTTGTATTATAGGTTGTATTATAGGTTATATTATAGGTTGTACAGTAGGTTGTATTATAGGTTGTATTATAGGTTGTATTATGGGATGTATTATAGGTTGTATTATGGGATGTATTATAGGTTGTACAGTAGGTTCTATTATGGGATGTATTATAGGTTGTACAGTAGGTTGTATTCTGGGATGTATTATAGGTTGTACAGTAGGTTGTATTATAGGTTGTATTATAGGTTGTACAGTAGGTTGTATTATAGGTTGTATTATGGGTTGTACAGTAGGTTGTATTATGGGATGTATTATAGGTTGTACAGTAGGTTGTATTATGGGATGTATTATAGGTTGTACAGTAGGTTGTATTATGGGTTGTATTGTAGGTTGTATTATAGGTTGTATTATAGGTTGTACAGTAGATTGTGTTATAGGTTGTATTATAGGTTGTATTATGGATTGTATTATAGGTTGTATTATAGGTTGTATTATAGGTTGTATTATAGGTTGTACAGTAGATTGTATTATAGGTTGTATTATAGGTTGTATTATAGGTTGTACAGTAGGTTGTATTATAGGATGTATTATAGGTTGTATTATGGATTGTATTATAGGTTGTATTATAGGTTGTACAGTAGATTGTATTATAGGTTGTATTATAGGTTGTACAGTAGATTGTATTATAGGATGTATTATAGGTTGTATTATAGGTTGTATTATAGGTTGTATTATAGGTTGTACAGTAGGTTGTATTATAGGTTGTATTATAGGTTGTATTATAGGTTGTATTATAGGTTGTACAGTAGGTTGTATTATAGGATGTATTATAGGTTGTATTATAGGTTGTATTATAGGTTGTATAGTAGGTTGTATTATAGGTTGTATTATAGGTTGTATTATAGGTTGTATTATGGGTTGTATTATAGGTTGTATTATAGGTTGTATTATAGGTTGTATTATAGGTTGTATTATGGATTGTATTATAGGTTGTATTATAGGTTGCACAGTAGATTGTATTATAGGTTGTATTATAGGGTGTATTATAGGTTGTATTATAGGTTGTATTATGGATTGTATTATAGGTTTTATTATAGGTTGTACAGTAGGTTGTATTATAGGTTGTATTATAGGTTGTATTATAGGGTGTATTATAGGTTGTATTATAGGTTGTACAGTAGGTTGTATTATAGGTTGTATTATAGGTTGTACAGTAGGTTGTATTATAGGTTGTATTATAGGTTGTATTATAGGTTGTATTATAGGTTGTATTACAGGTTGTATTATAGGTTGTACTGTAGGTTGTATTATGGGTTGTATTATAGGTTGTATTATAGGTTGTATTATGGGATGTATTATAGGTTGTACAGTAGGTTGTATTATAGGTTGTATTATAGGTTGTATTATAGGTTGTATTATAGGTTCTATTATAGGTTGTACAGTAGGTTGAATTATAGGTTGTATTATAGGTTGTATTATAGGTTGTATTATAGGTTGTACAGTAGGTTGTATTATAGGTTGTATTATAGGTTGTATTATAGGTTGTATTCAAGGTTGTATTATAGGTTGTATTATAGGTTGTACTATAGGTTGTATTATAGGTTGTACTATAGGTTGTATTATAGGTTGTATTATAGGTTGTACAGTAGGTTTAATTATAGGTTGTATTATAGGTTGTACAGTAGGTTGTATTATAGGGTGTATTATAGGTTGTATTATAGGTTGTAAAGTAGGTTGTATTATAGGTTGTATTATAGGTTGTAATATAGGTTGTATTATAGGTTGTATTATAGGTTGTACAGTAGGTTGTTTTATAGGTTGTATTATAGGTTGTATTATAGGTTGTACAGTAGGTTGTATTATAGGTTGTACAGTAGGTTGTAATATAGGTTGTATTATAGGTTGTATTATAGGTTGTACAGTAGGTTGTATTATAGGTTGTATTATAGGTTGTATTATAGGTTGTACAGTAGGTTGTATTATGGGTTGTATTATAGGTTGTATTATAGGTTGTATTATAGGTTGTATTATAGGTTGTATTATAGGTTGTACAGTGGGTTGTATTATAGGTTGTATTATAGGTTGTATTATAGGTTGTATTATAGGTTGTATTATGGGTTGTATTATAGGTTGTATTATAGGTTGTATTATAGGTTGTATTATGGGATGTATTATAGGTTGTACAGTAGGTTGTATTATGGGATGTATTATAGGTTGTATTATAGGTTGTATTATAGGTTGTATTATAGGTTGTACAGTAGGTTGTATTATAGGTTGTATTATAGGTTGTATTATAGGTTGTACAGTAGGTTGTATTATGGGTTGTATTATAGGTTGTATTATAGGTTGTATTATAGGTTGTATTATGGGATGTATTATAGGTTGTACAGTAGGTTGTATTATAGGTTGTATTATAGGTTGTATTATAGGTTGTATTATAGGTTGTACAGTAGGTTGTATTATAGGTTGTATTATAGGTTGTACTATAGGTTGTATTATAGGTTGTTCAGTAGGTTGTATTATAGGTTGTATTATAGGTTGTACAGTAGGTTGTATTATAGGTTGTACAGTAGGTTGTTTTATAGGTTGTATTATAGGTTGTATTATAGGTTGTACAGTAGGTTGTATTATAGGTTGTACAGTAGGTTGTAATATAGGTTGTATTATAGGTTGTATTATAGGTTGTATTATAGGTTGTACAGTAGGTTGTATTATAGGTTGTACAGTAGGTTGTATTATAGGTTGTATTATAGGTTGTATTATAGGTTGTACAGTAGGTTGTACAGTAGGTTGTATTATAGGTTGTAATATAGGTTGTACAGTAGGTTGTATTATAGGTTGTATTATAGGTTGTATTATAGGTTGTACAGTAGGTTGTACAGTAGGTTGTATTATAGGTTGTAATATAGGTTGTATTATAGGTTGTATTATACGTTGTATTATAGGTTGTTGTAGGAACATGTGAACTGCTGGACTAGTGCTCATTGTCAGTATGTATGGTTGAACTTTCGAGAGTGATATAATTTTCTCCTTCTTTCTATCATATGGGCCTTTCAAATGTACCAGTATACCCGGCAGCAAGGTTGTCTTTCTGTGCCTTGGACCTGAGAAGCACAGCGCTAGTTCTCCTTGTCAGAGTATTTCTGTCTCCACCCCAGAAAGTGCTGTTATTTTCCTTGTCTCCTGTTCCATGGAATATTTCAGTTCAATCATTGAGGGCTATGATACACGCTGGAACATAATCTCCACAAATATGAGGACGGCTGTGAGGATATGATTATTATTGTGGAAAATATGAAGGGCTTTGTGATAACTAAGTAGGTTATGCAATGTTGTTGGGGCTTTGCTCAGTATGCTGCTGCTCTTCTTTTCCTTTTCCATTTAAACATATTTATTAGTAAAACCAAAGTGTTTTAACATACAGTTGAAGTCGGAAGTTTTTTAAATATTTTTTTATAATTATTTATTACAAGAAACACAAGGAAGGGGTAACATTAAAGTATTAGAACATGAAGGATAACAATACAGCATCAAGATACTTTCCGCAACAGAGCCATCCTTATGTGTTAGGGTGCGTGTGCATGATAGTGATATAAAATATGTCATAGTTTCCTTTTTCATGATCACAATCTAGTGAAGCCTGAACCCTCCAAGATCTCCCCACAGTTCCCCAATAGCTGTCCCTCAACCCTCCAAGATCCCCCACAGTTCCCCAATAGCTGTCCCCCAACCCACCAAGATCCCCCCACAGTTCCCCAATAGCTGTCCCTCAACCCTCCAAGATCCCCCCTACAGTTCCCCAATAGTTGTCCCTCAACCCTCCATGACCCCCCCACAGTTCCCCAATAGCTGTCCCTCAATCCTCCAAGATCCCCCCACAGTTCCCCAATAGCTCTCCCTCAACCCTCCAAGATCCCCCCACCGTTCCCCAATAGCTGTCCCTCAACCCTCCAAGATCCCCCCACAGTTCCCCAATAGCTGTCCCTCAACCCTCCAAGATCCCCCCACAGTTCCCCAATAGTTGTCCCTCAACCCTCCAAGATCCCCCCACAGTTCCCCAATAGCTGTCCCTCAACCCTCCAAGACCCCCCCACAGTTCCCCAATAGCTGTCCCTCAACCCTCCAAGATCCCCCCTACAGTTCCCCAATAGGTGTCCCTCAACCCTCCAAGATCCCCCCCACAGTTCCCCAATAGCTGTCCCTCAACCCTCCAAGATCCCCCCCCCACAGTTCCCCAATAGCTGTCCCTCAACCCTCCAAGATCCCCCCACAGTTCCCCAATAGCTGACCCTCAATCCTCCAAGATCCCCCCACAGTTCCCCAATAGCTGTCCCTCAACCCTCCAAGATCCCCCCACAGTTCCCCAATAGCTGTCCCTCAACCCTCCAAGATCCCCCCACAGTTCCCCAATAGCTGCTCCCTCAACCCTCCAAGATCCCCCCACAGTTCCCCAATAGCTGACCCTCAACCCTCCAAGATCCCCCCACAGTTCCCCAATAGCTGCTCCCTCAACCCTCCAAGATCCCCCCCACAGTTCCCCAATAGCTCCCCTCAATCCTCCAAGATCCCCCCACAGTTCCCCAATAGCTTACCCTCAACCCTCCAAGATCCCCCCCACAGTTCCCCAATAGCTGTCCCTCAAACCTCCAAGATCCCCCCACAGTTCCCCAATAGCTGTCCCTCAACCCTCCAAGATCCCCCTACAGTTCCCCAATAGCTGCCCCTCAACCCTCCAAGATCCCCCCACAGTTCCCCAATAGCTGTTCCTCAACCCTCCAAGATCCCCCCACAGTTCCCCAATAGCTGTCCCTCAACCCTCCAAGATCCCCCCACAGTTCCCCAATAGCTGACCCTCAACCCTCCAAGATCCCCCCCCACAGTTCCCCAATAGCTGCTCCCTCAACCCTCCAAGATCCCCCCACAGTTCCCCAATAGCTGTCCCTCAACCCTCCAAGATCCCCCCACAGTTCTCCAATAGCTGTCCCTCAACCCTCCAAGATTCCCCCACAGTTCCCCAATAGCTGACCCTCAACTCTCCAAGATCCCCCCACAGTTCCCCAATAGTTGTCCCTCAACCCTCCAAGATCCCCCCACAGTTCCCCAATAGCTGTCCCTCAAACCTCCAAGATCCCCCCCACAGTTCCCCAATAGCTGTCCCTCAACCCTCCAAGATCCCCCCACAGTTCCCCAATAGCTGTCCCTCATTCCTCCAAGATCCCCCCCACAGTTCCCCAATAGCTGTCCCTCAACCCTCCAAGATCCCCCCCACAGTTCCCCAATAGCTGTCCCTCAAACCTCCAAGATCCCCCCACAGTTCCCCAATAGCTGACCCTCAATCCACCAAGATCCCCCCACAGTTCCCCAATAGCTGTCCCTCAACCCTCCAAGATCCCCCCACAGTTCCCCAATAGCTGTCCCTCAACCCTCCAAGATCCCCCCACAGTTCCCCAATAGCTGTCCCTCAACCCTCCAAGATCCCCCCACAGTTCCCCAATAGTTGTCCCTCAACCCTCCAAGATCCCCCACAGTTCCCCAATAGCTGTTCCCTCAACCCTCCAAGATCCCCCCCACAGTTCCCCAATAGCTGTCCCTCAACCCTCCAAGATCCCCCCACAGTTCCCCAATAGCCTCCCCTCAACCCTCCAAGATCCCCCCCACAGTTCCCCAATAGCTGTCCCTCAACCCTCCAAGACCCCCCCACAGTTCCCCAATAGCTGTCCCTCAAACCTCCAAGATCCCCCCACAGTTCTCCAATAGCTGCTCCCTCAAACCTCCAAGATCCCCCCACAGTTCCCCAATAGCTGACCCTCAACCCTCCAAGATCCCCCCTACAGTTCCCCAATAGCTGTCCCTCAACCCTCCAAGATCCCCCCACAGTTCCCCAATAGCTGTCCCTCAACCATTCGAGACCCCTCCCACAGTCCCCCCCAAAGAAAAATAAATATATAATACAATTAATTCCATTCCCCACCCCCAAGAACCCCCCAATGCACCAACAACCAAGAGAATGAACTAAAGAGAAAAAAGGAAAAGACAGAAGAAAACAGCAAACAACAATGCAAAGTTAAACAAAGGACATCAAGGACAACTGAAATCATAACAGCAATGCCTACTTTATATGTTTGTGTGCATGTCTGGCACTATTACATGTATGTGTGTGTTCTTGTATGTGTTTATTTGAATGAGAGTGTGTGTACAAACACCTGCATCACATCAGCCTCAGGCAAACCGGCATTAGTTGTAAAAACACTGCCACTTAGTGTCATTCAAATGTAGTTTTATTTTGTTTTATTTAGACTTTTTTTTCTCCTTTATCTTTTGAGCATCATTCTCTCTCTCACACAGCAACTCCACTCCCACTTGTCTCCAATTCCACATACCAACCCTCAGCTTCCCTCAGCCCATCCCATCTATCTCTGCTGGCCACCCACTTCGTGTTTCTACGCAACACATATCTTTCAACTATGCTATGATGTTTAACGTACAATTTCAATCTATCTAATCGAATAGAATCTACAGATTGAGTGTTGAAGATAAATACTTTTACTAAGAGTATTAGTATATTAGTAATTGACTGACCCGGTCTCTCCAGATCTCCTAACAGTACTATTTCTAGGGTCAATTTTAGATCAATGCTATGCATTTTCAGCCATTCCTGAACCTGAGACCAGAAACAGGCTACCTGAGGGCATGCTGCTGCTCTTACCAAAATAACACACTCCATGGAAATATCAACACGTAACTGTCTTTTTTTCCCAATTACACAAGTTCAAAGGTAAAAAAGATTGTATCAGACAGAAGATGGATGCGGTTTGCCTGGCTACCCAGACTCCTTAGCCTGGCTACCCAGACTCCTTAGTCCGGCCAAACGCCACGCCCACGGACGTTAGAACCAGAGCAGCAGAAGAACTCAGTTTGATTCGTCAGGCTAGGATATGATACAAACAATCTAAAACACATTAACAACAGATAAATCACACAGTATTCTGGAGATCTCAGTTCACGCTAGTCCATGTAACCACTCCTAAAGAGCCAGTCTGAATACCTCTCATCTCTGACAGAATCCAACAGAGCCTGTCTGAGTTCCCCTCATCTCTGGCGGAATCCAACAGAGCCTGTCTGAGTTCCCCTCATCTCTGACAGAATCCAACAGAGCCTGTCTGATTTTCCCTCATCTCTGACAGAATCCAACAGAGCCTGTCTGAGTTCCCCTCATCTCTGACAGAATCCAACAGAGCCTGTCTGATTTTCCCTCATCTCTGACAGAATCCAACAGAGCCTGTCTGAGTTCCCCTCATCTCTGACAGAATCCAACAGAGCCTGTCTGAGTTCCCCTCATCTCTGACAGAATCCAACAGAGCCTGTCTGATTTTCCCTCATCTCTGACAGAATCCACCAGAGCCTGTCTGATTTTCCCTCATCTCTGACAGAATCCAACAGAGCCTGTCTGAGTTCCCCTCATCTCTGACAGAATCCAACAGAGCCTGTCTGATTTTCCCTCATCTCTGACAGAATCCAACAGAGCCTGTCTGAGTTCCCCTCATCTCTGACAGAATCCAACAGAGCCTGTCTGATTTTCCCTCATCTCTGACAGAATCCAACAGAGCCTGTCTGAGTTCCCCTCATCTCTGACAGAATCCAACAGAGCCTGTCTGAGTTCCCCTCATCTCTGACGGAATCCAACAGAGCCTGTCTGAGTTCCCCTCATCTCTGACAGAATCCAACAAAACTCTCACTTTTGTTGTTTTAAATGGTTTGTCCATCAGTCGTCAGTGTACAGTAATTCCCTTTCCTGTTCGGTTTTCAGACAATGTGAACAGGAAGGTGTTCAAGAAGAGCGTGAAACCAGGATGGCACTACTTCGGCAGGAAAATGGTCAGTGGTTCGTTCCCAGTATGTCATGTACAAGCCCTCCCATACACTGAAACAGATTAAACCTAGTCCTGGACTGAAAAGTGAGGTTCTCCATTGAGCATGTTAATTAGTCCAGTACTAGGCTTAATATGTTCTAACTAATGGAATAGATTTATCTCTCTGTTACTCGTGAGACTGTGTTGCATTACTAATACATTTTACACACCTTTTTTTTATTGATTGAATTGATGAAATTGATATGTGAATTTATCTATTTGTTTTTTCATGTGTTGTAGGACGTTGCTGATTTTGAATGGGTGATGTGGTTCACAACATTCCGTAATCACATCCTATTCGCCCTCGCCGGTCATGTGATCTTTGCCAAAGTCTGCTCCCTGATATCTCCCAGGGTGTGTATTCACAGTTACAATGACTTCCCACACTCAAAATGTAGGTCTCAAAAGGCACCCTTATAGGGCTCTGGTCAATATAGTAGTGCACTTTAGAGAGAATAGGATACCAGTGAGGGGATAAAGCCAAAATGTAGCTTTTTAGGTATGTGTAACAATTTACATTAAGGGAAAGGGGGATACCTAGTCAGATGTACAACTGAATGCATCCAACTGAAATGTGTCTTCCGTACTTAACCCAACCCCGCTGCCTTAATCGACATCCATGTCAGTTGTTGGGGGTTAACTGCCTTGCTCAGAGGCAGAACGACAGATTTTTACCTAGCGCTCCTGACGCCTCTAGTTGCTCGTATACCTGTGTAGTGCCACTGTAATTACGCCAGAAACAGCATTGTATTAACATGTTGTTATAGTAACTGAATGTTAATTTGCATAGCACTGTAATTTGGAGTGTTGTTGTTATTATTGTATAATCCTGCCTAGTAAAAAGCATGAGTTGGCTGACTAATGGAATAGCACATTTATGTATAATCAAAGATTATGCTCCCAATAATTTAATGGGTAAACACCTGACAAATGTGCTCATGTATGTTTTAAACATGCTTTTTGTTTTGTTTTGCGCTTGCGATGAAGATTGGTATGGATGATTGGTATTGCAAGGTAACATTATTAAACACAATAGATAACTCTTCACTTTAGTGTAATCAACCGTCTATGACGTAGTCATCGCTGCTGTTTGGTTACTAATGTATCTGTTTGATACGTATGTCATATAGACTTGAGTATATTACATCATAGTATAATGTCCTAGTGTTATCACTACAACCACTGACATTTCTGATAACATTGATTTAACCTTGTAATTAAGTTCTAATAACATTGCTATATAGTTGTAATAATAACATATCATACAATTTTTACAACATTGTCACAACATTGTTACAACATTGTAATAATATTATCATAATTACTTTGTCATAACATTATCATAACAACATTGTAACAACATTATCATAACAACTTTGTAATAACATTATAATAACAACATTGTAAAAACAATGTAATAACATTATAATAACAACATTGTAATAACCTTGTGGTAACCTTATAACAACCTTGCAATAACATTGTAAAAAAAAAAATATATATATTCAAATAACCTTGTTACAACCTTGTAATAATGTTGGCTCTTCCTGCTCCACAGCACAGGTCGTTGATCTATGGGTTGTACGGTGGCTTGGCGGTGTTGGTCAGTATGGGCGGGGGCTTCCTGGCTCTGGTCCTTTCACACTGCTTCATCCTCTACAGCGTGGCTCTGGTCAAGAGGAAGTGGATCGTCTTTGTCGCCGGTCTCGCCAGCCTGGCCACCTTCAAGATGGAACCTTTTAATACCTGGCAGGTGGGTTGGCTAAACTTAGATCTCTCTGATTGATTGGACCACTTGAAATATCTATCCTATCCCTGTCCTTGTCTCAACAACGTCAAGCAAGTGTCAGGTTAGTGTTCGCAATCAACTATTGGTACAATGGATTCACAACACCATGTCCTGTGTATTCAGAACTAAACTTTAACGGTCCAGCACTATCCTGGTACATAGCTGGTGCAGATTCACTTTCTTCCCGGAGCTGAGGGAAAAAACGTTGGTCCTGGAAGTACCATCTTTGTGACTGCGATTAGACACACATTTCAAAGTAAATATGCACCAACTGTCATTAGTATTTTGAACTAGCTTCTAAATGTATGTAGCTTAACTTTCTGGAATGGATTTTTTAATAGTCATTGGTGTATTAGTTATTGAATAGAAGTTTGAAGTCTTGACAAAGTATGGCATCCATATTGGGAAGATGTCAGTTGTTTGACAAAACTTCCTCAGTAATGACTGACATCATGTTCACATCTCCTCCAGGAAGGTTTCGTGACGGGCTACTTCGACCTGCAAGACATCCTGTTCTATGGAGGATCCTGTTTCACCATAATGCGCTGTATGAGCTTTGCTCTGGAGAACTGTGAGAAGAAGGACGGCAACTACACCTTCATTGACCTGCTCAAATACAACTTCTACCTTCCATTCTTCTACTTTGGACCTATCCAGACTTTCGATCAGTTCCATGTTCAGGTGAGTCATTCTTCTACTTTGGACCCATCCAGACTTTCGATCAGTTCCATGTTCAGGTGAGTCATTCTTCTACTTTGGACCCATCCAGACTTTCGATCAGTTCCATGTTCAGGTGAGTCATTCTTCTTCTTTGGACCCATCCAGACGTTCCATCATTATCATGTTCAGATGTGTTATATCCTTGAGCAGATGAAGCTGGCAGCCATAATTAAATTGACATTGTAAGATTTCACTACAGTATATAGTTCATCAATTTGATGTCACTTTAGTTTGTTTTCTATATATTTGTTGTTTTATAGAACTAATGTATTGGTCAGTCATTTTTACCATACAATGATCTTTAAACTTTGAACTTTGAATCCCCCCCAGGCCAACAACCCTAACCTGACCCGTAAGCAGAGAGAGATGTGGAACATTACCACCGGAGCTTTGTTGCACCTGGGAGCCATTTTGGTGGTGGACGTGTTCTTCCACTACCTGTACATCCTGACCATCCCCAACGACATGAAGCTGGTCAAGCAGCTGTCCGACTGGTCTTTGGGTCAGTTCAGCTAACTTTAAAGTTCAACCTTGATCAGTGGGGCCAGGAGTTTTTCCTGATCGGGACACATAATCATGAAAAAGGTTGTAGCCCTTCTTATTAAGCATTGAAATGCACTAATTCCGGGATTCAATCCCATCACACTTTGTCGACAATGCACCTTTTAAAGGCAATGTTCCCGTGTTCGCAGAGACTGCATTCACGGTAAACACTGCAAATGTTTTCTTCAAGGTAAACACTGCATATGTTTTCTTAAAGGTAAACACTGCATATGTTTTCTTCAAGGTAAACACTGCATATGTTTTCTTCAAGGTAAATACTGCATACGTTTTCTCAATCGGAAATGACCTTTTAATGGTACAGTGTCAGCAAAGTGCGATCGGATTGAATCCCGGCTTAATGCTGGGCGTACACTACACGACTTCTAAATAGTAACACATTTCCCGATTTTCTTGTCCCAAATCTTTCATTCAAACCATCCTCAACCCCAGGATGTGGGTGCTCACATTACACCATGATTCCCTAGTTAATCATGCCCTGTATTTCTCAGTTGTCATAAAAAAATGCCATAACACAAACATAACGGGAACAGCGAGCAGCTTTATTAGTGTGCACAATTAAGGTGTTCAGAAACATCAAGAAAGAGATGGAGGCGCAGAATATGGACCAGCCAATGGAAAAGGCGCAGAATATGGACCAGCCAATGGAAGAGGTGCAGAATATGGACCAGCCAATGGAAGAGGTGCAGAATATGGACCAGCCAATGGAAGAGGCGCAGAATATGGACCAGCCAATGGAAGAGGGGCAGAATATGGGCCAGCCATATGGACCAGCCAATGGAAGAGGGGCAGAATATGGACCAGCCAATGGAAGAGGGGCAGAATATGGACCAGCCAATGGAAGAGGGGCAGAATATGGACCAGCCAATGGAAGAGGCACAGAATATGGACCAGCCAATGGAAGAGGCGCAGAATATGGACCAGCCAATGGAAGAGGCGCAGAATATAGACTAGCCAATGGAAGAGGCGCAGAATATGGACCAGCCAATGGTTGGTAAGACTTGGACAATATGGACTTTCTATTCTACAGAGGGAATGGGAGGTCATATAAAATGTTTAATATTGAAAAGGGAGTGTTCTCTCCACAGCTCCCCCAATCTGTCTTCCGTCACCTCGGTCCACACGGTGCATGTTGTTGTTGCTCTCCTCTTCACCATCTTTGTTTTGGTCTCACATGCTAAGTGCTCATTGGCTATTGGCAGTAGTCCGTTGCCCAATCGCGTCGTAGCACTGCTCATACTACAAGATGTAAGACAAAAAGGTCTGACATGTCAGAAAATGATAGAGTCATCCGACAGGGGTCTGGAGAATGGAACAGTCATCATCGGTGCGTCCTTGACCTGTTCAAACTACGCCAGTTCCGACGTATACTGACCCTAGCCCAAGTTCATAGGATTTCACCCCAATCATTAAAATTAATCTGGGATGGCAAAAACATGGCGAATTCGTCGCGAAATAGTGTAGTGTATGCCCTGCATAAATCCACTGGATTGAATCCTGTTTATTTCCTCACCTGACCAGGAAAAACTGACCAGGAAAACAAAAAATACAACCTCATCTTATAGGCCAATATCACTACCTAAAAGAGATATCAAGTTTAGCATGATTTCTCTGCAGAGCTGTGGTGGTTGTGGTAATACAAATATAATATTATGCTACGGTATTATCTTCTCTCTATATAGCGTATACATATTATCAATGACACGTTGACATTTGTAACAAAACTGTAAGTTAATTGCATGTCGTTTCAAATGATGCATGATTGGACAGGAACTTAACTTGTTGTTCTCATCTGTAGCTGGTCTGGCCTACTCTAACCTGGTGTATGACTGGGTGAAGGCAGCGGTGATGTTTGGGGTGATCAACACTGTGGCTAGACTGGATCATCTGGATCCTCCTCAGCCTCCTAAGTGTATCACCATGCTCTACGTGTTCGCTGAGACGTAAGTGTCCAACCACCACAGGGATTCACATGTAGTGAATCCCTGGTTAAGAGCATTGGTCCAGTAATCAAATGGTTGCTGGTTCGAATACTCGAGCCGACTAGGTGAAAAATCTGTCGACGTGCCCTTGTGTAAAGCACTTACACCTAATTGCTCCTGTAAGTCACTCAGGGATAAGAGTGTCTGCTAAATGACGTAAATGTAAGTATCAGAACCCTAACCCTTCACATATGAACACTTGTCTAGTGAATGTCAGAAGCTGTGTTCTGTGCCATTTCATTATACATCTACAGCTGGACGTGGACATCATAATGAGTATTGAGTTTTAGGTCAATGAATATAGACTACATGCTCTCTAACTGATATCCTCTCTTCAATTTGTAGGCACTTTGACAGAGGCATCAATGACTGGCTGTGCAAGTGAGTGTCCCATAGTCGAAAGATGGCAAAACATTTTCAAAACCCTCTTAATGCCCAGAATTCATTTTAAAGCTTATTTACTCCCCAATATCAGTGGTTCCTAAACGGTTTCACTCGGGCCCCCCACTTCCATCATTGGAGAACATCCTTTGATGACCAAAGACAAAACAATGAACCCTTCAGTACTAACAAACGTTGTCTCCATCTCGATCTCCACTAACAGGTATGTTTACGACTACATTGGAGGAAGCCACACAAATATCTTCAAGGAGCTGGTGGCGACCATCTGTACGTTCGTTGTGACCACTTTGTGGTTGGGTCCATGTGAGCTGGTCTACATCTGGTCGTTCTTCAACTGCTTCGGTCTCAACCTGGAGCTCTGGGTGGACAAGATCTTCTCCATACCTCCCTTCTCCAACATCGAGGTAAGTTAACACCAGCAGCAAACCTCCCTGTCTCTCACTGTTGGCTTGCCTCTGAAGCTAAGCAGGGTCGGTCCTGTTTGATCCTTGGATGGGAGACCAGATGCTGCTGGAAGTGGTGTTGGAGGGCCAGCAGGAGGCACTATTTAATCTGGTCAACAACAAAACATATCCAAATGCCCCAGGGCAGTGATTGGGGACATTGCCCTGTGTAGGGTGCTGTCTTTTGGATGGGATGTCCTGACTCTCTGTGGTCACTAAAGATCCCATGGCACTTATCATAAGAGTAGGGGTGTTAACCCTGGTGTCCTGGCTAAATTCCCAATCTAGCCCTCATACCATCATGGCCACCTAATCATCCCCAGTTTCCAATTGTCTAATCATCCCCAGGTCATTGCTGTAAATGATAATGTGTTCTCAGTCAACTTACCTGGTAAAGTAAGGGTTAAAAAAATACAAGGCAAATTGTTATTGAAAATGAATGGATGCTATGTGGGAAAGAGCTGCTCTATGGTAGACAAACCCTCATCCTGGGGGTGTACTGTACCCTCTGGGGGAGGGGCTACTGTACCCTCTGGGGGGGCTACTGTACTGATATGAATCAGCTGCTCATTGGAATCATGATTAGCTGAATCAGGTGTGATGCCAATGTTGCCACATGGCTCCCAATATTTCAATATTGCTTTGCAATCCAATCCTGTCAGATTCAGATCTGCAGGATTGGCTGTAGAAAGTAGGGACTGGAGACTGATTGGACCTTTAGCAAAAGCCATGGATTTGTCCCTCTGTCCCCTCCGTCCACAGTATGCCATAGGTGAGGCCATGTCTCGTAGAATCAGAGCCGTCTTCGGCGCCCTCAACTTCTGGACTATCGTCCTCTACAACATCCTGGCTCTCAACAGTCTGGAGTTCGCCAAGCTGGTGGGAAAAAGACTGATCGTCCAAGGTAAGAAGGATCTTTATTGGAGCGGACAACACAAAGAACAATGCTCAAAAGTCATGTAGAAATGTAGACATTACAGACCAAAAGTAAATATTGTATGTAGTTACATAGAAAGAAACGCCACAGAGAATAACGGCTTGTTGGTCTGAGGTGTTTGACAAAAGATGTACTCCTTCCTTTGAAACTGTTCTTGACCAGTCTGAAAAATATGTCCTCCTTCAGTGGAAACTGTTCTTGACCAATCTGATAAAGATGTACTCCTTCCTTGGAAACTGTTCTTGACCAGTCTGATAAATATGTACTACTTCCTTGGAAACTGTTCTTGACCAGTCTAAAAAATATGTCCTCCTTCAGTGGAAACTGTTCTTTACCAATCTGATAAAGATGTACTACTTCCTTGGAAACTGTTCTTGACCAGTCTGATAAAGATGTACTCCTTCCTTGGAAACTGTTCTGTTGACCTGTCTAATTACATTGAAAACTGCAGTCGATCAAAAGTATATTTTCTTCATCTTATATTTCACATCTTTCTCTAGTCTATTTCTCACTTCTTGTTTTTGTCTTCCAGGTTTCCCTCTGTCCACCCTGTCTGTACTGTTTGTGACCTACTGTGGTGTTCAGCTGGTGAAGGAGAGGGAGAGAAAACAAGCCTTTTTGGATGACCCCGAGCCAGCGGCCGTGCCCCCTACACCCCAAGGCATGCCTGAGGAGGTCGGAAAAAAGAAAGCTGAGTAAACGCACAAACAAGGAGAAAACTTAATTTGTTTTTTTGAGGACCTGGTTTTCACATCAACAGTCAACAACCCCACCCCCTCGCAACCCCTGCCAATTTCATATTTTTACACCATTGAGCTTCCATACTGTACTGAATCGTACCAGACTGTCACATGTCACAGGTAATCATCGTCGTGGCAACTCTTCTACTACTACTACTACCAAGTTGTCACCATGACAACTACTACCCTACCACTCTGTTGGTTTTGAAAAAACAAAGCATTATTTTATTATTTTTAACTGTGAAAAGTCCTGAAGTGCACTTGCTGTAGATATTCACCATCTGACATGTACCCTCGTCCTTTTTGGTACATACACCGAAGGTACATTTTGTATATTCATATTAAAACAAAAGATGGATATCAGGAAATTGAAGATAGACATGGCAAATATTTTATGCCGACGCAGCTAATATATTGACATCATAAGTTCTTATTCAGAGCGACTTACAGTAGTGATTGTATCCGTTTTTTGTACCGGCCCCCCCGTGGGAATCAAATCCACATCCTTGGCATTGCACGTTGTTGTCAAACACCTCTGAGCTAAATGTCTCTACATTTTGTTCAAGTGTCTTTTATGTGTGTTTTTAATGTACCAAAACTATTGCAGTAATACAAAACTGAAACCTCATAACTCTGTCTTGTTTGTGTTAATATTACATAGCTTTTTTTCCAGAACGTTTATTTCTACTTGAGACCTAAATTACATCAACATTTTTCATCTTACATCTTGAGTATTTATTTTTATTATTTTATTTTTATTTAAAACTTGAAGTAGCCTAACAATAATGTTAGTGGGGTGGGAGTCCCTGCTGAGTAACTACATAGGTACACATGTTACAGAAGAGGCCTATTTTATCTCTTCAGGATATTTTTAGGCTATTGTATTGGTTGAGCCACCGTCTAACAAGAATCAAAGGGTTATAGTATTATTGAACAGAAAATGTGGTTCAAAATGGATTAATAATTTATAGAATGGATTACAGTCTTATAAATAAATCTTTGTGTATATTGTTTTTCATATGGAATGAACCTCAACCCAAATTTATAGCACTAAAGTCCATCCCTCCATTCTACTATAGACAGTATCCATGACTGCTCAACTCCATACAGCAGGGATCACCAACTACAGTCAGCCACGGGACGATTTTTTTCTTGAGCGGATGGGCGAGTTCAAACAGATATAACATTTGACTAAAACATAATAATTTCAAACCTTGCTTACATTTGCATACAATTACATTTCTCTCTGTTATACGTGGAAATACTTGGGAACAGATTTCCAAAATTAAAATCAGCTGATTTATTATGTACAAAAGAAAAATTATTTATTCTTTGCTCAGAAAACTTGGGGGGCCAAATAAAAACACCAATATGGTCGCCAGTTGGGGAACCCTGGCATACAGTATCCATGACTGCTCAACTCCATACAGTATCCATGACTGCTCAACTCTATACAGTATCATGACTGCTCAACTCCATACAGTATCCATGACTGCTCAACTCCATACAGTATCCATGACTGCTCAACTCCATACAGTATCCATGACTGCTCAACTCCATACAGTATCCATGACTGCTCAACTCTATACAGTATCCATGACTGCTCAACTCTATACAGTATCCATGACTTCTCAACTCCATACAGTATCCATGACTGCTCAACTCCATACAGTATCCATGACTGCTCAACTCTATACAGTATCCATGACTTCTCAACTCCATACAGTATCCATGACTGCTCAACTCCATACAGTATCCATGACTGCTCAACTCCATACAGTATCCATAACTTCTGAACTCCATACAGTATCCATGACTTCTCAACTCCATACAGTATCCATGACTGCTCAACTCCATACAGTATCCATGACTGCTCAACTCCATACAGTATGCATGACTGCTCAACTCCATACAGTATCCATGACTTCTCAACTCCATACAGTATTCATGACTGCTCAACTCCATACAGTATCCATGACTTCTGAACTCCATACAGTATCCATGACTTCTCAACTCCATACAGTATTCATGACTGCTCAACTCCATACAGTATCCATGACTTCTCAACTCCATACAGTATCCATGACGTCTCAACTCCATATAGTATCCATGACGTCTCAACTCCATACAGTATCCATGCCTGCTCAACTCCATACAGTATCCATGACTGCTCAACTCCATACAGTATGCATGACTGCTCAACTCCATACAGTATCCATGACTTCTCAACTCCATACAGTATTCATGACTGCTCAACTCCATACAGTATCCATGACTGCTCAACTCCATACAGTATCCATGACTGCTCAACTCCATATAGTATCCATGACTTCTCAACTCCATACCATATCCATGACTGCTCAACTCCATACAGTATTCATGACTGCTCAACTCCATACAGTATTCATGACTGCTCAACTCCATACAGTATCCATGACTGCTCAACTCCATACAGTATCATGACTGCTCAACTCCATGCAGTATCCATGACTGCTCAACTCCATACAGTATGCATGACTTCTAAACTCCACTCTGCCATTATTTTACAGTAGAGATTAAGTGTGACATTTCTGTATCTCCCTCCTCCCCTCTCAGATGACACAGCCTGCTGCTGGATAAAGACCTGGGTTTAAATAGTATTAGAAATTGTTTAAATACTTTGTATTGCATTTCCTTAAGCTTGTCTGGGTTACCAGATGGGTGGGTTTTACACGATTGGAATTTTCAATTGGTTGCATTGCAACAGACAAGCTCAATGAAATACAGTTGAAGTATTTGAAATATTTGAAATACTATTTGAATCCAGGTCTGGCTGGCAACATGCCACTCTGAGAGGGTCTGGGCTGAGGACCTATTTTGACATCAGTCAGCACACTATGAAAGGCTCCAGCACCAAGGGATATGGGTTAGTCTGGGACTCTCTGTCCTGTCACTGAAACCTGTTCAGTAAAATGTTATCCGTCTAAGAGAGATTCAGTTGCTCACCAGTGGCGTAGCGGTCTAAGGCACTGCAAACTCAGTGCTAGAAGCGTCACTACAGACCCCGGTTTAGATCCCGGGCTGTATCACAACCGGGCTGTGATTGGGAGTCCCATAAGGCGGCACACAATTGGCACAGTGTCGTTAGGGGGGGTTTGGCCTGGGTAGGCCGTCATTGTAAAATAAGAATTTGTTCTTAACTGACTTGCCTGGTTAAATAAAAAAATAAGAGACAAACCTGAGTAGAAATACATATGTCAGACCTGAGTAGAAATACACATGTCAAACCAGAGTAGAATTACACATGTCAAACCTGAGTAGAAATACACATGTCAAACCAGAGTAGAATTACCCATGTCAAACCTGAGTAGAAATACACATGCCAAACCAGAGTAGAATTACACATGTCAAACCTGAGTAGAAATACACATGTCAAACCAGAGTAGAATTACACATGTCAAACCTGAGTAGAAATACACATGTCAAACCTGAGTAGAAATACACGTCAAACCTGAGTAGAATTACACATGACAAACCTGAGTAGAATTACACATGTCAAACCTGAGTAGAAATACACATGTCAAACCTGAGTAGAATTACACGTCAAACCTGAGTAGAAATACACATGTCAAACCTGAGTAGAAATACATATGTCAAACCTGAGTAGAAATACACATGTCAAACCTGAGTAGAAATACACATGTCAAACCTGAGTAGAAATACCCGTCAAACCTGAGTAGAAATACACATGTCAAACCTGAGTAGAAATACACATGTCAAACCTGAGTAGAATTACACATGTCAAACCTGAGTAGAAATACACATGTCAAACCTGAGTAGAAATACACATGTCAAACCTGAGTAGAATTACACATGTCAAACCTGAGTAGAAATACATATGTCAAATACTTTCAAGTACTAGAGGTGCACTTGATTTATCTGCCACTGTCGATCCAAGGGTATACACAGTCGCAAAAAGTGCAATTAATGAAAGCGCCTAAAGTATTGGTACCTGACATAGGTCTGTTTAGGAGACAATAGATAACGTCCCGGTTTAGTGCTGTTGTCGTCATCTCATGTTACGTTGGTCGTGACGTGACTTTCATTCATCTGACGACTGTTATGTATCGAATCAACTAACTATGTTTAATTGTTAATCGTGTAACAATTAACTCGTTAGGATTTTGGCACCACAGAAGAAGTTGTTTAACGAGTTACCATCTCCCAAATTAAACTCTAGATCAGGCCTGGGCAATTATTTTCCATGGAGGGCCACATTAGAATATATTTTTGCCATTGCGGTCTAGAATTATATTACAGGATTATACATCATGTGTATGACTGTGTTGACAGATATCTACTGTAAATCACGTCCAGATATGCTACTTATTTTACTTTTTTAACATGCACAGAAATAAACCACATCCATGTTCTCCTTTTGGTAGGTATTTTCATTATTAAACATGCAATGAACTACACATAGGGAAAAGTACACTGTGCATTCAGCACCACGGACAGAACTCTTATTAACAGATATAAACAAAAACACAAGAAAGAGAGAGAGCTCAACATTACATTTAAACTACTCAATCAGTGTGAGGAGTGAAGTCTCTGATGGGCATTGACTAGAGCAGTGAAGTCAGGTATAGTTTCTGACGTCGCTATGCGCAGGATTGCTGAGAGGTGAGAATCAGTAAGAGATGATCTGTGCCTTGACTTGTCATATGTCATCACTGAAAATGTCTGTTCACATACATAGGTTGACCCAAACAGTACAAACATCTTCTGAGCATGACTCCTAATCTTTGGAAAGTTTTTTCAGCGAGAGATGCATAGAACCTTGTCAGTGACATTGTTTTGAATAGTTCTCCAATCACTGCATCAGACTGAAGATCGATAAGCTCAAGTTGCAGGTCAGTGGGAGCGTTATCCACATTGAAGGTGAAAGGAGAGGAAACCAACAGCATGTCATTTTCCAACACTTTGAAATCCTCAAAACGACAACAAAACTCACCATTAAAAGCATGCAGCAGTGATGGATACTTCTTCCGCTGGTCATCTGATAGGGAACAGACTAGTAGTGTCGGAAGGTGGGTGAGATTGTTGGCTTCTACTTGGCGGGTCAGGAGGAGTAATTTTCCTTTGAAGGCTTTGACAAGGCTGTAAATCTGATGTGCAAAAAGGCCCTTCCCTTGTAGTTTGGAATTCAGTTCATTCATGAGGGCCATGATGTCCACGGTGAAGACAAAATCAGCCAACCATTCTTTATCTTGCAGTTGAGGGAAATCCGCATATTTTCCTTTTATTTGCAAAAACTCAGCGATCTCCGACTCCAGGTCCCACACCCTTTTAAACACCTTCCCCAAACTCAGCCATCTCACGTTTGTGTGGTAGGGGAGATCTGCATGACCCGACTCTGTCTCTTCCAACAGTGAGACAAACTGCCCGTGGTTTAAAGATTCTGCTCTTATGAAGTTTACCACTTTAGTGACTGTATCCACAACATGGCTCATTTCCAGAACACATTTCCAGAGCACCTCTTGATGAATAATGCAATGCAGGAAAATAATTTTGGGGTTCTGGGGTTATGCCTCGTAAGAATGTCAACAACTGTGCCGTGTCATGTGCATCACTGCTCTCATCCAGGGCCATGGAGAAATGGGTGAAATCCTTTACCTTGTCTTTCAACTGTTGTTCCATATTCTCTGCAATGTCCTCAACACGCCGTCACTGTTCGTCTTGACAGGGAAACATTTTCAAACAGCTCTTTCTTGTCGGGGCAAAGTATTGCTGCAGAATCAATGAAACATACTTTAATGAATTCTCTCTCAGCAAATGGCTTGCTATGTTTAGCAATTTTGTGGGACAGTACATAGCTAGCTCTCGCATTTCGCTGAATGAAGTTTTGTGAAAAGTCCTTGCTGCTTTTTTAACTGAGAAAGCAACTCTTTCGACGCACTTGCCCTCTGCTCAGAAGACGTATTCCTATATTTCTCTGCATGCTTCGTCTGGAAGTGTCGGGACAAGTTGTACTATTTCAAGACAGCGATGCTCTCTTTGCACACTAAGCACACAGCTTTCCATGATACCTCAATAAAGAAATATTTCGATGTCCACTCTTGCTGGAACACCCTACATTCATTGTCTACTTTCCTTTTCTTTTAAATCTCATTTTTGCACAATTTCTAGCTAGCTACTATTTGTAACTGTGACGTGTGTGTCAGCCTGTCAGTCACTCTCTGTCCTTGTGCAGTTGTTATTTATATGTGCCTTCCAAATAAATGTCCCACAAGAGGTGGGAGTTAAATCATTGCACAAAGGTGAGTATTCATTGGGCTTTTAATTTGAAAAACAAATACATTTTTCAAAACTTTACTATCACAAATTCTTTATGTGATCTGAACATGGTTCTGCGGGCCGTATTGAATCAGGTTGCGGGCCGCATACGGTCCCCAGGCCGGCCTTTGCCCTGCTCTAGAAGATATATCGGTCATTTATGAATCATTACCTCATATCAGTCTCATTAGTTAACCTGTTGGGGATAGGGGGCAGTATTTGCACGGCCGGATAAAAAATGTACCCGATTTAATCTGGTTACTACTCCTGCCCAGTAACTAGAATATGCATATAATTATTGGCTTTGGATAGAAAACACCCTAAAGTTTCTAAAACTGTTTGAATGGTGTCTGTGAGTATAACAGAACTCATATGGCAGGCAAAAACCTGAGAAGATTCCTTACAGGAAGTGGCCTGTCTGACCATTCCTTGAGCTTCTTGACTCTGTTTATTGAAGACTGAGGATCTTTGCTGTAACGTGACGCTTCCTACGGCTCCCATAGGCTCTCAGAAGGCGGGAAAAAGCTGAATGATGTAATTCCAGC
Organism: Salmo salar; assembly: GCF_965601325.2. Lineage (NCBI taxonomy): Eukaryota > Metazoa > Chordata > Actinopteri > Salmoniformes > Salmonidae > Salmo > Salmo salar. Next base: position 48,916,612 of record NC_138304.1, read on the forward strand.
CCCAGGCTGAAACACATTAGCGCTTTTGGCAAGTGCTCTATCAGAGGACAATGGGCTTAGGCGCATGCACGAGTCGACCCCATGTTTTTATTTTCTATCGTCTCTGAACCTAAACACAGATTCCCGGTCGGAATATAATCGCTTTTTTTACGAGAAAAATGGCATAAAAAAATTGATTTTAAACAGCGGTTGACATGCTTCGAAGTACGGTAATGGAATATTTAGAATTTTTTTGTCACGAAATGCGTCGTGCGCGTAACCCTTATTTACCCTTTCGGATAGTGTCTTGAACGCATGAACAAAATGCCGCTATTTGGATATAACTATGGATTATTTGGGACCAAACCAACATTTGTTATTGAAGTAGAAGTCCTGGGAGTGCATTCTGACGAAGAACAGCAAAGATAATAACATTTTTCTTATAGTAAATCTGACTTTGGTGAGGGCTAAACTTGCTGGGTGTCTAAATAGCTAGCCCTGTGATGCCGGGCTATCTACTCAGAATATTGCAAAATGTGCTTTCACCGAAAAGCTATTTTAAAATCGGACATATCGAGTGCATAGAGGAGTTCTGTATCTATAATTCTTAAAATAATTGTTATGCTTTTTGTGAACGTTTATCGTGAGTAATTTAGTAAATGTTTAGTAAATTCACCGGAAGTTTGCTAGTATGCTAGTTCTGAACGTCACATGCTAATGTAAAAAGCTGGTTTTTGATATAAATATGAACTTGATTGAACAAAACATGCATGTATTGTATAACATAATGTCCTAGGTGTGTCATCTGATGAAGATCATCAAAGGTTAGTGCTGCATTTAGCTGTGGTTTGGGTTTATGTGACATTATATGCTAGCTTGAAAAATGGGTGTCTGATTATTTCTGTCTGGGTACTCTTCTGACATAACCTAATGTTTTGCTTTCGTTGTAAAGCCTTTTTGAAATCGGACAGTGTGGTTAGATTAACGAGAGTCTTGTCTTTAAAATGGTGTAAATAGTCATATGTTTGAGAAATTGAAGTAATAGCATTTCTAAGGTATTTGAATAACGCGCCACAGGATTCCACTGGCTGTTACGTAGGTGGGATGATTTCGTCCCGCCGACCCTAGAGAGGTTAATGTATTAATCATTACCTCATATCAGTCTCATTAATTAATGTATTAATCATTACCTCACCAGTCTCATAATTCATTTATTAATCATTACCTCATATCAGTCTCATAATTCTGAATGTCGCATACTCCTTGTATCTGCACAAACCCCAGCTTTACTGATCATTCCGTATCACACAAATTTATTTAATTGTTTATTTACTAACTATCTAAATGATAACACAAGATACACACACGGCATAGGTTATTGATTAGAAGCTTAATACGATGGAAACAGGTCCCTAGCGGACTATCGACAACATGACTGCTTGTTTATCAAAAGAGGGAGGAACAGAGAGGAACAAAGGGAGAAAGAAACACAAACTTATACACTTGGAACTATGCTCACAGTAATCATAATACTTTTCCCCGAACAGCCACCGTTTGGGGTAAAGAAATAATGAATGTATTTACGTGTTTGAATGTCTTCCTTCGTCGTGTATCTCTATTGGACCCAGGCCTTTGTGAAAAGGGTTACGTTGGTCCTTCTCCCGAATTAAATGTAAGGCTCTGATTGTCCACAAGAGGTCACAATGTCCTTATTCTTAGTCGTTTGTGGCTTCAATGCATTGTCCTGTAGTCTTAAGCAGAACTAACAGGATGTTGTTCACTTTAACCCGTTCTGGAAGAGTGGTCCTCTGAAGACAGCTAATCAGCCGTGTTGATAATGCCCAGTGGGGTGACGAGAGCAGTATAGTCGATGATGATTTGAAGAGAGTAACAGGATGGTCCTACTTAATTTCACTTTCTTAGATACAGTACTTAGAACAGCTACTCAGCCGTAACATTGATTGTTAGAGAGACTACTTTGTCGTCTTCACCTCGTGTTGATTTTCAGGGTCGTAAACCAATGGAGACCTAAGCTGCAGCTTAACTCCTTCTGGTCTGGTATGTTAACTTATCTAGGGCCAGTGGGACGATTTCGTCCCAACTACGAAACAGCCAGTGGAATCCCGTGGCGCGTTATTCAAATACCTATTACTTCAATTTCTCAAACATATGACTATTTTACACCATTTTAAAGACAAGACTCTCGTTAATCTAACCACACTGTCCGATTTCAAAAAGGCTTTACAACGAAAGCAAAACATTAGATTGTCAGCAGAGTACCCAGCCAGAAATAATCAGACACCCATTTTTCAAGCTAGCATATAATGTCACATAAACCTAAACCACAGCTAAATGCAGCACTAACCTTTGATGATCTTCATCAGATGACAATCTTAGGACATTATGTTATACAATACATGCATGTTTTGTTCAATCAAGTTCATATTTATATCAAAAACCAGCTTTTTACATTAGCATGTGATGTTCAGAACTAGCATACCCCCGCAAACTTCCGGGGAATTTACTAACAATTTACTAAATTACTCACGATAAACGTTCACAAAAAGCATAACAATTATTTTAAGAATTATAGATACAGAACTCCTCTATGCACTCGCTATGTCCGATTTTAAAATAGCTTTTCGGTGAAAGCACATTTTGCAATGTTCTGAGTAGATAGCCCGGCATCACAGGGCTAGCTATTTAGACACCCACCAAGTTTAGCCCTCACCAAAGTCAGATTTACTATAAGAAAAATGTTATTACCTTTGCTGTTCTTCGTCAGAATGCACTCCCAGGACTTCTACTTCAATAACAAATGTTGGTTTGGTTCAAAATAATCCATAGTTATGTTCAAATATCCTCTGTTTTGTTCGTGCGTTCAAGACACTATCCGAAGTGTAAAGAAGGGTGATGCGCACGACGCATTTCGTGACAAAAAAATTCTAAATATTCCATTACCGTACTTCGAAGCATGTCAACCGCTGTTTAAAATCAATTTTTATGCCATTTTTCTCGTAAAAAAGCGATAATATTCAGACCGGGAAAGCGTGTTTACGTTCAAAGAGAGAGAAAATAAAAACATGGGATCCCCTCGTGCACGAGCCTCAGTCTGATGGTCCTCTGATCGGCCACTTACCAAAGGCGATAATGTTTTTCAGTCAGGGGCTGGAATTACATCATTCAGCTTTTTCCCGGGTTCTGAGAGCCTATGGGAGCCGTAGGAAGTGTCACGTTACAGCAAAGATCCTCAGTTTTCAATAAACAGAGCCAAGAAGCTCAAGGAATGGTCAGAGAGGGCACTTCCTGTACAGAATCTTCTCAGGTTTTTGCCTGCCATATGAGTTCTGTTATACTCACAGACACCATTCAAACAGTTTTAGAAACTTTAGGGTGTTTTCTATCCAAAGCCAATAATTATATGCATATTCTAGTTTCTGGGCAGTAGTAATAACCAGATTAAATCGGGTACGTTTTTTATCCGGCCGTGTAAATACTGCCCCCTAGCCCTAACAGGTTAATTCTCAACTCATCCTTTATACACTCTGTTACTTACTGGGGCAAATTATCATCAAAACTATGGTCTTGTTAGAAAACTAAAATCACATTCCTATCTTAACAAAAATATTACCATCCTCTTTTATATTTCCTACACAACTCTTCAAGTTACAATATTTTCATTATATAACATTTTTATACAGTTTTTAATGACATCACAAAATAGACATTAATTTCCCATATTCCATCTCTCATCATTCCCTACATCCAGATTTTAGAAATATTGTCCCAGTGTTCACTTTTGGACGTTACAGATTTTGGGCGGCAAAATGTCTCTGTAACAAAGAGATTCCAATCACCACTACAGAAGACCAAAAAAAAAGAGTCCTCTGCTGCATACAATTTACAACCGGGCATGAGGTGTCATAAAACCCCCACATCAATCCATCCTCCCCTCTGCGTGTGAGAGAGGTCATGTAACCTGATCTTGTGATCCTCACAGGAGAGTCATGACGCGTTTTTAGACTGACGACTCACTATGTGTTCATTTCTTATCATTTAAATTGAATTCAGTTTAACTCAAATTGAATTCAGTTGAATTCAATTGAATTTAAATTATTTCAGTCACTGAATTCATTTTTTTCTGTTCCGGTTGGGATTTGATAAGATTTGGAAACAACATAATAAAACTGTTAGGAATACAACTTTCCGTCCTCAAATGTATTTTTCTCATGTCCTCAAAGCATTAAACCTGTGTATTTCAAAGACATGATGAACTGTCTAATGGACTCTAGGTGCTCTATGAAGGTACTCAATGTCCCCCACATGAAAACATATTTCCGTAACTTTCCCACTGTCACCACAAGGGGGCCTTCTCTCACGGTCTAAAATCCCATGCATCACTGATGAGGGGGATGTAGCCTACTGTACATTTATAAATCAAAGTTGCTCACTTCTCTTTCAGGACAAATGTCTCAGCCATTCATCACTCAACACTAGGAAATGCAAGAGTGTCTCAAAGCTCTTCTAGAATCTACTTGTCCATGTCCTATCTCATTCACACTGATCTAACAGGACGGGACAGGTCAGAGCAACATGGATCACACTGACTATCCAGTCTCAATCACATCAGTGCAGCACAAGGTGATAGCGTGTAAGAGAGCATAGTTATCTAAAGTACGGAGACTTCAATGTCAGCAAGACAAAGGAGCTGCTAGTGAACTACAGGAAAAGGAGGGCCCGAGCACGACCCCATTCACATCAACCGGGCTGTAGTGGAGCGGGTCGAGAGCTTCAAGTTACTTGGTGTCCACATCATCAACAAACTATCATGGTCCAAACACACCAAGACAGTTGTGAAGAGGGCACAACAACACCTAAACTCCCCCAGGAGGCTGAAAAGATTTGACATGGGTCCCCAGATCCTTACAAAGTTATACCGCTGCACCATCAACAGCCTCCTGATTGGTTGCATCACCACCTGGTATGTCAAGTGCTCGGCATCTGACCGCAAGGTACTACAGAGGGTAGTGCGTACAGCACAGTATATCACTGGTGCCAAGCTTCCTGCCATCCAGGACCTCTATACTAGGCAGTGTCAGAGGAAGGACCTAAAAATAGGCTAAGACTCCAGCCACCCAAGTCATAGACTGTTCTCTCTGCTACGGTACAGCAAGCGGTACCGAAGCACCAAGTCTAGGACCAAAAGGCTCCTTAACAGCTTTTACCCCCAAGACATGAGACTGCTGAACAGTTAATCAAATGACTACCCAGACTATTTGCATTGACCCTCCATTTTTTTTACACTGCTGCTACTCACTGTTTATTATCTATGCATAGTCACTTTACCCCTACCTACATGAACAAATTATCTCGAGTAACCTGTACCCTCGCACGTTGACTCGGTATTGGTGCCCCCTGTATATAGCCTCGTTATTGTGTGGAATGTTATTCACATTTTTCATAATTTCATAATTAATAAACATTATTTGTTATTGTGTTGTGTTACTTTTTTAAGTTTAGTTTATTTCATAAATAATGTTTATATTTGTATATTATTTTCTTAAAACTGCACTGTTGTTGAGGGCTTGTAAGTAAGCCTTTTTGCACATGTGACAAATACAATTAGATTTTCCATGCCTGGCTGAGTGGCGAATGAAGGGGGAGAACATGACACTCCCCTTTGGGGTGCAGGTCAGCTGTTGGTGGGGGATGGGGTAGGGGGGCTGTCCAGAGAGAAGAGAAAGAGAGAGAGAGAGAGAGAGAGAGAAAGAGACTGTAGGGAGGTCATTTTACACACTCACCAAAATGGATTCCTCAGCTTTGTGAGTCCCCAACTATAAATAGTGAAGCAGGGCCTGCACAGTAATGTTCTCCAAAACATACCTGACAAAGATCCTTTTGGGATCCAAACATTGTGGACTATGAAAGGTCTGTGTTGGAGAAAAGGAATGTGACACCCCTACTTAATGACTACTGGGTCTTTCCAGTATGTAAAGTGATGTGTGTGTTGACTACATATGCTATATTATCTATAAATACACTCTGAGTTGGAGAGACTGACAGCCACAGACAGCTGCGGGAACTTCTACTGATGTAGACTAGCTAGCTGCCCCATTACCCAACCTCATCTCTCGCTCTCTCTCTCTTTCTCTCTCTCTCTCACTCACTGGACTGTACTGTGAAAACAGGCAGTACTGTTCTGTCCTGTTGTGGGGAGCGAGCAGGGATCATACCCTCGTCGTTTTAGAAATCTTTCCCACAAAAACATCTACAAGTTGATAGGATGTAAGAGAGGACCTGAGGAGAACCTAACAGAAAAAAACAAGATGGCTGCCTTATCGATAGACCCGGTGGAACAGCCAAGGATGTACCAGCAAACCCTGCTTCAGGACGGCCTTTGTGACCTGCTGGAAAACCAGAAGTTTGTAGACTGTGTCCTGAAGATCCAGGACAGGGAGTTCCCGTGCCACCGCTTGGTCCTCGCTGCCTCCAGCCCCTTCTTCAAGGTAATTTGTTGGTGCTGTGTGACTCAGCAAAGTACAAGCATGACGTTAGCAATTCTTGGGTTGTGGGTAGTGGATTCCCGCTAGGTCAGTGTTTCTGAACTTTTTTTGTGTCAGTGACCGGCAGGCTATACTTCTTCCTCCTTGGAGGTTTACTTTACATTACAATTGGCATTGTAGAACTGACTAAGTCAGTGTCAACTTAACATCTGTGGGACTGGTCAACAACATCACACAGGCCGGTACAGGTCCACAGGCCGGTACAGGACCACAGGCCGGTACAGGACCACAGGCCGGTACAGGTCCACAGGCCGGGACAGTGTGAAAAAATACTGCTCTAGGTCATAAATGTATGCACTCACAGCCTTGGGGAAAAGCTTCCACTAAATAGCACATATGATATATTAACATCAATCATATTATCATCAATCATGATTGATTGATTGATTGGTTGATTCTTCTTCTTCTTCAAAGGCTATGTTCCTGTCCAACCTGGAGGAAGGAGGGAAGAAGGAAATCGTTTTGAAAGACGTGGAGCCTGGCGTCATGGCGATGATACTGCGTTACATCTACACCTCGGACATCAACCTGACAGAGCAGAACGTCCAGGATATCTTCATGGTGGCCAACATGTACCAGATCCCATCCATCTTCTCTGTCTGTGTCTCCTACCTACAGGTAGCATCTGTCTCTGTCTCTCTCTGTCTATCTGACTATGTCTCTCTGTCTGTCTCTTTCTCTCTGTCTCTCTCTCTCTGTCTCTCGCTTTCGGTCTCTCGCTCGCTGTCTCTCGCTCGCTGTCTCTCGCTCTCTGTCTCTCGCTCTCTGTCTCTCGCTCTCTGTCTGTCTCTTCCTCGCTCTGTCTCTCTGTCACTCGCTGTCTCTCTCTCTCGCTCTCTCTGTCTCTCTCTTGTTCTCTCTCTCTCTGTATCTCTCTCTCTCTGTCTCTGTCTCTCTCTGTCTCTCTCTCTCTGTCTCTCTCTTGTTCTCTCTCTCTCTCTCTTTCCGTCTTCTCTGTCTGCGTCTCATACCTACAGGTAGCATCTGTCTCTCTGTCATCATCATCATCGGGAGAAGCTGGTCATGGGGAATGGAATAGACCTCGTCTAAGAGAGAGCCGGCTGGGGACGAGATTGAACAAGATAAGAAACTGTAGGTGATATTAATATATTTCCCTGTAGGAGAAGCTGGTGCTGGGGAACTGCTTGGCTATCTTCAGGCTGGGGCTTCTGTTGGACTGTCCCCGCCTGGCTTTCACAGCTAGAGAGTTCATCTGTGAGCGTTACCAGCTCATCGTCAGGGACCAGGACTTTCACCAGGTAACCTAGTGTGTGTGTGTGTGTGTGTGTGTGTGTGTGGGGGGGGGGGGGGGGGGGGGTATATTTGGGGTATTGTGGCAGCCCTTTACTGCAGTCAAATGACTAGTGGCCTCATGGGTGGAATGTTATTAATATTGTTCATAATTTCATAATTAATACACTTTTTTTTTTTAAATCAGCCGAACATCTGGTGTTTCTATGTCAAAAGGTTTTGTTATATTTCAGTTTTCTGTAATGTATATGAAGTGTAGTATGGGGATGCAAACTCTAAATGTAATACATTTCAACTCTATATCTGACATGGTCCAGGTGCCTTCTTTTTTTAAAACCCATAACCATGTGTGACCCTGATTTAGCCCACTGCAGCAAAAAGTTTAAAGGATTAATGTAAATGTTTCTGTCTCTGTGACAATTGACAATAAAGTATATTCATTTATCCACCAGCTGGGCCCCAGCGAGCTGGCAGCCATCATCACCTCCGACGCACTCAACGTGGACCGAGAGGAGGTGGGTGGTTGATGGATGGATGAACGGATAGATTGATTTGGGACGTACCCATTCATCTTTTCCCATTCTGGTCCTCTTAACCTGGAAATTTAGGTGGTGTTTGAGTCTCTGATGGACTGGGTGGGCTACGACAGAACGGAGAGGGTGAAGGAGCTGCCTGATCTTCTGCACTGTGTCCGCTTCCGCTTGATCCCGGTGGATTACTTCACAGAGAAGGTTGAAAATCACAAGTGGATTCGGGCCAACACGGAGGTCAAGAAAGAGCTGCAGCTGATCAAAGACGCCCACAAAGGAAGACTCCCAGAGGTCCAGAGGTCAGGGAACAGGAAGTCCAAGATGGCAGGTGACAAGGAAGATGAAGAAGACTCTGACGATGAGCAAGGTTTGCTTCCGGGGATTCTGAACAATAACCCTCGGTTCGGGATGTTTGAGACAGAGCTGATCCTTATGATCAGCGACACTGGGAGCGTAGCGTACGACCCGGTGGGGAACGAGTGTTTTGTGGCGTCTGAGTCAACAGAGATCCCTAAGAACCACTGCAGTCTGGTAACCAAGGAGAACCAGGTGTTTGTGGCTGGAGGATTCCTCCTCAATGAGGACAACAAGGAAGAACCACTCAGCTCCTACTTCCTACAGGTATGTCTCTTTGCTATTATTAAACATTAGTAAGGTATGGCTCTCTGCTATTATTAAACATTAGTAAGGTATGGCTCTCTGCTATTATTAAACATTAGTCAGGTATGGCTCTCTGGTATAATTAAACATTAGTAAGGTATGGCTCTCTGCTATTATTAAACATTAGTCAGGTATGGCTCTCTGCTATTATTAAACATTAGTCAGGTATGGCTCTCTGCTATTATTAAACATTAGTCAGGTATGGCTCTCTGGTATTATTAAACAATAGTCAGGTATGGCTCTCTGCTATTATTAAACATTAGTCAGGTATGGCTCTCTGCTATTATTAAACATTAGTCAGGTATGGCTCTCTGGTATTATTAAACAATAGTCAGGTATGGCTCTCTGCTATTTTTAAACATTAGTCAGGTATGGCTCTCTGCTATTATTAAACATTAGTAAGGTATGGCTCTCTGCTATTATTAAACATTAGTATGGTATGGCTCTCTGCTATTATTAAACATTAGTCAGGTATGGCTCTCTGGTATAATTAAACATTAGTAAGGTATGGCTCTCTGCTATTATTAAACATTAGTCAGGTATGGCTCTCTGCTATTATTAAACATTAGTAAGGTATGGCTCTCTGCTATTATTAAACATTAGTCAGGTATGGCTCTCTGCTATTATTAAACATTAGTCAGATATGGCTCTCTGCTATTATTAAACATTAGTCAGATATGGCTCTCAGCTATTATTAAACATTAGTAAGGTATGGCTCTCTGCTATTTTTAAACATTAGTCAGGTATGGCTCTCTGCTATTATTAAACATTAGTAAGGTATGGCTCTCTGCTATTATTAAACATTAGTCAGGTATGGCTCTCTGGTATTATTAAACATTAGTCAGATATGGCTCTCTGCTATTATTAAACATTAGTCAGGTATGGCTCTCTGCTATTTTTAAACATTAGTCAGGTATGGCTCTCTGCTATTTATAAACATTATTAAGGTATGGCTCTCTGCTATTATTAAACATTAGTCAGGTATGGCTCTCTGCTATTATTAAACATTAGTAAGGTATGGCTCTCTGGTATTATTAAACATTAGTAAGGTATGGCTCTCTGCTATTATTAAACATTAGTAAGGTATGGCTCTCTGCTATTATTAAACATTAGTCAGGTATGGCTCTCTGCTATTATTAAACATTAGTCAGGTATGGCTCTCTGCTATTATTAAACATTTGTAAGGTATGGCTCTCTGCTATTATTAAACATTAGTAAGGTATGCTCTCTGCTATTATTAAACATTAGTAAGGTATGGCTCTCTGCTATTATTAAACATTAGTCAGGTATGGCTCTCTGCTATTATTAAACATTAGTCAGGTATGGCTCTCTGCTATTATTAAACATTAGTCAGGTATGGCTCTCTGCTATTATTAAACATTTGTAAGGTATGGCTCTCTGCTATTATTAAACATTAGTCAGGTATGGCTCTCTGCTATTATTAAACATTAGTAAGGTATGGCTCTCTGGTGTTATTAAACATTACTAAGGTATGGCTCTCTGCTATTATTAAACATTAGTAAGGTATGGCTCTCTGCTATTATTAAACATTAGTCAGGTATGGCTCTCTGCTATTATTAAACATTAGTCAGGTATAGCTCTCTGCTATTATTAAACATTTGTAAGGTATGGCTCTCTGCTATTATTAAACATTAGTAAGGTATGGCTCTCTGCTATTATTAAACATTAGTCAGGTATGGCTCTCTGCTATTTTTAAACATTAGTCAGGTATGGCTCTCTGCTATTTATAAACATTATTAAGGTATGGCTCTCTGCTATTATTAAACATTAGTCAGGTATGGCTCTCTGCTATTATTAAACATTAGTAAGGTATGGCTCTCTGGTATTATTAAACATTAGTAAGGTATGGCTCTCTGCTATTATTAAACATTAGTAAGGTATGGCTCTCTGCTATTATTAAACATTAGTAAGGTATGGCTCTCTGCTATTATTAAACATTAGTAAGGTATGGCTCTCTGCTATTATTAAACATTAGTCAGATATGGCTCTCTGCTATTATTAAACATTAGTCAGATATGGCTCTCTGCTATTATTAAACATTAGTCAGATATGGCTCTCTGCTATTATTAAACATTAGTCAGGTATGGCTCTCTACATGGTCTGGTGGTGATTAACATTCAGACAGACTGTTGGCCATCTTCCTTATGTGCTTTGCTGACATTTTGGTTGTTATAACAGATGTTCATAACATTCACTGTCACCAAACTCCCTGTGTCAGAGAGATAAGTTGACTTACTACCAGAGAGATAAGTTGACTTTCTACCAGAGAGATTAGTTGACTTACTACCAGAGAGATAAGTTGACTTTCTACCAGAGTGATATGTTGACTTACTACCAGAGAGATAAGTTGACTTACTACCAGAGAGATACGTTGACTTACTACATGCAGAATGATATGAACTATTATGCCATTGATAAACCATTCTGGTATCTTCCTCTCTCCTCCAGTTTGACCCTATGAGCGGAGAGTGGCTGGGGATGCCCTCACTGCCAGGCCCTCGCTGCCTGTTTGGGCTGACCGAAGCAGAAAACTCCATCTTTGTTGTGGGCGGCAAGGAAATGAAAGAGGGAGAACACGTTCTAGACTCTGTCATGATCTATGACAGACAGTGAGTACAGTACAGGGACTCTACCCCTTTTTCTGTCTCTGCCTCTCTCTGTCCTCTCTCTCACTCTCTGTATCTCTCTCACTCTCTAGCTTTCTGTCAATGGTAAAGACAGACAAGAGACAATTTATAAAACTATTTTTAATTGTTGGTTCTATGTTATGTTCTACAGGTCATTTAAATGGGGCGAGTCAGACCCTCTTCCATACACAGTCTATGGTCATGGAACTGTCTCACACAATGGCCTTGTCTATGTCATAGGAGGAAAGGCAGAGAGCAAGTAAGTCACACTTTTGAAGATTGTATGCTGTCCCCTATTTATGGTTTGCATGTTTCGTCACAATATTGTTTTGAACGTTTGTTTTGTACTAATGCCCAACTTAGCATTCTACTCAATGCATCGTCAATGAGCGCTGATGGAGATTTCATGTAAACTGCATTACAGTGGCTTGGAAATACAATGTCAATTCAAGGGGAGGCAAATAATTAGTGGGAAAACCCTTTGTCATCATGTTGATGTCGCCAGATTGACTTTGGATGCAGCATAACGTTAGCTAGTTAGCTATTTTTGACAACATTGCCATTTATCTAAAGTAAATTTGACGACATAATAATGCTGGCAAAGTTGTTTCGTACTAAACATTTTACTACTTTTGCGATGCCAGACACTATAGTGTAATTTAGACTATACAGTCGTGATAAATACAGAACTACTGGGTTTAACAATTCCCCCAAAAATGTATGAAATGTATGCATTCACTACTGTAAGTCGCTCTGGATAAGAGCGTCTGCTAAATGACCAAAATGTAAATGCAAAATGTTTAAGGCACCACTGTTACACTGCCGGTAGAGGGCGGCATGAGAACGTTCATAACTGTGGCGCTGAGGGTTCTGATTCATAAGAGGTACCTGGATATGAAGTGTTAGCTAATTGGCCATGTAGAAGCTGCTTGTGTGTCTACAATCATAGCCGCAGGAAGTAGTTTGGGGGGGGGGGGGGGGTGCTGCGATATGGCAAAGTGGGGTGCACTTCTACACAATTAAAAACTCTCAAATGCTATTTGGACAGACATTAATTATCACCACAACATTAGGTTTATGTTAGGTTTAAAGTAAGGTGACCAGATTTCTGAAATTAAAACCGGGGACATTTCCAGTTCGGCGGTCAATATATCATTAAAATATCCAATGTGTAACATGGGTCGTATAAAGGGGACCAAGGCGCGATGTGTAGAGTGCTCATACTTTTCTTTAATGAAACACTTAAAACAGAAAACAACAAAAAGACAAAACAGTTCTGTCAGGTACGACAGACAAAACGGAAAACAGCTACCCACAAAAACCCAGGAAGAAAAACCCCTACTTAAATATGATCTCCAATCAGAGGCAACGAGGATCAGCTGCCTCCAATTGGAGATCAACCCAAACAACCCCAACATAGAAATAGAAAAACTAGAACTAAAACATAGAAATAGAAAACATAGATAATCCCAAAACACCCCCTGTCACGCCCTGACCTATTCTACTATAGAAAATGATATCTTACTAGGGTCAGGACGTGACACAATGTTATTATCTATGAAATAAAAAAGGGGGACAATTCCGGTTTCATGTATTTGGTCTAAGAGGCACACTGTGACAGAGAAAACAACTATATTACAGAAACACTACAGACAAGACAGAACTGTCCGATCTGAACAGCCATTCAGTGGTCCTGGTAGTCTGGGTAGAATAAGAGCAGAAGAGAACATGAGTAAAATTGAAAAAAAAGAGACAATAGTATATGTGTAATGACTGTCGTCTGAAGTTGAAGGAGTGGACCAAAGCGCAGCGTGGTAAGTGTTCATATTTTATTTATTATGAAACACACAAACAAAAGAAAGGAAAAACCAAACAGTTCCGTCAGGTACAAAATCACTAAACAGAAAACAACTACCCACAAACACAGGTGGGAAAAGGCTGCCTAAGTATGATTCCCAATCAGAGACAACGATGCCTCTGATTAGGAACCACACTCGGCCAAAACAAAGAAATACATCACATAGAATGCCCACCCCACACCCTGACCTAACAAAATAGAGAAATAAAACAGCTCTCTCAGGTCAGGGCGTGACAATATGTGAAATATTTAACAACATAATAAAGAAATTAGACGATGAGATTGGTAACTACATAATACACTTATACCAACCTAATCTGTATATTTCTCAGAAGAATGTATCTTCTTCAGGATTGCTCTGTCTTTGGCCAGCTTCTCCATGAACTCCTGGCAGGGGAGGATGACGTTTGTCTTCACAATAAGCATGGCCTTGATGGTAGGAACAGTGAACCTATTTCTTGCTGCTGTCCATATATCATTCATTTGGGAGAACACTCTCTCGACTGGACTTACTTCCAGGTAAGCACATGACACAGACTCTAATCTAGCCAGGTTAGTGTGTGGGATGTCATTCTCTTTGAAGTGGGTAACCACCGTGCTCCATCTCTGACTAAGCGGTATCTCAGATGTTTTCCATTCTTCAAGCGATTCCCCCCTTTAGGAACTCTTGCTGGCCAGTAACCTCGTCAAACAATGCATCCTCATTGATGATCACATTGGGGCATTTTTCCTGCAGTGTGGCTGCTGCCTTCTGGATCTCTTCACGCTGAGGTTTCCTTTTTAAAAGGAGACCATGTAAATCTTTTAGATTATCTGTGTGCTTTCCACATGCTTGCAAGTAGTTCACAGCCATAGTGAAGAATGATTGGAATGTTTTGAGAAAGCTGTCTTTAGACATTTCTCCATTTTCCTCTCAAATGGCACATACATTTTCAGCATTCTTTCTAGAGCAGGGAGTATGGACAGCCAGCGAACATTTCTGTGTCCTAAAATGTTATGGTACTCCTGGCCAAAAAACTCACAGAAGCTCTTCAGTCTTTCTACTCTGACGGTGAAAATATCCAAATATCTTTGTGAGCAGGTACTCAACATGAAGGGGAATCATATCCAAAGCTGTTCTGGCTGTGTTATGAATGATGTGGGCAAGAAAACCTAAGCCAATCACTTCCCGCTGCAGAGCATTTTTTAACTTTGGTATGGACATTGACCCTCCCCAGCCTATTCAGTCCTCCAAAGTTCGTATTTGTGTTTTCGGCAGAGAATGCCACGACTTTGTTTTCCAGGTTACATTTTGGAATGACCACCAGGACCTCAGATGCAATTTCCTCTGCTGTTTCTCCTTTCAATTCAACAAAATCAAGCAGTTTTGTTTCCACAGATGTGCTGCCATCATATATCTTACAATATCTGACTACTATTGGCAGCAGCTTTACATGTCCATGTTTACATGTTCAACCTGGTCTAGGTCCTGTGTTACCAAAGTAGTTTCCCATGTTGCTAACACGTTACTCACTATGGCTTCACATTTTGTCCTAGCACATGTAAACTTCGGCTCATAAAGCTCCCGTGTCAGTTGTGCTGTGCAGTCCATAGATCTGTAACTATGATTGTGTTGCATAGTGTGGTATTCAGAGACAGCCTCCTGCACAGCTAAATCATAATCTTCTTGGGAAGGCTCAACCTTCATGAAGAATGTGGTGGCAATCAGAGAGGCTTTATGCTTTTTCGTCTGTTGATGTTCTACCACTGCCGTTCTTCCCCCGCTGCCAATTGAAAAAGAGGAATTAAAAAAGGGTGCAGTTAACCATTCTATCATCTTGACCTGAGTGTATAAATGGAAATTCTCTCATCATGTTGTCATTAAAATGGCATTTTCCATTTCTTGGAAAGAGCCATTGTACCTCCTCTGTCTGCTCTTCTTCACTCTCCTTGTGTCACTCTTCTTCACTCTCTTAACTTTTTCTTCTCCTCCAATCTTTCTCCACTCGTCTTCCTGCTCTTTCTTCCTTTCCTTCTCACTCTTCCACACTCTCCTCGGTTCACTATTTTTACTCCCTCAATTTTTCCTCCTCCTTCCTCTCCAATCTTTAATAATAAAGAGTACACTATTAGATCAAATACTTTGGTTAACAGATTCCCATTGCTTGCCTCATTTTTGTATTTTATCTCAAAACCATTGTTTGGAATAATAAATTGGCATGCTCTAATCATGTCTTTACCTTTCCTCCTCTCTCTCTTTCACTCTGCTTCCTATCCAGTCTTCCTCCTCTCCACTCTCTAACAGAAAACATTATGCTAATGTTATCCATTACAATATAAAAATATATTTTCACACTACTTATTATAATGCCAAACCATTAAAATTTTAATTTACAAATAAATATTCTCATAATTAATTGTGCATTAATTTAATATAATCATATTTTCAAAATTAGCCCGTCCACTGCATGTTTACATGTGAACGTTTTTTAACCTAATAGCTAGCATGACAGTAGCTAGTTAACCTAGCTAGATAACTTAGTCGACATAGCTAATGTTAGCTAGCATAACCTATTTAAAACCTTATAAAGCAGATCATCTATCTATATAATAAATTGTGACATTATAACATCATTAGCAAGTATCTCAAAGGATTGTAACTTACCTGGCTTAACCTGTTTAGGATAGGGGGCAGTATTTTCACGGCCGGATAAAAAACGTACCCGATTTAATCTGGTTATTACTCCTGCCCAGAAAGAAAACTGTTCTAAAACTGTTTGAATGGTGTCTGTGAGTATAACAGAACTCATATGGCAGGCCAAAACCTGAGAAGATTCCATACAGGAAGTGCCCTGTCTGACCATTTCTTGTCCTTCTATAGCCTCTTTATGGAAAATAGAGGATCTCTGCTGTAACGTGACATTTTCTAAGGCTCCCATAGGCTCTCAGAAGGCGCCAGAACGGGGAATGATGACTCTGCAGTCCCTGGGCGAAAAACAGTAGGGCTTTTGGAAAGTGGTCGTTCTGAGAACAATGACACGGGTGCGCGCGTGCATGTGAAGACTCCATTTTCTATTTTCAGTGTTTGAACGAAAACAAGGTCTCCCGGTCTGAATATTATCGCTATTTTACGAGAAAAATCGCATAAAAATTGATTTTAAACAGCGTTTGACATGCTTCGAAGTACGGTAATGGCATATTTAGAATTTATTTGTCATGATACGCACTGGCGCGTCACCCTTCGGATAGTGATTTGAACGCACGAACAAAACTGAGCTATTTGGATATAACTATGGATTATTTGGAACCAAAACAACATTGGGTGTTGAAGTAGAAGTCCTGGGAGTGCATTCTGACGAAGAACAGCAAAGCTAATTCAATTTTTCTTATAGTAAATCTGAGTTTGGTGAGTGCCAAACTTGGTGGGTGTCAAAATAGCTAGCCATGATGGCCGGGCTATCTACTCAGAATATTGCAAAATGTGCTTTCACCGAAAAGCTATTTTAAAATCGGACATAGCGATTGCATAAAGGAGTTCTGTATCTATAATTCTTTAAATAATTGTTATGTTTTTTGTGAACGTTTATCGTGAGTAATTTAGTAAATTCACCGGAAGTTTTCGGTGGGTATGCTAGTTCTGAACGTCACATGCTAATGTAAAAAGCTGGTTTTTGATATAAATATGAACTTGATTGAACAAAACATGCATGTATTGTATAACATAATGTCCTAGGAGTGTCATCTGATGAAGATCATCAAAGGTTAGTGCTGCATTTAGCTGTGGTTTTGGTTTTTGTGACATTATATGCTAGCTTGAAAAATGGGTGTGTGATTATTTCTGGCAGGGTACTCTCCTGACATAATGTAATGTTTTGCTTTCGTTGTAAAGCCTTTTTGAAATCGGACAATGTGGTTAGATAAAGGAGAGTCTTGTCTTTAAAATGGTGTAAAATAGTCATATGTTTGAAAAATTGAAGTTTTGGGATTTTTGAGGAGTTTGTAATTCGCGCCACGCCAATCATTGGATATTGGCGAGGCGTTCCGCTAGCGGAACATGATATAAGACGTTTGTGGTGATGTTGTGAATGAAGCTGCTATAGCGAGCAGCTCCCTCTGCTGGACAAAACAAGTTCAACGCGATTGAGACGTCAACCGGTCGGCTCTGCTGCCCGGTCTTTCCTGCCAAGTAAAATATTATTTCACTTTGCAATCTGTTATTTAACGCACAGTTAAAAACGGGGACATTTCACGGGGACAGCTCCAGCCGGGGACAGGCCACCAAAAACGGGGACTTTCCCCGGAAAACGGGGACGTCTGGTCACCCTAGTTTAAAGGTCTGTGGAATGGCATGTACTTAGTAACCTCATACATAGGCTACACTGACTCATTTAGTCTAGTTGTGGAACAGCGCATACAGTGCAGCATGAAATAGATGCATAATACACGCTATCAAGGTCGACTTCAAATACCAACATAAACGTGAAAGTAACCAGAGCATAAAACAGCTGACTGCGAATGCAAACTATGTCAGATAAATCCTACACATGCATTGAAATAAAAGGCATACCTCAAAGGACTTACTTAGGCCTCTAATCGACAAAAGCCACATAAATAAAAACAAACTCCATCAAGATTTTCCTTTTGTATTTCATGATTTTCTTCATTCCTTGGCGGAGTTTGTTTTTATTTATGTGGCTTTGTCAGTAATCAGCTTACCGTGATTGAACAACATTCAGCGCCTCAGTACAGGTTGGCATAGGGGAGCTCCGTGTCGTGTGGCTGAATGGACGGCGACTCTTGTTTTGTAGCCAGCTAGAGTTATTCAGTATGTGGTTAGTTGGACATTTTTTGGGGGGCACAGTGGAGTAGCCTACAATGCTTATATGAAAATCATAACTTGCATGCAGATCTTTAGTAATGCTAGGATCAATTGTAAATTGTTACTCGTGAAAAAGTTTAGAGGCTATATGAAGTCATCCTTGTGGAACGGTGCGGACAGTCTACAGTGTCATTGTCTCGTGCGCTTCCCACCCAAATTGTTGCTCTACATTCAGAGATGATCCTTATAATTTGTATTTATTTGCATTTAACCTTTATTTTTTTATCAGGGAATCATACCGAGACCAAGGTTTATTTTACAGATGAGCCCTGAAGTCCATAAATTACAGAAAATACACACATCAAAATATAAATACAAAATGCAAGCAGAAAGAAAAACATGGTCATAAAAAAACAAACACATTCATCAGTAATAATGTCCTCAATCAGCTTTCTGAATTACCCTAGAGGGACCAGAACATCACATTTCAGAACATTTTGGAGATTGTTCCACACAATAAGATGTAAGAAAACTAAAAGCTGACTTACGTAACTCAGGAGAGACCAACGGAATTTCCAGAGTTCTCCATCCCTGAGACCCGGGGTGGTGACACGTATGTCTAAAGTTTAGTAAGGATGTTAGGTACAGTGGGAATTTTTGTAAAAGGGCTTTATAAATGAAAACTGAATCAATGTACGTGACACTAAATAGGGCCAACCAACTTTCTGGTAGAGAATGCAGTAATGAGTACTAAAATTATCGCCTATAATAAAGTGGAGTGTGCTATTATATACTGCATCTAATGGCTTTAATGAAGTGGCAGCTGCGGTCAAATAGATGATGTTGCCAATAGTCTAGGATCATATGTGCGACCAGCTCATTTTTTTTGTATTTGCCTGTCTGCATTATTCGCCAGGGAAGGGAAACATACTGCGAATATTGAAGCGTTGCATCAACAAGGTGGCTCTGAGAATATGGCGGTCGGAGAATGTTTTCCCTAAGGCAAGCTTGTCTCTGTCTGATATTATTCTGTTGCCTGGATCTGGATCAGCATCTGGTTGCTCATTATATATTTTTTTAAAACAGCCCTAAATCCACACTATAGTTAAATAACTTAGCAATATTTAATGATGTTTTTGCCAGCAAGATTGATCTGTTAGAATATCACATTTTTATTCAGGAAGATGGGCAAGCAAGACTGAAAAAATTAAAAGTGAAAATGCATTATACCAGAGGCAGGTAGGCTACAGGTAGGGATTAGGGATGTGTCACATCCTGACTAGAGGTCGACCAATTATGATTTTTCAACGCCGATGCCGATACCGATTATTGGGGGACCCCCCAAAAAAGCCGGTACCGATTAATCGGTCGATTTTTATTTTTATTTATTTGTAATAATGACAATTACAACAATACTGAATGAACACTTATTTTAACTTAATATAATACATCAATAAAATCAATTTAGCCTCAAATAAATAATGAAACATGTTCAATTTGGTTTAAATAATGCAAAAACAAAGTGTTGGAGAAGAAAGTAAAAGTGCATTATGTGCCATGTAAGAAAGCTAACGTTTAAGTTCCTTGCTCAGAACATGAGAACATATGAAAGCTGGTGGTTTCTTTTAACATGAGTCTTCAATATTCACAGGTAAGAACTTTTAGGTTATAGTTATTATAGGAATTATAGGACTATTTCTCTCTATACGATTTGTATTTCATATACCTTTGACTATTTGATGTTCTTATAGGCACTTTAGTATTGCCAGTGTAACAGTATAGCTTCCGTCCCTCTCCTCGCTCCTACCTGGGCTCAAACCAGGATAACATTGACAACAGCCACTCTCGAAGCAGCGTTACCCATGCAGAGCAAGGGGAACAACTACTCCAAGTCTCAGAGCGAGTGATGTTTGAAACGCTATTAGCGCGCACCCGGCTAACTAGCTAGCCATTTCACATCGGTTACACCAGCCTCATCTTGGGAGTTGATAGGCTTGAAGTCATAAACAGCGCAATGCATTGCGAAGGGCTGCTGGCAAAATGCACGAAAGTGAATGAACGCTTACGAGCCTGCTGGTGCCTACCATCGCTCAGTCAGACTGCTCTATCAAATCATAGACTTAATTATAACATAATAACACACAGAAACACGAGCCTTGGCAGGTCATTAATTAATATCATTAATTAATTAATGTCATTGATATCATGGCAGGTCATTAATATGGTCAAATCCGGAAACTATCATGTTTATTCTTTCAGTGAAATACGGAACCATTCCGTATTTTACCTAACGGGTGGCATCCATAAGTCTAAATGTTCCTGTTACATTGCACAACCTCCAATGTTATGTCATAATTACGTAAAATTCTGGCAAATTAGTTCGCAACGAGCCAGGCAGGCCCAAACTGTTGCATATACCCTGATTCTGCGTGCAAGGAACGCAAGAGAACTGACACAATTTCACCTGGTTAATATTGCCTGCTAACCTGGATTTCTTTTAGCTAAATATGCAGGTTTAAAAATATATACTTGTGTATTGATTTTAAGAAAGACATGAATGTTTATGGTTAGGTACACGTCGGAGCAAAGACAGTCCTTTTTTGCGAATGCGTACCACATCGATTATATGCAACGCAGGACTGGCTAGATAAACTAGTAATATCATCAACCATGTGTAGTTAACTAGTGATTATGATTGATTGATTGTTTTTTATAAGATAAGTTTAATGCTAGCTAGCAACTTACCTTGGCTTCTTACTGCATTCGCGTAACAGGCAGGCTCCTTGTGGAGTGCAACGTAAAGCAGGTGGTTAGAGTATTGGACTAGTTAACCATAAGGTTGCATCCCCGAGCTGACAAGGTAAAAATCTGTCGTTCTGCCCCTGAACAAGGCAGTTAACCCACCGTTCCTAGGCCGTCATTGAAAATAAGAATGTGTTCTTAACTGACTTGCCTAGTTAAATAAAGGTTAAAAAAAAAAGATAATAATAAAAATTAAAAAAAATTAAAATCGGTTGCCAAAAATACCTATTACCGATTGTTATGAAAACTTGAAATCGGCCCTAATTAATCGGCCATTCCGATTAATCGGCCGACCTCTAGTCCTGACCATAGAAAGCTTTTATTTTCTATGGTAGAGTAGATCAGGGCGTGACTGGGGGGTTAGTCTAGTTTATTATTTCTATATGGGGTTCTAGGTTTGTTTTTCTATGTTGGTGATTGTGTATGATTCCCAATTTGAGGCAGCTGGTAATCGTTGTCTCTAATTGGGGATCATACTTAAGTAGCATGTTTTCCACTTGTGGGTTATGGGATATTGTGTTTTGAGTTAGTGCACGTAGCATTCGCTGTAGTCACGGTTCGTTGTTAGTTTATTGTTTATTTGTTTTTGTCTATGCTTAGTTTCACTTTTCTAATAAATAATGTGGAACTCAACATTCGCTGCGCCTTGGTCCGATATTCATTCCAACGAACGTGACAGAATATCCCATCAAACCAGGACCAAGCAGAGTGACCAGGAGGAGCAGGGATCCTGGGCATGGGCGAGGAGAGAGTGGAGGACTTTCTGTACGTGGGAGGAGATCATGGCAGGAGACAAGAGACTGCCATGGAAGCAGGCGGAGGCAGCGAAGGAGGATCAACGACGACTCCGGGGTTTGCAACCACGACGGAAGCCCGAGAGACAGCCCAACAAAGTTTTTTGGGGGGGACACATGGAGTGGTCGGCGGAGCGAGTCAGAGACCAAGGAGGAATATTGGGACAGATTGAGCGAGGAATGGGCGGCGAAAGTTGAGGAGAGTGATGAGAGAGAGCTGTTGGTTTGGTGTAGTATGCACGGCATTCGCCCTGAGGAGCGTGTTAGCCGTCCGAGGCCACCTGAGTCAGCTTCTCGTACTCGTCCTGAGAAGTGTGTTAAAGTTCCTGTACAATTGATGCCGGCTATACGCACCAGGTCTCCAGTACGCCTTCACAGCCCAGTACGTCCTGTGCCAACTCCCGTACTCACAGTAGGAAGCGTGTGACCAGTCAGGCACCATGTTTTGCGGTGATACGCACGGTGTCTCCAGTGCGCATCCACAGCCCGGTGCGTTCTGTGCCAGCTCCTCGCACTTGCCGTGCGAAAGTGGGCATCTGTCCAGGATGGGTGGTGCCAGCTCAGCACGCCTGGTCTCCAGTGCGCCTCCTCGGTCCAGGATATCCTGTGCCTCCTCCTCGCACTCGCCCTGAGGTGCGTGTTACCAGTCTGGCACCACCTGTGCCGGCCCCACGCATCAGGCCTCCAGTGCGCCTTCCCGTTCCAGAGCTTCAGGCGACAGTTCCCGGGTCCAGAGCTTCAGGCGACAGTTCCCCGGTCCAGAGCTTCAGGTGACAATTCCCCGGTCCAGAGCTTCAGGCGACAGTTCCCCGGTCCAGCGCTTCAGGCGACAGTTCCCCGTCCCGGAACCTCCAACGACGGTCCACGTTCCGGAACCTCCTGAGACGGTCCACGGTCCGGGACCTCCAGCGCCAAGGCCAGAGTCTTCTTCTGCGTTGGTGCCCAGTCTAGACACAGCGTCCAGTCTGGGTCCAGGGCTGGATCCGCAGGATGAGCGGGTTCTTCGGCCCGCACCAGAGCCGATACTAGAAACCCCCCCAACTCTCCCTTTTTGTTTCAGGTTTTGCGGTTGGAGTCCGCACCTTTGGGGGGGTACTGTCACGTCCTGACCATAGAAAGCTTTTATTTTCTATGGTAGAGTAGGTCAGGGTGTGACTGGGGGGGTTAGTCTATTATTTCTATGTGGGGTTCTAGGTTTGTTTTTCTATGTTGGTGATTGTGTATGATTCCCAATTAGAGGCAGCTAGTAATCGTTGTCTCTAATTGGGGATCATACTTAAGTAGCATGTTTTCCACTTGTGGGTTATGGGATATTGTGTTTTGAGTTAGTGCACGTAGCATTCGCTGTAGTCACGGTTCGTTGTTAGTTTATTGTTTATTTGTTTTTGTCTATGCTTAGTTTCCCTTTTCTAATAAATAATGTGGAACTCAACATTCGCTGCGCCTTGGTCCGATATTCATTCCAACAAACGTGACAGGATGATGATGTAGGCCTATAGCAAGAAGTTTAAAAAGTTAGCCCAACTAGGTAATCATTCATTATTTGCATGATCTATTTTATCATTCTGTCACTGCATGACAATGCACATTTGTTATAGCCTACAATTGTTATTGTCTTTGAAGCCAAAAACAAGACATGTATGTTGGGGAAATGTTCTGAAGTTGTTCAGTTGTGTTTATTTTCATACCAATAGGCCTACATGAAACCAACATTGCACTAGCTTGCTGGGCGAATTAATTAAAATATCAATTAGGCTTACAGCTATAACAACCTATATTTAATAAATTAAAACCACAATTAGGCTTACAGATATTATAACCTATATTTAATAGCAATAAAACAACTTTTGCTTTCGAATGACCAAAAAGGAGGGCTCCCCACTTCCCAATTACCAATTAAATGAACCCCTTGGCTATCAGATTACAACAAGGTTTACAAGGCCAAATTCAAATGCCGATATCAAATTAAAAGCAGTCGGTGCCTAATAAAAAAAAAATCAATATTTTTTTCTTCTGGTTTTTCAGGTGGTGCTCAGCACCCCTACTTCCTGTCTAAAACTCCACAAAATATGAGTTCTGGTATAATGTTACTGTACTGTATCGCATTGATCTCTATAGGAAGTGCATACTTAGAGTGTGTGTCCACAACCCCACTAAGTTTATATACTGTGTTTTGTCCCCTAGGAAGTGCATACGGCGGGTGTGTGTCCATAACCCTACTAAGTTTATATACAGTGTTTTGTCCCCTAGGAAGTGCATACGGAGGGTGTGTCCTCAAGCACACTAAGTTTATATACTGTGTTTTGTCCCCTAGGAAGTGCATACGGAGGGTGTCTGTCTACAATCCCACTAAGTTTGAGTGGAAGGAGCTAGCTCCTATGAAGCTGGCTCGTTCTCTGTTCGCTGTGACGGTTCACAATGACCAGATCTACGTGGCCACGGGCGTTACAGACACAGGACTCACCAGCACTGTAGAGGTCTATGACATCGCTACAAACAAGTAAGGGCTCTTTTCAATCCACATTGCGGAAGTTCAGCTTTAAAGGCGTGATTTGAAATTTGAACTACAATGTCCCCTCTTTAGAGAAGACTGCATTCCCGGTAAACGCTGCATATGTCGACTCAATTGGAAATGACCTTTTACGTTTCTAATGTGGAATCTGTAACGGTTGATTGAATAGAGCCCTAAGCCTGTACTTGCTTGAATAGAGCCCTAAGCCTGTACTTGATTGAATAGAGCCCTAAGCCTGTACTTGATTGAATAGAGCCCTAAGCCTGTACTTGATTGAATAGAGCCCTAAGCCTGTACTTGATTGAATAGAGCCCTAAGCCTGTACTTGATTGAATAGAGCCCTAAGCCTGTACTTGATTGAATAGAGCCCTAAGCCTGTACTTGATTGAATAGAGCCCTAAGCCTGTACTTGATTGTTTATTCTTTGTTTCATGTTATTAATTCATGAGGTGATGTAATAGACTATGGTTTGAACCCTGGTTACAAGACAATGTTAGCCTACTGAACTAAAGCCTGGACATTACCTCAGGGAGCTAACACAAACCATTGGACACACACTGGTTCAATTAACGTCATTTCCACGTCATTTTAATGAATTTGCCCAGTGGGAAGTATTTTGGTTTCAGGCAAGGTTATTTATTACACGAGCATGGTTCACAGAACTGCCTAGGCTACATTTAGTACATGTTGTTATAATGTGTGTTTTAATGTGTATGCTGTGTTCCAGGTGGTCAGAGTTCGTAGAGTTCCCCCAGGAGCGTAGCTCCATGAACATGATCAGCATGGGGGAATGTCTGTACGCTGTGGGGGGCTTCGCCATGATGCCCAGCGAGATCAGCGACGAGCCACAACCCACTGAGATGAACGACATCTGGAGGTAATTTCTATAATATCTTATAAAGCATTCATACACACTACATAGTGCTTTATAGAGCATTCATAGGCACTGCATACTGTTGATATCCACAACCCACTGAGATGAACGACATCTGGATGTTAATGCTATAATATCTTATAAAGCATTCATACACACTACATAGTGCTTTATAGAGCATTCATAGGCACTGCATACTGTTGATATCCACAACCCACAGAGATGAACGACATCTGGATGTTAGTGCTATAGCAAATTATAAAGGCTTTACAGAGCATTAATTAAGTCTTATAAACGCTTCATAGATCATTCATAGGCACTACATACTATACACCAGTTGTTTTTTAAACCTCTCTTCTGGGACTCCCAGACTGTTAACATTGTTGTATCCCTGAACTATTATTGGTTAACCCATAACTAAAATATTACATAATCTGGTCAGATGCTCAGTCAGAGGCTAAAGTACCATTTATGTTTACGGGAGATTAGCCCTGAACGACCACACATGATTCACTTACCTGATTCACTTACCTGATTCACTTACCTGATTCACTTGATGATTAGTTGACAGGTTGAATCAGGTGTGCTAGTTGTGCAATAGTTCAAATACATAGAATGGCTTGTTTGAAAACCCCTGCTGTAGATGAACGACATCTGGAGGTCAGTTATATAACAGCTTAAAAAGGCTTCATAGAGCATTCATAAGCACTACACTGAGATGCACAAGTACTGGAGGGCAGTTATAAACTGTTGTAATAATAAACAATTCCCATTAACCATTATTAAGGGCAACATTGGCTGAACGTACGTCATTATTACTAGTTATAGCCACTGGGAATGTACTCCATTAAAAGTTCTTCGTCTGAAAATGAGTTGGGTGCTGCTGGATCCGTGTAGAAAATCCACAGACAATGAACAATGCACTTTCTTCTTTCCCCACAGATTTGAGGAGGACTGCTGGAATGGGATTTTGAGAGAGATCAGCTATGCTGCAGGTGCCACGATTCTCGCTGTAAAGCTCAATACACTTCGTCTCACCAAGATGTGATCAGCTCTATAAAAAAAATATATATAAAAAAAATAATAAAAAAAAAATACTGGAGATGTTTTCAAACCTAGAATCACGTGTGTTTAGAGCAGGGCTGGAGCAAAAGCCTCTACACCCCAGTAACTCTCCAGCAGGACGGTTGGTCACCGTTGCTACTCTTCTAATGGCAAGGAGCCTCTTCAAATAGGTTGATATGAAATGTTGTCTTTATTCTACTGAATCAAAAATGAACAATTAGTCTATTTCAACTGAGCTAATAGTAATTGTTTTGACAGTTAGTATACGATTTGTATATTACTTTTGTTTTTGTAACATGCTGTTTTTCTTTATTGCTTAATTCCTTTGTATGAAGCACAAATAAAGATTATGAATGAATGAAAAGTCTGTCATTTATTTTCACTCCTGAAGCTATTGAAGTCGGGAAGTTTACATACACCTTAGCCAAATACATTTAAACTACATTTTTCACAATTCCTGACATTTAATTGAAGTAAAAATTCCCTGTCTTAGGTCAGTTAGAATCACCACTTCATTTTAAAAATGTGAAATGTCAGAATAAAAATAGAGAGAATGATTTATTTCAGCTTTTATTTCTTTCATCACATTCCCAGTGGGTCAGAAGTTTACATACACTCAATTGGTATTTGGTAGCATTCTTGCTCGCACATGCTTTTTCAGTTCTGCCCACAAATTTTCTATGGGTTTGAGGTTAGGGCTTTTTGATGGCCATTCCAATACCTTGACTTTGTTGTCCTTAAGCCATTTTGCCACACATTTGGACATATGCTTGGGGTCATTGTCCATTTGGAAGACCTATTTGTGACCATGTCGATATAGGAATCGTTTTACTGTGGATATAGATACTTTTGTTACTGTTTCCTCCAGCATCTTCACAAGGTCCTTTGCTGTTGTTCTGGGATTGATTTGCACTGTTTGTACAGATGAACGTGGTACCTTCAGGTGTTTGGAAATTGCTCCCAAGGATGAACCAGACTTGTGGAGGTCTACAATTTTTTTCTGAGGTATTGGCTGATTTATTTAGATTTTTCCATGCTGTCAAGCAAAGAGGCACTGAGTTTGAAGGTAGGCCTTGAAATACATCCACAGGTACACCTCCAATTGACTCAAATGATGTCAGTTAGCCTATCAGAAGCTTCTAAAGCCATGGCATTTTGGGGAATTTTCCAAGCTGTTCAAAAGCACAGTCAACTTAGTGTATGTAAACTTCTGACCCACTGGAATTGTGATACAGTGAATTATAAGTGAAATAATCTGTCTGTAAACAATTGTTGGAAAAATTACTTGTTTCATGCACGAAGTAGATGTCCCAACCGACTTGCCAAAACTATAGTTTGTTAATAAGAAATTTGTTGAGTGGTTGAAAAACGAGTTTTAATGACTCCAACCTAAGTGTATGTAAACTTCCGACTTCAACTGTATCTATCTATACCTTTAACTGTAATTGAACATAATTAGAACTACTGTTAAAACAATAATCAAGTGAATGTCTGTTATCATCCTTATTTCCATAGCAAAACACTAGAGAGCGCTAAGACCCCATTAACCGATACAAGGCAGTAAATACACATCGAGTGGAAATGGAAGCAACTCCTGAAAGTACAAAGAACCTGCAGTCCACATAAATGTACCAAGCCTTTTAGACAGATGCTGTTTGAATGCCAGCATGGATGAACTTAGTGCAAAATGTTGTACTCTACAAATAAAATTAACATAAAATCCCATAAGAAACCTTAGGAAGGTTTCATTCACCAAATGTATCCCTAGATGTGCCAAACAAGTATACTTCTGGCTGTGGAATAGTAGGCTTACAGCTGGACAATGGGTGTCCTTGATTTCTTTTCTTGCATCCTTTCACTATATTTTCAAAGAGATTTGTATGTACTACACCGCATCCAGAGAGAATCCTGGCATACGTTTCTATAGGTTTAACAGAAACAGATAGAAGAGGGTCATTCAGGTGAGAAGCCTACTGAGTCAGTATGGCCCTACTTCACTACCCATTCATATAGTCTCCCAGGGTTTTACACATAGTAGTAGATTGATGGTAAACTCCTTCTACCACTGTACTTCACCAGAGAAGGTCAGGGATTTTATTGAGGTTCGAACAATCACACGTAATGTATGTACGCTGGATTATTTATGGCCACCAGAGCAGAGGCTGAGAATAACGTTCCTCTTTTAACAGATAAGATGAACTCATAGACCACAGTTCAGCAGATCATTCAGGAGATAAGAGACAGACAGGGGTGGAACAGAGCATGTCACCTTCCTGTCTCTCTCACACACACACACACACACACACACACACACACACACACACACACACACACACACTAGAGATCTCCTTCTCACACACAGACTCTAGACTGATTTATGGAGATTTTCTTCACTGTGCATCTGAACACGAATGCACGCATGCATATACACACACAGGGAAACAGGTGTATGCACGCACACTCATCTGCACACTCATCTGCCTAGTTTGAGCTCCTCCTGTCCTGCCTGACCCGGTCCTGTCCTGCCCTGTCCTGTCCTGCCCTGGCCTGCCCTGTCCTGTCCTGCCTGACCCGGTCCTGTCCTGCCCTGTCCTGCCCTGTCCTGTCCTGCCCTGTCCTGCCCTGTCCTCTCCTGCCCTGTCCTTTCCGGTCCAGTCCTGCCAGCTGACAAAATAATTATTTTGTCCTATAGGGAGAGTTGTTTAGGAAGAGTTGGAGGAGTCCTGGCCTGCTACTTTTCACTGCAGGATAATACAGCCTGGTCTCATAGACTAGACGTAACATAGTACATGTCAATTCAAGGCACTCAAATTAGTAGGATTATGTTACATTTGGTATGGTTACATAAGGCAAATGGTTCCTTAAGGCAAAAACAAAAGTAGGATGGTTTGTAGGGATTGATGGGTGGGCGTATAATGCAAACGTCTAGCAACCCAAATGTTGCGAGTTTGAATCTCAACACAGACAACATTAGCATTTTAGCTAATTAGCAACTACTTCACCTAACCCTAACCTTAACCCTTTAACCTAACTCCTAAACTTAACCCCTAACACCTAACCCCTAGCCTAGCTAATATTAGCCAGCTAGCTAACGTTAGCCACCTAGCTAGAATTTGTAACATATCATACGTTTTGTAAATTCGTAACATATTGTACTTTTTGCGAATTTGTAACATATAATACAAATTGTAATTCGTAACATATCATGTGAATTGGGTGATGGGTGATGGGCATCCACAAATTAATACATACCACACAAAATGAAAAAAATACATCTAAATTGAGTATCTCGGATTTACGTACAGTATAACATGAAATGCTCTGAGACCGGTTGGATAATATGGCCGTGTTAAAGATTTGATCAACTCGCCCAGGTGTGTGTGTGTGTGTGTGTGTGTGTGTGTGTGTGTGTGTGTGTGTGTGTGTGTGTGTGTGTGTGTGTGTGTGTGTGTGTGTGTGTGTGTGTGTGTGTGTGTGTGTGTGGTCTCAGTCTGGGGCATTTAAATCCCACATTAATATTAAGTTACGCCAGCGGTCGGAGAGTGAACTTAGAACACAGCAGACACAGCATAACACAGTGTCACGAGACTTCCAACATTTTGTAACATAGCTGACTGAAGTGGTACAGAAAGTTGCACCTGTAAATTGAAATGATATTTCATTACCCGGACATGTTGACCTTTCACTGATAAGGAAAATAATTTAAAGGAGTGTTTATGAGCAGTGGTGGAAAAAGTACCCAATTGTCATACTTGACTAAAAGTAAAGATACCTTAATAGAAAATTACTCAAGTAAAAGTGAAAGTCACCCAGTAAAATACTACTTGAGTAAATGTCTGAAAGTATTTGGTTTTAAATGTACTTAAGTATCAAATGTAAAAGTAAAAGTATAATAATTAAAAATTCCTTATATTAAACAAACCAGATGGCATCATTTTATTTGTATTTTTATTGATGGATAGCCAGGCGGCTAGCCAGGCACACTCTAACACTCAGACATACTTTACAAACGAAGCATTTGTGTTTAATGAGTCTGCCAGATCAGAGGCTGTAGAGATGACCAGGGATGTTCTCTTGATAAGTGTGTGAATTGGACCATTTTCCTGTCAAAATGTAACGAGTACTTTTGGGTGTCAGGAAAATGGATGGAGTAAAAAGTACACCATTTTCTTTAGGAATGTAGTGAAGTAAAAGTAAAAGAAAAAATATAAATAGTCAAGTAAAGTACAGATACCTACTTAAGTAGTAATTAAAGTCGTTTTACTTAAGTACTTTACACAACTGTTTATGATTAAGCTAGTCGTGCCCAATCAAAGAAATCATTGTGCCCAGGGGCGGAAATCCCGGGGGGGGGGGGGGGGGGGACGGGGGGAGCACGACCCCCCCATCCTGGGAAAAATATGATTTGTCCCCCCCAATATATCACTGAAACATAACTATGTAATTTAAATAATATTAATAATACGCAATGAAAGCAATTGTGCTGATTATAGACACTTAATAGCGCGTTTTTAAGTTTCAAAAGATTGCAATCCCCCCACCCTTTGCCTCACAATGGTTTGATCCACTGCCAGTTCCTTAGCTTGCTAGGTAACAGAGAGGTCGTATCTACTGTCTGAAAGGCACTCAATGCACGTAACTGACGTGAGGTTAATCCAGTCAATCGCGCACACACACTAGCTGAATATGCAGAGCTAGCGCGCAAATATTAACTATTAAGCTAGCTAGTACCTATTCCATTTATGTGGCGTCGTCAAAGATGGAATCAGCATGCAGATGATGTAAGTTAGTGCTTCAAAGTCCCTGTGATAAGGTTAGCAATAAACTGAAATCCAAACTGAACAGAACTACACTCTTCTACCATTGTCTTAAATATATTTAATGGTCTCGTTGCAAAAGCTAAATTGCCGCAAGTGAACTTTTATTTATTTATTTTATTTCACCTTTATTTAACCCGGGTAGCAAAGATTACAGCAAACACCACTGAAACTGAATTGGTGCTCTCTAGCTTTGCAAATTCAGCTATTGTTGGAAGCCAGCCAATATGAAGCAAACTATTAAAATTACAAAAGGTTGCAGCATATGTTGTGTAAATGGTGAACTCATACAGCTGTCAACTCTTGTAATTTTAATCCGTTTCACATTTGCTAGCTACCTTTTAGATCGAAGCCCAAATAGAATGATTGAAGATGATAGAAGCGCATCTCCTACTGTAAATAACCTACACACTGTGTGTGTAGCCAGCCAGCCAGCCAGGTAGAAAAATGGAAGAAAAATAAAAGACGGACATCAGAGTATTTTTCAATACACCAAAACGCATAGTAAGAACCCTAGTAGCCTAATATCTCAAAGACTAGTTGATAAAATGTTTATAAGAAAGAAATGAAATTCTAATGGAAATGTTTCACAATGATGTCATTAGGCAGAGCAGGCAACAGATGGCACACAGACAGCAGAGTTGGGGACAGATATGCAGGGACAGACTGGCAGAGACAGGGAGTCTCAGGTAAGTTTGTTGAGTCTTTGGCAACATTATGAAAGGTTCTCAATTTTTTTTACTTGTAAAATAGGAACATAATTGGAAAATGCCATGGATACCCCCACTCTCAACTTAAACTGGTGACTGAACTAAGATTTGTTAAAGGCAATGGTATTGCTGTTGTGATTAGTTGTGTAGTTTTGGGTACCGGTAGTTAGGAGTACGGCAAACACCTTATTTCTTTGGTTCCTCAATATACATTTACCATATTACAATGTAGGCTATGTGTTACAGCACTACTTTTGGTGTCCCCCTCAGGAATTGCTCTTGAGAAAATGTCATGTAATTGTCCCCTCCAAAGTTGATATCAGATTTTCGCCCCTGATTGTGCCCATGGTTTCCCATGGTTTTATCCTCATTCCATCCTCCTTCTGGTCTTCCCTGTGGCTCAGTTGGTAGAGCATGGTGTTTGCAACGCCAGGGTTGTGTGTTCAATTCCCACGGGGGGCCAGTACAAAAAAATAAAAAATATGCATGAAAGGAAGTGTATTACTGTAAGTCGTGCACACAGTAGGTGGTAAATTGTGCACACAGTAGGCGGGAAATGTATGATAAACGAGATTACTGTGCTTTTTTACAGAAGTTAACAGGTCGGTTTTTCTCTTGCTGTGGGGCAATGGGGGATATTTTAGCTCATTTGATTTCTTTATTCCAATATTTGATTATGACAGCATAATAACACATGGCAACACAATGTCATATCTGATTCGGCATAATTGTAGTCTTGTCAAATCACAATTGAGCTACAAACACTTTATGACGTACGCAACTTTATAATTTGAGTTGTTCTCAGTTTTTCAACTATGTATTTTATGACGAGTAGAGGACAGGGAAATTGTTGTCTTCCTCCAGGTGGAAGAACCCAGAATATAATTTATAAACGAGGGAAGTTCCGAGGCGCACCGACAGGGTGCGGTTGCCTTCTGACTTCGCTGTCATTGCTCCTCAGTGGAGTAATGGTTCAGATTTGATCACGGCGCAATACGCACGCTCATACTAACGATCCGAGGTGGCTACCTACAATAACTTATCACAGAGTTTCTTTTATTCCAAATTATAGTGAATGTTCGTGTTCAACAGCTTGTACCGTTTTATTATCTTTCTTGTATATATATATATATATATATATATATATATATATATATTAAAAAAAAGAAGACAAATCGTTTCTTTATCGACCAGCGTTATGGATGTTTCCAAAGGTGTCTTGGTTTTAACTCTAGTCTGCACGTTGCGACCTGTGAGTATTGTTACTAAAGTTCATTTTCGAATTCTCTATTCTGCCTGCTACCCCATTTTTCTGACAACTTTGGTGGTTTTGGTGAACGAACGGAAGCTTTTCTGAACATGAAAAATAAGCAAAATTATCCATTATGTGATTCATGAATGTTCCTAATTTGCAACATTTACTTCCGGTGAATAACAATGACAAGTAAACATAGATTATGACAATTTCAATTGAAGGTTATAGACTTTTTATTTATTTTATTTTAGGATGCATCACCTTTAGCGTAGGCTTTTAGGTTATTGGTTTTTCAACATATTGCAGAAGCTGTGAGCAGGACATATTACAAATAAATAGAAACGTGCACTTTTGTGTGCAGGTTACAATATTTCTGTTTTAACGCTATTGATGTATGTGCGTTCTAGACTGCCACTACTCAAAGACTGATGATTTAAGCACGAATGTTGCGTGTGTCGGTTAGAGTGGAGGGTGAAGTGGGGGTTGCTTGCCTCGACCATCAACCCCCCCCCCCAAAAAAAAAATTATGCTGATTCAACCAGTGTGCGTCCAGTGGGGCCTGTGTAAACGCCATTTTTTGTTGTCATTATGCGTTTCATTCATAGGGTTTTAGTAAATAAAACCCAGCTAGCACATTTGGTTGCTTGGAAGTAGTGGGAACGTACGTTTTTGGTTTCCCATTCGTTCCGGGAATGAAACCATAAGTTTACTGACAGGTAAAACTGAACGTTTTTTAAACATTCTGAGAACGGAAGTGAACATTTTGCCTGTTTTGGGAACTTGTATATTTGTGTTGCAGGGAGGTTCTGAGAACCTTTTACTATGGTTCCAGGGAGGCTCTGAGAACGTTTTACTATGGTTCCAGGGAGGTTCTGAGAACCTTTTATTATGGTTGCGGGGAGGTTCTGAGAACATTTTACTATGGTTCCCTGAAAGTTTTCCTGGGAGGTTTTATTAACGTTCTGAGAATGGAAATTAGAGGTTATGTGAAGGTAATTAAATAACATTCTGAGAACAAGTATCAATAAGACTTTTAATAACATTGCTAGCTTAGTTTGGGTTATCTGTTTTGAACTCTAAACACAGACAGGACCATTGGAAATTAATTTGCTTAGGCATTAATCATGCAAACACTTTTCTTTATTATTGTGGCAGTCAGTGAGATTCAAACCTGTGATCTTCTGTTCCCTATCCATGGAATTAGTCCACTGCGCTACTGGGATGGAGCAAGCACCCCCTGTTTTTTGAACTCATATAAAGCTGTTAATTTGTGTCTATTCAAACAGACCCTATTTCAAAGGAAACAAGCACTCATTAAGATTGGGTGTGATCAATTAGTGGGCGCGGCCAACACACCTGAACACACTTGGCATGATAGAGGATAGCCGGTTTTGTTGATGCTGAGAACAGAATGTATATGTTTTTAAATAACATTCTTAGAACATTCTTTAAACGTTACCGATGTTTTATTGGGATTTTTATGGAACGTTTTCTTAATGTTCTGAGAACACGACTTTAAATAGAACCATGAAGAAACCTTCAGAAAACGTTATTCAATAAGAATAGGTTATGTAGACGATTTATCCAGAGTGCCTTGGATGTGTCTGGGGCATGTATTCGTAACACAGTGTCAACATCATCAATACACCAGAGGCTGAGTGAGTGATTCTAACACTCAACCATTGTTAATAACTTCCATTGGAAGATGCTGTTGTATAGCCTACCTCCTGCAGTTTCTGGGAACTCGTTTGTATTAGGGCCATATCATTTACAAGAGGCTGAGTTAACAATTTTCCCCTCATCCTATCCTATCCTGGTGTTGCACAGTATACCCAAAATGTCTGTACTTTTTTGATACTAGAACAGGAAAAACAGTTTGGTTCTAGAATTTGTTACTTTCGGAACATCTGTCAAATGTGTCTCACGGATAAATCAAATCTAATTCTATTAGTCGCATGCGCCGAATACAAAAGGTGTAGACCTTACAGTGAAATACTTACTTACGAGCCCCTAACCAACAATGCAGTTTAAAAAAACATATGAGTAAGAATAAGAAATAAAAGTAACAAGTAATTAAAGAGCAGCAGTAAAATAACAATAGCGAGACTATATACAGGGGGGCACCGGTTAGTTGATGTAATATGTACATGTAGGTAGAGTTATTATAGTGACTATGCATAGATGATAACAGCAGAGAGTAGCAGCATTCTGTTTATCAGCGCAGCCAATGTCCTCCCTTATCATCAGTTCATTATTCCTAGTATTTTGTTTGTGATAATATGCAAACCATCATGCAAAATATGCTAATGTAAAAGCAAATTGCCATCAAAACTATGTTCACTCGGTCGCTCTCTCACGTCTCTCCCAAAGAGGAACTATTACCTCAGCGACCAGACTGTGTGTGTGAATATTGGGCTCCGATGGGGCCCGTCCGCCCCTTGCCTCCTGAATGATGGCAGACTTTTATCAAATAAGCTACTTCAATGCAAATGTTGTTGATCAGTACAATAGAATAAGTCCCAAATGTACGAGAGAAACATATTGTTTGTCCTCTGTAGCTCTGTGAAATCAGCTCAATAACTCAATGCATTCACAGAATCCTATTGAATATTCCTTCACCTGTATTGTGACTAGACCTAGGCTAAGTCTTGATGTACCCAGTTTATCAATCGAGATTTACCATTCAAATAAATTATTACCATTTGTGTTGTTATGTAGATTGATTGGTAAAAACAAAGTCAAATTGATTGTATGGATGTATAATTGATTAATTAATGCATACATGGCTGTCTCTGAAAAATGTTGACTTAAAACAATTCTAATATAATGATATTGAACTCAAAAGATGCCCAACGATTGAATAGAGAAAATAGCTGAGTTTATCTGTCTGGATCAAGTGCCATTCTGTGACTTTGGCTAATATGCCTTTTTTTTTTTTTTTTTACAGTGGTAATGTTTTCATTTTCGTATCGAGTATCGTGATGGTCTCGTGTCTTGTGATACTAAATTTGGTATTGACAGTCAAAATTCCGTTGTCATGGCAACACTGTCTTGTCCTAGTCTGATAGTGTCAGGGATTTCTTCGTCGGAGGACGATATGGCGAAATCATCATCGGAAAATGAGGACCAATATGCAGCAGAGTTGAGATGGTTCATTTTGAACTTTTAATAAATTCCAAAACGAACATACAAAAATAACAAAAACGACCGCACGATACACTGACAGTCCTGTTAGGTTTACACACACTAAACACGGAACACACTAAACACGGAACAATCTCCCACCATTAAACAGACAAACACACCCAACTAATATAGGACTTCCAATCAAAGGCAACACCACACAGCTGCCTTCAATTGGAAGTCCACCCCAATTAACTCAACATAGAAACAGATCAACCAGACTACACATAGAAATACATCAACATAGACCATAACTCAAAACCCGGAAATAATAAATCAAACGCCCTCCTAACTAATACACCACCCTGAACCACATAAAACAAATACCCTCTGCCACGTCCTGACCAAACTAAAATGACAATTAACCCTTATACTGGCCATGACGTGACAGATAGGCTACACAAGGACAGGTTCAACCATTTTTTCAGTCCTGCATGATGCAGTTTCGTGTTTGATTTAGGGTCTAAACTAAGAATGAAAAATCAATGACATCATTGGATGATGCTGTTGTTACCTCTTGTTCAGTGGTCTTTCATGTAGAAACGTAAATCTGTTATCTCTTGTTCAGTGGTCTTTCATGTAGAAACGTAAATCTGTTATCTCTTGTTCAGTGGTCTTTCATGTAGAAATGTAAATCTGTTATCTCTTGTTCAGTGGTCTTTCATGAAGAAAGGTAAATGAAAGACATGATGTATTGTTAACTTGTTAGACCATTCTGATAATTTAAGGAAATGCAACTAATCTTAATTATATATATTTTTTAAAAATACATTAAAAAAAGGAAAGGGAGATGGCAGAAGGCGCCGGATAACAGTCTTTCAGGTGAAGACAGTTGTTTTAGTAACAGCATGGTGGTGATACGCAGTAGAATTGGATATGAAATGTACAGTAGGTAGTTCAGTCCTTGAGCTGTTCCTGTCTATTAATGTCCTGTATTATGTCATGTTTCCTGTTCTGTGTGGACCCCAGTAAGAGTAGCTGCTGCTTTCGCAACAGTTAATGGGGATCCTAATAAAATACCCCCCAAAATACCAAATATATATAGTTGGATCTACGAAAATAAGAAAAACTAGGCTATAAAACGGTCTCTCAAAACACTGTTTACATCGAACTAGCTACTTAACAGAGAGCTGACATGAACTTTCTAAAATACATCTCAATGTTACATCTTATCAATGCCGCCTCTCATGCCGCCCCTCATGCCGCCTCTCCCCTAGGACCTAGGTTGGAGAATATAAACTGGAAAGATACGCTCTCTAATCAAATGTAGATGTTGGATTGACAAAATCTCTTGACACAAATTCATGTTATACCTCTTGATGTGTGGAGAATTTTTTTTATTTTTTTAAGTACCTCGATTGGAGGATGCCAGTCAGCTAGTATGTGTCCAATCAATTATTATAAATTATTATTATATTCTTCTTCAGATTTGGTATGCTTTGTGTGTCCACTTATTCCCTTTCAAATAATCTTCACTGAGTCCCAAATGGCACACTATTCCTAATATAGTGAACTATTTTTGATGAGGGCCCATAGGGAATAGGGTGCCATTTGGGAATTATCCCTTGTGTGTATAGTCAGAATTGACTGTCCTTCATCTCCGTCTTAGAAACTCTAGCGAGGGAGAGGGAGGCTCTGTTGAAAATGGATTTTGTGTATTGGTCACTTTTTCAATTTTCTGCCAAGAGTCCCTGAGATTGCTCCAGGCTTTTGTCACTATTGAACGCAGTCTACAGGTATTTGCACACCATTGAACGCAGTCTAAAGCTCTGAGACCAGGCTGATTGTACTTTTTTTGTAGCTAGGAAAGTGGTCGACCTGAGGAGAGCGGATAGAAGGACCCCTGCCTCTAGGGGAAATATGTAATCTGGAGTCTAGGAGTCTCCACTCCAGTGTTCTAGGACCCCCTGTAATTTATTTTCTGAGAGTCTCTGACATTTTCCATAGCTGTGGTACCTCACACTGCAAGTCCCCAGTTCTTTGTCCCAAATGGCACCCTATTCCCTAAATAATGCACTACTTTTGTTCTGGTCTACAGTAAATATCTTAAAAACAAGAAAACACATTTTAAGTGAGATGGAGGGATTGGTCTGAAGCTGAAAAAGAAATGAAATTCACATGAGCACCACAATGCGTACTTCACCCATGCTCTACCAAGGTTTTCCAGCACACAGCTTTGACCTACTAGTGTAGCTATGTTGGTCTATTGTACTGAAACCAATGTGTTGGCAAGTTGCTTAGGATTTAAACCTTCTCAAACAGCCTCATTCATACTCTTAGAGGAGGTGCTCCTGATTTGTATCACATATAAAGTAATGTATTTCATTCTTCCCAACCCACACTAAGCCATTACCCCATTCCAATACCCTTTCAAGCTTTTAAAAAAATGATATGAAAGCAAGCTTTGCTTTTATATTTACAACACCATCAGGCTTGATTGAGTGAGCTGTTTTATCTTGTAGTACTGTGGTGCCTGCAATACATGTAATTGAAAAATAAATATATTTCCTGTTTTGGTCAGTAGGTTCCGAACATAATAACAGGAGGTGGTGTGTTCAACGCAGCCACTCATATACAGTATACATTTTACAGTGTGTATATATATATATATATATCTGTCCATCTGCACCCTCTGCACTTAACGTTGTTTTTTGTTTTACCTTTTTCCTTGGTTTTTACACCAGGTGTAAAACACAACATTATTATAGAACATTATAATACATCATAACACTGCAATACAAGTCAAGTAAAAAGTACACAAAAATAAAAAATGGCAACAGAAATAATGTAGTTATTAGTATTTATATAACAGCTGATTTTCCAGAGGGAAGCGAAAAACCAGAAATCCATTTAAGCCAATAAAGACTAAACTGGAACATGGAGAAAGAAAGCTCATGGAGAAAGCTCCTGGAAAACAAACACAATAGTTACTATGTAGCCGTTAATTATTTACATAAACATGTACTTTAAAGTCTACAGAAGGCCTAGTACTACGTTACCTGTAAACAATAGTGAGTTATTACAAAATAGACAATTTACAATCAAATGTACTTTACCAGATATAGTCAACTTTGTACATACAATTCAGGGATGGCCACAATTGCTCTTGAAAAGCTACATGGTTATTATTGATGGGCAAAAAATTGATGGACACATATCGGGATATTATTTTTGATGATAAATCATATTGTATCGTATTATTTTTGCGCTAGGTGAATGTACCTGCACCAAAACTCCACTATTTGTCCTTCATACTGTAGCTTGTTCTCCATATTTAAAAATAAATAAATAGGGAGACAATTTGTTTTGAGCACTTTAATTCCATGACTAATCAAATCTTGTTTTCTCATGGCTCTCTCTTGTCCCTCTGCAGCAGACATCAAATCAAATTATATTTGTCACATGCACTGAATACTGCAGGTGTA
Source organism: Salmo salar (assembly GCF_965601325.2). Taxonomy (NCBI): domain Eukaryota; kingdom Metazoa; phylum Chordata; class Actinopteri; order Salmoniformes; family Salmonidae; genus Salmo; species Salmo salar. The sequence goes on from NC_138304.1 coordinate 48,956,336, forward strand.
GACCTTACCGTGTAATGCTTAATTACAAGCCCTTAACCAACAATGCAGTTCAACAAAAAGAGTTAAGAAAATATTTACTAACTAAAAGTAAAAAATGTAATTAAAAGTAACACAATAAATATATACTATATACAAGGGGTGCCGGTAACGAGTCAATGTGCAGGGGTCCAGGTTAGTCCAGGTCATTTGTACATGTAGGTAGAGGTAAAGTGACAATGCATTGATAATAAACAGTGAGTAGCAGCAGTGTAATAACAAAGGGGGGGGGGGGGGGGGGGGGGGGGGTCAATGTAAGTAGTCCTTGTGGCCATTTCATTAATTGTTCGTCACTCTTATGGCTTGGGAGTAGAAGCTGTTAAGTTATACAATACATGCATGTTTTGTTCAATCAAGTTCATATTTATATAAAAAAACAGCTTTTTACATTAGCATGTGATGTTCAGAACTAGCATACCCACCGCAAACTTCCGGTGAATTTACTAAATTACTCATGATAAACGATGACAAAATACATAACAATTATTTTAAGAATTATAGATACAGAACTCCTTTATGCAATCGCTATGTCCGATTTTAAAATAGCTTTTCAGCGAAAGCACATTTTGCAATATTCTGAGTACATAGCTCGGCCATCTCGGCTAGCTATTTTGACATCCGCCAACTTCGGGGTCACCTAAACTCAGAATTACTATTAGAAAAATTGGATTACCTTTGCTGTTCTTAGTCAGAATGCACTCCCAGGACTTCTACTTCAACAACAAATGGTGTTTTGGTTCCAAATAATCCATAGTTATATCCAAATAGCTCCGTTTTGTTCGTGCATTCAGGTCACTATCCGAAGGGTAACGCGCGAGCGCATTTCGTGACAAAAAAATTCAAAATATTCCATTACCGTACTTAGAAGCATGTCAAACACTGTTTAAAATCAATTTTTATGCTATTTTTCTCGTAAAATAGCGATAATATTCCAACCGGGTAACGTTGTATTCATTCAAAGACTGAAAGAAAAACATGGCGAGTTCTCGTGACCGCGCATCTCCAGTCTCACTGTCCCCAGGCTGACCACTTACAAACTCTGCTGCTGTACTTTGCCCAGAGACAGCAGACACCCCATTCCACTTTCTGGAGGCTTTAGAGAGCCAATGGAAGCCTTAGAAAGTGTCACGTTACAGCACAGATGCTGTAATGTCGATAGAGATGCAACAGAAGGACAACAAATTGTCAGACAGCTTGTTTGTCTTGCTCACATTGAGGGAGAGGTTGTTATCCTGGCACCACACTGCCAGGTCTCTAACCTCCTCCCTATAGACTGTCTCATCGTTGTCGGTAATCAAGCCTAACGCTGTTGTGTCATCAGCAAACTTAATGATGGTGTTGGAGTCATGTTTGGCCACGCAGTCGTGGGTGAACAGGGAGTAAAGGAGGGGACTAAGTACACACCCCTGAGGGGCCCCTGTGTTGAGGATCAGCGTGGAAGATATGTTAACTACACTTACCACCTGGGGGCGGCCTGTCAGGAAGACCAGGATCCAGTTGCAGAGGGAGGTGTTTCGTCCCAGGGTCCTTAGCTTAGTGATGAGCTTTGTGGGCACTATGGCATTGAACGCTGAGCTGTAGTCAATGAACAGCATTCTCACATAGGTGTTCCTTTTGTCTAGGTGGGAAAGGGCAGTGTGGAGTGGTATTGAGATTGTCATCTGTGGATCTGTTGGGGTGGTATGTGAATTGGAGTTGGTCTAGGATTTCTGGGATGATGGTGTTGATGTGAGCCATGACCAGCCTTTCAAAGCACTTCATGGCTACCGACCTGAGTGCTATGAGGCGGTAGTAATTTAGGCAGCTTACTTTCTCTATCTTGGGCACAGGGATTATGGTAGTCTGTTTGAAACATGTAGGTATTACAAACTCGGCCAGGGAGAGGTTGAAAATGTCAGTGAAGACACTTGTCAGTTGGTCCGAGTATACGTCCCATTAATCAGTCTGGCCCCGCGGCCTTGTGAATGTTGACCTGTTTAAAGGTCTTGCTCACATCAACTACAGAGAGCGTGATCACACAGTCGTCTGGAACAGCTGGTGGTCTCATGCATACTTCAGTGTTGCTTGCCTCGAAGCGAGCATAAAAGGCATTTAGCTTGTCTGGTAGGCTCGCGTCACTGAGTAGCTCTTTGTAGTCCGTAATAGTTTGCAAGCCCTGCCACATTCAACAAGTGTCACAGCCAGTGTCGTAGGATTCAATCTTAGTCCTGTATTGATGCTTTGCCTGTTCGTCTGAGGGATTTCTTCTAAGCATCCGGATAAGTGTCCTGCTCCTTGAAAATGTCAGCTTCAGCCTTTAGTTCGGTGAGGACGTTGCCTGTAACCCATGGCTTCTGGTTGCGATATCTACATACGGTCACTGTGGGGACGACATCATCGTTGCACTTACTGATGAAGCCGGTGACTGAGGTGGTATACTCCTCAATGCCATTGGATTAATCCTGGAACATATTCCAGCCTGTGCTAGCAAAACAGTCCTGTAGCGCAGCAATCGCGTCATCTGACCACTTTTGTATTGAGCGAGTCACTGGTACTTCCTGCTTTAGTTTTTCCTTATGAACAGGAATCAGGAGGATAGAATTATGGTCAGATTTGCCAAATAAGGGGCGAGGGAGAGCTTTGTATGCATCTCTGTGTGTGAAGTAAAGGTGGTCTAGAGTTTTTTTTCCCTCTGGTTGCGCATGTGACATGCTGGTAGAAATGACGTAAAATGGATTTAAGTTTGCCTGCATTAAAGTCCCCGGCCACTAGGAGCGCCACTTCTGGATGAGCATTTTTTTGTTTGCTTATGGCCTTATACAGCTCATTGAATGCAGTCCTAGTGCCAGCATTGGTTTGTGGTGGTAAATAGACAGCTACAAATAATACAGATGAGCTTATCATGAGGAACTCTACCTCAGGAGAGCAATACCTTAACATTAGACATCACGCAAAAGCTGATATTGATAAATAGACATCAATATCAGACGTAGCTGCTCTGTCCTGCCGATGCATGGAAAACCCAGCCAGCTCTATAATATCCGTGTCGTCGTTCAGCCATGACTCAGTGAAACATAAGATATTACAGTTTTGAATGTCCCGTTGGTAGGATAGTCTTGATCATAGATCATCCAGTTTATTCTCCAGTGATTGCACGTTGTCCAATAGGACAGATGGTAGTGGCGGTTTAGCCACCCCGACCTCTGACCACGATATCTTCGTGTTTTCTTCACCCGTATGAGAGGGATTTGGTCCTGGTCTCGGGGAAGCAGTATATCCTTCACATTCAAGAAAAAAATCTTCATCCAGTTCTAGGTGAGTAATCGCTGTTCTGATATCCAGAAGCTCTTTTCGGTCATATGAGACGGTAGCAGCAACATTATGTACAAAATAAGTTACAAACAATGCGAAAAAACTAAACAAAATAGCACAGTTGGTTAGGAGCATGTAAAACGGCAGCCATCCCCTCCGGTGTCATTAACTAACTCAAATTGGAACATCGAATCGAAATAAAACCACAGTATCGATTCGCAATACATATAGAATCATGAGAATCGCAATACATATAGAATCATGAGAATCGCAATACATATCATATCGTGATGTCCCTGGCAATTCCCGACCCTAAAGGTTATGCACGCTTTCTTGTTCAAGCCCAGTTTTACTAGTTAAGGTCTCAATGAACAGCTGAGGTCTCGATGAACAGCTGAGGTCTCGATGAACAGCTGAGGTCTCGATGAGCAGCTGAGGTCTCGATGAACAGCTGAGGTCTCGATGAACAGCTGAGGTGTCGATGAACAGCTGAGGTGTCGATGAACAGCTGTGGTCTCGGTGAACAGCTGAGGTCTCGGTGAACAGCTGAGTGGTAGAATCAGTTGTGGTAGCACTGGGCTTGAACAAAAAGGCCTTCATAACCCTATGGCTGGTCAATAGCAATTTTGGTAACTCCTGATACAAACACTGTGACAAATGACAAACTGCTAAGAAACACAAAGTCATTAGACAAAATTACCCTTTTAAGAATACATATTTACAAATCTGACATTGGATAGGCACTCTTGAATCTTTCAGCCACATGTTCTTAGTAATGTTGTACACAGATTTCCAACTCCAGTAAAAGAGCACACATTCCCACATTTATAAATGGCTGTATAAATATGAAAACAGATGGGAGTACTCACAGATTTGGAACAGAACATACATAAGTGCTACTGATAGTGTTTGGTGGATGGTGTTTATATGAATAAACATAAGTCGTTTGTCAGCTCGACGTGGGACAGCTTGACACGTGTTTTTTTATTTTTAACTTTTTTTACATGTTTACAACATGTGCAACTTATCACATGTATTTGTACTGTAGGGATGGCATGCATCTGACGGATGAGGGCAATGACGTCTTCCTTGAGAGTTTGAGATGTGGTCTCTCCAATGTTCTCTCCTTCGTAGTAGCAATACGTGCTAGTACAATTACATGTCACCCTCCCTGACACAGAGCAGAATTCATGGTTCCTTCTATTAAGGCAAGTTGTTCAGGTCATGAGGCAACAAAGCATTCCCAAACCATCACACTACCACCACCATGCTTGACCGTTGGTATGAGGTTCTTACTGTGAAATGTAGTGTTTGGTTTTCTGCAGACATAATGTGACCCATCTCATCCAAAAAGTTGACTCAAGTTTGCGAAAAAGCACACGGAAACACCTGGATGAACATCAAGACTCTTGGAAGAATGCTCTATGGCTAGATGGGTCAAAAGTATAACTTTTTGGGATGAAATGGGTCACATTCTGCTTGGTGAAAACCAAACACTGCTGCAGTCATTGCAGGTAAAGGTGGCACAACCAGTTATTGAGTGTAACGGGGCAATTACTTTTTCACACACATATGTTGTGACGTTGTATTAGTTAATGTGATGAATGTTGCCCATCGAATGATTAACTTCTTACATCTAGACGTTCCGCTAGCGGAACACCGCTCCAATATCCAATGATAGGGCGTGGCGCGAAATATAAACTCCTCGAAAATCCGAAAACTTCCATTTTTCAAACATATGACTATTTTACACCATTTTAAAGACAAGACTCTCCTTTATCTAACCACACTGTCCGATTTCAAAAAGGCTTTACAACGAAAGCAAAACGTTAGATTATGTCAGGAGAGTACCCAGCCAGAAATAATCAGACACCCATTTTTCAAGCTAGCATATAATGTCACAAAAACCAAAACCACAGCTAAATGCAGCACTAACCTTTGATGATCTTCATCAGATGACACTCCTAGGACATTATGTTATACAATACATGCATATTTTGTTCAATCAAGTTCATATTTATATCAAAAACCAGAAAGTGTCACGTTACAGCAGAGATCCTCTGTTTTCAATAAAGAGGCTAAAGAAGGCCAAGAAATGGTCAGAGAGGGCACTTCCTGTATGGAATCTTCTCAGGTTTTGGCCTGCCATATGAGTTCTGTTATACTCACAGACACCATTCAAACAGTTTTAGAAACTTTAGGGTGGTTTCTATCCAAATCAAACAATTATATGCATAATCTAGTTTCTGGGCAGGAGCAATAACCAGATGAAATCGGGTACGTTTTTTATCTGGCCGTGAAAATACTGCCCCCTATCCATAACAGGTTAACTGTTTATAATTGCGTGATTAAATGAATCAAGCAATGAATCAAGCAATTATTAACTCATTAACCTGGGGCACCATGGGAAAATTAGTTTTATTGAGTTTCTATTTCCCAAATTAACTCAAAGAATATCAGAATATCGATTTTACAACAGTCGCTAATTAATCAAATTCCTCTAGTCTTATTTCTGAACGTCGCATAATCCGGGAATCTGCATGGACCTGGGTCCCACCAATGAGTTTACCACACCAATCTTAGTTGATTATTTGTTTACTAGCAAGCTAAAATGATGATAAAAGATACACATACACAAAACACAGTCTAAGCTATTGATTAGGACTTAGTATAACGGGCCAACACACTATGGCGCGTTTTACCCAAAATGGGGATTTAAAAGAGAGAGAAAAAGAGAAAGTACACGAGAGAAATATACATTTGGTTGCATTTGTCAGCAATGCTTATTTTAACCCTAGCCTTGCCCCGAACTGCCGCTCTTATGGGTCAGAATATAATGATGTAATTACGTGTTGGAGGTCTCAGATGGGAAGCTCCGCGTGGCGCGTTTAGGCTGCTCAAGGACGCACTTCTCCGACGCAACTCTCTGGTTGTCCTCACGATGTCAGTGTCCCTTTTGGCTTAGTGGTCTGATTTCTCCCCCTTTCTCTGATAGTGTCGTCTGAGGACAGACAGCTCTGTAGCTCAGAGCTCACAGCGTAGGAATGAAACAACGTAGATACCACGATTCGATGAAGAGTGGAGGCTAGGTGGTTCGGCTTGAATTCACCCGCTTAGACACAGCTACTCATCCGTAGCTTGGGTAGAAAAAGATTTCTTTGTCTTCAACCTTGTGTTGCGTTTTGGATTTCGTTTAACTTTTAGACCTCGGCTGCAGCCTGGGGTCACTTTAGTCTGATATGTTAATTCTTAACTCACATGTCTTATACCTTCGGGTCAGAAGTGGGCGTAACCGCCTTTAGGGCAATTCTCTGGGCGTACCAAGTTAATAAGGGCAAGGCCTAGATTTTACTCAAATCCAATTTTAGACAACTAACTTCACATTTCATCTTTACCAAAACATTCTCTTTGATTTGGATATTTTCCACACAACGTACAATGTATAAACATCAGGCATATACTGGGAAAACTCTTAAAGGTACAATGTTTTCATAACGTCATCTGTTAACCTTTAATAGCAAACAAAAATGACATACATTTTCATATTCCATCTATCGTCATGACCACCATTGTGGCTGACGGAAACCATTGTTCCAAAGTCCCTTTATTGCATGTTTAATGTTCTGAGGCCAGTTCTCCATAGTGAGGACAAAGGAATTTCTCTGTGGCCTAAGATTGATCATGGGCGTGAGGGGTCATAAAACCCCCACATCTTCAGACCCCTAGATCTCTCCTCCTCTGTTGGGGGTTGAAAGATACTCTGTAGGGCTGTGGTCTCCTGTAACCTGATCTGATCAGGACAGTCATGACACTTATTTCATAACTTTGTTAATGAAATAAATGAAATAAGTATGTAATTGTCGTGTTATTTATTCACTCAGGTTCCCTTTATTTAATATTAGGTTTTGGTTGAAGGTCTGATAATATTCAGTATCAAACATATGCAAAAATAGATAAAATCAGAAAGGGGGTATTTTTCACGACACTGTATTTGTTTAAGTTCTGATTCCAGGTCAGCGGTGTACACAGATGACTTCAGCCATATGAAAAACCTTCCATAGCAAAATATACCTAGCTAGCTAGCTAACTTCCATTCTGCTTCTCATTCAACTGGTGTAAGCTGTAGCTAGCTACAGCTGCTAGCCTTCTACTAGCTAGCTCCTACTGTTGCGCTGCAACCAAGTTGCACTCGGATTTAGAACTCTGAGATACGGCTGAAAAGATGTTAGGTTTGTTAGAAAGGTAGCCCATCGTTGGTTTTTATTGGGCATAAATGTGCACGTGAGAGCGTTAAATTTATGAATTTAATAAAAAACTATTGCAACCTGCAAATGTATTCATTCCAAATGGATCTAAGTCCGATGGTCAGTTTATGGACGCAGTAGCCTAGTTTCAATCTGGAGTCTAGAATTTGAGCAAAAAATGCTACCAACCCTGTCCAAATTTTTTTGGGAATAGTGGTTCTTGGTAACGGCCGGACGGATCATGACGAGAGTTGTGTACCTCCAATCAAGTTGACTTCATCGACACCGGTGTCATATTGGCTTAGATAAGATGGTAAGGAGATTTCAAATTGAGTTTCAACCAATGCATACTATTGGCGAGACTATAATGTATTACTGTCCTGTACTATGTCATGTTAAATGTTTTGTGTGGACCCCCAGGAAGAGTAGCTGCTGCTTTAGAAGCAGGTCATGGGGATTCTAATAAAATACCCAAAACAGCTAATGGGGATCCTAATAAAATAGGTCTGCAGGGCCCCAGCTATACAGGGCCCTAGCTATACAGGGCCCTAGCTATACAGGGCCCTAGCTATACAGGGCCCCAGCTCTACAGGGCCCCAGCTCTACAGGGCCCCAGGTCTACAGGGCCCCAGGTCTGCAGGGCCCCAGCTATACAGGGCCCCAGGTCTGCAGGGCCCCAGCTATACAGGGCCCCAGCTATACAGGATCCCAGGTCTACAGGGCCCCAGGTCTGCAGGGCCCCAGCTATACAGGGCCCCAGCTCTACAGGGCCCCAGGTCTACAGGGCCCCAGGTCTACAGGGCCCCAGGTCTGCAGGGCCCCAGCTCTACAGGGCCCCAGGTCTACAGGGCCCCAGGTCTACAGGGCCCCAGGTCTACAGGGTCCCAGATGTGAGGGAACAATGTCCTGCTATACCTACAATACCATCCCTTTTCACCTTGTATGGGATTTTTAGACAGCATCCTTTCACAAAGCATCCGACCTACATTCCTACACAAGTCACCCTGATACATAAGACATTCTGCAGTATTTCATATATGAACCAATATTGATTTATGAAGTTGAATTTCGATATTGAACCTAATATTTTATTTCTGAGCTAACAAAGTTTACACTGGCGTATAAACTACAATTTTCTTAGAGTTGAGGAGTGTTACAGAGGTTAGGCCTTGATATTTTTCCAAAGTTGATGGATACCAAAGAAGTGAAATCGTCATCCACATGTCAGTTATGTGATGGTTGGTTTCTCTTCATTTCTTGTGAAATAAGGCAGTGATGACTTTTCTTACTTGCAATAAGACACCATGGCAACAGCCTCCATGTTGTCTGCCTCCTCTGTAGTTCTGGTTGTCCAGTCAGCATCAGTGTCCTTGTGACTATTGTCTTCAACATATGGAGGGATGCTAGTAATTCACACCAGGATGACTGTCAGAATAACACAGCTCTTTCTCTGATTGCTGGCTTCCCTTGAAATAACATTTCAAACCACCCACTAGCCATATTTCTTATATGAGTAAGAGGGCTTTTCTCAAAGCAATGTAACGCATCATCCTATACTTTGATGACAATGTGAAGGAATAGGAAGAGGCGTGAAAAGTCCAGGAGGGCGGCCGTTTCTGAGATACTGGAACCGGCGCTCCTGGCACCGACGATCAGACCACGCTCAAAGTCTCTTAGGTCACTCGTTTTCCCATTCTAACATTCAAGTTGAACAGTAACTGAATGCCTCAATGCCTGTCTGCCTGCTTTTTACTTTTTTTAAATTTAATTTTATTACACATACAATTTTAAACATCTCACCTGCCCAGACCCGCATTCTCACACCCCCATCCCTAGTGCCTGCATGTAGGAGCGATCCATTTTCGTGAATGGGGTGGTGTACCTAATAAACAGTCCGCCTGAGTGTAAATTGGTCTGTGCATTTGAACAACAGCATAAATACACTTATTTCAATTTTGTATGTATAAACAGAATCACCTCTGCTGCACATGCTGCCACTGTATTGATTACCAAAAGTTATATCATTTGAATGAGCAGGCAGCAGCATCTTCATGACATCGGTGACACAAGCACAGGGAAAACACATCAAGCACAGGGAAAACACATCAAGCATAGCTTCAACGAATTTGCTAAACGTAGGATATATTATGAATTCTAGCTAGGTGGCTAACGTTAGCTAGCTCGCTAACTTTAAGCTAGGCTAGGGGTTAAGGTTAGGATTATGTTTAAGAGTTAGGTTAAAGGGTTAAGGGTTAAGGTTAGGGGTTAGCTAACATGCTAAGTAGTTTCAACATAGCTAGAAAGTAGTAAGTTGTTTAAAAGTTGCTGAAATGCTAAAGTTGGCCGTGATGAGATTAGAATTCGCAACATTTGGGTTGCTAGACGTTCGCGTTATACGCCCACCCATCCACCCTACTTTCGTTTATGCTTTAAGTAACCATCTGTTTTATATAACTATACCAACCGTAACATGTCATACTAAATGCATTGTCTCGAATTTACCTACAGAATACTACGAAATGCTCTGAGACCAGGTTGGATCGCTAGCTAGCATAATGTCACAATCAGGGTTGGGGAGTAACAGATTACATGTAATGGATTACCTTTTTTTCTGTAATCTATTACTTTACAATTTTTTGTTGTTGCTGGTAATCAGATTACAGATACTTTAGAAAAACTAGATGATTACTTGTAGGATTACTTTTATATTCAGAAAGGATGTTTGCTCAAAAAATATTTGACATCATTCTGTGTTCTCAATGACATTAATATCAGCAGTGAATTGTTTTCAGTGTGAGCGAGTCTGACCACAAGTCAGAGACCACCACTATGATGCTCACACACCAATGCGTTTGATTGATCTCGGGAAAAGAGCAGGAATAGGCTTTTGCAGGCTACAGTGCAATATATGTCTTCCAATGGTGTGACTGCTGTCGGCATCCAAAGATTATCCAACTTCAATAAACGCTTGGAGGTAAGGATGACAGCTGGGGTGTAGCCTACGGGCGATATGGATTCCACTTATTAGTGATCTCTACATAGCGCATTGATGTGAATCATACTGCAGCTCTCTCATTTAGGTTTTTGCGCCTTATTGATTGTGGTGGTTGTGGATGGCTGTTCACAAATGTACAGTATATGTTTATTTTAACCAAATAATGGTTGAATTGAATAAGTTTAAGCTTCCTATCAATCATTGTTTTTGCGACATTGTTTTTGGTGTATTCATTAAGGAAACTGGTGTATTCCTTCAGGAAAATGTTTACTGTTTAAGAATCAAATGGAAGCAAACAGAACAAAACAAGAGTTTCTATTGGACAAATTCAGGTAGGTCCCTCCCTGTTTCGTTCCGTTTGCTTCCGTTTCAGAAATGTTTTGCAACAGAATCGGCAAAATGAATATGCCCCAGTGGACAGCCAATATAAAATTTGCTCATGCAACAGCTGTATAGTTCAGATCCCAGCCTATTGAATAAAAGTTTGTGGGAGTTCCTACCCTCTAAACTCCCCCGTGGTATTGTGCTCCATCCTGTCAAAAACAAGTTTAATTTAAGAAGACCACGATTGGGGCTTTTATAGCTCAATCTAATTCGTGCTGATTAATAAATAAACAAATTCCATAGGCCTAACGGAAACATGCTCAAACTTGCGCAATTTTTATGGACTTAAACAGCAGTTTAAACAAAGCATGCCATTCCAAGAGCAGCATTTATTTTCTCAACTCGAAGCAATGAGCAGTGGTGGAAAAAGTACCCAATTGCCATAGTTGAGTAAAAGTGAAGATACCTTAATAGAAAATGACTCAAGTAATAGTGAAAGTCACCCAGTAAAATACTACTTGAGTAAAAGTCTAAAAGTATTTGGTTTTAAATGTACTTAAGTATAAATAATTTCATCGTTAGGGTTAGGCGTAACGTTTTGGGGACCCGACCAGATTCATAGAGAAATGTGAGTCATAGATGGGTTGGCAGGTAGCCTAGTGGTTAGAGTGTTGGACTAGTAACCGAAAGGTTGCTAGATTGAATCCCCAAGCTGGCAAGGTAAGAATCTGTTGTTCTGCCCCTGAACAATGCAGTTAACCCACTGTTCCTAGGTCATCATTGAAAATAAGAATTTGTTCTTCACTGACTTGCCTAGTTAAATAGATCTGTCATTCTTATTGAAAGCAATTCTAAGAAGCAGTAGATAATGATTTCTATGATTCCCATTCTTAAACTTTGTCTTTCAGTTTTGGACACCAGCTTCAAACAGCTGAAAATTCTATATTTTTGGTTTTAGAAAATATATTCACAGTGGTTTAGATGGTATAATGATTCTCCACTTGTTTTGTCACATAAAGTGAAATTAGGCAAACTATTAGAATTTTTGCAACCAGGAAATGGTGGTAAACTTTTTCCGCATAGTTGCGGTTTGAGGGTTATTCTTAGGTTTAAAATCAGATTTTATTACTTTGTGGCTGTGCCAGCTAGTGACTACTCTGCAGAGCTGCCTCCAGAACAAGATTCATGACAAAAAACTCTAACCTGCACCTCTTAAGGGGTAAATTATCTAAAATGAATAATCAGATTACGTAATCAGATTACGTGACTGAGTTTGGGTTATCCGGGAAGGTACGTTACAAGTCACATTACTGTTTACAATTTTGGACAGGTAACTGTAACGGATTACATTTAACCTACCCAACCCTGGTCACAAGAACGATGAGCTCGCCAGTAACTTTAGTTAGACTTGATTGGCATGCGAGCTAGCAAGCTCTCCCTCTCCCACTCACTGTCATGATTATTTATTCACAAATTCATTGCAATTTTCTCTTTAGCGCCAACTTTTTAATACCTGATAGAGCAGGCCTGTGTGTTCATTTCAACACCACAGGATGGTCCATTTACTTTGTGTTGTGAAAATAATGTGATGCAATCCTGCAATCTCATTGCTGCAGTCCACCGCCCCAATAGCAAGCAATTTAATAGCTGGCAAGCGCTGGACGGCAGGCCGTGTGCCCAGAGCTGCTGATGGCTAAGCAGTAGGTAACTGAACAGCTTGTTTTGAAGAAAAAAAAATTAACAGTAAAATGTAAACAAATTAACCACAGTTTTATAGACATTTTAAACATAATCCTTGAATGTTATAATATATATTTTGTTTTTATTTGATTCTTTTTTTCACTTTTTTCTACCAATTACAAATGGGGCACCGCCCCTAACGCCCTAGTGGATGGGCCGCCACCGATTTGTGCTGTGTCATTACACAGTACTTGCTTTGATACCATATTTATATTACAGTAGGTGTACTGTATGAAATACAGAATTTTACTTGGCACCGAGCTGCCTGTAAGCCACTATCAAATTCAGTAACCCCTTTACAGTCTAGTTACTCTTGATGTTATCAATTGAGATGAAGGACACACTAATTCCCTTCCCAATTAGTAACAAGTGACTCACGATACTGTCCCATAGAGAGAGAGAGAGAGCGAGAGAGAGAGAGAGGATGTCACTGTTGTGTTAGTTATAAGTTCCATCATGGACCTCCTCCATCACGTCATGCTGTCACAGCTAACAACACACTGACTGCCTCAACTTCAACCTCTTAATGGGAGGGAGAGCATGGATGTGTGTGTGTGTGTGTCCAAAATGGCACCCTATTCACTATGTCCCCTATATAGTGCCCTAATGGGCATGGTCAAAGGTGGTGCACTATAAAGGGAATACTATGCCATTTGGTCCTCCATCACTTCAAGCACCAACACTACAATCACACTGCCTGCCTCCACCTCTTAATGGGGAAGAGAGAATAGACTAGAGGGTCTCTATGGAGGTTTTCCATCACTAGTGCAACAATCACACTGCTTCAAACTCCAGTAGTCTCCTTGTGGGAGTCTGTCAGAGGGACCTCCAGCCATATGGGCTGGTTCTAAAAATATCCCTGTATAGTTGGTTGGTTGAATGGTTCTCTGTCTAACAACAGCCCGGTCATATATATTTGATTAATGTCACAGCTGAAGAGTCTCATCCAGCAAAGTAATGGCTATAAATCAGATAAACCGCTGGAGGACTGTGGTGGGGTCTGTATTAGTGGTGAGGTCCACTGAAACATTGTTATAGTAGGGTCTACTGAAACATATTATAATAGTGGGGTCCACTGAAACATATTATTGTAGTGAAGTCTACTGAAACATACTTTTATTATTATAGCAGGGTCTACTGAAACTAATTATTGTAGTGAAGTCTACTGAAACATATTATAATAGTGGGGTCCACTGAAACATATTATTGTAGTGAAGTCTACTGAAACATATTATAATAGTGGGGTCCACTGAAACATATTATTGTAGTGAAGTCTACTGAAACATATTATTATTATTATTATTATTATTATAGTGGGGTCCACTGAAACATACTATTATTATTATAGCAGGGTCTACTGAAACATATTATTGTAGTGGAGTCTACTGAAACATACTATTACTATTATAGCAGGGTCTACTGAAACATATTATTGTAGTGAAGTCTACTGAAACATATTATAATAGTGGGGTCCACTGCAACATATTATTGTAGTGAAGTCTACTGAAACATATTATAATAGTGGGGTCCACTGAAACATATTATTGTAGTGAAGTCTACTGAAACATATTATTATTATTATTATAGTGGGGTCCACTGAAACATACTATTATTATTATAGCAGGGTCTACTGAAACATATTATTGTAGTGGAGTCTACTGAAACATACTATTACTATTATAGCAGGGTCTACTGAAACATATTATTGTAGTGAAGTCTACTGAAACATATTATAATAGTGGGGTCCACTGAAACATATTATTGTAGTGAAGTCTACTGAAACAAATTATTATATTGGGGTTCACTGACACATATTATTATTGTGGGGTCTACTGAAACATATTATCATAGTGGGGTCTACTGAAACATATTATTATAGTGGGGTCTACTTAAATATATTATTATAGTGGGGTCTACTGAAACATATTATCATAGTGGGGTCCACTGAAACATATTATCATAGTGGGTTCCACTGAAACATATTATTATTATTATAGTGGGGTCCACTGAAACATGTTATCATAGTGGGGTCGAATGAAACATGTTATCATAGTGGGGTCCACTGAAACATATTATTGTAGCAGGGTCTACTGAAACATATTATTATTATTATTATTATTATTATTATTGTTATAGTGGGGTCGACTGAAACATATTATTATAGTGGGGTCTACTGAAACATATTATTATTACTATCATAGTGGGTTCCACTGAAACATATTATCATAGTGGGGTCTACTGAAACATATTAATATTATTATTATCATAGTGGGGTCGACTGAAACATATTATTACAGTGGGGTCTACTGAAACATATTATTATTATTATCATAGTGGGTTCCACTGATACATAATATCATAGTGGGGTCTACTGAAACATATTATTATTATTATCATAGTGGGGTCTACTGAAACATGTTATCATAGTGGGGTCCACTGAAACATATTATTCTAGTGGGGTCTACTGAAACATATTATTATTATTATTATAGTGGGGTCCACTGAAACATGTTATCATAGTGGGGTCCACTGAAACATATTATTATAGTGGGGTCTACTGAAACACATTATTATAGTGGGGTCTACTGAAACATATTATTATAGTGGGGTCTACTGAAACATATTATTATAGTGGGGTCTACTGAAACATATTATTATAGTGGGGTCTACTGAAACATATTATTACAGTGGGGTCTACAGTAACATATTATTATAGTGGGGTCCACTGAAACATATTATTATAGTGGGGTCTACTGAAACATATTATTATAGTGGGGTCCACTGAAACATATTATTATAGTGGGGTCTACTGAAACATATTATTATAGTGGGGTCTACTGAAACATATTATTATAGTGGGGTCCACTGAAACATATTATTATTATAGTGGGGTCCACTGAAACATGTTATCATAGTGGGGTCCACTGAAACATGTTATCATAGTGGGGTCCACTGAAACATATTATTTTAGTGGGGTCTACTGAAACATATTGTTATAGTGGGGTCCACTGAAATATATTATTATAGTGGGGTCTACTGAAACATATTATTATGGTGGGGTCTACTGAAACATATTATTATAGTGGGGTCTACTGAAACATATTATTATAGTGGGGTCTACTGAAACATATTATTACAGTGGGGTCTACTGAAACATATTATTATAGTGGGGTCTACTGAAACATATTATTACAGTGGGGTCTACAGTAACATATTATTATAGTGGGGTCCACTGAAACATGTTATAATAGTGGGGTCCACTGAAACATATTATTATAGTGGGGTCTACTGAAACACATTATTATAGTGGGGTCTACTGAAACATATTATTATAGTGGGGTCTACTGAAACATATTATTATAGTGGGGTCTACTGAAACATATTATTATAGTGGGGTCTACTGAAACATATTATTACAGTGGGTTCTACAGTAGCATATTATTATAGTGGGGTCCACTGAAACATATTATTATAGTGGGGTCTACTGAAACATATTATTATAGTGGGGTCCACTGAAACATATTATTATAGTGGGGTCTACTGAAACATATTATTATAGTGGGGTCTACTGAAACATATTATTATAGTGGGGTCCACTGAAACATATTATTATTATAGTGGGGTCCACTGAAACATGTTATCATAGTGGGGTCCACTGAAACATGTTATCATAGTGGGGTCCACTGAAACATATTATTTTAGTGGGGTCTACTGAAACATATTGTTATAGTGGGGTCCACTGAAATATATTATTATGGTGGGGTCTACTGAAACATATTATTATAGTGGGGTCTAATGAAACATATTATTATAGTGGGGTCTACTGAAATATGTTATTATAGTGGGGTCCACTGAAACATATTATAGTGGGGTCCACTGAAATATTATTATAGTGGGGTCTACTGAAACATATTATTGTAGTGGAGTGCACTGAAACATATTATTGTAGTGCGGTCTACTGAAACATATTATTGTAGTGGGGTCTACTGAAACATATTATTATAGTGGGGTACACTGAAACATATTATTATAGTGGGGTACACTGAAACATATTATTATAGTGGGGTCTACTGTAACATATTATCATAGTGGGCTCCACTGAAACGTATTATTATATTGGGGTCCACTGAAACATATTATCATAGTGGGTTCCACTGAAACATATTATCATAGTGGGGTCTACTGAAACATATTTTTATTGTGGTGTCTACTGAAACATATTATTATAGTGGGGTCCACTGAAACATATTACTACAGTGGTGTCCACTGAAACATTATTATAGTGGGGTCTACTGAAACATATTATTGTAGTGGGGTGTACTGAAACATATTATTACAGTGGGGTCCACTGAAACATGTTATTATAGTGGGGTCCACTGAAACATATTATTATAGTGGGGTCCACTGAAATATTATTATAGTGGGGTCCACTGAAACATATTATTATAGTGGGGTCCACTGAAACATATTATCATAGTGGGGTCTACTGAATCATATTATTCTAGTGGGGTCTACTGAAACATGTTATCATAGTGGGGTCTACTGAAACATATTATTGTAGTGGGGTCTACTGAAACATATTATCACAGTGGGGTCCACTGAAACATATTATCACAGTGGGGTCCACTGAAACATATTATCATAGTGGGGTCCACTGAAACATGTTATCATAGTGGGGTCCACTGAAACATATTATTATAGTGGGGTCTACTGAAACACATTATTATAGTGGGGTCTACTGAAACATATTATTATAGTGGGGTCTACTGAAACATATTATTATAGTGGGGTCTACTGAAACATATTATTATAGTGGGGTCTACTGAAACATATTATTACAGTGGGTTCTACAGTAACATATTATTATAGTGGGGTCCACTGAAACATATTATTATAGTGGGGTCTACTGAAACATATTATTATAGTGGGGTCCACTGAAACATATTATTATAGTGGGGTCTACTGAAACATATTATTATAGTGGGGTCTACTGAAACATATTATTATAGTGGGGTCCACTGAAACATATTATTATTATAGTGGGGTCCACTGAAACATGTTATCATAGTGGGGTCCACTGAAACATGTTATCATAGTGGGGTCCACTGAAACATATTATTTTAGTGGGGTCTACTGAAACATATTGTTATAGTGGGGTCCACTGAAATATATTATTATGGTGGGGTCTACTGAAACATATTATTATAGTGGGGTCTACTGAAACATATTATTATAGTGGGGTCTACTGAAATATGTTATTATAGTGGGGTCCACTGAAACATATTATAGTGGGGTCCACTGAAATATTATTATAGTGGGGTCTACTGAAACATATTATTGTAGTGGAGTGCACTGAAACATATTATTGTAGTGCGGTCTACTGAAACATATTATTGTAGTGGGGTCTACTGAAACATATTATTATAGTGGGGTACACTGAAACATATTATTATAGTGGGGTACACTGAAACATATTATTATAGTGGGGTCTACTGTAACATATTATCATAGTGGGCTCCACTGAAACGTATTATTATATTGGGGTCCACTGAAACATATTATCATAGTGGGTTCCACTGAAACATATTATCATAGTGGGGTCTACTGAAACATATTTTTATTGTGGTGTCTACTGAAACATATTATTATAGTGGGGTCCACTGAAACATATTACTACAGTGGTGTCCACTGAAACATTATTATAGTGGGGTCTACTGAAACATATTATTGTAGTGGGGTGTACTGAAACATATTATTACAGTGGGGTCCACTGAAACATGTTATTATAGTGGGGTCCACTGAAACATATTATTATAGTGGGGTCCACTGAAATATTATTATAGTGGGGTCCACTGAAACATATTATTATAGTGGGGTCCACTGAAACATATTATCATAGTGGGGTCTACTGAATCATATTATTCTAGTGGGGTCTACTGAAACATGTTATCATAGTGGGGTCTACTGAAACATATTATTGTAGTGGGGTCTACTGAAACATATTATCACAGTGGGGTCCACTGAAACATATTATCACAGTGGGGTCCACTGAAACATATTATCATAGTGGGGTCCACTGAAACATATTATTATAGTGGGGTCCACTGAAACATGTTATTATATTGGGGTCCACTGAAACATATTATAGTGGGGTCCACTGAAATATTATTATAGTGGGGTCTACTGAAACATATTATTGTAGTGGAGTGCACTGAAACATATTATTGTAGTGCGGTCTACTGAAACATATTATTGTAGTGGGGTCTACTGAAACATATTATTATAGTGGGGTACACTGAAACATATTATTATATTGGGGTACACTGAAACATATTATTATAGTGGGGTCTACTGTAACATATTATCATAGTGGGCTCCACTGAAACGTATTATTATATTGGGGTCCACTGAAACATATTATCATAGTGGGTTCCACTGAAACATATTATCATAGTGGGGTCTACTGAAACATATTTTTATTGTGGTGTCTACTGAAACATATTATTATAGTGGGGTCCACTGAAACATATTACTACAGTGGTGTCCACTGAAAAATTATTATAGTGGGGTCTACTGAAACATATTATTGTAGTGGGGTGTACTGAAACATATTATTACAGTGGGGTCCACTGAAACATGTTATTATAGTGGGGTCCACTGAAACATATTATTATAGTGGGGTCCACTGAAATATTATTATAGTGGGGTCCACTGAAACATATTATTATAGTGGGGTCCACTGAAACATATTATCATAGTGGGGTCTACTGAATCATATTATTCTAGTGGGGTCTACTGAAACATGTTATCATAGTGGGGTCTACTGAAACATATTATTGTAGTGGGGTCTACTGAAACATATTATCACAGTGGGGTCCACTGAAACATATTATCACAGTGGGGTCCACTGAAACATATTATCATAGTGGGGTCCACTGAAACATGTTATCATAGTGGGGTCCACTGAAACATATTATTATAGTGGGGTCTACTGAAACACATTATTATAGTGGGGTCTACTGAAACATATTATTATAGTGGGGTCTACTGAAACATATTATTATAGTGGGGTCTACTGAAACATATTATTATAGTGGGGTCTACTGAAACATATTATTAC
The DNA here is from genome assembly GCF_965601325.2 of Salmo salar. Lineage (NCBI taxonomy): Eukaryota > Metazoa > Chordata > Actinopteri > Salmoniformes > Salmonidae > Salmo > Salmo salar. Next base: position 48,976,086 of record NC_138304.1, read on the forward strand.
AGTGGGTTCTACAGTAACATATTATTATAGTGGGGTCCACTGAAACATATTATTATAGTGGGGTCTACTGAAACATATTATTATAGTGGGGTCCACTGAAACATATTATTATAGTGGGGTCTACTGAAACATATTATTATAGTGGGGTCTACTGAAACATATTATTATAGTGGGGTCCACTGAAACATATTATTATTATAGTGGGGTCCACTGAAACATGTTATCATAGTGGGGTCCACTGAAACATGTTATCATAGTGGGGTCCACTGAAACATATTATTTTAGTGGGGTCTACTGAAACATATTGTTATAGTGGGGTCCACTGAAATATATTATTATGGTGGGGTCTACTGAAACATATTATTATAGTGGGGTCTACTGAAACATATTATTATAGTGGGGTACACTGAAACATTTTATTATAGTGGGGTACACTGAAACATATTATTATAGTGGGGTCTACTGTAACATATTATCATAGTGGGCTCCACTGAAACGTATTATTATATTGGGGTCCACTGAAACATATTATCATAGTGGGTTCCACTGAAACATATTATCATAGTGGGGTCTACTGAAACATATTTTTATTGTGGTGTCTACTGAAACATATTATTATAGTGGGGTCCACTGAAACATATTACTACAGTGGTGTCCACTGAAACATTATTATAGTGGGGTCTACTGAAACATATTATTGTAGTGGGGTGTACTGAAACATATTATTACAGTGGGGTCCACTGAAACATGTTATTATAGTGGGGTCCACTGAAACATATTATTATAGTGGGGTCCACTGAAATATTATTATAGTGGGGTCCACTGAAACATATTATTATAGTGGGGTCCACTGAAACATATTATCATAGTGGGGTCTACTGAATCATATTATTCTAGTGGGGTCTACTGAAACATGTTATCATAGTGGGGTCTACTGAAACATATTATTGCAGTGGGGTCTACTGAAACATATTATCACAGTGGGGTCCACTGAAACATATTATCACAGTGGGGTCCACTGAAACATATTATCATAGTGGGGTCCACTGAAACATATTATTATAGTGGGGTCCACTGAAACATGTTATTATATTGGGGTCCACTGAAACATATTATCATAGTGGGGTCTACAGTAACATATTATTATGGTGGGGTCTACTGAAACATATTATTATAGTGGGGTCTACTGAAACATATTATTATTGTGGGGTCTACTGAGACATTATTTATTATAGTGGGGTCTACTGTCTGACACATTATGATAGTGAGACCTCGACACAGAAGGGAGCTAGCTAACGGATGGTCAGCTCACGTCCAAATGCCAGTCCTAAATGTTTCCACAAAACGTATTAGTTAGCTAGATAGCTACATCAGTTCAAACCCAACACTAACTTTGGGCAAATTGTCACGCTGCTACCTTACAATGTATGCAATGGGCTTTTGCAACACTCGCTAGCTAGCTACTCCATAGTCCAAGCTACAGTAAGAGCTAGCCACATTTCACTGTCAGACAGTACACAAGTCAACCATAGCTGAGAAACGAATTGCTAGCTGGTTACATGTGGAATCATGTAGTAATTAAAATATATTTCATATTTGAGATTCTTCAAAGTAGCCACCCTTTGCCTTGATGACAGCTTTGCACACTCTTGGTATTCTCTCAACCAGCTTCATGAGGTAGTCACCTGGAATGTATTTTTGTGGAATTTATTTCTTTATTTAATATAGTATAGGTGGTAAACAGAAGATATTAGGGGTGGCATACAGAAGATTTTAGGGGTGGTATACTGAATATAGTAGGGGTGGTATACAGAAGATTTTAGGGGTGGTATACAGAAGATAGTAGGGGTGGTGTGCAAAAGATAGTAGGGGTGGCATACAGAAGATATTAGGGGTGGCATACAGAAGATATTAGGGGTGGTATACAGAAGATATTAGGGGTGGTATACAGAAGATATTAGGGGTGGTACACAGAAGATATTAGGGGTGGTATACAGGAGATAGTTGGGGTGGTATACAGAAGATATTAGGAGTGGTATACAGAAGATATTAGGGGTGGCATACAGAAGATAGTAGGGGTGGTATACAGAAGATAGTAGGGGTGGTATACAGAAGATAGTAGGGGTGGTATACAGAAGATAGTAGGGGTGGCATACAGAAGATAGTAGGGGTGGTATACAGAATATAGTAGGGGTGGTATACAGAAGATAGTAGGGGTGGTATACAGAAGATAGTAGGGGTGGTATATAGAAGATAGTCCTATTTGCTAAAAGATCAGCTCAAATAAGCAAAGAGAAATGACAGTACATCATTATTCACTCTGCTGCAGAGGATGCATTCATTAGAGTTACCAGCCTCAGAAATTGCACCCTCAAGTAACAGACACATCTCAACATCAACTGTTCAGAGGAGACTGCGTGAATCAGGCCTTCATGGTCAAATTGCTGCAAAGAAACCACTACTAAAGGACACCAATAATAAGAAGAGATTTGCAGGGGCCAAGAAACACGAGCAATGGACATTAGACCGGTGGAAATCTGTCCTTTGGTCTGGTGAGTCCAAATTTTGAGATTTTTGGTTCCAACCGCTGTGTCTTTGTGGGACGCAGAGTAGGTGAACAGATGATCTCATCATGTGTAGTTCCCACCGTGAAGCATGGAGGAGGAGGTGTGATGGTGTGGGGGTGCTTTGCTGGTGACACTGTCAGTGATTTATTTAGAATTCAAGGCACACTTAACCAGCATGGCTACCACAGCATTCTGCAGCAATACGCCATCCCATCTGGTTTGCGCTTAATGGGACTATCATTTGTTTTTTAGCAAGAAAATGACCCAACACACCTCCAGGCTTTGTAGGTTCTATTTGACCAAGAAGGAGAGCGATGGAGTGCTGCATCAGATGACCTGGCCTCCATAATCACCCGAACTCAACCCAATTGAGATGGTTTGGGATGAGTTGGACCGCAGAGTGAAGGAAAAGCAGCCAACAAATGTTCAGCATATGTGGGAACTCCTTCAAGACTGTTGGAAAAGCATTCCTGGTGAAGCTGGTTGAGAGAATGCCAAGTGTGTGCAAAGCTGTCAAGGCAAAGGGTGGCTACTTTGAAGAATCTCAAATCTCAAATATATTTTTAATTTGTTTAACACTTTTTTGGTTACTACATTATTCCATGTGTGTTATTTCATAGTTTTTATGTCTTCACTATTATTCTACAATGTAGAAAATAGTAAAAATAAAGAAAAACCCTTGAATGAGTTGGCGTGTCCAAACTTTTTACTTGTACTGTACATTGACACCCCTTCAAATTAGTGGATTTGGCTATTTCAGCCACACCCGTTGCTGACAGGTGTATAAAATTGAGTACACAGCCATGCAATCTCCATACACAAACATTGGCAGTAGTATGGCCCGCACTGAAAGCTCAGTGACTCAACGTGGCACCGTCATAGGAAGCCACCTTTCCAACAAGTCAGTTCGTCAAATCTACTGAAACATATTTTTATAGTGGGGGTCTGTTGAAAGATATTCTGGTGAGGTCCTGGCTCTTCACTCCGTTGGAACGGAGTATCTCTGCTAATAAAAGTCAATGATGCCAAGAGTGAAATTGTCCCCAGATGGAAATAGCCTAGAGACCAAGGTGATGGCTGATGATGACTGATGATTCATGACTTAGTTTTTCCCAGAAAACATTCCTTACAGAAAAAAACCCCACATGATTTCACAAGTGGAAAATTTCACATGATTTCACTTGAAATTTCACATGTGAAATCAGGTGAAAACTAGTTTTTTTGGAACACTTCACATATGATCACGTTTTCATGTGTAGTTTTATGTTCACATGTCGCTTTAGATGTTGTCACGTTATCACATTAACTTCACATAAGATCACGTGATCATATGAAAACGTGTTTTATTTGAACAATTTCATGTTGTTTTGAAGACTGAGGAATATGTAATTTATCATAGGGCTACATACTATAGACAAAAACAAGGAGGAGGGGATAGATCACAGACTTGATGTTTCAGCCTTACGCCTTTTCTCAAGAAATATAATGTAAGTCAAAAATCAAAGGTTTAATTGAAGTTCACAATGTGTGTGTCTGACATCTTCATGCGTCTCCTCAGATTGATTTCAGATGACCAGTCGGTACTTCCATTCCACTTTCCAGTGATGATGGATATGTTTTTTTGCTTTGAGCTTTTAATAATTTCCATTGAGGTGCGTTAACTGTGTGGTGGTAATGATTCACGAGTCGTTTGTCAAATGTGATATCACATCTCAGATATTTACATTGGATAAGGGCTTACAGGGTCAACATGAAGTTGTTTACTAGCTGACAGACCCAGGCAAATGTGACCGATAGAGGTTCAAACTTGGGTCTCCTTTGTGTCACAAGACTGTGTTAGTTAGCCCATTAAACTAAAACCTTACTATAAGATCAGGTAGCCAAAACGTCCTCCTGAGATAGCAAGCCGTTGCTACACTGGCTGTCTTAGGAGGATGTTCTGGCTAAAGCTTGGGAACTACTGTAACACAAGTCTTCAGGTCTCAAGGTTTCTCATTATACAAGCATGGTTCACCGACCCTTCTCTGTTACACTAACGTACATCACATTGTCTTTCTACAGATGCTGTCCCTTCCAGGTGTTAACGTACATCACATTGTCTTTCTACAGATGCTGTCCCTTCCAGGTGTTAACGTACATCACATTGTCTTCCTACAGATGCTGTCCCTTCCAGGTGTTAACGTACATCACATTGTCTTCCTACAGATGCTGTCCCTTCCAGGTGTTAACGTACATCACATTGTCTTCCTACAGATGCTGTCCCTTCCAGGTGTTAACGTACATCACATTGTCTTCCTACAGATGCTGTCCCTTCAGATATGTGACATCATGCTGGAGATGGAGAAGGAGAAAGAGACGTGCATGGCCCAGTTAGAAAACATGACAACAGGTAAGTTCAGTAGTTTAGCGTGTGTGTGTGTGTGTGTGTGTGTGTGTGTGTGTGTGTGTGTGTGTGTGTGGTATACCAACTACATTACTGTATTTTGTATTTGTACATGTCCTTTAGTTCTCTATAAGTTGTATCAATCAGTACTTTACTATGTACTTACTTTAAAAAGTTTCACCATTTAACCTGTACAGCCCTTTTAGTTCTTATAAACAGTACATCTACTTAGGGCTTTTACAAGCTATGTATTAGATGCAGTCAGACAAACTTTCAACACATGTTATTATTCCTCGACTTACAGTCGGATCCTGTAGTTAGAAGATGTAAACCATGTCGTGCCGCTGTTCTTTAGTCTACTGGGTGCCTTGAATAGCTTTGAATCGCAATAGGTTCTCATCAACAATTTATCTGCAGAGATGTTATCCTCGTAGTGTTTTCAATAGAGACATACTGATGATGGATACTGACCAAATAATGTATGTAGTGCATGGTATGAACACTGTAGTATTATTCATTGTATTTTTTTTGCGGAATTTACTGTAATATTTACTGTAGTATTTTCTGTAGTACACTGTAGTATTTACTGAAGTATTTTCTGTAGTACACTGTAGTAGTTACTGTAGTATTTGCTGTAGTATTTACTGTAGTATTTGCTGTAGTATACTGTAATATATACTGTAGTATTTTCTGTAGTATTTGCTGTAGTACACTGTAGTATTTACTGTAGTATTTGCTGTAGTATACTGTAGTATTTACTGTAGTATGTGCTGTAGTATTTACTGTAGTATTTGAAGGAGTACACTGTAGTGTATATACTGTAGTATTTTCTGTAGTATTTGCTGTAGTATACTGTAGTATTTACTGTAGTATTTGCTGTAGTATACTGTAGTATTTACAGTTAACTATAGTATAAATACTGTAGTAAAAAACGAATATGTACTATAGCAATTAATGTAGTGTTTTTTTGCAGACTGTAGTACTGCAGTATGTTTTCATGTGAGAGAGTACACCTATTGATGTATTTTTTATGATATTAAAACACAGTTAATGCCATTGAACCATCCCAACTGTATAATACCAATTAACACCCAGTTTATTAAGTAATAATTACCATTGTTATTAGGTAAGCTTTATATGAAGCACGTCCTGGCATGTGATCATACAGTATACTTTATTCACGATTATGTCAAACATCCCTAGGCTTGGTGATGTGATGTCCTGCCACACGTGGGTGAAAACACCTTCTGGTTGCGTCTGCAATGGCACCCTATACATTACATTGTGCACTACTTTTGACCAGGGCCCATAGGGTCCATGTAGGGAATAGGGTGCCATTTGGGATGCACAACTGACTATTCCTTTGCCTTATTAATAAAAACTAATTTAGCATTCATTATCATTTTAATTTAGATGCAGTTTCTCCATATACACATTCTGTCGATTACGACGCAAAAAAATCCTTAGGGTAATACGACAAGGGGCAACTCGCAAATCGCCTTTTCAGACGATGAAAGTGAATTAAAAAGTGGTGTATTTCCTCCCTTTTGAAAATTCTCTGGATTGCTTTCTCGACTTCGTGTGAGAGCCAAATACTCAATCTTCGCTGAGATATAAATGAAAATAATAGTATCAATAGGATTAGGCTATGACAGTGTTTTATGAAGCCTGCATTTAATGGGTAATTTAACGACGTCTGCCTCTTGTTGCCAAAAGGTTGCATGTTTGAATCCATCCTAAACTTAACCTTAACCTTAAAAATTCAGAGTTGATGGCTAAACTTAATCTTAAAACCCTTCGAAATGTGACGTTTGGAAAAAAACTTTTACATTTTACGTTTGAAAAACATGTATGAACGTCTAATTCTGACATGAGGCTGTGAGAGCTTGTTGGTTATTTAAGTTATGTGGCAAGACACTGGCCCATGTACAGATGTAGGATTTTAAATTTGATCACCCTGTTGCATGAGAACTTTCTTGCAATTCAAGACATTTCAAATTTGTAGTGCATTTGAGGTTTAAAAAGGATTCCAAAGTTTTTAATTTCCACTTTGATATTTCAGACTTGATCTTTTCCCTTACTGAAAAAATATTAACCCCTACAAAAAATGTCCATTAATTATAATCCACAAAATAATTATAATTTCCTGTTGCTGCAGGATTATTTTCCTGCTGTAGCAAACTGGCTCCAATTAAGATCCTACATCTGTAGTTAACTCTATGTGATGTGACCTTAGATTTTACTGATTGGCTGTCCTAGAAACATACAAACATACACAGTGTGGGTTAGTTTTTACTGCACACAGGAGAACATGAATCATCTTTAATCTCTTTGTAAATGTGGAGTTCATCAATCACACAGGGTTTTCAAGAGGCTCTCTCTGTCTCTGTCTCTCTCTCTCTCTGTCTCTCTCTCTCTCTCTCTCTCTCTCTCTCTCTCTGTCTCTCTGTCTCTGTCTCTCTGTCTCTGTCTCTCTGTCTGTCTCTCTGTCTCTCTGTCTGTCTCTGTCTCTCTCTCTCTCTCTCTCTCTCTCTCTCTCTCTCTCTGTCTCTCTGTCTCTCTGTCTCTTTCTCTGTCTTTCTTGCTCTCTGTCTATCTGTCTCTGTCTCGCTCTGTCTGTCTGTCTGTCTGTCTGTCTGTCTGTCTGTCTGTCTGTCTGTCTGTCTGTCTGTCTGTCTGTCTGTCTGTCTGTCTGTCTGTCTGTCTGTCTGTCTGTCTGTCTGTCTGTCTGTCTGTCTGTCTGTCTGTCTGTCTGTCTGTCTGTCTGTGTCTGTCTGTCTATGTCTATGTCTATGTCTATGTCTGTCTATGTCTATGTCTGTCTGTCTATGTCTATGTCTATGTCTATGTCTATGTCTGTCTGTCTGTCCCCTTTTTTCTCCATCTACCTTTCCTCCTCTAATCCATCTTTCTCTCTCTCCCCTTCTTTCCCCCTCCTCCTCCTCTCACTTGCCTCCCCCTCTCTCCCTCTCCCATCCCTCCGTCCTTCCCCCCGTCCCCACTCCCCCTCTCTCCCTCTATGAGTTCTGAACATCGTGAAGGAAAAGTACATAACTCTAAAAGGTTATCTCTGTTTTTAAGGCTAATCTTTGAGTGAGCACGTTGGTTATTATTTCAAGATCCCCCTCCTCCTCCCTCTCCTCCCCCTCCCTCCCTCCTTCCCCTCCTCCCCCTCCCTCCCTCCTTCCCCTCCTTCCCCTCTCTCCCCCAGGTTGCAGTGGGACGTGGGACAAGGTGGCCTGCTGGCCCAGCGCCAATACAGGACAGGTGGTCACCATCCCCTGCCCTGTCTACTTCTTATACTTGACCAACGACTTCATCATGGGTAAGACCCTGCGTGTGTTTGTGTGTGTATGTGTGTCATAACATACGATGATGCATTTCCCTTACTGCAACAGCAAACTGACAACAAGTATTGTATCATCTATTATTTTTATTCTTCCAAATCCCTGAGGAAAAAGACTAGATCCTAGAGACTTGGGAAGGGCAACCAGCAAAACATACAATATCATTCCCTCACCACCCACCATTACTCACCACCCACCATTACACACCACCCACCATTACTCACCACCCACCATTCCCTCACCACCCACCATTCCCTCACCACCCACCCATCATTCACTCACCACCCACCATTACTCACCACCCACCATTCCCTCACCACCCACCCATCATTCACTCACCACCCACCATTACTCACCACCCACCATTACTCACCACCCACCATTACTCACCACCCACCATTACTCACCACCCACCATTCCCTCACCACCCACCCATCATTCACTCACCACCCACCATTACTCACCACCCACCCATCATTCACTCACCACCCACCATTACTCACCACCCACCATTACTCACCACCCACCATTACTCACCACCCACCATTACTCACCACCCACCATTCCCTCACCACCCACCCATCATTCACTCACCACCCACCATTACTCACCACCCACCATTCCCACACCACCCACCATTCACTCACCACCCACCATTACTCACCACCCACCATTACTCACCACCCACCATTACTCACCACCCACCATTCACTCACCACCCACCATTACACACCACCCACCATTACTCACCACCCACCATTCCCTCACCACCCACCATTCCCTCACCACCCACCATTCCTTCACCACCCACCATTCACTCACCACCCATCATTCCCTCACCATTCCCTCAACACCCACCATTCACTCACCACCCATCATTCCCTCACCATTCCCTCAACACCCACCATTCACTCACCACCCACTATTACTCAACACCCACCATTCCCTCACCATCCCCTCACCACCCACCATTACTCACCACCCACCATTCCCTCACCACCCACCATTAACCACCACCCACCATCTAATGTTGTATATGCCACCTACCATTTGAATGGTTCTAATAATGAATTAGGATTCTTGTGGTTAGCATCAAGTAACAGGAATAAAACTTGCACAACACCCGGACCAAAACATTTTGTTCTAGCCTTTATGTTGAGAGGCAGTTTCCTCAGTTCCTCTGTTTTTCCCAGGCAGTGTTGTGTTTGAACACTTCTCTCTCTCTCTCTCTCTCTCTCTCTCTCTCTCTCTCTCTCTGGAGAACTTTCACGTATGAGGAGATTCATTGAAAGTTGAAGTTGTGATCATTAATTATGTATGGAAGAAATTGTTGGCTTAGGGAATATCTAGCTTAACGACAGGGTATTTTGTTTGATTTACGGAAAACACTCTCCCTGTGTATTTCTCTCTCCCTGTGTAGCTCTCTCCCTATGTGTAGCTCTCTCCCTGTGTGTAGCTCTCTCCCTGTGTGTAGCTCTCTCCCTGTGTGTAGCTCTCTCCATGTGTGTAGCTCTCTCCCTGTGTGTAGCTCTCTCCCTGTGTGTAGCTCTCTCCCTGTGTGGCTCTCTCCCTGTGTGTGGCTCTCTCCCTGTGTGTAGCTCTCTCCCTGTGTGTAGCTCTCTCCCTGTGTGTAGCTCTCTCCCTGTGTGTAGCGCTCTCCCTGTGTGTAGCTCTTTCCCTGTGTGTAGCTCTCTCCCTGTGTGTAGCTCTCTCCCTGTGTGTAGCGCTCTCACTGGGTGTAGCGCTCTCCCTGTGTGTAGCTCTCTCCCTGGGTGTAGCGCTCTCCCTGTGTGTAGCTCTCTCCCTGTGTGTAGCTCTCTCCCTGTGTGTAGCTCTCTCCCTGGGTGTAGCGCTCTCCCTGTGTGTAGCTCTCTCCCTGTGTGTAGCTCTCTCCCTGTGTGTAGCTCTCTCCCTGTGTAGCTCTCTCCCTGTGTGTAGCTCTCTCCCTGTGTGTAGCGCTCTCCCTGGGTGTAGCGCTCTCCCTGTGTGTAGCGCTCTCCCTGGGTGTAGCGCTCTCCCTGTGTGTAGCTCTCTCCCTGTGTGTAGCTCTCTCCCTGTGTGTAGCTCTCTCCCTGTGTGTAGCTCTCTCCCTGTGTGTAGCTCTCTCCCTGTGTGTAGCTCTCTCCCTGTGTAGCTCTCTCCTTGTGTGTAGCTCTCTCCCTGTGTGTGGCTCTCTCCCTGTGTGTGGCTCTCTCCCTGGGTGAGGCTCTCTCCCTGGGTGAGGCTCTCTCCCTGGGTGAGGCTCTCTCCCTGTGTGTAGCTCTCTCCCTGGGTGAGGCTCTCTCCCTGGGTGAGGCTCTCTCCCCGTGTAGCTCTCTCCCTGTGTGTAGCTCTCTCCCTGGGTGAGGCTCTCTCCCTGGGTGAGGCTCTCTCCCCGTGTAGCTCTCTCCCTGTGTGTAGCTCTCTCCCTGTGTGTAGCTCTCTCCCTGTGTTGTTGTTCTCTTCTGGTGGTTCAGTTCACACAACTTGTTTATTTCTACAGACTCAGTTGGCTTCCAGGCCTGGAGTTTTCAACACAGAAGTCTATCATCGGGCCTATTGTATAGATCTACATAACTCTGCTGTGGAAAGAATAAGACCATTTTAGAGGTGACATCATCGTGCTGTTGATCGTGAAGAGACAATGTGCTGAGAGACAATGCTGTGTGAATTATGTTGGAATATTTGTCAGTTTGTTTGTCAACATCAGTAATGTCACATGAGAAACCTTTTACCATTGTCATGGATATTTGGCTATTTTTAACATGAACTGAGAAGGATATTTCAGAATGGGAGCTACTATAGTCAGCACAAAAATGAATTCTCTACAAACCAATACAAACCATCATCAAGATAAACCCAACGATGCTACTCTTGTGTCTCAAAATGTCATTTTAGATAAAACAGTCTAAACCTGTACGATCAACCCGTTTCAGTCTGGTCTGTCTATGTCCTCTCAAACGTCAAGTGTAGTTTAGTTTGTGTTCAGTTTCTGTCTGGTCTTTATATGTCCTCTCAAACGTCAAGTGTAGTTTAGTTTGTGATCAGTTTCAGTCTGGTCTGTCTATATCCTCTCAAACGTCAAGTGTAGTTTAGTTTGTGTTCAGTCTGGTCTGTCTATGTCCTCTCAAACGTCAAGTGTAGTTTAGTTTGTGATCAGTTTCAGTCTGGTCTGTCTATATCCTCTCAAACGTCAAGTGTAGTTTAGTTTGTGTTCAGTTTCAGTCTGGTCTGTCTATGTCCTCTCAAACTTTAAATGTAGTTTAGTTTGTGTTCAGTTTCAGTCTGGTCTGTCTATATCCTCTCAAACGTCAAGTGTAGTTTAGTTTGTGATCAGTTTCAGTCTGGTCTGTCTATGTCCTCTCAAACTTGAAATGTAGTTTAGTTTGTGTTCAGTTTCAGTCTGGTCTGTCTATATCCTCTCAAACGTGAAGTGTAGTTTAGTTTGTGTTCAGTCTGGTCTTTATATGTCCTCTCAAACGTGAAGTGTAGTTTAGTTTATGTTCAGTTTCAGTCTGGTCTGTCTATATCCTCTCAAACGTCAAGTGTAGTTTAGTTTGTAATATATTCAACATGTTGGCGAGCTGTCACACTATGGATCTATCTTCTCGTGTCATCTGTTACAGAGAGGTCACAGTGAAGCAGAGGACTTCTGGGAATCAGTGATTTATGTAGCCCAGAGGGAATAGATGGAGCTAGATGGATGTAAGAAGATGAAGAGATGGAGGTTGACCTGAAAAGTGAGAGGACCTCAGGGAAAAACAGAGGAAGGATTAGGGGAATTGTGGGATTCCGAGAAGTCAGAGAAGGAGACCTGTATTTCATTGACCTGTCAGAGCAGCACAGTCTACAGTCTAGCAGGCCCCACAGTACACACAGACCTATCAGAGCCGATTGAGACTAGACTTAAGACAAGACCCCATTGCACAGCATACTGAGACAGAAGGAGAGAGATGAATTGCATTTTGATGTGTGAGGGCGACATTGATCTTGAAAGACTAACCGACGTGTTCACTCAAAGATAAGCCTTCAAAGACGGCACGTTGTTCTTCTAGAGTGTCATCCTGTTCAGAACTCACAGAGGAACAACTGCTATTGACCTTTAGTTAAGGTTATGAAAAAACACAGGTAAAAGGAGATGTATATTGTGTGTACTCTTTGCCTATGTTAACACTTAGTGCATGTTGGTTGATATACATTAAAGGTCTGCCGATAATTAGTTGAGACCAAAGCCCCGGCATGAAGACAATGTATCTAAAGCCTTTGATTCTTAAAGAACTCTGAATAATGTGTGAAAGTGTGAAAACCCTATTCCTTTTGTCTAAATCCATTCCACTTTAACATCAATTACCATACACATTCAACCTCAGAAGCCATTCAGGCTCTAGGCTCATGGAAAGAAAAACATGCATTAGGGTGTGTGTGTGTGTGGGGGGGGGGGGGGGGGGGTTATCACGAAACCTGGCGCCAGAGAGATTTAGGGACAAAGTCATTAATTTGGTTTGTTGGATTGGAAGGGTGGAGCTCAGCCACGGTCCAACCTTTACAGAAACACAGGAGGTCTACGGTACATAAACACACACACACACATAGAGACGCACGCACAAACCCACCACAGATACACACACACATCCATATATCTCCCTGAATGTAACCTGTCTGTCCCACTCCTGATGTCCACTCCTCATTCTAACTGACAGTGTGGAATGCTTTCAGTGTGTTGACACTGACACTGACATGGTCTCAAACTCTACTTAAAGTCTAATTACAGGAGAGTAGATATGTGGTCTCAAACTCTACTTAAAGTCTAATTACAGGAGAGTAGATATGTGGTCTCAAACTCTACTTAAAGTCTAATTACAGGAGAGTAGATATGTGGTCTCAAACTCTACTTAAAGTCTAATTACAGGAGAGTAGATATGTGGTCTCAAACTCTACTTAAACACCCTGAAGAAGGCACAGTGACATCGAATAGTTGGTGGTTTACGCAATAAATTATTGGGAGTTTATATATAGAGTGTGCGAGTCTCTTTATATATTTTCATAGGTTAGAGCGTATTCCCCATTAGTCAGCATCTCTACACAAAATAACTTCTCTGGGTGTGTTCCAGCTCATACTTTTTATTTTCTCAAACTATACTTAAACTCTAATTACAGGAGAGTAGAGACATGAGCTGTGTTCGAATACTCATACTAACCGTGCTTACCATACTATTTGTGATGTGAATTGAGTATATAGTATGGCTTATTGGTCATAGTATAGATATAGTTAGTATGCCAAAAGTTCCCGGATGTCGTACAATCTTACCAGGCAGTATATTAACTATCTGCTATCTAACTAACTACCCAACATTTATTGACTTGATTATTTACATAATTCTTAGCTAAGTGGTGTAGTCGTGCGATTCAATGGCTATCTACTCTGATTCCAGAGCACTTTCACGCCGAATAACTCATGAATTTACCAACACTCGACACCCATTGAATCAGTAAATGTCTGCAAAAAAAACGTAATTAAATTGTTGCCAGCAGCACAGTTACAGTCTCCAACGCTCTGGATAACATGAAAACAGCCTAACCAGCTCTGCTAGGGTGAGTAAAATGGTCAGAGTGGGGTGTTCTCTCATTTGTGTCTGGAAGTAGCTAGCCAACTATAGCCAGTTAGCTTGGGTGCTTGACTGCCATTGTGAGGTCAGAACGCTCAGATCAACCCTACTCCTCAGCCAGAGCGTCCAGTGTGCTCTCTGAACGCTCAGATCAACACTCCTCCTCAGCCAGAGCGTCCAGTGTGCTCTCTGAACGCTCAGATCAACCCTACTCCTCAGCCAGAGCGTCCAGTGTGCTCTCTGAACGCTCAGATCAACCCTACTCCTCAGCCAGAGCGCCCAGTGAGCTCTCTGAACGCTCAGATCAACCCTCCTCCTCAGCCAGAGCGCCCAGTGTGCTCTCTGAACGCTCAGATCAACCCTACTCCACACCCAGAGCGTCCAGTGAGCTCTCTGAACGCTCAGATCAACCCTACTCCTCAGCCAGAGCGCCCAGTGTGCTCTCTGAACGCTCAGATCAACCCTACTCCTCAGCCAGAGCGTCCAGTGTGCTCTCTGAACGCTCAGATCAACCCTACTCCTCAGCCAGAGCATCCAGTGTGCTCTCTGAACGCTCAGATCAACCCTCCTCCTCAGCCAGAGCGCCCAGTGTGCTCTCTGAATGCGCAGATCAACCCTCCTCCTCAGCCAGAGCGCCCAGTGTGTTCTCTGAACGCTCAGATCAACCCTACTCCTCAGCCAGAGCGTCCCGTGTGCTCTCTGAACGGTCAGATCAACCCTACTCCTCAGCCAGAGCGTCCAGTGTGCTCTCTGAATGCTCAGATCAACCCCCCTCAAATCAAAATCAAATCAAATCAAATTTATTTATATAGCCCTTCGTACATCAGCTGATATCTCAAAGTGCTGTACAGAAACCCAGCCTAAAACCCCAAACAGCAAGCAATGCATGTGAAAGAAGCACGGTGGCTAGGAAAAACTCCCCAGGAAAAACTCCCTAGAAAGGCCAAAAACCTAGGAAGAAACCTAGAGAGGAACCAGGCTATGAGGGGTGACCAGTCCTCTTCTGGCTGTGCCGGGTGGATATTATAACAGAACATGGTCAAGATGTTAAAATGTTCATAAATGACCAGCATGGTCAAATAATAATAATCATAGTAGTTGTCGAGGGTGCAACAAGCGCGTCCGGTGAACAGGTCAGGGTTCCATAGCCGCAGGCAGAACAGTTGAAACTGGAGCAGCAGCACGGCCAGGTGGACTGGGAACAGCAAGGAGTCATCATGCCAGGTAGTCCTGAGGCATGGTCCTAAGGCTCAGGTCCTCCGACAGAAAGAAAGAAAGAAAGAGAGAAAGAGAGAATTAGAGAGAGCATATTTAAATTCACACAGGACACCGGATAAGACAAGAGAAATACTCCAGATGTAACAGACTGACCCTAGCCCCCGACACATAAACTACTGCAGCATAAATACTGGAGGCTGAGACAGGAGGGATCAGAAGACACTGTGGCCCCATCCGATGATACCCCCGGACAGGGCCAAACAGGCAGGATATAACCCCACCCACTTTGCCAAAGCACAGCCCCCACACCACTAGAGGGATGTCTCCAACCACCAACTTACCGTCCTAAGACAAGGCCGAGTATAGCCCACAAAGATCTCCGCCACGGCACAACCCAAGGGGGGGGGGGGGGCCAACCCAGACAGGAAGACCACGTCAGTGACTCAACCCACTCAAGTGACGCACCCCTCCCATGGACGGCATGGAAGAACACCAGTAAGCCAGTGACTCAGCCCCTGTAATAGGGTTAGAGGCAGAGAATCCCAGTGGAGAGAGGGGAACCGGCAAGGCAGAGACAGCAAGGGCGGTTCGTTGCTCCAGCCTTTCCGTTCACCTTCACACTCCTGGGCCAAACTATACTTAATCATAGGACCTACTGAAGAGATAAGTTTTCAGTAAAGACTTAAAGGTTGAGACTGAGTCTGCGTCTCTCACATGGGTAGGCAGACCATTCCATAAAAATGGAGCTCTATAGGAGAAAGCCCTACCTCCAGCCGTTTGCTTAGAAATTCTAGGGACAATTAGGAGGCCTGCGTCTTGTGACCGTAGCGTACGTGTAGGTATGTACGGCAGGACCAAATCGGAAAGATAGGTAGGAGCAAGCCCATGCAATGCTTTGTAGGTTAGCAGTAAAACCTTGAAATCAGCCCTTGCCTTAACAGGAAGCCAGTGTAGGGAGGCTAGCACTGGAGTAATATGATCAAATTTTTTGGTTCTAGTCAGGATTCTAGCAGCCGTATTTAGCACTAAATGAAGTTTATTTAGTGCTTTATCCGGGTAGCCGGAAAGTAGAGCATTGCAGTCGTCCAGCCTAGAAGTAACAAAAGCATGGATTAATTTTTCTGCATCATTTTTGGACAGAAAGTTTCTGATTTTTGCAATGTTACGTAGATGGAAAAAAGCTGTCCTTGAAACAGTCTTGATATGTTCTTCAAAAGAGAGATCAGGGTCCAGAGTAACGCCGAGGTCCTTCACAGTTTTATTTGAGACGACTGTACAACCATCCAGATTAATTGTCAGATTCAACAGAAGATCTCTTTGTTTCTTGGGACCTAGAACAAGCCAGAGCGCCCAGTGTGGTCTCTGAACGCTCAGATCAACCCTACTCCACACCCAGAGCATTCAGTGTGCTCTCTGAACGCTCTGAGAGCGATACTCTCTGGATTTACTAACGGACAACTTGACAATGCTCTGAATTTACAAACACCCAGAGCGCACTCTGGCACTCCTGATTGAATTTACGAATACACACGAAATCGTAAAATGTTTAGCTAGTCATTTGTTATGCTAACCAGCTAGCAAGAGGTTGCATAGCAACAGCATCAACTTCCGGTAGACAGGCGAAGCTCTAGTAAGCTTGACTGAAACGATACCGTTCGTTTACAGTATTCTAAAATGAATTAATAGTATATAGTAGGTAGTAAATACTCATTAAGTATGTAGTATACAGTATGTTAGTATGCGTATTCGAACACAGATATGGTCTGAAACGCTAAGTAGCTCTTTACACTTGTACATGTATGCGGGTTGAAAATGGTAGATTTGGTCATAGATAAGCGCCTAAATTGGCTGTACAGTCACATGCTACAACTAAGGTCAGACCTCTGGCTCTGCGCTTCACAGCACTGGATGGGTTTTTGACTGACAGCTGTTCTGAATTTGAGCACCACACACACACACACACACACAACAAAAAGTTGCCCCCATCCCTTCTGCTAATTGGTCAACCTTTGCAAATTTTTGCTGTCTGAGTGAGGAAATGCTGTAAATTCAGATAACTCTATGTATTTTGGAAGATAAGACGTTGACGATTATAATAAATACCGCTTTGAAGTCATACAAGCAAGTCAAACACCTGTGAGTCCAAATGTGCACTTCACATTTCCATATCATAAAACTTATGTCATATACAGTGTCAACATTTATGACCACTATGTTTGATGTAGGCCAACAGTTACAAAATGACATGTCGTCATACCCTGGGTTGTTCTGAACAGAGCCTATGTCTGTCTATTGTCAAGAAACTTTACCACGGAAAAACCACCTGAATTCACTCATGACTCCTTTCTATCCGCACCAAAATTAGCATCAGTTTGTCTGAATTGCCTTGTGAAAGTCTAACACTGTAAGATCAGATTTTATAACTTAGCTAGTCATGTTGACAATAGAACAAGCTTTCCAATGATGCCCATCTAACCCAGATTGCAATTTAAAATGGGAGAAATTTTGGGATTGCGTAATAAAACCACAATAATTGTGTGACGGCTGGGATGTAGGGTTCCAAACAAAACAAGTGTGCTTGCTGTAGTTCCTCAACGGCACAGCTAGGAGAGGTCAATAAAGCACTTTACAGTTGAAGACTCTTCCTGGAGTCATAAAATTGTATTGAAATGACTTAGGAACTGAGGGCACTGGAGAGGTGTGTGTGTGTGTGTGTGTGTCCCCACTTGGAGACAACAGTTACTCCTCTCACTCAAACTCATGTCATCATGTCATTTGTCATGTTGCAGCTACCTCACATTTCCCAGAAATATTCTTATCATGTTACTGAATGTAAGTATTTTTAGATTTCAAGTCCAGTGAAAAGTACAGTAAATGTAAAATGCACATAGAATCAACAGCGTAATGTTTGGTTCATTCTTGTGTCAGGTAAACTGTTATGTCCTCAACGTTGGTCTAATAACGGTTTCCTTTCAATTGCTGCCGTGATTATGCATGTGGTTTTTATATTTCTTCAGTAAGAAACAGTTTAATTTAGCCTTATCTATTTAGGCCAATTCCTACGAGTGTAAAGGCTTAAACTCTATTCAATCCGTATCACAGAAAACCAGCTTTACAGTATGATTGAAATTTAAAGGAAAATTACAGCTTTTTAGCAGAGATTGCATTCCCAGTAAACACCGCTTACAGTTTGTCCACTCAATTGTAAATTACCGTTGCAGTTCTATTCCGGAATATGTAACGCTTCAGTTTTACAGACAGAATAGAACCCCTAAACTCTAATTACAAGATATACATGGTCTCAAACTCTTCCTAAACTCTAATTACAAGAAATACATGGTCTCAAACTCTACCTAAACTCTGTTTACAAGAGATACATGGTCTCAAACTCTTCCTAAACTCTGTTTACAAGATATACATGGTCTCAAACTCTTCCTAAACTCTGTTTACAAGATATACATGGTCTCAAACTCTACCTAAACTCTGTTTACAAGAGATACATGGTGTCAAACTCTTCCTAAACTCTAATTACAAGAAATACATGGTCTCAAACTCTTCCTAAACTCTAATTACAAGAAATACATGGTCTCGAACTCTACCTAAACTCTAATTACAAGAAATACATGGTCTCGAACTCTACCTAAACTCTAATTACAAGAAATACATGGTCTCAAACTCTTCCTAAACTCTAATTCCAAGAAATACATGGTCTCAAACTCTACCTACACTCTACACTCAGAAAAAGGGTTCCAACAGGGTTCTTTGACTGTCCCCATAGGAGAACCCTTTTTGGTTCCAGGTACAGTAGAACCCTCTGTTGAAAGGGTTCAACATGGAACCCAAAATGGTTCTACCTCCAACACAAAAAAAAGGTTATTTAAAGGGTTCTCCTATTGCGACAGCCAAAGAACCATATATTTAACACTCTTAAACGTAATTACATGTAATCTAAAATGTAAGTATTTATCATGAAAGGACCATAAACAATAACTAGTAATGCTGCATACTCCAATAGAGTTTAAAATCTCACCGTTCTAACTTGCTGAGGTGTAGTCCCTTTTGAGGACATAGGCTCAAGTACAAAGTACAATATGATAAAAAATATGAAATATTTTATGTGATGCATTTCTTATTGAAAAAAAATGGTATGAATAAGGCTTGAAATTACTTATATGCTTTCTAAATATACTATAATTAAAATATATAAAACCACTAACTGTACGATTTCATCTTCCTCATAACTGTAAAATACATGTATTGCAACATTTACATGTTTTCTCAAGGTATCTCTTGATCAAAACATCTTCCGACACCACTGTGAAAGTCACGTAAAGATTAGGCTTGGCTTCCTGAACTCGTTATGAACTCACCTTACATCTCATATTAATCTTATCCGTCTATGACAAAAAGAAAAGGTTTATTGTTTAAACTCTATTAATTATTTTAGATTAATGGCTATAAATCGATCTTTGAATGTGCTATAGTGATTAAAACACTATCCTTCTGCGCTATGATGCAAGGACTTAAACTGTAATTACAGGACAGTAGATACGGGGTGTCAAACTCTACTGTAATTACAGGGCAGTAAATACATGGTGTCAAACTCTACTGTAATTACAGGGCAGTAAATACATGGTGTCAAACTCTACAATAATTACAGGGCAGTAAATACATGGTGTCAAACTCTACTGTAATTACAGGGCAGTAAATACATGGTGTCAAACTCTACTGTAATTACAGGACAGTAGATACTTAGTAAGGTTCAGGTTCTGGTGCTGTGGATGTCACCTCTCCCTGTATCACTTTGCCATTGACTGATTTTATAATTAATTACAGGCGAGTAGTGTGTTCGGGTGCTGTGGACAACATTCTCCCACCATGTCTCTCTCTCTCTTTTTATTTATATATATATATATATATATATATATATATATATATATATATATATATACAGTTGAAGTCGGAAGTTTACATACACTTAGGTTGGAGTCATTAAAACTTGTTTTTCAACCACTCCACAGAAATCTTGTTAACAAACTATAGTTCTGGCAAGTCGGTTGGGACATCTACTTTGTGCATGACACAAGTAATTTTTCCAACGATTTTTTACAGGCGGATTATTTCAGTTATAATTCACTGTATCACAATTCCAGTGGGTCAGAAGTTTACATACACTAAGTTGACTGTGCCTTTAAACAGCTTGGAAAATTCCAGAAAACGATGTCTTTAGAAGCTTCTGATAAGCTCATTGACATGATTTGAGTCAATTGGAGGTGTACCTGTGGTCTACCTTCAAGGCCTACCTTCAAACTCAGTGCCTCCTGGCTTGACATCATGGGAAAATCTAAAGAAATCAGCCAAAAATTGTAGACCTCCACAAGTCTGGTTCATCCTTGGGAGCAATTTCCAAATGCCTGAAAGTACCACGTTCATCTGTACAAACAATAGTACGCAAGTATAGACACATGGGACCAAGCAGCCGTCATACTGCTCAGGAAGGAGATGCGTTCTGTCTCCTAGAGATGAACGTATTATGGTGCAAAAAGTGCAAATCAATCATAGAACAACAGCAAAGGACCTTGTGAAGATGCTGGAGGAAACAGGTACAAAAGTATCTATATCCACAGTAAAAGGAGTCCTATATCAACGTAACCTGAAAGGCCGCTCAGCAAGGAAGAAGCGACTGCTCCAAAACCGCCATAAAAAAGCCAGACTACGGTTTGCATCTGCACATGGGGACAAAGATTGTACTTTTTGGAGAAATGTCCTCTGGTCTGATGAAACAAAAATAGAATTGTTTGGCCATAATGACCATCGTTATGTTCGGAGAAAAAAGGGGGAGGCTTGCAAGCCGAAGAACACCATCCCAACCGTGGCAGCATCATGTTTTGGGGGGCTTTGTTGAAGGAGGGACTGGTGCACTTCACAAAATAGATGTCATCATGAGGAAAGAAAATTATGTGGATATATTGAAGCAACATCTCAAGACATCAGTCAGGAAGTTAAAGCTTGGTCGCAAATGGGTCTTCCAAATGGACAATGACCCCAAGCATACTTCCAAAGTTGTAGCAAAATGGCTTAAGGACAACAAAGTCAAGGTATTGGAGTGGCCATCACAAAGCCCTGACCTCAATCCTATAGAAGATTTGTGGGCAGAACTGAAAAAGCATGTGCGAGCAAGGAGGCCTACAAACCTGACTCAGTTACACCAGCTCTGTCCGGAGGAATAGGCCAAAATTCACCCAACATATTGTGGGAAGCTTGTGGAAGGCTACCCGAAATGTTTGACCCAAGTTAAACAATTTAAAGGCAATGTTACCAAATACTAATTATACAAACTATACAAACTTCTGACCCATTGGGAATGTGATGAAAGAAATAAAAATTGAAATAAATCATTCTCTCTACTATTATTCTGACATTTCACATTCTTAAAACAAAGTGGTGATTCTAACTGACCTAAAACAGGGAATTTTTACTAGGATTAAATGTCAGGAATTGTGAAAAACTGAGTTTAAATGTATTTGGCTAACGGAATAAAAATAGCGGGGAAAATATTTCTGCACCCAGGTGTGTGTGTGTGTGTGTGTGTGGGGGGGGGGGGGGTTACCTTGCTGTGAACACAGAATGTGTAAAAACAGAATAAGCACAGAAACTATTAAACATGAGCAAAACAATAACAGGCAGAAGATATATATCAGTGTCTCTCCTCAGGATGTCCTAATACATAATCGTCTTCACAAGAAGTGCACACAGACCCAGTGTCCACAGCAGTGTATGTGTTTTTGCCGTATTGAAAGAAGAGCCCTAATCTAAAGTCAGGCCTCAGAGACAACACCATGCAGGGATGATTAACTTGTTTGAGGTACTCCCGTCGTCATGCATGACATCCAAAATCCATTGGTCTCTTGTTTGGAGGCCTGATGAAAGCATTCTTCTGGCAATCCCTTAGACACAGAGGATCCAATGGTGGCATGGACTAAAACACCACCGGCTTATCTCGTTCTCTCTCTCTCTTTCTGCTGCTCTCGCTCTCTCTCTTCATCTCTCCTCTCTCTCATTCTTTCTGTCTCCCTTTCGCTCTCTCTTCCCTCTCTGTCCCTCTCTGTCTTCATCTCTCTCTCTCTCTCTCTCTCTCTCTCTCTCTCTCTCTCTCTCTCTCTCTCTCTCACTCTCTCTCTCTCTCTCTCTCATTCTTTCTGTCTCCCTTTCGCTCTCTCTTCCCTCTCTGTCCCTCTCTGTCCCTCTCTCTCTTCATCTCTCTCTCTCTTTCTTTCTGTCTCCCTTTTGCTCTCTCTTCCCTCTCTGTACCTCTCTCTTCATCTCTCTCTCATTCTTTCTGTCTCCCTTTCGCTCTCTCTTCCCTCTCTGTCCCTCTCTCTCTTCATCTCTCGCTCTCTCATTCTTTCTGTCTCCCTTTCGCTCTCTCTTCCCTCTCTGTCCCCCTCTCTCTCTCTCTCTCTCTCTCTCTCTCTCTCTCTCTCTCTCTCTCATTATTTCTGTCTCCCTTTCGCTCTCTCTTCCCTCTCTGTCCCCCTCTCTCTATTTCCCCCCCTTTTTTTACTCCAGCCTATATTGTAAAAACACTGTAAAAGGGTTGCTATGAATTTGACAGTAATTTACTAGCAGCTCAGTGGCAAGTAGAATTCTGTATTTCATATTACAGGACACCTATTGTAATATAAATACGTGACTGAATCAAGTACTGTGCAATGACACATAGTACAATACCGTAACATTGACTGTATTATACTGTAAAACGTTGGAATGAATGGATGATTAAATTAAATTCATTGGAGGGTGAGGGGTTTTGTATTTCACAGTATTTGACTGTTATTGCAAAAGGATTGTTGCAAGCAGGTTGGCTGCTAGGCAAAGTGTTTACACATTACAGCATATTAATGAACAGTTGGTGTTTTATATCACTTGTACTTTTAGAGGCCTTAACAAAAGGCTTCAAAAACTGGCTGCGCCTACAGTGCCAAACAGACCAATAGGACATGGTTAAATATTCAACCATTAAAAGGTTTAAGACTTGCTGCCACTCCAATCTGTCCCTTATATATTTTACATTTATAGCAGTTAAATTGGTACAGCATTCTCATTCACAGGTTCAACAAATGTAGCCTCTTACAAGGCACGCCTCAAAATATGTTAATGGAAACAACAATACCATGCACCCACTAGTGGTCAAAAGGTTTTTGGAGCTCCAAAGATACGGTACGGTACTATATTCTGTTGGGTGGAATTACAGTACCATTTAAAATACAGAAATTCTTTCCCTGCCCACAACATTTTCCCACAATGCACCATAATTTATAGTATGCTGCAGTAAAAGGTTTTAGAGTATTGCACTGTTGATAATACAACAACAAAAATGACAAAATAAATTGTAGTTTTTCGTTACAATGTAGGATACTTGCGTCATCATTGTCAGCTTTACCAAAACAACATAACGCGTTGAACGCTGTGCTTTTGACAACATTATTCTTGTCCAAATGAACAACAGAATTCCAAGCTAACATGCTACATCGCTGCCTGTTGTTCCAACTCAAGCTGTAGACCGGAGAGGGTATACTGCAAAAGAAGGATCAATGACTTAGCCAGCTAACTTTGATAAACAACCAGAAATAACTACAGATTTTCTGGTTCATTAAAGAAAGATAAACTTCGATGTGGCTGTTGACACAATTAGACCATGGACCCGTTTCAAGCTTCTCTTTCAAAAAAATAAAAAATACAAAGTTATTTCATAATACTTAGGCACGTTAGCTGGCTAACTCCTTGAACCTCCTTTATTCGTACCGTATACTCCTCTGCTCTGCTATGAGCAAGCCTACTTGAATGCAGTGATAATATTGTGTTTACTGTGGGGGTGAGAGAAGCTCTTGAAGGATAGGGTGTTTGTGGCTGACATTTCTCTAGTAGTGAGTGAAGGATGGTAACAATTAAGCACAAACCATTCCTTCTTCAGTAATGCCTCTTATGTATTAATAAAAATGAGATTTTTCCAAATACATCCACGAATCAATCTCTCAGTTGTACTATTATTTTGTTCTGTTTTGATCTGTTGATATTAACTAATATGGTGTTGATATGTGAATAATCACTAGGAACGAACAACTTTCTAGACAGCACAGTTTCTTTCCTTTGTGTTCATCCTTGTGATCATATCCAATGATTTCCCTATGTGTCCCCATAGACCGTACTGTAAACCCTTTCCCTGTGTGTCCCCATAGACCGTACTGTAAACCCTTTCCCTGTGTGTCCCCATAGACCGTACTGTAAACCCTTTCCCTGTGTGTCCCCATAGACCGTACTGTAAACCCTTTCCCTGTGTCCCCATAGACCGTACTGTAAACCCTTTCCCTGTGTGTCCCCATAGACCGTACTGTAAACCCTTTCCCTGTGTGTCCCCATAGACCGTACTGTAAACCCTTTCCCTGTGTCCCCATAGACCGTACTGTAAACCCTTTCCCTGTGTGTCCCCATAGACCGTACTGTAAACCCTTTCCCTGTGTGTCCCCATAGACCGTACTGTAAACCCTTTCCCTATGTGTCCCCATAGACCGTACTGTAAACCCTTTCCCTGTGTGTCCCCATAGACCGTACTGTAAACCCTTTCCCTATGTGTCCCCATAGACCGTACTGTAAACCCTTTCCCTGTGTGTCCCCATAGACCGTACTGTAAACCCTTTCCCTGTGTCCCCATAGACCGTACTGTAAACCCTTTCCCTGTGTGTCCCCATAGACCGTACTGTAAACCCTTTCCCTGTGTGTCCCCATAGACCGTACTGTAAACCCTTTCCCTATGTGTCCCCATAGACCGTACTGTAAACCCTTTCCCTGTGTGTCCCCATAGACCGTACTGTAAACCCTTTCCCTATGTGTCCCCATAGACCGTACTGTAAACCCTTTCCCTGTGTGTCCCCATAGACCGTACTGTAAACCCTTTCCCTGTGTGTCCCCATAGACCGTACTGTAAGCCCTTTCCCTGTGTGTCCCCATAGACCGTACTGTAAACCCTTTCCCTGTGTGTCCCCATAGACCGTACTGTAAACCCTTTCCCTGTGTGTCCCCATAGACCGTACTGTAAACCCTTTCCCTGTGTGTCCCCATAGACCGTACTGTAAACCCTTTCCCTGTGTGTCCCCATAGACCGTACTGTAAACCCTTTCCCTGTGTGTCCCCATAGACCGTACTGTAAACCCTTTCCCTGTGTCCCCATAGACCGTACTGTAAACCCTTTCCCTATGTGTCCCCATAGACCGTACTGTAAACCCTTTCCCTATGTGTCCCCATAGACCGTACTGTAAACCCTTTCCCTGTGTCCCCATAGACCGTACTGTAAACCCTTTCCCTGTGTGTCCCCATAGACCGTACTGTAAACCCTTTCCCTGTGTGTCCCCATAGACCGTACTGTAAACCCTTTCCCTGTGTGTCCCCATAGACCGTACTGTAAACCCTTTCCCTGTGTGTCCCCATAGACCGTACTGTAAACCCTTTCCCTGTGTGTCCCATAGACCGTACTGTAAACCCTTTCCCTGTGTCCCCATAGACCATACTGTAAACCCTTTCCCTATGTGTCCCCATAGACCGTACTGTAAACCCTTTCCCTATGTGTCCCCATAGACCGTACTGTAAGCCCTTTCCCTGTGTGTCCCCATAGACCGTACTGTAAACCCTTTCCCTGTGTGTCCCCATAGACCGTACTGTAAACCCTTTCCCTGTGTGTCCCCATAGACTGTATACTGTAGACCCTTTCCCTGTGTGTCCCCATAGACTGTATACTGTAGACCCTTTCCCTGTGTGTCCCCATAGACTCATTACTAGACGATGGCATCTTGGTCTCTGAGGAATGGTCCTGGGTAATTTAAGAAACAGATGGGGTTTAGGGTGGCAGGTAGCCTAACCGAAAGGTTGCTGGTTTGAATACCCGAACCAACAAGGTGAAAAATATGCCGTTGTGCCCTTGAGCAAGGCACGTAACCCTAATTGATCCAGGGGTGCCGTACTACTATGGCTGACCCTGTAAAACAACACATTACACTGCACCTATCTGCTGGATGTGACAATACCGCTTTTTTATTTATTTGTATTTTTACACACACACACACACACACACACACACACACACACACACACACACACACACACACACACACACACACACCACACACACACACACACACACACACACACACACACACGGAACCTGTAAGCCTTAGTGCAAAACAGGGGCCATCATATCCCCTCCAGACAGTAAAGACTTCAATTTGCTGAAGTGGAGTGTGTTCCAGTGAGACTCTCTGTGTAATATAATTGGATCTGAATAAAAGGAAGGAAAAGTTGCGCCTCTGATATCTAAAGACGAAAAGAAACACTAGTATTTCACCAAGAATGTTTCTTGTTTTTGTGCTCCTTGGAGCCGACTGTTGTGTTGATCAGTGGAGTGGGAAGGCTGAAGAGATTTCACAACACTTGGTTTGATTCCTTTGAAGATTGCATAATACAGAAAGATACAGAAAAAAAGATACAGGAAAAAAAAAATGTCAGAGTTGGGCTCTGTTGAACTATTGTAATTTAACTTGATTGAGCTGAACATATGGAAACGTATTGTTTTGGTTTTGGAAATCACCTGTAAATTACTGTACATTCTGTTACCTACACTGTAAAAAAAAAGTTATTATCACAGTAAATTACTGTATAATCAACATTAACATACTGTATAAACTGAATACAGTAGATTACCGTTAAAGACATTGCATTGTGTGAAATAGTAATGGCCGGGAAATATATTTGATGTATTTAGGACATGGCCATAAAATCATGCTACATAAGACACAGTAGTGCTTCACTTACTGTATTTTGGAATATTCAAAATAGAATGCAATACAAAAAAGAACAAAGTCCAAGCTCATCCTCAGAAGCAAGAGAGAAAATGTTTTTTGTTAGTTTTTTTTGCAAATTGTAATTATACATTTTATATTTTAGTCTTTGTTAATTGGTACCTGTTTTGTTATTTTATATGCATTGCTTTGTTTGTAGCCATGCTATTTTTATATTAAAGCAAACATATATCATTACAAAGGCACATCAACCAAATAAATCATTATCGATTGTTATAAGTAATCCAAATCAATCATTATCGATTGTTATAAGTAATCCAAATAAATCATGATCCATTGTTATAAGTAATCCAAATAAATCATTATCGATTGTTATAAGTAATCCAAATAAATCATGATCCATTGTTATAAGTAATCCAAATAAATCATGATCCATTGTTATAAGTAAACCAAATAAATCATTATCGATTGTTATAAGTAATCCAAATAAATCATGATCCATTGTTATAAGTAAACCAAATAAATCATGATCCATTGTTATAAGTAAACCATGCACAAGCATAATATGAGCTACATGTAAAACACTGGCCCCTTGGAAAAATTTGGTGAATTGCAACATCACTTAGCCTGAATTCAAACAACTCTCCCCCTTCCCCACACCTTACAATAGATTACAATAACAGTAATGGTACCATCAATGGATTACAGTAACAACATTGGTAACCATAAAACAGTTTTGTTTACGGTAACTTACTGGCAGTCAGTTAACTGTAAAACAATTGTAATCATTATCAAAGTTCCCTGTATGCTGTAATGCAGGTAGATTGTTTGACAATTGTTTTTCATATCTGTGTTTTATCTGTGTTTTTGATTGATTAATTAATCTTATAATACACAAAGATAAATAACATAACTAGGTAAGGTTGCAAAATTCTGGAAACTCCCAGGTTTTTCCAGAAATCCCAGTTGGATGATTCTTCCAGGACTTCTGAAAGTTTTGGTAAAGTTAACAGAAATTTGCAGCCCTAATAGCAGGCATGATGTGGCCTGTAAATCCTGAGTTTCAGACCACTGTATAAGAGTAAAACTATAAGGCCTTATGAAATATGGCATAATGAAATATGTATTGTGTTAAAGCAGTGGTATTCAATGTCAGGGGAGGAACTGCAGTGAGGTCGCCAAAATAAATGTACAATTTTTTTGGGGGGGGACCAAAATAAAATAAGAGTACAAATTATTGTATGGGAAAGGGAAAGGGAAATGGAAAGGGGGATACCTAGTCAGTTGTACAACTGAACGCATTCAACTGAAATGTATATTCCGTATCTAAGCCAACCCCTCTGAATCAGAGAGGTGCGGAGGGCTGCCTTAATCGACATGCACGTCATTGGCGCCTGAGGAACAATGGGGAACAATGACAAGGTAAAAATCTGTTGCCTTGCTCAGGGGAAGAACAACAGATTTTTACCTTGTCAGTTCGGGGATTCTGGACAATTCACAAAAGTTTTAGAGTACAAAAGTACATTTATTTATTGGTTTCTTTCATTTTGATAAGAGATGAAAATGTAATTAATTGAAGGTTATTTGTTGATGTAAAAATCAAAATGTACAGATTTTAAGGCTGTGTCATTAGATTTGGGTTGGGGTCCAGAGAAATTCTGCCAGAATTTAATTTTAATGACAACTTATTCACTTAGAATCTCACTTGGCCAAAAGACTGAACAAGGATTACTGCAACAACTATGTCTCTGTCACTAACAAAAACAGTCATGGGTGGTAACTCTACAATTAATTTTAAAGGCAAGGCACTGGGAAATATGCAAATAAGTCTTTACAGGAAGAGTATGTTACTGTAAAATGACTACAGTAGCATTATTGGTACTGTAAATAAATTACAGTAACATTATTGAATACCGTAAAATATAGTACGTAACATACTGCTCCTTTTTTACAGTGACTTACAGGTAACTGGCTGCCAGTAAGTTACTGTAAAAACAAGTACAGTGTAGGTAACCTGTTATAACTGTCCGCTCTGTCGTCTAGGTAACCTATTACACCTGCCCCCTCTGTCGTCTAGGTAACCTGTTACACCTGTCCTCTCTGTCGTCTAGTTAACCTGTTACACCTGTCCTCTCTGTCGTCTAGTTAACCTGTTACACCTGTCCTCTCTGTCGTCTAGTTAACCTGTTACACCTGTCCTCTCTGTCATCTAGGTAACCTGTTACACCTGTCCTCTCTGTCATCTAGGTAATCTGTTTTACCTGTCCTCTCTGTCATCTAGGTAACCTGTTACACCTGTCCTCTCTGTCATCTAGGTAACCTGTTACACCTGTCCTCTCTGTCATCTAGGTAACCTGTTACACCTGTCCTCTCTGTCATCTAGGTAACCTGTAACACCTGTCCTCTCTGTCATCTAGGTAACCTGTTACACCTGTCCTCTCTGTCATCTAGGTAACCTGTCGAAGACCTGCACCAGTGATGGCTGGTCTGAGGTTAGCCCTGCTTCCTATGCACTGAATTGTGGGTACAACGCCAACGTCACCAAAGTTGATGATGATGACACGGTAGGTATGGCAACCAGTGTCTTTTTTACAGATCCATCGATACATTTCTAATCATTATTGACCAACGCTCATAAATCAGCGACCTTTGTATTTGTGTAACGGTGATAACAAGACAATGGCTTTTACTTTACGATAAAGAAGTGTTTAGGTCCCCAAGCTAATGCCCAGGCTTCAGCTCAGCGGGCTAAAATGGTCTGGTGGTGCACAGACAGCCTGGATTCAAACTGAGTCGGCCACATAGAGCTACAATACCAACAGACGTCCATGTTACTCCCTAGAGTAAAGGAGCATGTATGAAGGCTACATTTGAAATGGCACTAAATTCCCACTACAGTAAGGAATAGGGTGCCCTATGGGCCTGGTCTAAAGTAGTGCGCTACTGTAGGGAATAGGGTGCCCTATGGGCCTGGTCTAAAGTAGTGCGCTACAGTAGTGAATAGGGTACCATTATTAGGGCCTTGTGTTTTGCACAATCATATGACGTAACTAGATTGTATCCTGTATGTTAAGCCTCATCCAGAAATTAGAATTACATCAAAAAGAAAAGTGATTGTCGGAGGAAGGTGCTCAACCATTATAGATTTGCCCATGTGTTAAATCTAGAATTTCGGGCTCCCGAGTGGCGCAGCGGTCTAAGGCACTACATCTCAGTGCTAGAGGTGTCACTACAGACACCCTGGTTTGAATCCAGGCTGTATCACCACCGGCCGTGATTGGGAATCCCACAGGGCCGCGCACAATTGGCCCAGCGTCGTCTGGGTTTGGCCACCATTGTAAATAAGAATTTGCTCTTAACTGACTTGCCAAGTTAAATAAAGGTTAAATAAAATAAATAAAAATCATCCTTATTGCTAGATAAAAAAATGTACGTATACATTAATTAAATACATGCATTGATTCTTGAAGAATATAACATGATTCTTGAAGAATATAACTTGATTCTTGAAGAATATAACTTGATTCTTGAAGAATATAACTTGATTCTTGAAGAATATAACTTGATTCTTGAAGAATAAAACTTGATTCTTGAAGAATATGAGCTTAGTTCAACTGTCGTACCCCATCAGAACCTAAAATATAAACTTGTTTATAAAAATATATAATTTTGTACTGTATATCATGGATGGTCAGTCTTTCCTTCCATCGCTCTGTCTATGAATTTGAGAGTGGTTAAATTTCTCCAGGCCCATCTTTCAGCTTTTTACCAAAACAGAGGTAGGTTGACCTCTTTTGTTATTGTTGTAATTTTCGGATTTTAGCTTTGAACGTGAGATGTGAGCGGTAACGTGTTTTAATGTGTCTATTTGTGTGTTTCTCTCAGGAGGAGTTCTACTGGGCAGTGAAAGTAGGCTACACTATCGGACACAGTCTCTCTCTCATCTCCCTCACTATCGCTATCGTCCTACTCTGCACTTTTAGGTAGGATTCTTTACTGTGCTTACATCACCAGCTGCTCAATAGCTTATCTAGAGCAGCGTGGGAGTGTTTACATATGGAACAGCAAAGACTCTAAGGATGTTTTTCCTCTGCATATATTAGGCACGGTGGTTTGCGATTTAAGACTAATGTTTTTCTTTTAAATCTGTACAACTTTTTTTTTTTTAAATGCATAGTATTGCCTATGAATGTGTTGTCAATGCCTTTTGTAGGATTCTTCCTTTAAAGAAAAATAAGTATCTGACAACCTAACGTGGTTTGAGATGAACATGAATTTCTCTGGTCCCTACTGTTGCAGTCATGACGCAAGTGTCGCTATGCTGTCAAATCCTCCCACATGATTCTAGTTTAGTGTCACTATGCTGTCAAATCCTCCCACATGTTTCTAGTTTAGTGTTGCTGTGCTGTCAAATCCTCCCACATGTTTCTAGTTTAGTGTTGCTGTGCTGTCAAATCCTCCCACATGTTTCTAGTTTAGTGTCGCTGTGCTGTCAAATCCTCCCACATGTTTCTAGTTTAGTGTTGCTGTGCTGTCAAATCCTCCCACATGTTTCTAGTTTAGTGTTGCTGTGCTGTCAAAACCTCCCACATGTTTCTAGTTTAGTGTTGCTGTGCTGTCAAATCCTCCCACATGTTTCTAGTTTAGTGTTGCTGTGCTGTCAAATCCTCCCACATGTTTCTAGTTTAGTGTTGCTGTGCTGTCAAATCCTCCCACATGTTTCTAGTTTAGTGTCGCTGTGCTGTCAAATCCTCCCACATGTTTCTAGTTTAGTGTTGCTGTGCTGTCAAATCCTCCCACATGTTTCTAGTTTAGTGTTGCTGTGCTGTCAAATCCTCCCACATGTTTCTAGTTTAGTGACGCTATGTGGTCAAATCCTCCAACATGTTTCTAGTTTAGTGTTGCTGTGCTGTCAAATCCTCCCACATGTTTCTAGTTTAGTGTTGATGTGCTGTCAAATCCTCCCACATGTTTCTAGTTTAGTGGTGCTATGCTGTCAAATCCTCCAACATGTTTCTAGTTTTGTGTTGCTGTGCTGTCAAATCCTCCCACATGTTTCTAGTTAAGTGGTGCTATGCTGTCAAAAACCTCCAACATGTTTCTAGTTTTGTGGTGCTATGCTGTCAAATCCTCCCACATGTTTCTAGTTTAGTGTTGCTGTGCTGTCAAATCCTCCCAAATCCTCCCACATGTTTCTAGTTTAGTGTCATTATGCTGTCAAATCCTCCAACATGTTTCTGGTTTAGTGTTGCTGTGCTGTCAAATCCTCCCACATGATTCTAGTTTTGTCGCTATGCTGTCAAATCCTCCCACATGTTTCTAGTTTAGTGTTGCTGTGCTGTCAAATCCTCCCACATTCTTCTAGGTTAGTGTCACTATGTTGACAAATCCTTCCAGATTCTTCTAGTTTAGTGGCGCTATGTGGTCAAATACTCCCACATGTTTCTAGTTTAGTGGCGTTATGCTGTCAAATCCTCCCACATGTTTCTAGTTTAGTGTCGCTGTGCTGTCAAATCCTCCCACATGTTTCTAGTTTAGTGTTGCTGTGCTGTCAAATCCTCCCACATGTTTCTAGTTTAGTGTTGCTGTGCTGTCAAATCCTCCCACATGTTTCTAGTTTAGTGTTGCTGTGCTGTCAAATCCTCCCACATGTTTCTAGTTTAGTGTTGCTGTGCTGTCAAAACCTCCCACATGTTTCTAGTTTAGTGTTGCTGTGCTGTCAAATCCTCCCACATGTTTCTAGTTTAGTGTTGCTGTGCTGTCAAATCCTCCCACATGTTTATAGTTTAGTGGCGCTATGTGGTCAATTCCTCCCACATGTTTCTAGTTTAGTGTTGCTGTGCTGTCAAATCCTCCCACATGTTTCTAGTTTAGTGTTGCTGTGCTGTCAAATCCTCCCACATGTTTCTAGTTTAGTGATGCTATGTGGTCAAATCCTCCCACATGTTTCTAGTTTAGTGTTGCTGTGCTGTCAAATCCTCCCACATGTTTCTAGTTTAGTGGTGCTATGCTGTCAAATCCTCCAACATGTTTCTAGTTTTGTGTTGCTGTGCTGTCAAATCCTCCCACATGTTTCTAGTTAAGTGGTGCTATGCTGTCAAAAACCTCCAACATGTTTCTAGTTTTGTGGTGCTATGCTGTCAAATCCTCCCACATGTTTCTAGTTTAGTGTTGCTGTGCTGTCAAATCCTCCCAAATCCTCCCACATGTTTCTAGTTTAGTGTCATTATGCTGTCAAATCCTCCAACATGTTTCTAGTTTAGTGTTGCTGTGCTGTCAAATCCTCCCACATGATTGTAGTTTTGTCGCTATGCTGTCAAATCCTCCCACATGTTTCTAGTTTACTGTTGCTGTGCTGTCAAATCCTCCCACATTCTTCTAGGTTAGTGTCACTATGTTGACAAATCCTTCCACATTCTTCTAGTTTAGTGGCGCTATGTGGTCAAATCCTCCCACATGTTTCTAGTTTAGTGTTGCTGTGCTGTCAAAACCTCCCACATGTTTCTAGTTTAGTGTTGCTGTGCTGTCAAATCCTCCCACATGTTTCTAGTTTAGTGTTGCTGTGCTGTCAAATCCTCCCACATGTTTATAGTTTAGTGGCGCTATGTGGTCAATTCCTCCCACATGTTTCTAGTTTAGTGTTGCTGTGCTGTCAAATCCTCCCACATGTTTCTAGTTTAGTGTTGCTGTGCTGTCAAATCCTCCCACATGTTTCTAGTTTAGTGTTGCTGTGCTGTAAAATCCTCCCACATGTTTCTAGTTTAGT
This sequence comes from Salmo salar, assembly GCF_965601325.2. Taxonomy (NCBI): domain Eukaryota; kingdom Metazoa; phylum Chordata; class Actinopteri; order Salmoniformes; family Salmonidae; genus Salmo; species Salmo salar. The sequence continues at coordinate 49,009,801 of NC_138304.1, forward strand.
GATGCTATGTGGTCAAATCCTCCCACATGTTTCTAGTTTAGTGTTGCTGTGCTGTCAAATCCTCCCACATGTTTCTAGTTTAGTGGTGCTATGCTGTCAAATCCTCCAACATGTTTCTAGTTTTGTGTTGCTGTGCTGTCAAATCCTCCCACATGTTTCTAGTTAAGTGGTGCTATGCTGTCAAAAACCTCCAACATGTTTCTAGTTTTGTGGTGCTATGCTGTCAAATCCTCCCACATGTTTCTAGTTTAGTGTTGCTGTGCTGTCAAATCCTCCCAAATCCTCCCACATGTTTCTAGTTTAGTGTCATTATGCTGTCAAATCCTCCAACATGTTTCTAGTTTAGTGTTGCTGTGCTGTCCTTTCCTCCCACATGTTTCTAGTTTAGTGTTGCTGTGCTGTCAAATCCTCCCACATGTTTCTAGTTTAGTGTTGCTGTGCTGTCAAATCCTCCCACATGTTTCTAGTTTAGTGTTGCTGTGCTGTCAAATCCTCCCACATGTTTCTAGTTTAGTGTTGCTGTGCTGTCCTTTCCTCCCACATGTTTCTAGCTTAGTGTTGCTGTGCTGTCAAATCCTCCCACATGTTTCTAGTTTAGTGTTGCTGTGCTGTCAAATCCTCCTACATGTTTCTAGTTTAGTGTTGCTGTGCTGTCAAATCCTCCCACATGTTTCTAGTTTAGTGTTGCTGTGCTGTCAAATCCTCCCACATGTTTCTAGTTTTGTGTTGCTGTGCTGTCAAATCCTCCCACATGTTTCTAGTTAAGTGGTGCTATGCTGTCAAAAACCTCCAACATGTTTCTAGTTTTGTGGTGCTATGTTGTCAAATCCTCCCACATGTTTCTAGTTTAGTGTTGCTGTGCTGTCAAATCCTCCCACATGTTTCTAGTTTAGTGTCATTATGCTGTCAAATCCTCCAACATGTTTCTAGTTTAGTGTTGCTGTGCTGTCAAATCCTCCCACATGATTCTAGTTTTGTCGCTATGCTGTCAAATCCTCCCACATGTTTCTAGTTTAGTGTTGCTGTGCTGTCAAATCCTCCCACATTCTTCTAGGTTAGTGTCACTATGTTGACAAATCCTTCCAGATTCTTCTAGTTTAGTGGCGCTATGTGGTCAAATACTCCCACATGTTTCTAGTTTAGTGGCGTTATGCTGTCAAATCCTCCCACATGTTTCTAGTTTAGTGTCGCTGTGCTGTCAAATCCTCCCACATGTTTCTAGTTTAGTGTTGCTGTGCTGTCAAATCCTCCCACATGTTTCTAGTTTAGTGTTGCTGTGCTGTCAAATCCTCCCACATGTTTCTAGTTTAGTGTTGCTGTGCTGTCAAATCCTCCCACATGTTTCTAGTTTAGTGTTGCTGTGCTGTCAAAACCTCCCACATGTTTCTAGTTTAGTGTTGCTGTGCTGTCAAATCCTCCCACATGTTTCTAGTTTAGTGTTGCTGTGCTGTCAAATCCTCCCACATGTTTATAGTTTAGTGGCGCTATGTGGTCAATTCCTCCCACATGTTTCTAGTTTAGTGTTGCTGTGCTGTCAAATCCTCCCACATGTTTCTAGTTTAGTGTTGCTGTGCTCTCAAATCCTCCCACATGTTTCTAGTTTAGTGTTGCTGTGCTGTAAAATCCTCCCACATGTTTCTAGTTTAGTGATGCTATGTGGTCAAATCCTCCCACATGTTTCTAGTTTAGTGTTGCTGTGCTGTCAAATCCTCCCACATGTTTCTAGTTTAGTGGTGCTATGCTGTCAAATCCTCCAACATGTTTCTAGTTTTGTGTTGCTGTGCTGTCAAATCCTCCCACATGTTTCTAGTTAAGTGGTGCTATGCTGTCAAAAACCTCCAACATGTTTCTAGTTTTGTGGTGCTATGCTGTCAAATCCTCCCACATGTTTCTAGTTTAGTGTTGCTGTGCTGTCAAATCCTCCCAAATCCTCCCACATGTTTCTAGTTTAGTGTCATTATGCTGTCAAATCCTCCAACATGTTTCTAGTTTAGTGTTGCTGTGCTGTCAAATCCTCCCACATGATTGTAGTTTTGTCGCTATGCTGTCAAATCCTCCCACATGTTTCTAGTTTACTGTTGCTGTGCTGTCAAATCCTCCCACATTCTTCTAGGTTAGTGTCACTATGTTGACAAATCCTTCCACATTCTTCTAGTTTAGTGGCGCTATGTGGTCAAATCCTCCCACATGTTTCTAGTTTAGTGTTGCTGTGCTGTCAAAACCTCCCACATGTTTCTAGTTTAGTGTTGCTGTGCTGTCAAATCCTCCCACATGTTTCTAGTTTAGTGTTGCTGTGCTGTCAAATCCTCCCACATGTTTATAGTTTAGTGGCGCTATGTGGTCAATTCCTCCCACATGTTTCTAGTTTAGTGTTGCTGTGCTGTCAAATCCTCCCACATGTTTCTAGTTTAGTGTTGCTGTGCTGTCAAATCCTCCCACATGTTTCTAGTTTAGTGTTGCTGTGCTGTAAAATCCTCCCACATGTTTCTAGTTTAGTGATGCTATGTGGTCAAATCCTCCCACATGTTTCTAGTTTAGTGTTGCTGTGCTGTCAAATCCTCCCACATGTTTCTAGTTTAGTGGTGCTATGCTGTCAAATCCTCCAACATGTTTCTAGTTTTGTGTTGCTGTGCTGTCAAATCCTCCCACATGTTTCTAGTTAAGTGGTGCTATGCTGTCAAAAACCTCCAACATGTTTCTAGTTTTGTGGTGCTATGCTGTCAAATCCTCCCACATGTTTCTAGTTTAGTGTTGCTGTGCTGTCAAATCCTCCCAAATCCTCCCACATGTTTCTAGTTTAGTGTCATTATGCTGTCAAATCCTCCAACATGTTTCTAGTTTAGTGTTGCTGTGCTGTCCTTTCCTCCCACATGTTTCTAGTTTAGTGTTGCTGTGCTGTCAAATCCTCCCACATGTTTCTAGTTTAGTGTTGCTGTGCTGTCAAATCCTCCCACATGTTTCTAGTTTAGTGTTGCTGTGCTGTCAAATCCTCCCACATGTTTCTAGTTTAGTGTTGCTGTGCTGTCCTTTCCTCCCACATGTTTCTAGCTTAGTGTTGCTGTGCTGTCAAATCCTCCCACATGTTTCTAGTTTAGTGTTGCTGTGCTGTCAAATCCTCCTACATGTTTCTAGTTTAGTGTTGCTGTGCTGTCAAATCCTCCCACATGATTCTAGTTTTGTCGCTATGCTGTCAAATCCTCCCACATGTTTCTAGTTTAGTGTTGCTGTGCTGTCAAATCCTCCCACATTCTTCTAGGTTAGTGTCACTATGTTGACAAATCCTTCCACATTCTTCTAGTTTAGTGGCGCTATGTGGTCAAATACACCCACATGTTTCTAGTTTAGTGGCGTTATGCTGTCAAATCCTCCCACATGTTTCTAGTTTTGTGGTGCAATTGTCACGTCCTGGCCAGTATAAGGTTAATTGTTTTTGTAGTTTGGTCAGGACGTGGCAGAGGGTATTTGTTTTATGTGGTTCGGGGTGGTGTGTTTGTGTAAAGGGTGTTTGATTTAGTATTTCTGGGTTTTTGGTTGATGGTCTATGTGGTTGTATTCTATGGTTAGTCTGGTGTGTGTGTTTCTATGTTTGGTTAATTGGGGTTGGGACTCTCAGTTGAAGGCAGGTGTTGTCTATCTGCCTTTGATTGAGAGTCCCATATATTAGGGTGTGTTTGTGTGTGTGATTTGTGGGTGATTGTTCTGTGTTGAGCCTATGCTAGCCAGACTGTCAGTTTATCGTTCGTTTTCTTGTTTGTTGTTTTTGTATTCGTGTTGATTTAATTAAATGTTCAAAATGAACAACTGCACACCTGCTGCGTATTGGTCTACCTTTTCCGATGACGATTTCGCATTATCGTCAGAAGACGAAGATACTTATGACAGCAATGCTGTCAAATCCAACCACATGTTTATAGTTTAGTGTCACTATGTTGTTAAATTCCTCCCACATTCTTCTAGTTTAGTGTCACTATGTTGACAAATCCTCCCACATTCTTCTAGTTTAGTGGCGCTATGTGGTCAAATACTCCCACATGTTTCTAGTTTAGTGGCGTTATGCTGTCAAATCCTCCCACATGTTTCTAGTTTAGTGTCACTATGTTGTCAAATCCTCCCACATTCTTCTAGTTTAGTGGCACTATGTTGACAAATACTCCCACATTCTTCTAGTTTAGTGGCGCTATGCTGTCAAAATCCTCCCACATGTTTCTAGTTTAGTGGCACTATGCTGTCAAAAACCTCCCACATGTTTCTAGTTTAGTTGCGCTATGCTATCAAATCCTCCCACATGTTTATAGTTTAGTGGCACAATGCTGTCAAATCCTCCCACATGTTTCTAGTTTAGTTGCGCTATGCTGTCAAATCCTCCCTTATGTTTCTAGTTTAGTGTCGCTATGCTGTCAAATCTTCCCACATGTTTCTAGTTTAGTTGCGCTATGCTATCAAATCCTCCCACATGTTTATAGTTTATTGGCACATTACTGTCAAATCCTCCCACATGTTTATAGTTTAGTGGCACAATGCTGTCAAAATCCTCCCACATGTTTCTAGTTTAGTTGCGCTATGCTGTCAAATCCTCCCTTATGTTTCTAGTTTAGTGTCGCTATGCTGTCAAATCTTCCCACATGTTTCTAGTTTAGTTGCGCTATGCTGTCAAATCCTCCCACATGTTTCTAGTTTTGTGTTGCTGTGCTGTCAAATCCTCCCACATGTTTCTAGTTAAGTGGTGCTATGCTGTCAAAAACCTCCAACATGTTTCTAGTTTTGTGGTGCTATGTTGTCAAATCCTCCCACATGTTTCTAGTTTAGTGTTGCTGTGCTGTCAAATCCTCCCACATGTTTCTAGTTTAGTGTCATTATGCTGTCAAATCCTCCAACATGTTTCTAGTTTAGTGTTGCTGTGCTGTCAAATCCTCCCACATGATTCTAGTTTTGTCGCTATGCTGTCAAATCCTCCCACATGTTTCTAGTTTAGTGTTGCTGTGCTGTCAAATCCTCCCACATTCTTCTAGGTTAGTGTCACTATGTTGACAAATCCTTCCACATTCTTCTAGTTTAGTGGCGCTATGTGGTCAAATACACCCACATGTTTCTAGTTTAGTGGCGTTATGCTGTCAAATCCTCCCACATGTTTCTAGTTTTGTGGTGCAATTGTCACGTCCTGGCCAGTATAAGGTTAATTGTTTTTGTAGTTTGGTCAGGACGTGGCAGAGGGTATTTGTTTTATGTGGTTCGGGGTGGTGTGTTTGTGTAAAGGGTGTTTGATTTAGTATTTCTGGGTTTTTGGTTGATGGTCTATGTGGTTGTATTCTATGGTTAGTCTGGTGTGTGTGTTTCTATGTTTGGTTAATTGGGGTTGGGACTCTCAGTTGAAGGCAGGTGTTGTCTATCTGCCTTTGATTGAGAGTCCCATATATTAGGGTGTGTTTGTGTGTGTGATTTGTGGGGGATTGTTCTGTGTTGAGCCTATGCTAGCCAGACTGTCAGTTTATCGTTCGTTTTCTTGTTTGTTGTTTTTGTATTCGTGTTGATTTAATTAAATGTTCAAAATGAACAACTGCACACCTGCTGCGTATTGGTCTACCTTTTCTGATGACGATTTCGCATTATCGTCAGAAGACGAAGATACTTATGACAGAATCACCCACCGAAAACGGACCAAGCAGCAGAGGAAGGAGAGGCACCAGGAGAAGGACTCATGGACTTTGGAGAAGATGGAGAGGATCGTTCAGGATTCCTGGAGATGGGAGGAATTACTGGACGAAGGTGAACCATGGGCTCAAGCTGGGGAGTATCGCCGCCCGCAGTGGGAGATCGAGGCGGCGAGAGCTGAGAGGCGCTGGTACGAGGCAAGGGAGCGCAACGGACACGGGAGGCAGCCCCACAATTTTTTTGGGGGGGGGCACACGGGGGAATTGGTGGAGTCAGGTGGTAGACCTAAGCCAACTCACCGTGCTTACCGGAAGCAGCGTGGTACTGGTAAGACACCGTGTTATGCTGTGGAGCGCACGGTGTCCCCAGTGCGCGTTCAAAGCCCGGTGCGCTACATACCAGCCCCCCGCAAGTGCCATGCGAGTGCAGGCATCGAGCCAGGGCGGATGGTGCCAGCTCAGCGCGTCTGGTCTCCAGTGCGCCTCCTCGGTCCAGGTTATCCTGCGCCGGCGTTGCGCACTGTGTCTCCAGAGCGCTGGGAGGGTCCAGTTCGCCCAATGCCTGCTCTCCGCCCGTGCCGGGCCAAAGTGGGCATTCAGCCTGGAGTATGGGTAAAGAGTGTCCGTACCAGAACTCCAGTGCTCCCCCACAGCCCGGTTTATCCTGTGCCTCCTCCTCGGACCAGGCCTCCAGTGGGTCTCCCCATCCTGGTCCGTCCTGTGCCACCTCCCAGGAATAGGCCTCCAGTGGGTCTCACCTGTCCAGAGCTGCCCGCCAGTCAACAGTCGTCAGAGCTGCCCGCCAGTCAACAGTCGTCACCAGAGCTGCCCGCCAGTCAACAGTCGTCACCAGAGCTGCCCGCCAGTCAACAGTCGTCACCAGAGCTGCCCGCCAGTCAACAGTCGTCACCAGAGCTGCCCGCCAGTCAACAGTCGTCACCAGAGCTGCCCGCCAGTCAACAGTCGTCACCAGAGCTGCCCGCCAGTCAACAGTCGTCACCAGAGCTGCCCGCCAGTCAACAGTCGTCACCAGAGCTGCCCGCCAGTCAACAGTCGTCAGAGCTGCCCGCCAGTCAACAGTCGTCAGAGCTGCCCGCCAGTCAACAGTCGTCAGAGCTGCCCGCGCAGCTCAACAGTCGTCAGAGCTGGCCCGCGCAGCTCAACAGTCGCCAGAGAGGTCAGACTGCGCTGAACTGCCGGAGTGGCCAGACTGCGCTGAACTGCGGGAGTGGCCAGACTGCGCTGAACTGCGGGAGTGGCCAGACTGCGCTGAACTGCCGGAGTGGCCAGACTGCGCTGAACTGCCGGAGTGGCCAGACTGCGCTGAACTGCCGGAGTGGCCAGACTGCGCTGAACTGCCGGAGTGGCCAGACTGCCCTGAACTGCCGGAGTGGCCAGACTGCCCTGAACTGCCGGAGTGGCCAGACTGCCCTGAACTGCCGGAGTGGCCAGACTGCCCTGAACTGCCGGAGTGGCCAGACTGCCCTGAACTGCCGGAGTGGCCCGAGTGGCCAGACTGTCCCGAATTGCCAGACTGCCAAGACTGTCCCGAATTGCCAGACTGCCCAGACTGTCCCGAATTGCCAGACTGCCCAGACTGTCCCGAATTGCCAGACTGCCCAGACTGTCCCGAACTGCCAGACTGCCCCGACTGCCCCCCGGCGATGCCAGACTGGCCCGACTGCCCCTCGGCGATGCCAGAGTGGCCCGACAGCCTGGAACGGCCGGAACCAGAGCCACCTCCAGAAATAGGTGGGTTGGGGAGGGGGGGTGTAGCACAGTGCCGTCGTTGACGGCAGCCACCCTCCCTTCCCTCCCTTTAGAAAAGGGGAAAAAAAAAATGTTGGGTGTTGCTTGGGGTTATTTTTTAAGGTGCTTCTGGGGTAGCACCTTTAAGGGGGGGGTACTGTCACGTCCTGGCCAGTATAAGGTTAATTGTTTTTGTAGTTTGGTCAGGACGTGGCAGAGGGTATTTGTTTTATGTGGTTCGGGGTGGTGTGTTTGTGTAAAGGGTGTTTGATTTAGTATTTCTGGGTTTTTGGTTGATGGTCTATGTGGTTGTATTCTATGGTTAGTCTGGTGTGTGTGTTTCTATGTTTGGTTAATTGGGGTTGGGACTCTCAGTTGAAGGCAGGTGTTGTCTATCTGCCTTTGATTGAGAGTCCCATATATTAGGGTGTGTTTGTGTGTGTGATTTGTGGGTGATTGTTCTGTGTTGAGCCTATGCTAGCCAGACTGTCAGTTTATCGTTCGTTTTCTTGTTTGTTGTTTTTGTATTCGTGTTGATTTAATTAAATGTTCAAAATGAACAACTGCACACCTGCTGCGTATTGGTCTACCTTTTCCGATGACGATTTCGCATTATCGTCAGAAGACGAAGATACTTATGACAGCAATGCTGTCAAATCCAACCACATGTTTATAGTTTAGTGTCACTATGTTGACAAATCCTCCCACATTCTTCTAGTTTAGTGTCACTATGTTGACAAATCCTCCCACATTCTTCTAGTTTAGTGTCACTATGTTGACAAATCCTCCCACATTCTTCTAGTTTAGTGGCGCTATGTGGTCAAATACTCCCACATGTTTCTAGTTTAGTGGCGTTATGCTGTCAAATCCTCCCACATGTTTCTAGTTTAGTGTCACTATGTTGTCAAATCCTCCCACATTCTTCTAGTTTAGTGGCACTATGTTGACAAATACTCCCACATTCTTCTAGTTTAGTGGCGCTATGCTGTCAAAATCCTCCCACATGTTTCTAGTTTAGTGGCACTATGCTGTCAAAAACCTCCCACATGTTTCTAGTTTAGTTGCGCTATGCTATCAAATCCTCCCACATGTTTATAGTTTAGTGGCACATTACTGTCAAATCCTCCCACATGTTTATAGTTTAGTGGCACAATGCTGTCAAATCCTCCCACATGTTTCTAGTTTAGTTGCGCTATGCTGTCAAATCCTCCCTTATGTTTCTAGTTTAGTGTCGCTATGCTGTCAAATCTTCCCACATGTTTCTAGTTTAGTTGCGCTATGCTATCAAATCCTCCCACATGTTTATAGTTTATTGGCACATTACTGTCAAATCCTCCCACATGTTTATAGTTTAGTGGCACAATGCTGTCAAATCCTCCCACATGTTTCTAGTTTAGTTGCGCTATGCTGTCAAATCCTCCCTTATGTTTCTAGTTTAGTGTCGCTATGCTGTCAAATCTTCCCACATGTTTCTAGTTTAGTTGCGCTATGCTGTCAAATCCTCCCAAATGTTTTTATTTTAGTGGCGCTATGCCGTCAAATACTCCCACATGTTTCTAGTTTAGTGGAGCAATGGTGTCAAATCCTCCCACATGTTTCTAGTTTAGTGGAGCAATGCTGTCAAATCCTCCCACATGTTTCTAGTTTGGTGATGCTATGCTGTCAAATCCTCCCACATGTTTCTAGTTTAGTGGCACTATGCTGTCAAATCCTCCCACATGTTTCTAGTTTAGTTGCGCTACGCTATCAAATCCTCCCACATGTTTATAGTTTAGTGGCACATTACTGTCAAATCCTCCCACATGTTTATAGTTTAGTGGCACAATGCTGTCAAATCCTCCCACATGTTTCTAGTTTAGTTGCGCTATGCTGTCAAATCCTCCCTTATGTTTCTAGTTTAGTGTCGCTATGCTGTCAAATCTTCCCACATGTTTCTAGTTTAGTTGCGCTATGCTGTCAAATCCTCCCAAATGTTTTTATTTTAGTGGCGCTATGCTGTCAAATACTCCCACATGTTTCTAGTTTAGTGGAGCAATGCTGTCAAATCCTCCCACATGTTTCTAGTTTAGTGGAGCAATGCTGTCAAATCCTCCCACATGTTTCTAGTTTGGTGATGCTATGCTGTCAAATTCTCCCACATGTTTCTAGTTTAGTGGCGCTATGTGGTCAAATCCTCCCACATGTTTCTAGTTTAGTGGTGCTATGCTGTCAAATCCTCCCACATGTTTCTAGTTTTGTGGTGCTATGCTGTCAAATCCTCCCACATGTTTCTAGTTTAGTGACGATATGCTGTCAAATCCTCCCACATGTTTCTAGTGTAGTGACTCTATGCTGTCAAATCCTCCCACATGTTTCTAGTTTAGTGGCACTGTGCTATCAAATCCTCCCACATGTTTATAGTTTAGTGGCGCATTACAGTCAAATTCTCTCACATGTTTATAGTTTAGTGGCACAATGCTGTCAAATCCTCCCACATGTTTCTTGTTTAGTGGCTCTGTGCTGTTAAATCCTTCCACATGCTTCTAGTTTAGTGGCGCTATGCTGGTAAATCCTCCCACATGTTTCTAGTTTAGTGGCGCTATGCTGTCAAACCCTCCCACATGTTTCTAGTTTAGTGGCGCTATGCTGTCAAATCCTCCCACATGTTTCTAGTTTAGTGGTGTTATGCTGTCAAACCCTCCCACATGTTTCTAGTTTGACCAGCTGTTTTCAGCAACTGATATTTTTGAATTCGGTTGTCAAATTGGCAGGTTTGATAGCACAAACTATTTTGCTAGCTTCTAGCCTTGTGTTTTGATATGCAATGCGATCTCCTCTTAACGACCAGTGTTTGTATTTTGTATTTATTATGGCTATACAACTTTTAAGACATTACAATACATTCACAACATATTTCCCAACAAATTAAGTGTGTGTCCTCAGACCCCTACTCTACTACCACATATCTACACAAAATCCATGTGTACGCGTGTGTATAGTGCGTATGTTATCGTGTGTGTGTATGCATGTGTCTGTGCCTATGCTTGTGTTGCTTCAGAGTCCCCACTGTTCCATAAGGTGTATTTTTATCTGTTTTTTAATCTAATTTTACTGCTGGCATGAGTTAATTGATGTGGAATAGAGTTCCATATAGTCATTGCTTTATGTAGTACTTTGCACCTCTCATAGTCTGTGCTGGACTTGGGGACTGTGAAGAGGTTTCTGGTGGTATGTCTTGTGGGGTATGCATGGGTGTCCGAGCTGTGTGCCAGTAATTCAAACAGACAGCTCAGTGCTCTGCTCAACGTGACAATACCTCTCATTAATACAATAAGTGATGAAGTCTCTCCTCCACTTTGAGGGATTGACATGCATATTATACATTTTTTTTAAATGTTTTATTATTTTATTACACCTTTATTTAACCAGGTAGGCTAGTTGAGAACAAGTTTTCATTTACAACTGCGACCTGGCCAAGATAAAGCAAAGCAGTGTGACACAGACAACAACACAGAGTTACACATGGAGTGAACAATAAACAAGCCAATAACACAATAAACAAGTCAATGACACAGTAGAAAAAAAAGAAATTCTATATACAGTGTGTGCAAAGGCATAACGAGGTAAGCAAAAAATAGTCCATAGGAGCGAATAATTACAATTTAGCAGATCAACACTGGAGTGATAAATGAGCATATGATGATGTGCAAGTAGAAATACTGGTGTGCAAAAGAGCAGAAAAGTAAATAAAATAAAAACAGTTTGGGGATGAGGTAGGTAGATTGGGTGGGCAATTTACAGATGGACTATGTACAGCTACAGCGATCGGTTAGCTGCTCAGATAGCTGACGTTTAAAGTTGGTGAGGGAAATAAAAGTCTCCAACTTCAGTGATTTTTGCAATTCATTCCAGTCACTGGCAGCAGAGAACTGGAAGGAAAGGCGGCCAAATGAGGTGTTGGCTTTGGGGATGATCAGTGAGATATATACCTGCTGGAACGTGTGCTACGGGTGAGTGTTGTTATCGTGACCAGTGAACTGAGATCAGGCGGAGCTTTACCTAGCATAGACTTATAGATGACCTAACTAATGTTAGCTCTCTGTGTACATCTAAGGACCAGCCGTGCTGCAATGACCTGATCTGTTGCGTGTCCTGACTTCTAGCTGTGCCAGTCTAAATAGGGCATCATCAGCTCATTGTTATGGATGTATCCAAATGACTGTCAATAGAAAACAGCTACATTGCTGTTATTCTGTCTGCAGAGGTCGTGACTGTATTAGCTGTAGCTAGCTGGCTAGCTAGCAAGCGAGGGATAAGAACATTGCCAGCGAAAATTGCAACGGAACATAAAGAACAAATGATTGGGTCACATCCATAAATATCGAACTAATAAAACTAACCACTGGGTCACTTCCATAAATATCAAACTAACTACTGGGTCACTTCCATAAATATCAAACTAACTACTGGGTCACTTCCATAAATATCAAACTAACTACTGTGTCACTTCCATAAATATCAAACTAACTGCTGGGTCACGTTCATTAATATCGGAATAACGACTGGGTCAAGTCAATAAATATAAAACTAATGACTGGGTCACGTCCATAAATATCGGACTAACGACTGGGTCAAGTCAATAAATATCAAAGTAACAAATGGGTCACGTTGTAACGTTCGTCGTAAGGAGTGGACCAAAATGCAGCAGGTAAAGTGCTCATCTTCTTATTTATTAAAGGTAAAACACTTAAACAAAACAAACGCCGAAAACAGTCCCGTAAGGTGTACAGACTAAACAGGAAACAACCACCCACAAACACAAGAGAAAACTAACCCACTTAAATATGGCCTCCAATTAGAGGCAACGACACCCAGCTCCCTCTAATTGGAGGTCCTACCAAAACCCCAACATAGAAATAGAAAAACTTGATAAACACATAGAAATAGAAAATGTAGAACATAAACCAAAAAACCCGAACCACACAAAACAAACACCCCCTGCCATGCCCTGACCAAACTACAATAACAAATAACCCCTTTTACTGGTCAGGACATGACAGTATCGCCCCCAAAGGTGCAGACCCCGAATGCACCTAAACACAAAAACCCCACAAAAATAACCCCAAACTTAAAGGGAGGGAAGGGAGAGTGGCCACTGTCAATGACGGCTCCCGTGCTACACCCCCCCCCCCCCAACCTCCCGGGGTGGCTCTGGCTCCGGCCTTAGTCCCCATTCTAACCAGCCCACCCCCGCTGAAGGCTCAGGGCTGTAGACCACTGCTGAAGTTCTGGGCTGAGGTGCTTCGCTGGAGACCTCGGGCTGAGGTGCGTCGCCGGAGACCTCGGGCTGAGGTGCGTCGCCGGAGACCTCGGGCTGAGGAGCGTCGCCGGAGACTCAGGGCTGAGGAGCGTCGCCGGAGACTCAGGGCTGAGGAGCGTCGCCGGAGACTCAGGGCTGAGGAGCGTCGCCGGAGACTCAGGGCTGAGGAGCGTCGCCGGAGACTCAGGGCTGAGGAGCGTCGCCGGAGACTCAGGGCTGTGGAGCGTCGCCGGAGACTCAGGGCTGAGGAGCGTCGCCGGAGACTGAGGGCTGAGGAGCATCTCTGCAGGCTCCAGACTGTGGGCCGTCTCTGCAGGCTCCGGACTGTGGGCCGCCTCTGCCGGCTCCGGACTGTGGGCCGCCTCTGCCGGCTCCGGACTGTGGGCCGCCTCTGCCGGCTCCGGACTGTGGGCCGTCTCTGCCGGCTCCGGACTGTGGGCCGTCTCTGACAGTCACGTCCATAAATATCAAACTAACGACTGGGTCACATACATAAATATCGGAATAACGACTGGGTCACGTCCATAAATATCAAACTAACGACTGGGTCACATCCATAAGTATCAAACTAACTACTGGGTCACGTCCATACATATCAAACTAATGACTGGGTCACGTCCATACATATCAAACTAACTACTGGGTCACATCCATACATATCAAACTAACGACTGGGTCACATCCAGAAATATCAACCTAACGACTGGGTCACATCCATAAGTATCAAACTAACGACTGGGTCATGTTCATAAATATCAAACTAAGGACTGGGTCACGTCCATAAATATCGAACTAAGGACTGGGTCACGTCCATAAATATCGAACTAAGGACTGGGTCACGTCCATAAATATCGAACTAAGGACTGGGTCACGTCCATAAATATCAAACTAACGACTGGGTCACGTCCATAAATATAACTAAAGACTGGGTCACGTCCATACATATCAAACTAACGACTGGGTCACGTCCATAAATATAACTAACGACTGGGTCACGTCCATAAATATAACTAAAGACTGGGTCACGTCCATAAATATAACTAACGACTGGGTCACGTCCATAAATATAACTAACGACTGGGTCACGTCCATAAATATAACTAACGACTGGGTCACATCCATAAATATAACTAACGACTGGGTCACGTCCATAAATATAACTAACGACTGGGTCACATCCATAAATATAACTAAAGACTGGGTCATGTCCGTAAATATCGTACTAATCAAACTAAGGACTGGGTCACGTCCATAAATATTGAACTAATGACTGGATCAAGTCAATAAATATCGAAGTAACAAATGGGTCACGTCCAGAAATATCAAACTAATGACTGGGTCACGTCCGTAAATATCGAACTAATCAAAGTAACGACTGGGTCAGCCTCATGTGTGATGTGTGCTCCCCCTCCGGCCTCTAGGTCACCAGGCTGCTCGTTATGGCGCACAACTGTCACCATCGCGCATTAATGACACTCACCTGGACTCCATCACCTCCTTGATTACCTGCCCTATATGTGTCACTCATTTTGGTTCCTTCCCCAGGCGTCATTGTTTCTGTTTCATGTCTGTGTGCTGTTTGAGTTTCTTGTTTTGTATTATCTTCCGTTAATTTATTAAAACACTCACTCCCTGAACTTGCTTCCAACTCTCAGCGCACATCATAACAGTCACGTCCGTACGTATATCGAACTAACGACTGGGTCACATCCATAAATATCAAACTAAGGACTGGGTCACGTCCATACATATCAAACTAACTACTGGGTCACATCCATAAATATCAAACTAAAGACTGGGTCACATCCATACATATCAAACTAACGACTGGGTCACATCCATAAATATCAAACTAACTACTGGGACACGTCCATAAATATCAAACTAAGGACTGGGTCACATCCATAAATATCAAACTAACTACTGGGTCACATCCATAAATATCAAACTAACTACTGGGTCACATCCATACATATCAAACTAACGACTGGGTCACATCCATAAATATCAAACTAACTACTGGGTCACGTCCATAAATATCAAACTAACGACTGGGTCACATCCATAAATATCAAACTAACTACTGGGTCACGTCCATAAATATCAAACTAACGACTGGGTCACATCCATAAATATCAAACTAACTACTGGGTCACATCCATAAATATCAAACTAACGACTGGGTCACATCCATAAATATCAAACTAACTACTGGGTCACGTCCATAAATAACAAACTAACTACTGGGTCACATCCATACATATCAAACTAACTACTGGGTCACATCCATACATATCAAACTAACGACTGGGTCACATCCATACATATCAAACTAACTACTGGGTCACATCCATAAATATCAAACTAACGACTGGGTCACATCCATACATATCAAACTAACGACTGGGTCACATCCATACATATCAAACTAACGACTGGGTCACATCCATAAATATCAAACTAACGACTGGGTCACATCCATACATATCAAACTAACGACTGGGTCACATCCATACATATCAAACTAACGACTGGGTCACATCCATAAATATCAAACTAAGGACTGGGTCACATCCATACATATCAAACTAACTACCTGGTCACATCCATACATATCAAACTAACGACTGGGTCACATCCATACATATCAAACTAACGACTGGGTCACATCCATACATATCAAACTAACTACTGGGTCACATCCATACATATCAAACTAAGCGAACTGAAGGCTGGGTCGCGTCTCTAGCAAACAAAAGATGAGAGAGCATGATTTTCCTTATATAAATGAAACCATCAACAAACAAATGTTAGTATTGTTTTCTTTGGCAACTGTGGTATAAACGGGATAAACACCTCCGTTCTCTACATTACTGTAGTATAAGCGGGATAAACCCCTCCGTTCTCTACATTACTGTGGTATAAGCGGGATAAACGCCTCCGTTCTCTACATTACTGTGGTATAAGCGGGATAAACACCTCCATTCTCTACATTACTGTAGTATAAGCGGGATAAACCCCTCCGTTCTCTACATTACTGTGGTATAAGCGGGATAAACACCTCCGTTTCTACATTACTGTGGTATAATCGGGATATACACCTCCGTTCTCTACATTACTGTAGTATAAGCGGGATAAACCCGTCCGTTCTCTACATTACTGTAGTATAAGCGGGATAAACACCTCCGTTCTCCACATTACTCGTGGTTTCAAGCGGGATAAACCCCTCCGTTCTCCACATTACTGTAGTTTAAGCGGGATAAACCCCTCCGTTCTCTACATTACTGTAGTATAAGCGGGATAAACCCCTCCGTTCTCTACATTACTGTGGTATAAACGGGATAAACACCTCAGTTCTCTACATTACTGTGGTATAAGCGGGATAAACACCTCCGTTCTCTACGATTACTGTAGTATAAATGGGACAAACACCTGCGTTCTCTACATTACTGTAGTATAAGCAGGATAAACACCTCCGTTCTGTACATTACCTTGCATCGTCCATTATTAATATACAGAACAGGTGCGTTTATCCCTTAGTTATGGCACGTTATGCAGAAGAATCTCTTACAGCTAGCTCATTCAAGCTTTGGGACGATAACCCCTGCCTCTTTTACACAGGCAGCATTGCACAGTATGTCCTTTTGGTCAGTTTGATGATGATTTTATGGTGTCTTCTACACCCCATTTAACACTACGACACCTGGGTAGAACAGGTTTTCTAAATGCCATAATGTGGCGTTGTACCATCTCTCAAACACACTGGAGTGGTTAACAAAAGGACATATCCTGTCATAAACTTCACTACTGTAAGTGATCCTGTGGTACACACACAAAGACACTCACACACTGAGAGGAAGGATGAGAAGAGGGGTGAGAGGAAGGGTAAGAGGAGGGCTGAGGAGGGGGGAGAGGAAGACAGAGAATGACAGAGTTCTGATCATTAATTAAATGTTAAGTGGCCTGGCTTCCCAGTAGGCCTTTTAAAGCATCACACACTTCATTTAACGGGGGGGGTGTGTGTGTGTGTGTGTGTGTGTGTGTGTGTGTGTGTGTGTGTGTGTGTGTGTGTGTGTGGTGTGTGTGTGTGTGTGTGTGTGTGTGTGTGTGTGTGTGTGTGTGTGTTTGTCTTGGTAAACAGTGAGTGATGTGTTTACTCCAAGGGGTCTTACGATGCAATGGCAGATGCCCCTAACTAACATATTTCTGGCCTGAGCAACAGTTTGGAGGGTCAGGGCATCACAGGTGTACGGAACACACAGTGTTGTTTATATAAAGTAGACTTTGTGACACAATACTCTGACAACAGGGGAAGCTGCCTTGTCTGTCACCACACTTTTACACCCACTATGCTCTGATCATTTGAACCCCAATCTGATCGTCATTTCTGTTACAGGTTCTTATAGTTTTAACCCCAATCTGATCAACACTTCTGTTATATGTTCTTATAGTTTTAACCCAAATCTGATCGTCACTTCTGTTATATGTTCTTATAGTTTTAACCCAAATCTGATCGTCACTTCTGTTATATGTTCTTATAGTTTTAACCCAAATCTGATCGTCACTTCTGTTATATGTTCTTATAGTTTTAACCCAAATCTGATCAACACTTCTGTTGTATGTTCTTATAGTTTTAACCCAAATCTGAACGTCACTTCTGTTGTATGTTCTTATAGTTTTAACCCCAATCTGATCAACACTTCTGTTAGAGGCTCTGATCATTTTAACCCTAATCTGATCGTCACTTCTGTTATTTGTTCTTATAGTTTTAACCCCCATCTGATTATCACTTCTGTTATATGTTCTTATAGTTTTAACCCAAATCTGATCGTCACTTCTGTTATATGTTCTTATAGTTTTAACCCAAATCTGATCATCACTTCTGTTATATGTTCTTATAGTTTTAACCCAAATCTGATCGTCATTTCTGTTATATGTTCTTATAGTTTTAACCCCAATCTGATCAACACTTCTGTTAGAGGCTCTGATCATTTTAACCCTAATCTGATCGTCACTTCTGTTATTTGTTCTTATAGTTTTAACCCCCATCTGATTATCACTTCTGTTATATGTTCTTATAGTTTTAACCCAAATCTGATCGTCACTTCTGTTATATGTTCTTATAGTTTTAACCCAAATCTGATCATCACTTCTGTTATATGTTCTTATAGTTTTAACCCCAATCTGATCAACACTTCTGTTAGAGGCTCTGATCATTTTAACCCTAATCTGATCGTCACTTCTGTTATTTGTTCTTATAGTTTTAACCCCCATCTGATTATCACTTCTGTTATATGTTCTTATAGTTTTAACCCAAATCTGATCGTCACTTCTGTTATATGTTCTTATAGTTTTAACCCAAATCTGATCGTCACTTCTGTTATATGTTCTTATAGTTTTAACCCAAATCTGATCAACACTTCTGTTATTTGTTCTTATAGTTTTAACCCAAATCTGATCATCACTTCTGTTATATGTTCTTATAGTTTTAACCCCAATCTGATCAACACTTCTGTTAGAGGCTCTGATCATTTTAACCCTAATCTGATCGTCACTTCTGTTATTTGTTCTTATAGTTTTAACCCCAATCTGATCAACACTTCTGTTATAGGTTCTTATAGTTTTAACCCCCATCTGATTATCACTTCTGTTATAGGTTCTTATAGTTTTAACCCCAATCTGATCGTCACTTCTGTTATAGGTTCTTATAGTTTGAACCCCAATCTGATTATCACTTCTGTTAGAGGCTCTTACAATACAATACAATATTTGCCAACATGAAGACTTAAGTCTGGGAAATGTTAGTCACAGTGGTAGTATTGAAGGGAATAAACAGGACAACATATTATCAAATGTACAGTATTATAAGTGGTTTTGGAAATGTTACTCAGAGGTGGTATTCCATTTGTATAATACCTATAACACAAAGAAAATGAAGGGAAGCATGACGGACATGCTGCCTTATCAAATAATGCCTGAATACCTTGGTTTTGGAAATGTTTGGTCACGGTGGTAGTACTATACTGTCATACCAAGCAGAAAGGCAGTAACTGCTCATAGCTTTTAACTGAGAAAAATGGCTTTTTATTTACCTTGGTTTCACAGTAACTTTATGCAGTTACTGCTAACATGACCCCTAATTTTCTCCAAAACACAATACAATAGAGGCAGGATACTTGTCCACATGATTAAGCATGTATTTAATGTATCAAAAAAATGACGTTAACTCATTTTAGACCAAATGAGCAGTTATTGCCCTTTTTCCTTAGTAGGGCAGTATAGTTGTCTAATGTCTGTCAAAAATGTAGTCCTGTAATAAATGTAAAAGGAAATAAAATAGGATGACATGATCAAATAAATGTGATATAACTGCTATAAACTGATATGCATATTTGTAATGTTGTTCAACAGGAAGTTGCACTGCACCAGAAACTACATCCACATGAACCTGTTTGTGGCGTTCATACTGAAAGCCATTGCCGTGTTTATCAAAGATGTGGTTTTATACGAAGTCGGGGAGTCCGACTGTCAACCTGAAACTGTGAGTCCATGTTGTTTTGTTGTGCTACTTGTTACCATAGAGACCTGGGTCAAAATTGAACATGTCTAATACTTAAGCTGCGCAAATTAAATACTTGAAAGTAATGTACGTACAGTGAGTGTACAACACGTTAGGAAACACCTTCCTAATATTGAGCTGCACCCTCTTTTAGAGGGAGGGATTCAACAACACAGTAACTACAGAATGCTTCACCTTGTTTAGAGGGAGGGATTCAACAACACAGTAACTACAGAATGCTTCACCTTGTTTAGAGGGAGGGGTTCAACAACACAGTAACTACAGAATGCTTCACCTTGTTTAGAGGGAGGGATTCAACAACACAGTAACTACAGAATGCTTCACCTTGTTTAGAGGGAGGGGTTCAACAACACAGTAACTACAGAATGCTTCACCTTGTTTAGAGGGAGGGGCTAGAATGTAAACACTTGTTTGTTGGATACTTTCCTTGATTACTGATTACATATCTCCCTCACTAACTTTAAGCACCAGCTGTCAGAGCAGCTCACAGATCACTGCATTTGTACATAGTCCGTCTGTAAACAGCCCATCTATCTACTTACCTCATCCCCTACTGTATTTATTTATTTATCTTGCTCCTTTGCACCCCAGTATCTCTACTTGCACATTCATCTTCTGCACATCTACCATTCCAGTGTTTAATTGCCATATTGTAATTACTTCGCCACCATGGCCTATTTATCGCCTTAGCTCCCTTATCTTACCTCATTTGCACTCACTATATATAGACTTTTTCTTTTCTTTTTTCTACTGTATTATTGATTGTATGTTTCTTTATTCCATGTGTAACTCTGTGTTGTTGTACGTGTCGAATTGCTATGCTTTATCTTGGCCAGGTCGCAGTTGCAAATGAGAACTTGTTCTCAACTAGCCTACCTGGTTAAATAAAGGTAAAAAAAAAATTCAACAATATGTTAACATGCTTGTCTTAGAGGCCCCAGTCAGCTGTCACAAGCCTGCCTCTCTCTCTCTCTCTCTCTCTCTCTCTCTCTCATTTGATTCATTACTCAAACAGAGTGCTGTTGCCTTTAAAGCTTTGTGTTCCTTCCTGGGTTTAGTTTTGAATTGAGTGTTGCTTTCCAGGTCTCGTTTATAGCATACAGGGTGTAACAGTGTTTGTCGACTCTTTGGAGAGTGTTCCCTAATGATGTCATGTAACAGGATGTTAGGGAGAGTTCCTGTTTGCTAAACACTCAGAAGTGACTAGCGGTGTGGTGAGCTGCCTGGCTGAGAGACAGAGGAGGGCTGGCTTGGCTTTGAATCACATTGAAAGTTTTACAAGTGCAGTCAGTAAACTCTGCAACAGCTGCAAATCCAGAAGAACTAATTAACTCTTAACCATACTATTGGTGTCTTATGTTGAATGAAAAGGGACTAGAGCAACATAACGTATATTCTGAATGAACTAAATCGATCCCCTAGCCCCCCTGCCGACTATCTACTTCCTAGCAACTCTAGGTGTTCTGGGATTGGAGGGATATTAGCAGAATTTATAAATGCAGGCTTGCTCTCAGAATGGGTGTAATCCTTAATGATTCCACTTATACAATCCTCTCAGATCTGCAAGGTCGTGGCTGGCAGTATGGCTAGGTTTTGTTACTCAGCAATGGTATACATGTCATACATACAGTGCCTTCAGAAAGTATTCACACCCCTTGACTTTTTCCACATATTGTTGTGTTACAGCCTTAATTTAAAATTTATTAAATTAAGTTTATTTTTTTGGTCACTGGTCTACACATTTTTTTACAGATTAATAAAAAATGAGTCAATAAGTATTCAACGCCTTTGTTATGGCAAGTTAAATAAGTTCAGGAGTAAACATCTGCTTAACAAGTCACAAAATAAGTTGCATGGACTCATTCTGTGTGCAATAATAGTGTTTAACATGATTTTTGAATGACTACCTCGTCTCTGTACCACACACATACAATTATATGTAAGGTCCCTCAGTCAAACAGTGAATTTCAAACACAGTTTCAACCACAAAGACCAGGGATGTTTTCCAATGCCTCGCAAAAAAGGACACCCATTGGTAGATTGGTAAAAAAAAAAAAATGAATATAATGAAGTTATTAACTACACTTCGGATGGTGTATCAATACACACACTCACTGAAAAGATACAGGCGCCCTTCCTAACTCAGATGCCGGAGAGGAAGGAAAGGAAGGAAAGCGCTCAGGGGTTTCACCATGAGGCCAAGGGTGACTTTAAAACAGTTACTGAGTTTAATGGCTGTGCTAGGAGAAAACTGATGGATCAACAACATTGTAGTTACTCCACAACACTAACCTAAATTACAGAGTGAAAAGAAGGAAGCCTGTACAGGATCAAAATATTCCAAAAATATTTTCAGGGTTGTGAAAACTTACGTAAATTTGATATTTCTGAATGTCATTTTTCAATAAACTTGAAAGAAAATCTAAAATCATGTTTTCACTTTGTCATTATGGGGTATTGTGTGTAGAAGGGTGTGAAAAAAACACCAAATTTAATTTTAAAAAATGATTCAGGATGTAACACAACAAAAATGTGGAATAAGTCAAGGGGTATGAATACTTTCTGAAGGCACTGTACGTACCTTTGGTCTATGTTTATTAGCTTAAAGTGTGACGGATGGTTTGATGTCTAAGGGCTGGCTGTGTATTTAATGACACTCTGAGCAGAGTGTCCTCCATTGGAGTGCTTGCTCCATGATATATACTGTACATTAACAAGGGGGGTAAACACAGCTGGTACCCTCACGGAAGACATGTTTGAAGACAAACCTTTAGGAGACAGTTGTGGAAGACGTTCACAGGAGAAAAGACATGTAGTAGTGTTGACGTTATACAAGGGTCACCATATTTCATAGTCATAGTAACCACTATCTAATGCAGTGTTTCTCAATCCTGGGGACCCAAAGAGGTGCACTTTTTGTGTTATTGTTCTAGAACTCATACACCTGATTCTAATCGAAAGGCTTCATGATGAGCTGATTTTTTTTTTTTACCTCTAGGCAAGTCAGTTAAGAACAAATTCTTATTTTCAATGACGGCCTACCGGGGAACAGTGGGTTAATTGCCTTGTTCAGGGGCAGAACGACAGATTTTTACATTGCTAGCTCGGGGATTCAATCTTGCAACCTTTCGGTTACTAGGCCAACACTCTAACCACTAGGCTACCTGCCACCCTGGTATTAGTATTCAAGTGTGTGAATACTAGGGCAATAACAAAAAGGTATACCCCTTTGGCTCCCCAGGACCACGATTGAGAAACACTGATCTAATCTGACATGTAGACAGCCCTTAGAAACAGTTTGTACAGGACTCTTAGGGGAGACATATTGTATATAGAGAGGGACCCTCAGAAACAGCTTAAAGAGGAGACATGTAAACTCGTTATGATAGCTCATAACCACTATCTAATCTAACATTACAGTGTTGGTTTTATAGAACGACAGTTAGTTTGAAATGTATATTGTTTGATTATCTAGGGATTTAATGTTTATAAATAGACTGAGAAAATGGGACGCCTGCTGTATGGTGTCGGTAACCCAGCAGCAAACCACCCTGAATCTCACTGCTGGTTTGTTTCTGAAGCTTAGCAGGGCTGGTCCTGGTTGATCCCTGGATGGGAGACCAGAAGGCTGCTGGAAGTGGTGTTGGAGGGCCAGTAGAAGGCACCCTTTCCTCTGGTCTAAAACAAATATCCCAATGCCCCAGGGCAGTGATTGGGGACATTGCCCTGTGTAGGGTGCTGTCTTTCAGAAGGGATGTTAAAATGGGTGTCCTGACTCTCTGTCATCACTAAAGATCCCCATGACACTTATCATAAGGGTAACCCTGGTGTCCTGGCTAAATTCCCAAATTGTCCCTCATACAGTCACCTAATCATCCCATGCTTACAATTGGCTCATTTATCTTCTCCCATGTAACTATTCCCCAGGTCGTTGCTGTACATGAGAATGTGTTCTCAGTCAACTTACCTGGTAAAATAAGGGTTAAATAAAAAGTGCTATCAAGGTTTTCCTTCTCAATATTCTGACTAACTTGCATGGAGTATCATGTTATTCAGAACCTGTGCAGATCTGCCACCTTTGACTAGATCGGTGCCTTAATTCTCTTGGGTAAATTCTCCTAACCTGCTATGAAAAGTCACTTTTGCAAATCAAATCAACCTTTATTTGTCACACACTGAATACAAGAAGTGCAAGCATTTCACGGTAAGGTCTACACTTGTTGTATTCGGCGCATGTGACAAATAAAGTTTGATTTGATTTGCAGAAGTGACTTTTCGTAGCAGGTTAGGAGAACAAGATAATTAGGTTAAGATTAGGAAAAGGGTTAGGGTTAGCTAAAATCCTAAAATTGTCCCCAACATGACTCAAACCAGGGAAGAATGACTGGCTCCTCTCATTGAAGTCACGGAAGTTAAAGGCCGACCACAGTACTGCAGACATTGTTAGCCTGCATCCATTAAAGTGAATGGAAAAATGGCGATCTTTGTGGTCAATCTTTGTGTAAATAAAAACATTTTGAGAAGACAATCATGGTACCAAAAATTGCTTCTAATTCACCAGACGTATGTCCTGGAACCGATTATTTTAAAATCTCACAAAGAAGTAATAAGGGTAATTTAGATGATAATGGCAGCCTGCAGTACCCCGGTTGGTCTTTAACTTGAAATACTCAATGAGAGAGCAATGAGCTAGCCTCCAACATTACTTTCTGGAGTAGCTCAAACTGCGCATGTTAT
The DNA here is from genome assembly GCF_965601325.2 of Salmo salar. Taxonomy (NCBI): domain Eukaryota; kingdom Metazoa; phylum Chordata; class Actinopteri; order Salmoniformes; family Salmonidae; genus Salmo; species Salmo salar. The sequence continues at coordinate 49,033,814 of NC_138304.1, forward strand.
CTCTCCATAAAACACCATCCTAACCGACTTAATTTAACTTCAATGCGTTATTGAGTCTTGACATAGGAATGAATGCTGTCACATTATCGATGGCTTTGTCCATTCACAGGCCTGCCCTGAGAACCCCCAACATTTCCACTAATGCGATTCTGCAATTTCCATGTTGATACTGTGCTCTCTCTCCGTAGGTGGGATGTAAGGCAGGGGTTGTCTTCTTCCAGTATGGCATCATGACCAGCTACTTCTGGCTATTGGTCGAAGGCCTTTACGTCCACACCCTATTGGCTGTCTCCTTCTTCTCCGAGAGGAAGTACTTCTGGTGGTACATTCTGATTGGCTGGGGTAGGTGTCACTGTAACATACCTCCAACTGTGTCTTTAATCCCATTAGGATTATATGCAATGTTTGGCTGTGAATTTTTTATTTCATTTTATTCAGGCCATTTTGTTTTTAAGAAGACACCATATGTCAATGTTTTTTTACTTGTACTTGGATAAGGCTAGCACGATTTTGAAAAAACACTGATTATACATTAGATTAATATTACTTCTAAAGAGTAACTCTATCGTTTCCAGATGCTTGTGTTCTATGAGCATACTTAAAACATCCTGTGCCTTACTCATCCACACCTGATCACTGATAACCAAAATGGCAGTGTGACCATATATTTACAGGATTTGAAGAAGATTTTTTGAAGTAAAAGGCATGCTGTCCATTTCTGGATTAAAAACAACAACAAAAAACACTCCAGAGATAATCAAGAATATGAGTGTCCCTAACTGGAGATCCTTGTTTTTTTAAGTATTTACTTACAGAGCAGTAATCTGAAAAGTAAATGTAGAATGTCATGCTGGTTGCTTGTTTTTTTTCTTTCTATTAGACTGATTGAAATGTCATGTACTTGTGTTAGAATATCATTGTTAACGTTGTGTTTGAAAAGTGATGTATTGAGTTGATAGCGCTGTGTTTGAACATTGTGTCAGACTGGACCAAACAAATTAATATTTAAATCAAATCAAGGTTTATGCTTTTAATAGCTCAATCAGAGCAATAATAATAATAATAATAATAATAATAATAATAATAATAATAATAATAATAATAATAATAATAAACTATACACACACATAATCCAGAAAAATGTATAAATATCAGAACGAGCAATATCAGAGACCGGAGTATAAATATAGATACACTGAGTGTACAAAACATTATGAACACATGCTCATTCCATGACATAGACTGACCAGTTGAATCCAGATGAAAGCTATGATCCCTTATTAGTGATGTCACTTGTTAAATCCACTTCAAATCAGTGTAGATGAAGGGGAGGAGACCGGTTTAAGAAGGATTTTTAAGCCTTTGGGCATTTGAGACATGGATTGTGTATGTGTGCCATTCAGAGGGTGAATGGGCAAGACAAAAGATTGAAGTGCTTTTGAACGGGGTTTGGTAGTAGGTGCCAGTCGCATCGGTTTGAGTGTGTCAAGAACTGCAACGCTGCTGGGTTTTTCACACTCAAAGTGGGTGAAACAGTATGGAAACATTATTAAAGTGACCAGTGTTCAATGAGTATGTTCACAGGGCAGCAGTCTCTAAGGTGCAGGGTAGAGTACCGGGTGGTAGCCGGCTGGAACAGTGACTGAGGCTCATACACCTACGGTGTTATGCTTTATCTGCATGCCTCATGACACAGATACCTTTATCATAATCTCTTGGCAATAACTTTTTCAAAAGTGAACTCACACAGTTTATTGACCATTTTTTTGTTGTTGTTTGTTCTCTGATATTCACAGGGGCCCCAACTATTTTTATCACAGCTTGGGTTATTACAAAGGCTTATTTAAAACACTCTGGGTAAGTTCACTGTTATTTTGTTAGTTTGTTTGTGTTAGTGTTTTGAATATCCTGTGACGCTGTGTTCCACATTGCAATTGAAAATGTATCTCAACAGCCAACGAATGTATGCAAGTAGTCCATCCATGAAACACTCACAGAAAATGCTGTCCATTTACTATAATAAAATATGAACCTATGGCAAACATTCTACTGCACTTTCTCGTACACTCAGAAAAAAAAAAGTTGTACTTTAACGGGTACAGACACAGTGCTAGGGCAAAAATCAAAACGTGCAACCAGGGAGGGCCACTGGACCAAGTTTAGGAAACCCTGCCTTAAGGGACAAAGAATGGTATATTTCTTATATATACAGTGCCCTCAGAAAGTATTCACACCACTTGAGTTTTTCCACATGTTGTTGTGTTACAGTCTGAATTTAAAATTGATTCAATTTAGATTTGAATCACTAGCCTACACACAAAATCCAATAATGTAAAAGTGGAATTATGTTTTTAGGAATTTGTTACAAATTCATTAAAAATTAAAAGCTGAAATGTCTTCTGTTAATAAGTATTCAAACCCTTTGTTATGGCAAGACTTTAAAAAGTTCAGGAATACAAATGTGCTTAACGAGTCACATGATAAGTTGCAATAATAGTATTTAACATACTTTAAAAAAAAATCTCTTTACCCCACACATACAATTATCTGTAAGGTCCCTCAGTCGAGCAGTGAATGGTAGCAGACATTGAATATCCCTTTGAACATGGTAAAGTTATTCATTACATTTTGGATGGTGTATCAATACACCCAGTCACTACAAATATACAGGCATCCGGAGAGGAAGGAAACTCTCAGGGATTTCACCATTAGGTCAATGATGACTTTAAAACAGTGAGGATGGATCAACAACATTGTAGTTACTCCAAAATACTAATCTAATTGACAGAGTGAAAAAAAGGAAACATCGTGTTTGCAACAAGGCACTGAAGTAATACTGAAAAGAAAAAGAAACGGCAAAGCAATTAACCTTTTGTCCTGAATACAAAGTGTTCAAATGAGACTAATTCCATTCTCGTTCCATTCTCCATTCTCTTATTAATTCGACCATGAAGGCCTGATTTACGCAGTCTCCTCTGAACAGTTGATGTTAAGATGTGTCTGTTACTTGAAATCTGTGAAGCATTTATTTGGGCTGCAATTCCTGAGGCTGGTAACTCTAATGAATGTATCCTCTGCAGCAGAGGTAACTCTGGGACTTCCATTACTGTGGCGGTCCTCATTAGAGCCAGTTTCATCATAGCGCTTGATGGTTTTTGCGACTGCACTTGCAGAAACTTTCAAAGTTCTTGAAATGTTCCACTTTGACTGACCATCATGTCTTAAAGTAATGATGGACTGTCGTTTCTCTTTGCTTATTTGAGCTGTTCTTGTCATAATATGGACTTGGTCTTTTACCAAATAGGGCTGTCTTCTGTGTACCACCCTTACGTTGTCACAACACAACTGATTGGCTCAAACACATTGAGAACGAAAGAAATCCCACAAATTAACTTTTAACAAGGCACACCTGTTAATTGAATTGCATTCCAGGTGACTACCTCATGACACCGGTTGAGAGAATGCCAAGAGTGTGCAAAGCTGTCATCAAGGCAAAGGGTAGCTACTTTGAAGATTCTCAAATATAAAATATATTTTTTATTTGTTTAACACTTTTTTTGGTTACTACATGGTTACTTCCATATGTGTTATTTCATAGTTTTGATGTCTTCACTATTATTCTACAATGTAGAAATGAGTAAAAATAAAGAAAACCCCTGGAATTGGTAGGTGTGTCCAAACTTTTGATTGGTACTGTACATACAGTGCCGTATTTGACCCCTATTTTTGCATAGTTTTGATTCTGAATGTTTTCAGATCTTCAACCAAAACCTAAAAAATAAAGGGAACCTGAGTTTACAAAAACAAATAAAATTGATACATATTTAATTTAATTTACAAAGTTATGCAACACTCAATTACCCTGTGTGAAAAAGTAATTGCCTCCTTTCACTCAATAACTGGTTGTGCCACCTTTAGCTGCACTGACTGCAACCAAATGCTTCCTGTAGTTGTTGACCAGTCTCTCATATCGCTGTGGAGGAATTTACTGTAGCTGTACTGACTGAACCAAATGCTTCCTGTAGTTGTTGATCAGTCTCTCACATCGCTGTGGAGGAATTTTGGCCCCACTCTTGCATGCAGAACTGCTTTAACTCAGCGACATTTGTGGGTTTTCAAGCATGAACTGCTCATTTCAAGTCCTGTCACAACATCTCAATTGGGATTAGGTCTGGACTTTGACTAGGCCATTCCAAAACTTCAAGTGTGTTGCTTTTTAGCCATTTTCATTTGGACTTGATTGTGTGCTTTGGATCATTGTCTTACTGCATGACCCAGCTGCACTTCAGCTTCAGCTCACAGACAGATGCCCTGATATTCTCCTGTAGAATTCACTGACACAGAGCAGAATTCATGGTTCCTTCTATTAAGGCAAGTCGTCCAGGTCACAAGGCAGCAAAGCATTTCCAAACCATCACACTACCACCACCATGCTTGACCGTTGGTATGAGATTCTTACTGTGGAATGCAGTGTTTGGTTTTCGCCAGGCATAATAAGACCCATGTCATCCAAAAGCTTGACTCAAGTTTGCCAAGAAGCACTTGTGTCACGTGTGCTCCCTCTCAGGCCTCTAGGTCACCAAGCTGCTCATTATGGCGCACACCTGTCACCATCGTTACGCGCACCTGCGCATCGCAGACTCACCTGGACTCCATCACCTTCCTGATTACCTTCCCTATATATGTCACTCCATTTGGTTCCTTTCCCAGGCGTTATTGTTGCTGTGTCACGTCTGTGCGTTGTTCATGTTGTGTTATTAAAACACTCGCTCCCTGAACTTGCTTCCCGACTTTCAGCGCACATCGTTACAGAATAATGGCTCACCTAAGGGAAGCATCAGGGATTTGTTTTTCTCTTGGTGGGAATGATGTCAGGTCCGGGAGCCGCTACAGGTTCTCATGCCTCAGACAGATCGCCAGGTTCCCCTGCCTCCGCCAGCTCGCCAGGCTCTCATTCCTCAGCCGGATCGCCAGGCTCCCCTGCTTCCACCGGCTCTCATGCCTCAGCCGGATTGCCAGGCTCCCCTGCCTCAGCCGTCTCGTAGGGCTTTCATGCCTTTGCCGGATCGCCGGGCTCTCCTGCTTCCACCGGCTCACCAGGCTCCCCTGCCTCAGCCGGTCTGTCAGGTTCCCGCGCATCAGCAGGGGTTACCGGTCCGCTCCTGATCCCCAGAATCGTTCCTTTGGTTGGTGTCCTGCGGCTGGAGCCGAACGCGCCAGGGAGGGGGTACCATCACGTATGCTCTCTCTCCAGCGCTCTAGGTCACCATGCTCCTGCGTCTCAGCCGGATTGACAGGTTTCCTGAGCAGAGGTGACCGGTCCTCTCCTGATCCCTTGGATCGTCATTTTGGTTGGCGTCCTGCGGCTGGAGGCGTGACAGTATCCTCTCCCCGACGCATGTGTGCTGCCTCTCTGGCCTCTAGGTCACCAGGCTGCTCATTATGGTGCACACCTGTCACCGTCGTTACGCACACCTGCGCGTCATCAGACTCACCTGGACTCCATAACCTCCTTGATTACCTTCCCTATATAGGTCACTCCCTTTGGTTCCTTTCCCAGGTGTTATTGTTTCTGTTCCTGTGTCATGTCTGTGCGTTGTTCGTGTTTCTTATTTTGTATTATTTTGTGTTTATTTATTAAAACACACACTCCCTGAACTTGCTTCCTGACTTTCAGCGCACATCGTTGCAACCTGGATGATCATCAAGACTCTTGGAAGAATGTTCTATGGACAGATGATTCAAAAGTATAACTTTTTTGGACGACATGGGTCATATGAGTTATAGTTGTTCTGTTGAGCACATTTTTACTCCTGAACTTATTTAGGCTTGCCATAACAAACGGGTTGAATACTTATTGACGCAAGACATTTTCGCTTTTTTTTTTTTTTTATACATTGAAAACAAATTCTATAAACAAAATTCCACTGTGATAATATGGGGTGTTGTGTGTAGATCAGAGACACAACATCTCAATTGTATTTATTTTAAATTCAGACTGTAAGACAACAAAATGTGGAAAAGTAAATGGGTTAGAATACTTTCTGCAAGCACTGTACATGTATATTTTGATATTTTTATATCCCTGGGATACTTTTTTTAAGGGTGTACTGCAGTGCCCAATTATTAAATTCATAGAACCAAGGTATGACTTTGTTAGACAAATAATTATTATAAACTGCCAATGCCACATTTCACATTACATGGCCACCGTAGCATTGTAGCAATGTTACCTGCCATGAATTTCCTGTGGTGATGAATGGTTGGTCTCTATGGAGGCCATTAGGAGGACTTTACATTGTAGTGTACTCTACAATAGGCAAGTATAACCTTGACAAAAATCCATGTACAATTTAATATTTTATTGAATGATTTGTTTTTTACAATGATACACATTTTGGTCATTTTGAATTATAAAATGGTATAGAGGGTTTTGCCTTGGGCCTTAACTTTGTATGTATCCATTAGTATCTAAATAATGTGTGTGTGTGTGTGTTGGTGACATCCTTCATCCTCTGCTTCTGCTCCTCCCTCTGTCCTCTATAGGTGTTGGGACATTATTAACGACCATCCCTGGTGGATCATCAAAATGCCAATATTACTGACCATACTGGTGTGTCACGCACACACACACACACACACACACACACACACACACACACACACACACACACACACACACACACACACACACACACACACACACACACTGGATCAAGCCGATGATTGACATATTATATACAACTCAACATTACATGAATTAAATGGTAGGCCTCTTTCATTCCCAAACCCAGGTAAACTTCATCCTGTTCATCTGCATAATACGGATCCTGCGTCAGAAAATGAATTGCAGAGACATAGGAAGGAAGGAATCTCATCAATACTCGTAGGTTTTGTTGATATTCACTTTCTCAGCTGTTTTATGGGACCATTTTAATTAACTAAGGATGTGTTCGTATCAGGATGTCAATGTATGTGTAGCTGGTCTGCACACAAAAAAAAGAGAGATTCAAGGTTTCTGTTTAGTATTTTGTTCATTATGGGGTGCTTAGATTGACAAACGTTTCAGCCTAAGCCCCATTTACACCTGGTTCTAACATGCGTCCTTTGTTCTGATTGTGCCCACAATTTTAGACAGGTGTAGATGACGCATTGTGATCTGACTGTTATCAGATCTTATAAAGTGCAAACAGATAAGATAAGGACAACAGCAGGAGAAATATCAAGAGGAAGGACGTATGTTAGCTCCAGGTATAAAGGAGGCTGATGTCATCAGCGTCTCAAGGTTCTTCATTGTGATCTCGTTATAAGATACCTACGATTATAAACTATAGTTAGCTAACATTCATACTCCCAAAAAAACAGTAATTCATAAAAGGTAACTTTGCGTGTAGAAGTTGTGCTTTCTGTAAACGTATGGTGGAAGCAGATCATTATCAACCATAAATATAATCTAAACTCCTGTTTAACCTACAACTCGTGTAATTTGTTAGTTAAAAATGTTTGTTAATTTTACGTTGGTCAGACAACGCGGAGACTGACAATCTGTCTTAATGAACGACTCAGCAACATTAAGCTCTGTGATTCGCCTCTCCTGTTGACATTTTATGGAAGCGGGCCATTGAACTGATGACTTAGTGTATTGGTATAGAAAAGGTTTGGGCTAAACGTAGAGGTGGCAATATTGAAAGAACTCTGCTGTAGAGAGTTCTTTGGATTTTTTTACATTATGCACACTACACCCATGTGGACTTAACAAGGAGTTTGATTTGGTGCCCTTTCTGTCATTACTTATTGCAGGAGTGCACCTACTCGTTTACCTAAGGATCGGACCCTTTTTTTAAATTTTCGCCTAAAATGATATACCCAAATCTAATTGCATGTAGCTCAGAACCTGAAGCAAAGATATGCATATTCTTGATACAATTTGAAAGGAAACACTTTGAAGTTTGTGGAAATGTGAAATTAATGTAGGAGAATATAACACATTAGATCTGGTAAAAGATAATACAAAGAAAAAAAGCATACGTTATAAAAAAAAGATCATCTTTGAAATGCAAGAGAAAGGCCATAATGTATTATTCCAGGTTAGGCACAATTTCGATTTTGGCCACTAGATGGCAGCAGTGTATATGCAAAGTTTTAGACTGATCCAATAAACTATTGCGTTTCTGTTCAAAATGTTGCATCAAGTCTGCCCAAATGTGCCTAATTGGTTTATTGATACATTTTCAAGTTCATAACTGTGCACTCTCCTCAAACAATAGCATGGTATTCTTTCACTGTAATAGCTACTGTATATTGGACAGTGCAGTTAGATTAACAATAAGGGTACGTTTTCTGTCCATATCAGATATGTCTATGTCCTGGGAAATGTTCTTGTTACTTACAACCTCATGCTTATCACATTAGCGCACGTTAGCTCAACCGTCCCGCGGGGGGGACACCAATCCTGTAGAGGTTAACCGTTTGTTCGTAAATAGAGGGGGGTGTTGGGAGGCACCATTTAAAGATTTGTCTGACGAGATAACATGGTGGTGCTTAATCACCGGAGAGTTGATGAAGTTTGTCATCAGAGCACAATTCACTGAGGAAGGTTTTGTTGTTCTAACGTGCTTTGTGAAGAGGTGATTTCTATTAACATCCTTCACCTTTTCATTGGCACGTTGCAGCCAATCTTTTAGGTAATTTCTTTGGCGGAAACATACTTTCTGTTTGTTTTGAATAAATACTCTTTGTCAGTACTACAGATTCGGCGTATATAATAAAGTTGGCTTATTGGTAAACTTTTGAGCGTTCTCGGATGGTAACTATTTGCGAGCAATAAGATGTTTTTATCTTTTGGCTTCCTGTAAACATCTTCAATTTAAGCCTACTAGAGAGTGTGTGCCCTCAGGCCTGGAGGGAAGCTAAAGTCATTCCGTTACCCAAGAATAGTAAAGCCCCCTTTACTGGCTCAAATAGCCAACCAATCAACCTGTCACCAACCCTTAGTAAACTTCTGGAAGAAATTGTGTTTGACCAGATACAACGCTATTTCACAGTAAACAAATTGACAACAGACTTTCAGCCCACTTATAGGGAAGGACACTCAACAAGCACAGCACTTACACAAATGACTGATGATGGGCTGAGAGAAATTGATGATAAAATGATTGTGGGGGCTGTCTTGTTAGACTTCAGTGCAGCTTTTGACACTATTGATCATAGTCTGCTGCTGGAAAAACGTATGTGTTATGGCTTTACACCCCCTGCTGTACTGTGGATAAAGAGTTACCTGTCTAACAGAACACAGAGGATGTTCTTTAATGGAAGCCTCTCAAATATAATCCATTTAGAATCTGGAATTCCCCCAGGGTAGCGGTTTTAATCTTTACTAACGACATGCCACTGACTTTGAGTAAAGCCAGAGTGTCTATGTATGCGGATGACTCAACACTATACACATCAGCTACTACAGCGAGTGAAATCACTGCAACACTTAACAAAGAGCTGCAGTTAGTTTCAGAGTGGGTGGCAAGGAATAAATATTTCTAAAACTAAAAGCATTGCATTTGGGACAAAACACTCACTAAACCCTGAACCTCAACGTAAATCTTGTAATAAATCATGTGGAAATTGAGCAAGTTGAGGTGACTAAACTGCTTGGAGTAACCCTAGATTGTAAACTGTCATGGTCAAAACATATTGATGCAGTAGTACCTAAGATGGGGAGAAGTCTGTCTATAATAAAGCGATGCTATGCCTTCTTTACAACACTATCAACAAGGCAGGTCGTACAGGCCCTAGTTTTGTCGCACCTTGACTACTGTTCAGTCGTGTGGTCAGGTGCCACAAAACAGGACTTAGGAAAATTGCAATTGGCTCAGAACAGGGCAGCACGGCTGGCCCTTGGATGTACACAGAGAGCTAATGTTAATAATATGCATGTCAATCTCTTCTGGCTCAAAGTGGAGGAGGGATTGACTTCATCACTACTTGTATTTATGAGAGGTATTGACATGTTGAATGCGTTGAGCTGTCTGTCTAAATTACTGGCACACAGCACGGACACCCATGCATACCCCACAAGACATGCCACAAGAGGTCTCTTCACTGTCCCCAAGTCCAGAATAGACTATGGGTGGCACAGTACTACATAGAGCCATGGCTACATGGAATTCTATTCCACATCAAGTAACTGACGCAAGCAGTAAAATTTGATTTAAAAAATAGATTAAAAAAACACCTTATGGAACAGCGGGGACTGTGAAGTGACACAAACATTGGCACACACACACACACACACACACACACACACACACACACACACACACACACACACACACACACACACACACACACACACACACACACACACACACACACAATATAAAAACACATGGATTTAGTACTGTAGATATGTGGTAGTGGTGGAGTGGTAGTGGCCTGAGGGCACACAGTGTGTTGTGAAATCTGTGAATGTATTGTAATGTTTTTAAAAATGGTATAAACTGCCTTAATTTTGCTGGACCCCAGGAAGAGTAGCTGCTAATGGGGATCCATAATAAATACAAATACAAACACTGGTAGCTATATAGTTTCCCAGATGATTTATACACTTGTACATCAAGAAAATGAATAGTTTCAGTACCCTTGTCCATTGAAAAGGAGATGGATTGGAATCTAGAGTTTATATAAGTAATTTGGTGCCAATGATGTACTCGTTCCATGCATCTGTAAAAAGTATTCATTGTCAAACAGAAAATAATTTTTTGACAGAACCATTTTTTTTTTTTTACAATTCTACCATGTAATTGGTCAGTGGTTTTCGTGATTTGCACCCGTTGAAAATACGATAATGCCTCGAGGCCAGCTTGATTCACTATATTTGTATAAAGTGCAGCAACATTAAGTGTAACAAGCCATTCTCCTTCATCAATGAGTGGGATTTTCAACAAGCAACCTGTAGTTTCTATAATATAGGAAAAAAGTCAGGTTGAATATGATAGACTACAAATTTCGATACATTTTCACCTAAACAACCATACCAGAAACAAGTGGTCTCACAGGAAATGTCTGTATGAAACATATGAAGTCTTTATATAACGGGAGTTACAGGGAAATACATAATAAGGAATTTGATTTTTTTTTCTAAGCCAGTTGCTCTGTAGACCAAGTTTTAATAAGGAATCTAATTCCGTTTTG